>NW_026988422.1:84053750-84728125 GCF_030222135.1 Aotus nancymaae | reverse complement strand
CTTGGGGGACCCCGGTCAGAGGCAGCTGGATAAGGAAGAAACAGGATGTTCTTTCTCCTGTCTGTATTTGCCCTGTACTCTTCAGATTCTACATTGTTTTTCATTTTCAGCCTAATTTTAGTCCAAGAACTTGGTAAGGCTGGAGAAGAGTCTTAAAACCTTTTTTTTTTTTTGTAAACAAGTGTACTTTTCTGGCCAGATGTTTCTTTTTTCCTGGTCTTACGGGGCTGCGCCACTGAGCTGTCCGGATGAAACTGAATAAATCTTTGTTTTACGGTTTCTTTGGTCCTTTACAACTAAGAGCCTCATGAAGGAATCAGATCTTTTAATCCTCCTGGTCTTAACCTTGAATGACCTCGCAAATGCACCATTAGCTAAGAAATCTTACAGATATTTTTGTGGCTGACCTGAAAGCACATTAGCAAAGTCCCAGGCCCTCCTAACACCGGGATGGGTGATCACTTCTGGGATGGAATGACCAGGCAGAGCCTGTCCCACCAGGGTTCCACAAAGAGTTGAAAACATTTATTTTTCATGAGTGGTGTGTCTTGCATGATTAGGTGAGCCTTAGCAGTGACCAAGATGACAGTTACCTTCTGTCTCCAGCTGGATGATGTCCTCTTTAAAATCCCACCTGCATGTAAATGTGTGCAGAATGGGTCCTCCGCACACCCTCCTGAGGTTGCTCATATGGGTTCCACCAGGAAGTGTGCTGGGGTGTAGGCTGACACAGCAGTAAGTCACAGCTTGAGGTATGGTGAGATGTTTTCATGGTTTAGGGAGAGCAGGCTTATTCCAGCTATTTTTACTTCTAAAAGGGCCCTGGCAGAAGGACAGGCTTGTAAAATCTGCTGTGAGTGGTGCAGCTGTGGCCAAGCGTGGAGCCCTCCAAGTGCTGGGGAGAGCAGGCAAGGAACCGGGCCTGGGTCTTCGACAGCTTTCCGCGTCCTGGGAGAAAGAACAGTCATTGCTCAACCTCGAAAATTGGGCTTTAGATCCTCAGTGTCACAGCAGACCACAGGGCTGGTGAGGTTACAGATGAGGCAGGGTCCCGCTGCTCCTCCTGATCCCTCAGTCTGAGGGGCCTCCCTCTGTGGCCCCAACCCTACCCCACGGCCGCAACATCCCATGCTCCCATGTCTTCAAACTTCGAGCAGAACTTCCCGTCTCTTGCTCTCTTTTTTGAGGATCTGTCTTTTCCTGGCCCCCTCGAATGGGCATGGGACCATTGCCTTCCCTATCCTCCTTTGCTTTCCCTCCTCATTCACTGCCCTTCTTCCCTCTCACATCTAATCAGTTGTTGAACTGTGTCAGTTCCACTTCTGTGACAACTTGTCAGCATCCCTGTTCAGGTCTCTGTGACCCGGGCTATGCCCACAGCCTCCTGATGGCTTGTTTCTGCCTCATCTCTCTGAACCTCTCCTGCCTGTATGTGTGGCTGCTTCCCCTTCCCAAGTTCAGCCCTGGCCATGCTGCATTGCATTCTTCAAGGAATTCCTGTTACATCGGTGTCCATTCCCTGCGTCTACCCTCGCTGGCTCAGGCTCCTCCCCATGCAGCCCTGACTCACTTTTCTGGACAGGAACTCTGTACCTTCTGACCACACTGGACAGAGGCTTTTGCTGCTCCTGTCTCTCTCTTTGCCCACTTTATTTCTCCCTCCTGCATGGAGCCCCCTGCCACCTCCAACCCAGTTGAATGTCCAGAGGCTTCATCTGTTAGCTGTTGAGAGGAGGAGGTACCGGACTCGGTTAGAAGAAAGTGTGTGGGAGCCTATTTAGTTCTGAAACAAAAAGAAATCTGGAACCACACCAAAAGCCAGGGAAGATTTTTTGATGTGGCTTCTTTAATGTGGCTGTTTAGCCACAGGGACATTTGGGCAAGCCATTATATGTTCAGCTATATTGCTCTACTAAGTGTCGTGTGACATGCACATGCTGACCTCCCTGCGTCTCGCCCCACTTTCGAGCTCACCCCAGAGGTGAGAAGGGTGATGGGACACAGGGATAAAGTGGAGGTTAATCAGGCTTCAGAGGACCATTCACCTGGACTTTAGCATGCAATTCCCTGGAGCACAGCCACAACTTCTCTGCAGCTCCTCCTCTCAGGAAGTGGAGTCTGTTTCCTCCGCTCTTGAATCTGATGAGCCTGTGACTTGTTCTGATTAATAGAATGAGGCTGGGATATTTCAAGCCTGGGTCTCCAGGTGCCTTTCAACTTCTCCATTCAGCTGCTCTGTGGTTGCAGGCTAGCTTCACTGGGGGATGAGAGGCCACATGGAGCAGAGACCAGCCCTCCCAGCTGCTCTGTGGCTGCAGGCTAGCTTCACTGGGGGATGAGGGGCCATGTGGAGCAGAGACCAGACCTCCCGAGTGCTCTGTGGATGCAGGCTAGCTTCACCGAGGGATGAGAGATCACATGGAGCAGAGACCAGCCCTCCCAGCTGCTCTGTGGATGCAGGCTTGCTTCACTGGGAGATGAGAGGCCACATGGAGCAGAGACTGGCCCTCCCAGCTGTTCTGTGGATGCAGGCTGGCTTCACTGGGGGATGAGAGGCTACACGGAGCAGAGACTGGCCCTCCCAGCTGCTCTGTGGATGCAGGCTAGCTTCACTGCAGGATGAGAGGCTACATGGAGCAGAGACCGGCCCTCTTAGCTGAGGCTCCCCAGTCAACTGCTAGCATAAGAGGGAGGCTGTAGTCCATCATTCAGCAGCCACTGGCCCACCAGCTGATCACAGACATTTGAGAGCACCCAGTGGAGATCAGCCAAGCTGGCCCAGACCAGAACAGTCCAGCCTACCCACACGATGGTGGGCTTCATAAAGTGGACATCATTTTAAGCTGCTGAATGTTGAAGAGGTTTATTAAGCCACAAAGCTAATGATAGCAGAGCCATTGGTCATCTGAAGGAAGGCCTGTGCTCATTCTGGTGGTATGAATTGGCCTACGGTGGTGTGAATTGGCCCGTGGTGGTGCGAATTGGCCTACGGTGGTGTGAATTGGCCTATGGTGGTGTGAATTGGCCTACGGTGGTGTGAATTGGCCTAAGTGGTATGATCTGCACTGAGGATGGTCTCATCTCTCTCCCATTGAGCTCAGATCAAGATCCCTTATTCCAGGGATCTTGCCTATAATTTATAATCAAGATATGGAATTGGCTGCTTAATAATGGAAATTATTATGGTGTCCATTTGATCTCTGCCATTTTTTGGCAGTAAAGTGCAAATGACATAATATTTACCATTTTAGCTGTTTTAAAATGTACAATTCAGTGGCATTGAGGTACATTCATGATGTCACACAACCATTGCCACTATTTAGTTCCAGAACATTTTCATCAAACCAAAAGTTTCATCAAACCTCCTGTTCATAGATGCGAGTCCACAGTGAGATGCCCTCCGCAAGGTCCCGAAGGCAGTGCGGGTGGGGAGAGTGGTCTCCACCTGTTCCCATGCCCTCCAGCCTGGGGCTTCTCCTGCAGCTTCCTGGCTTCCTCTTCTGATGAAGCAGGAAAGCCCCTTACAGGGTTTGGCAAAAGCTGCCTATGGATTGGTCCTCACCTCTCATGAAACTGGAAAGGAACCCCATAGCCATTAAGCAGCCACTCCCATTATTCTCCACAGCCCCCCATCCCCACCCCAGCCCCTGGAAACTAGAAATCTACTTTCTATAGATTTGCCTACTCTGGATTTTTCTTTTCTTTCTTTCTTTCTTTTTTTTTTTTTTCAGAGTATTATTCCATCACCCAGGCTGTAGTGCAGTGGCAAGATCTCAGCTCACTGCAGCCTCCACCTTCCAGGTTCAAGGTTCAAGTGATTCTCCTGCCTTAGTCTCCCAAGTAGCTGGGATTACAGTCGTGCACCATCACACCCAGCTAATTTTGTATTTTTAGTAGAGATGGAGTTTCACCATGTTGAACTCCTGGCCTCAAGTGATCCACCCATGTCCCCCTCCCAAAGTGCTGGGATTACAGGTGTGAAACACTGCACCGGGCCTTGGTGTTTCTTATAAAGGCAATCATATGAAATGTGGTCTTTTGTGCCTGGCTTCTTTCACTTACCCATGTTCATCAAGGTTCCCTCCTGGCATGTGCCACACTCCTTTTTGTGGGTGTACCTTCCTAGGGTCCCCGTGACTTCCTGGCTGCTTGGATCTGTCAGCTGTATTAGTTTGTGTGTGTGCGGATGGCTGTGACATGCTACGTGCCACTCTCAGTGTCTCACCTGGTTCACCTCATTCATTCCTCACAGTCACTGATGAGCTCACTGTTGTTCTCATCTGCATTTGACAGTGAGGGAACCGAGGAACAGAGTTTCAATACTTGACCAATGCCCTGCAACTGGCACAAGGTAGCTCAAAGATTCCAACTGAGGGAGTTTCATTCTGGCGCAGGGCTGTCCTGCTGGTTCCTGGATGGTGGAGGACATGGGGAGACTCTGTCCAGACCCTCTCATTCTCAGCTTCATGCTACCTGGGAAAAAAGCCATTGAACTGGTAGCGGTGCATTCAGCATGCACAGCAACACAGTTGTGTTATTCATTGTAAGATATTTACTATTTTTTATGATAAATATAATGCCCACTTAGAATCCAGACAAATCAAATGTTAAGAAAAGAGAGAGATACTGATAAAAAGTAAGAAAAGATGTAAAGAATAGAATTGGAAAACGAAAGCAATATAGAAAACATAGGGCAATATCTATGGTAACATAACTGTGGGGGTAAGTGGGTTGGAGTAAGTGTCCAGGAGACTTGGGTGGACATTACTTGGTAAAAGAATTTTAAAAAATTGACAAGACCATTTTGACACAGAAGCATCAAAAACGTTCTGGTGTCAGAACAGCCTTGTATGAGTCACTGGGTTAAAATGGACACACTGGATGCCCAGAGAAAGAAGGGTAATATTAACAGGAGCTGTCCTGACTTCTGCAGTGTTCCAAAAGAGGAAAATTGCACTAAATGGCATGTCAGATGTCCGAATACCAGGCATCTCGCTCAATGCTTTTACAGGTGATATCCCATGAGCTCTCCCCAGCCTCTCTCTAGGTTGATGATGGCACCTCCAGCACATAGGTGGGTCCATGGTGCAGTGCCCTTCCCGATGTCTCGGAGGTGCGGGTCTGCGCCCATCCCTGGCTCTCCAGCCTTCTGCTCTTTCTGCAGCTTCATGGTTTCCTCTTGGGTAAAACAAATAAACCCTTATGCCCCTGCTGGGCTGGGGAAAAGGCCGAGTATGGATCGGTCCTCACCTCTCATGGGAAGTCCAGAACAGCTCGAAGATCACGTTTTACTCATGGTCGCCTCCGTGTTCACGTTACTTGCTGATCAATGAACATCTTGACTCCGCCTTCTTGTTGCTTTTGAAGCAACGTTCCCTTGTCCAGCCCCGTGAAATGCCTTCCTTGACCAGCTCATGCTCTGGTTGCTGTTGATTTATTAATACTTCTCCTTTGCTCCCCAGTGATCAAGATGGGCTTATGATATCCATGCTCACGTAGAAGCAAGAATAGATAAAGAAAGCAAGGCACACGGCGCCAAGGGTCCTTCTCAAGGAGCCCAGGGAAGTCTGAGCACAGGGAGAAGAGATGCCTGGGCCTCCCAGCTGTCAGGGTGAGCGCTCAGCACCCTGAGCCCAAAGAGGGCCGTGTCCACTCACAGACGGTCACAGGTTTTCCTTTATTTGTTCTCCGTTGGCACTGAGGTTTCTTCTCTAAGCCGCTGACCAGGAAGGCTGGGGTGGATCCAGGCCACGCAAGTCATGGTTCCACTGATGCAGCAGCATCTGTGGCAGGCTGTTTGGCTGAAGGACACACACATGGTTGTGGTTGCTGGATGGGGGCTGTCTTTAAATGCTTGCTTCATATCACAGGACACAGCCAGGGCTCTCTGCAAGGACACAGCAATTCACAGAGCACCAAAGAAGCCAAGAGAATTAGGAGTGGAAGTGGCGAAAGGCCCTTCATCTGGGGATGGTGTGGAAGGTACAGGAAGAAGGCCCAGAGAAAGCCCCAGGGAGGGGCACCATGCCTTGTGCAGCCATCAGCGCACCCATCAAATGTGGGACCCACTGGGTTTCCTTGAAAATGGATAATGTGCTGGGCATGATGGCTCACGCCTGTAATCTCAAAAGTTTGGGAGGCTGAGGTGGAGAGATCATGAGGTCAGGGGTTCAAGACCAGCCTGACTAATATGGTGAAACCCTGTCTCTACTAAAAATACAAAAATTAGCTGGGTGTGGTGGTGTGCACCTGTAGCCCCAGTTACTTGGGAGGCTGAGGCGGAAGGATAGCTTGAACCTGGGAGGTGGAGGTTGCAGTGAGCCTACGTCATGCCATTGCACCCCAGCCTGGGTGACAGAAAGTGAGACTCCACCTCAAAAAAAAAAAAAGAAAAGAAAATGTATAATGTACGTGTATGTTTTTAATACCTCTATTTATCTTTTTTAATAAAACAAATTATCATAGAGCAGATGGAATTTATGGCCAAACATATTGCTCTGCATTTTCTAAAAATAGAATAATTGCCTTTATAAAACAAGAACATAAAGCAGAGATGCAGCTCAGGGAAGGTATGGCAAGAGAGAAGGAAATGAGGCGTGCTCAAACTGGCAGAATTCGGAAAGATGTGAAAGGGAAGTGTACAACTGTTTGCAGATATACAGAAGAACAGGCACTGTTGAGAACATAGCAGGTACATGGAGGACAGGATTGTAAACAAAGTGAACAAAAGAAAACGGAAGTAAAGAGACACTGAAAGGGACTTGAGTATGGGAAGGCAGTAAAAAGGATTCCAAATATTTGTGCTTGATGAGTCTGAAGGATAAAAGAACGAAGATCATGAATGAAAAAATTTTAAATTAAAATTATAACCTAAGAAACATTTCTGGAAATAAAAAAGAATACTTGAACCTATAGATTGAAAGAGAATATTGTGCCCCAGAGAAACTGCATACAGAGGTCAACACTAAGGCATTTCTGATGAAAGTAACTAAAACCCTATCCCTTTCTCTTGACTCCCTTTTTATCCTTGAAATCTGACTTGAGTCTTCTTCCCAGCTAGAAGAGAGAGGAGCTGGCCTATGGTGTACTCAAGAAAGTTGTTTTGTCCCTAACTGTATTAGGCCATTCTTACATTCCTATAAAGAAATACTTGAGGCTGGGAAATTTATAAAGAAAAGAAATTTAACTGGCTAACTGTCTGCAGGCTTTACAGGAAGCACAGTGGTGTCTACCTCTGGGGAGGCCTCAGAAAGCCTCTAGTCATAGCAGAAGGCAAACAGAGAGCAGGCACCTCACAGCAAGAGCAGAGCAAGAGAGAGAGTTGGGGGAAGATGACATACACGTTTGAATGACCAGATCTCATGTGAACCCAGAGCCAGAGCTCACTCATCACCAAGGGGAGGGCCCAAACCATTCAGGAGAGATCTGCCCCTGTGAACCAAGTACCTCCCACCAAACCCCACCCCTAACATTAGGGATGACATTCCAACATGAGATTTGGGTAGGGACACATATCCAAGCAACATCACTAGCCCAACTGACATACAAATATAAAGGCAACAGACATCTTTGAATATGTAAGAATTCAAATATGGTTTATTTGAGTCTGCCTTGAAGAAACTACTAGCCAAAGAATTTTAGCCAACCAAGTGAAGAAAGAGGAGAATTAGCTCAGAGCATTGAATCCATATAACTCCAGGGTTAAGACATAAGGTAGGCTGAGTGTGGTGGCTCACACTGTAATCTCAGCACTCTGGGAGGTTGAGGCAGGTGGATTGCTTGAGCCCAGGAGTTTGAGACCAGCCTGGGCACCATGGGGAAACCCTGTCTCTACCAAAAATACAGAAATTAGCCAGGCATGGTGACGGGTGCCGGTAATCCCAGCTACTTGGGAGGCTGAGGTGGGAGCATGAAGTGGGAGGATCACCTGAACCCAGGAAGGTTCGGTGATCAAAGGTTCAATGACAAATCTGCCATGAGCCATGATTGCACCAGCGCACTCCAGCGTGGGTGACAGAGTGAGACTGTGTCTCAAAAAAAAAAAAAAGAAAAAGACATAAGGCGATGACAATGTTCTAGGAGAGAGAGAGAGAGAGCGTGAATAGTGAGGGGGAGAAGAGCAAATGGCTGGAGAACACCGTCTGGGGGACGTGGGATGGCTCTGGAGCACAGGTGAAACTGCCTTCAGGTTGGGGATGAAACATTTCTCACTAGCCCAGGAATGGAGGCTGAGTGTGTGGGTGCAGATGCCGGCATGCGGCTGGATGCGAGGATAGGCATTTGAGGGAGTTCTCTGCTGGCTGCTGCTGTTTCTCAGCAAAGTCTCAGCTGAGAGTGAGGATGGGAGAAGAGGGCTTGGGGATTGGAGGAGAAAAGAGGAAGATATGAAATGGTCATTTGTGTCACAGTGTCTAATTTACTGTTTGGTCATCTATTGATCAAATATTTGTATTTGATGAGCCACGCTCAAACTCTATTGATGATCAAACGGTAAATTAGACACTGCGACACAAACGTAATTATTTCCGAAATTATATCTTCCATTTCTCCAAGTTCCCAAGTTCCTCTTGGTACATTTTGTTTTTCTTTTCTTTTCTTTTTTTTTAGAGATGGGGTCTCACTATGTTGCCCAGGATGGTCTCGAACTCCTGGGTTCCAGTGATCCTCCCGGCTCAGTGTTCCAAAGTGTTGAGATCACAGGCGTGAGCCACTGCACCCGGCTTTCCTGGTACATTTTCAGCCGGGCTCTTGTCTACCTTTAGAAGGCCAGCCTCGTTTTCTTTAAACATTGCTGTCCCATCTTCTGTTTCTGCTACTTCTGATGTCTTAAGTCCTTAGGGGCTAAATCTTTTTGCCATTTCTACTGACTGTCACCTGTGTGGCCACCTCTTCTGTGCTTGGTGACCTTCATAAACCAGTAGCTGCTTCTCTGGGGTGTGTGGGAATTCTGATGGCCCAGACTGAGCAGCCAGCTCGCTGTCTTCCTGTGAAGGTTTTTTTCCCTAAGAGCGGCCAGCTCCCTGTCTTTGAGGGTCCTGATGCTGCAGGGGCTCCAGGGCCAGCGCCCACCTGCTGCCGGCCAGCTCCGTGTCAGGGCATGCTGCCGAGTCTCGCGTCTTCAGGGAGGCCTCACACTTCCCACTTGCTGTAGCTCTGGGCTGGTTCTGGTCCACTTAGTCCAGTTCTCTTCTCATTGGTGTGTGTTTTAGGGTTGGGGCGAGGGGTGGAGAGTTGGTCTTTAAGAATTTCCTTGCTTCCTGTGAGTCCAGCTGTGTGTTTTCCTTTTGTCAGTCCAGGGTCTGGTTGTCTCTCAGAGTCTTACAGAGATGAAGGTGAAAGCTTCATTTTTTACTAGAAATCCATTGGTACCTTTTGAAACTTGTACCACGGTTATGTGTTAGCCAACCTATCAAGATGAGAAACTAAAACTCAGTAGTCACGTGATGAAATACAGCAACTGCACACACGAGTCAGCAACAGAACACTAAGTGATACTTTTGGCTCTGACGCTGCGTAGGCTCCCGCCCCCGCCCCCCATCACACTACATGTTAGACGCAGTGACCTTGCCCTTTGTGTCATGCCTTTACTCACATCGATTCCTTTTCCTAGTCCCCACCTTGTCGGGGGCTGCCCACTCCATAAAATCATAGCTTAGCTCACATCCTCCTGCAGCCTGTCCGCCTGCCCCGTGCCTTGCCCTCACTGGCCCTGCCCTCCGAGTGCCTCCAGGCTGGGACTTCTCTCTCCTCCCCTGTCTCCTCCAGCACCTGGGAGCTCCTGGGTCTGGGCTGAGCATCTACCTTCCCCATACCGTCTCCAGGTGGGGCAGGACCCAGTCAAGGGAAGACACGTTTTGTTGGGAGAGATGAATGAATGTGGGGTAACTTGAAGGGCTCCCATTCCTTTTCAGTCTTAGCCATCTAAGATGCTTTTTGGTGTTTCTGAAACAACTGCCTGCAAAAGCAAAGCATGGAATGCAGAGAGGAGTGTGCTCTGGAACTTGTCAGGCCCTGGACACCGGAGTTACTGGCATCAGGAAGGGCTTTGGCCGGAGGTGTGAGTGGATTCCCATGAGGGTCCTCTTGGCGGTGCTGTTCTGGGGACTCATGGGAAGGTGGGGGAGAGAAAGGAATGTTCAATTAAGAATGAATTGTGGTTGTTGGGAGCAGAGTCAGATGGAGCTACACTCCGCCTCTCTGGAACCCGCAGAGGGGCCTCCAAGCAAAGCTGTCCAAAGCGGAAGATGCTACACGAGTTAGCTCAGCTCTGGTCAAAAGCTGGAGCCTATTGACGTGGATTTTTATCTCTTTTCTGGCGTCTTGGGAAACAAGCAAGGGATTATCACAGTTCCAGCTTACTCCTTGCCTCTCCTTATGAAGGCTGGTGCTGGCCTACTCTCTTTGACAGCCTCTCCTTGCAATTCTTGGGAAGGTCAAAGATCCCAGTGCATGCCTGAGCTAGACAGAGGCAAATGCACGAAGCCCTCCTTTAGAGATGGAAATGGTTCCCTTCGATGTCCCTGCTTTCTCAACAGCAGGAGGGTGGCATCTGGGAGGGACGGAGGTCACGCTTCCTGGCTCCTGGTTTTCTATCATCTTAGCTGTCTCTGCATCTTCCAAAAGGAAGCCTTGTTCAAGCCCTTGTTGGAGACCTATCCCTATCCCTGGTCTTGTCCTGTGTTTACTGAGCATCTTTCTGGGGCCAGGCGTGGTGCTATGCACTGAGCCTAAGAGATCAAGCTTCCCAAAGCATTTTAGGAGTGACCCATGGTTGAAGAGTCACTCATCTCAGACCAGGCTGACAGTGAGGGCCAGGCAGGCAGGACCTCTCGGACTCAGCCACAGGGTCCAGGGAAGATGTCCAGTGGGGAGCTAACTTTTGGGCTAACTTTCCTCTAATCAACAGCAGTTAGCTGGGCAAACAGGGGCAGCCAGGCAGGGCAGGCAGTGTGGGTGGGGGAGCTTGTATTAGCCCAAGTTCCTTTTTAGCTGCCTAAAAAAGGGCAAGGGCTGGATCTTTTTAGATCCACAAATAAGCCAAGCTGGCCCCAGCAACAGGCCTGAAAAGCTGCTTTCTGCTCTAGGACTATTTTTTTAATATGCAAAATGACCATGGTATCACCTAGTTGATAGGGGTATACATGAAGTTTTATAATTTGTGTTTGCAGCTTTCCTTAGGTATAATTGGCTTTAACAATAATACCTATTTAAAGTATATAATTGGGTAAGTTTTAACAGTGTTCATGAAACCATCACCAGGATAAAATGATGAACATAACCAACTCCCCCAAGCTTCCTTGAGCTCCTTTGAAATCTATCCCTCCATCCTCCCCCATCCTCAGAAAAACACTGATCTATATCCTGTCATTATAGTTTTCATTTTCCAGAATTGTATGCACATAGAATTATACAGTAAATATTTTTTGTTTGACTTCTTTCACATGGCATAATTATTTTGATATTCTTCTATGCTATTGATGGCAGCTGGCTTCTCCCTGTTCCCAGCACTCTCTCTGATTTCAGAGCAAAGTTGAAGCCAAGCCCAGGCACCATCACAACCCAGCCAGGAGCATGCATGCTCAGGGTGGCATTGACATGCCAGCCCCCTGCCACCTCAGCCCCTTCTGGACTTTGGGTACTAACAATCATGGAAGGGAGGGTGGGGGGGGCGTTGCCTGAGGGTGGCTTGGCCTGGGCCTACAGGTGCCCCTTGGCCTGAATAGCCTGGGTGCCATGGATGACATATAGATCGCAGCAGGAAACAGACAGGTTTCTGGGTAGAAAGAGCTGGGTCCCCGGTGAGGCCCCACCTTCAGGCCAGGGATGACCTGAAGCATGGGGGCTGGGCTGTCAGTTCCAGGTGGAGCCCATGGCCTGGAGTGAGAACTTATGGTACTTTTTCCAGGCCCACCCCTGGCCACCCATGAACCAATCAGCACACACTTCCTCCCTTCAGAAGCCCACAAAAACCTCAGACTCAACCAGACTCGAGCAGACATTGGGACAACCTGACTGCAGAAAGGAGCTACTCACTTTGGGTCTCCTGAGAGCTGTACTGTTACTCAATACAGCACCTCTTCACCTTGCTCACCCTCCGGTTGTCTGCGTACCTCATTCTTCCCAGATGTGGGACAATAACTTGGGGCCTGCTGAATGGTGGGACTGAAAGAACTGTAACACAAACAGGGCTAAAACATGCCCTCTCCTCTTGCCATGCTGTGAGTGATGAGGAGTGAAGAGCTGTGGCCCTTCAGGGAGCCCAGACCTAGGGGCTCCCTGAGCCAGGGCTGTGACACCCTCTTTGGGGCTCTGTGGTTTCTGGTGTCTCTAAGTGTCTAGACACCACCACATTCCCCTCATTCAGATGCAGGTGTCCATAATGGAAGCCACTTGTGGTGCATCTGATCCAGCTCAAGCTTGCCTGTAGCCAGTGCCTGTGCTGTGTCTGGAGCTGCCTGCCCTGCTGCAGCATCCAGCATGTCTGGCTGTGTGCAGTGGCTGGACCCCATACTTGCTTGCTTACACACCCCTTGGTGCTCCACACCTGCCTTGCCCTTGACAGGCATGGAATCCAGGCTGTTAGCACAAGCTAAGTAGGCAGAATGAGCCCAGTGGGCCTGAGCAAAACTCAGACCAAGGTGCCACAGACCACAGAGGCTTCCAGCTGGAAAAGCAGCACCCTAAGGATCCTGTGACACTACCATGCATATGTTAATTCCTTTTCTTTCCACTGTTAAGTAGTCTTCCGTTGTATGGATGTACTGCGATTTGTTTATCTGTTCACCTGTTGATGGACATTTGTTGTTTCCAGAGTCTCACTATTACAAATAAAGTTATTATATTTGTGAGCAAATCTTTATGTGGCCATATGCTTTCATTTTTCTTGAGTAAATATCTAGGAGTGAAATGCCTGTATCATATGATAGGTGCTTGTTTAATTTTTCAAGTAATTGCCAAACCATTTTCCAAAGTGGGTTATTCATTTTATAATTCCACCAGCAGTATATGAAAGTTTTAGAAGCTCCACAACCTCTTCAACACTTAATAGGCAGGGCACAGTGACTCACGTCTGTACTCCCAGCACTTTGGGAGGCCGAGGTGGGCAGATCACTTTAGGTCAGACGTTTGAGACCAGTCTGGCCAAAATGATAAAACGCTGTCTCTACTGAAAATACAAAAATTACCCAGATGTGGTGGTGGGTGCCTGTAATCCCAGCAACTCAGGAGGCTGAGGCAGAAGAATTGCTTGAACCTGGGAGGTGGAGTTTGCAGTGGGCTGAAATCAAGCCATTGCACTCCAGCCTGGGCAACAGAGTGAGACTCCATCTCAAATAAAAAAAAAGAAGAAAAAGAAAAAAAAGAAACCCTTAATATAATCCGTCTATTTAATTTAGTCAATCTAGTGGATGTATCATGGTATCTCATTATGGTTTTATTTTGCATTTCCATAATAATTAATAATGCTGAGTACCTTTTTTATTTTTTTGAGACTGAGTTTTGCTGTTGTTGCCCAGGCTGGAGTACAATGGTGCAATCTTGGCTCACAGCAACCTCCACCTCCTAGGTTCAAGGGGTTCTCCTGCCTTAGCCTCCTGAGTAGCTGGGATTACAGGCATGTGCCACCACATCCAGCTAACTTTTGTATTTTTAGTATAGATGGGGTTTCTCCATGTTGGTCAGGTTGGTCTTGAACTCCCGATCTCATGTGATCTACCTGCCTCAGCCTCCCCAAAGTGCTGGGATTACAGGCATAAGCCACTACGCCTGGCCAATGCTGAATATCTTTTAATGTGCTTGTTTGCCATCTTTTTTGATAAAGTATGTAACTAAATATCTTGCTCATTTTTAATTGGATCATTGAACTGTAGGAGTTCTTTTTACATTCTAGATTCAAGTTCATTGCTGGATATATGCTTCTTGGATATTTTCCCCCTATATTTGGCATATCTTTTAATTTTATAGGTCTATTTTGAAGAGCAAAAATTTTTATGTGAAAAGCCTCCAATTTATTTATTTTTTCTTTTACATTTCATGCTTTGTGTGATATTTAAGAAATCTTTGCCAAACAAGATCACTAGAATTTCTCTTATATTTTATTCTAGAAGTTTTATAGTTTTAGTTTTTACACTTAGTACTATGATCTACCTTGAGTTAATTTTTCATGTGGTGTGAAATATTGAAGCTCATTTTTTTGAACTTTGTATATGGTTATTCAATTTTCCTAGCATTATTTATTTAAAATACTATTATTTCCTCATTGGTTCACCTTGAAACTTTTGGTGGAAATCAATTGGCCATATATGTCTGGGTCCCTTTTGCGCCTCTGTTCTATTGCATTGACCTGTATGCCTATATTTGCCTCAATACTATAGTGGTCTTAACTATTGTAGGTGTGCAGTTAAGTCTTAAAATCAGATGGTTTAAGTTGTCGACTTTATCCTTTTTAAAAAGGTTTTCATTGTTGTGTGGCTATTCTAGATGCATTTTAATATAAATTCCAAAATTTGTTCATCAAATTTTGTAATAGACCTATAGAAATTTTAATAGGGATAATATTGAATCTATACATTAATTCGGGGAGAACTGACATCTTAGCAACACTGTGTCTTCTAATCCATGAATATAGTATATCTCTCCATTTAAATAGGTCTTTATTTCTTTCAGCACTGTTTGGTTGTTTTTGGTGTTGTTTGTACAACTTTTGTCAAATGCAATCCCAAGTATTTTCTTTTTTAAAGATATTGTAAATGATTTTAAGTTTCAATTTCTTTTTGTTTGTTTTTTAATACATAGAAATGTAATACATTTGTACTGACCCATATCTTGCAAGCTTGTCAAACTCACTTCTTAGTAGTTCTAATGGCTTTTTTTGGTAGATTCCTTAGGATTTTCTATTTAGATAGTCATTTCATCAGAAAATATGACAGTTGACTTCTGCTTTTCACATCTGTATGCTTTTTATTTCTTCTCTTTGCCCTATTGCATTAGCTAGAACCTCCAATACAACATTGAATATAAGTGTTGAGAGCAGATATCCTTGTCTTGTTTCTGGACTTAGGGAGAAAGCCTCCAGTCTTTCAAAATTAGATGTGATGTTAATTTGTAGATATTTTTGTTGATGCGCTTTGTCAGGTTGAGGATATGTTCTCTAATATTAATGTGCTGAGAGTAGTTAAAAGAATGAGATACTAGATCTTCATAGATGAATCTCCTGCATTTATTAAGATTATCCTATATGGTTTTCTCCTACATTTTGTCAATATGGTGAATTACACTGATGATTTCAAATGTTAAGTCAATGTGGCATTGCTTTATAAACTTCACTTGGTCATGGCTTATTATCCTTTTTGCATATTGTTTGATTCAATATCCTCCGATTTCATTAAGAATAATTGCATATGTGTTCATAAGATATATTACTCTGTAATTTTTGTAATACCATCTTCTGATTTTGGTATCAGAATAATACTACACTCATGGAATAAGTTGTAAAATGTTCCCTCTTCTTTAGGTTTTTGAAAGAATTTGTGTAAACTCGATTTTGTTTCTTTTTAAATGTTTGGTGGAATTCTCCAGTTAAGCCAAGTGGCCCTGGGATTTTCTCTGTGAGAAGATTTTAAACAACAAATTACATTTATTTAATAGACATGAAGCTGGGCTAATCAGATAAACCATTCTTAAGTGAGATCTGGCAGTTCATGTCTTTCAATAACTTTCTCCATATTATTGAAATTATTCAGCTTATTTATAGAAAGTTGCTTACAATATTCTCTCATAGTCATTTTATTGTCTGCACTATTTTCAGTGATATCCTCCTTCTTTCTTATTTTTGGTATTGGCAATTTGTTTTTTTCTCTCTCTGTTTCCAGAGCTGTCTGGAGAGTGGTTTATCAATTTGATTTATATTTTTCAAACATGGAGCTTTAGGTTTCATTCATCTTCTCTATTATTTTTCTTTTACCTATTTCATTTATTATTATTATTTTTGTTATTTCTTGCCTTTGGCTTAGTTTTGAATTAATTTTCTTTCTCTCCTTTCTTAAAGTGGAAGCTAGGGTCATTGATTGAAAAACTCTTCTTTTCTCAGTAGGTAATTGTGCTATAAACTTTATTCCAAGCACTGTTTTAGCTGTATCTCACGCATTTTGACATGTCATGTTTTTATTTTTATTCATTTCAAAACACATTTTAAAATTCCTTGTAGTTTATTATTTGACCCACAAGGTATTCAGAAGTGTGTTAGTTTCCAAATATTTGGGGATTTTTAAAAGATATCTTTCTGATATCAATTTCTAATTTAATTTCATTGTGTGCAGAAAACATACTTTATGTGACTTGAATCCTTGTAAATTTATTCATTTTTGGGTCCCAGAATAAGATTTCTCTTGGAATATTTGTGTGCACTTGAAAAGAATGTGTTTTTTAGTTGTGTCTCTGCCAGGTTTTGGTATTAGGATAATGTTGGTCTCATAAAATGAGTTAGGGAGGATTCCCTCTTTTTGTATTGTTTGAAATAGTTTCAGAAGGAATGGTACCAGCTCCTCTTTGTACCTCTGGTAGAATTTGGCTTTGAACCCATCTGGTGCTGGACTTTTTTTTGATTGGTAGGCTATTAATTGCTGCCTCAATTTCAGATCGTGTTATTGGTCTATTTTGGGATTCAGCTTCTTCCTGGTTTAGTCTTGGGAGGGTGTAAGTGTCCAGGAATTTATCCATTTCTTCTAGATTTACTGGTTTATTTGCATAGAGGTGTTTGTAGTATTCTCTGATGGTAGTTTGTATTTCTGTGAGATTGGTAGTGATATCCCCTTTATCATTTTTTATTGTATCTATTTGATTCTTCTCTCTTTTCTTCTTTATTATTCTGGCTAGCGGTCTATCTATTCTCAGCAAACTGACACAAGAATAGAAAACCAAACACCACATGTTCTCAGTCGTAAGTGGGTGTTGAACAATGAGAACACATGGACACAGGGAGGGGAATATCACATACCAGGGCCTTTTGGGGGATGGGGGACTAGGGGAGGGATAGCAGGGGGTCGGGGGATTGGGGAGGGATAGCATTAGGAGAAATACCTAATGTAGATGACGGGTTAATGGGTGCAGCAAACCACCATGGCATGTGTATACCTATGTAACAAACCTGCACGTTCTGAACATGTACGCAGAACTTAAAGTATAATAATAATAAAAGAATGTGTTCTGCTGTACAGCAGGTCCTCAAAGAACTTCACTTTGTTCAATGTAATTTCATTATAACATTGATAAGGAAAAAAATCCGTTCTGGCCAGGGCCACTGTACGGAGGTTGCGTGTCCTCTCCATGTCTGCATGGGTTTTCTCTGGTTTTCTGTATCCCAAATATGTGCATTTAGGTGGACTGGTGTGCCTCCACGGTCCCAGTGTGAGTGAGTGTATGTGGGTGTGTGTGTGCCCCGTGATGGGAGGGTGTCCTATTTGGGGCCGGTTCCTGCCTTGCACCCTGCCCTACTGGGATAGGCTATGGCTACTTCCCACCCTGAACTGGAATGAACAGTTTGGAAAAGGAATGAATGGATGAATACAAATGATCATGAGATAAAATTCCACAAAGACTGTGATAATCATAGGGATACACGACGATGCATGACACTGTATGAAAGCATGCAGGAAGCCACCACGTTTGTGATCGGCTTTCTTTCTGTGTGGTGGTAGGAGGTGCTCCTGACAATTTTTGATTTGCAAACCATTATTCCTTAATTTAACCCACTTCTTTGACCACTGACACTCAGTGATTCACCAAAAATTGAGTAATGACCTTACTTGTTTTGACGAATCTTTCTTAAATGGATGTATAGCTCACATTTACTTCAATGTTTAGTATTAGAAGTGCTTGGGGTCTTTATTTAGAAGTTTGGTGGTGTTTTTGTGACCAGAAATATGCCATAGAAACTTAACTCTTCTTTATATCAATTAACTTATGGTAAAATTGATTTTGTTACATGTTGTTTTGCTTAAAGTCAAAGTTTTCAAAGACCTGTCAACAACTTTAGGTGAGAACTTACTATAGTTAGGTAGAATATTCTACAAATCTCCAATCAGATCAAATTGACTCACAGTATAGTTCAAGACGTTTATATTCTTACTGATTTTCTGTCTACTTGTTCTGTCAGTTATAAAGAGAGCCTGCTGAAGTCTCCAACCATAATTTTGGATTTATCTATTTCCCCTTTTAGTCCTGTCAGCTTTTGTTCCAGATATTTTGAAGCTCTTTTATTAGGGGCATAAATATTGAGGGTTGTTATGTCTTCTGGATAAGCTGACCCCTTTATCATTTTCAAATAATACTCTTAATCCTCACTGATACGTCTTGCTCTGAAATCTACTTTGTCTGATATTAATGTAGCCACTCTTACTTTTACCTGATTACTGTCAACATAATGTATCCTTTACTCTTAATTTATCTGTGTATTTTAAATAAAGTAGGTTTATTTACTTTGTTCTTGTTTTTTTAAACACCATCTAATGATTTCTACCTTTTATCTGAGGTGTTTCGAGCATTATATTTAATGAGATTATAGATATGATTGGCTTTAAATCTACCGCTTTGCTATTTGTTTTCTATTTGTTCCATAAATCCTTTGTTCTCTTTTTCCTGATTTTGTTTGACTAAATTGAACAATTTTTGTTATTTTAGATTTTGTCCTCTGTTGGCTTTTTTGCTGTATATATATATATTTTTAAGAGATGAGATCTCACTATTTTGCCCAGGCTGGTCTTGAACTCCTGAGCTCAAGTAATCCGCCTGCCTGGCCTCCCAAAATGCTAAGATTACAAGCGTGAGTCACCATGCCCGGCCTTTTGCTATATATATTTTTAAATAGAGGTTGCTTTAGGACTTTCAGTATACATCTTAAATTTATCACAGTCTGTCTTCGAGTAATATTAGCCTACCTCCCATATAGCACCCTCCCTTCCCTGCCGTTGTGCTATTGCTGTCCTGCCTTTCATTCCTCCATATGCTTTCAGCCTCATTATTAAGCTTGCTTGAAATAGCCGATTATCTTTTAAAGAGACGATTTTAATAGGAGAAAATGTCCTTTGTATCTATTCAGTGTGGACCATCTCTGGTGCTCTTTGCTTCGCTGCCTCCATCGAGAGTTCTGTTATCATTTGCCTTCTGCTCAAAGGGCTTACTTGACCATTCCTTGCAGTGAAGGTCTGCTGCTGATGTATTTCTTCAGCTTTGGTGTGTCTTAAAAGGTCTTTCTTTTTTGCCTTCATTTTTGAAAGCTAATTTTTCTTAGTGGGTAAGTAGTTCTAGATGGACAGTTGTCTTCACTTTCGGATGTTGCTGTATTACCTTCTGGCATACGTTGTTTCTGATAAGAATTTGGCTCTCATTCTTACGTTTGCTCTGTACACAATGCATTTCTCCCTTACGCTGGCTGCTTTTAAAGTTTTCTCTGTCACTGCTTTTGGGCAATTTTATTATGATGTACAGTGGTTGAGGTTCTTCAAACTTCTTGTATCTGTGGGTTTATAGTTTCTATAGAATTTGGAAACATTTCAATCATAAGTTCTTCAATTTTTTCCCATCTGCCTCTCCTTCAAGGACCCAATTACATATAGATTGGGACATCTGAATTTGACCCAGCAATGCGAATTCTCTGGTCAGTCTCCCCTACCCCCCATGTTTTACTTTCTTTATTTTATTTTGGGTGGGTTGCATTTCTGTGTCTTCAGGTGCACTACAGTTTTTTTTCTATAGTGTAATCTTCACTTCATCCTAAGCTTAAAAAAAAAAAACTCCCCAATTCAATTTGTGTCTTCTTTTCTACAACTTCCAATGCCTCTTTTCGATATTCTTGTGTTCTTCTCTACCCTCTTTACATACAAAATATGATAACTTTTTAACATCTTTGTCTACTGACTACATACAAAATATGGTAACTTTTGGACATCTTCGTTCACTAACTCTATCATCTGTGCCATTTCTGGGTCTGTTTCTACTGATTGATTTCCCTGATTCTGGGTCATATCTATTACTTCACATTCTTCATATTTTTCCTTGGATGCCAGCACTGTACATTTATTTTGTGGGTGCTGGATGATTTGATATTCCTTTACTTGTTCTTGAGTATTGTCCTTGGAAGTCATTGTGTTACTTGGAAACAGCCTGATCCCTTTTGAGGTTTACTTTAAAGTATCGTCAGGGGGAGCCAGGATGACCATTGGTGTGGGGATGATTTTACTTTGCCAATAGCCCTCTGAGTACTCCACCTGATGCCTGGGGTATTACAAAGTCTCTCTACTTGGGTTGGTGAGAACACAATCTGTTCCTGACCCACTGAGCCTCACACATTTTTCTGCCCATTCCTTTCTGGTGGGAGTTTCCTGGACTTGTGGGCATACGCTCATTGGTACTCCGTGGCAGTCTCGAGGGAAAGCCTTGTTGAACTCTGCTCTACAATTCTAGCTTCCTGGGCCTCCCTGGGTTCTCAACTCTGTCTCCTTCTTTGAGGGAACAGCCGTTTCTGTTTGGGTCAGCCTTCCCTGGAATGCAGCCTGGAAAGGATTTCTAGGTGGTCGGTGAGGGCCGTCATAAGGCTTGCACATTTGCTTCCTTTCTTTCAAGGAGCTCTGTTCTGTGCAGCCTATTATTCTGTGTCCAAAAATCATTGTCTTTTTTTTTTTTTTCATAGTTGTTTCATCTGGTTGTTTAGTTATTTAGTATGGGAGGGCAAAGCTGGTTCCTGTGACTGCATCATGGCCAGAAACAGAAATTCAACCTATGGGCGGAGGACGGTGGCTCATACCTGTAATTCCAGCAGCTTGGGAGGCCAAAGCAGGAGGATCATTTGAGGCCAGGAGTTCAAGAGCAGCCTGGCCAACATGGTGAAACCCCATCTCTACTAAAAATACAAAAATTAGCCAGGACTGGTGGTGGGCACCTGTAATCCAAGCTAGTCTGGAGGCTGACGCAGGAGAATCACTTGACTCCAGGAGGTAAAGGTTGCAGTGAGCTGAGATTGCACCACTGAACTCCAGCCTGGGCGACTATCTCAAAACACACACACACACGCACACACACGCACACACACAGAAATTTTACCTATGCATTTTTTATCTTGGTAAAATATCCATAACATGAAATTTACCATCTTGGCCATTTTCATGTGTACGGTTGAGTGGCATTCAGTACGTTCACATTGCTGCGCAGCCATCACCACCATCCACTCTAGAAGATTTTTATGTTTCCAAGTTAAAACTAGTCCCCATTAAACAATAACACCCAATTTCACCTTCCACCCAGCCCCGGTACCTCCATCCTACATTCTTAATCTTGCAATAGTACAGTATTTGTCCTCTTGCGTCTGGATTGTTTTATTTAGAATAACATCTTTAAGGGTCATCCATGTTGGAATATTGTATCAAACTTTCCTTCCTTTTTCAAATGTTTAATTGACATATAAGAGTTGTAGACATTTACAGGATAGATGTGATGTTTTGATACATGTATACAATGTGTAATGATCAAATCAAGGTAACTGGAATATCCATCACCTCAAACATTTACCATTTCTTTGTACTGGGAACATTCCAGATCTCTGGCTGAACAGTACTCCACTGTTTGGGCGCACCACATTTGTTTACCGTTTCATCTCTCGATGGACACTCGGTTGTTCCTACCTTGTTGTTGTGAAGAGAGCTGCTATCAGCGCAGCTGTGCACGTATCTGTGGAGTTCGTGCTTTGAGTTCTTCTTGTTATCGGCCCAGAAGTGGAACTGCTAGATCGTATAATAATTATGTTATACGTCAACCATTCTGAGGAACTGCCACACTGCCGTCCACAGTGGCCACCCCGTTTTACGTTCCCGCCAGCAATGCACATAGATTCCAACTTCTCCATGCCTTCTTCAACACTTTATGTTTTTTGACAGTGGCCATTCTAATGGGTGTGAAGTGTCTACATTGCAATCTTTTTTTTTTTAGACGGAGTCTAGCTCTGTCACCCTAGGCTGGACTGCAGTGGCAGATCTCGGCTCACTGCAACCTCCGCCTCCCAGGTTCAAGCGATTCTCCTGCCTCGGGAAATTCAGTCCATGTTTGGGAAGTCACAGATGATAGAAAAAGAGACTCGCATGGGAAAGGGGAGAGGAGTTTGTCTCAATCTGGGCAGATATCTTCCACTTCTAGAATCTGCGAAAGTGACGAAAGAACGTGCTGAGGAAGCGGAGCTGCTCATCTTGGTATCTGAGCAAAGGGGTCCAGTGAGATTAACTTCCCTGCTGCTGAAAATCTGTTCCATGAGTTTCAGATTCCCCTTTGTCCTTTCCCCCTGGGCTTCTTGTATGAAAATGACAGCTCCACATTCGCTTGACACGGTAGAAACTATGAAGTCAAGAAAACAGAAGGGTTCCATTTGCTTTTTACAGGAGTGCTACTGGCCTCCCCTCCTCTCCGATTTGTGTCTGCCTCTGGGTAAATGGCCAGTGCCTTTTGTCATAAAATTAAAACTATTTGAAGCAAATGGGAATTGTAAGTCTGTGACTATTATCGAAATGCATCTTTAAATTTCATAAGCTCACAATTTTGGACACATTAATTCAGAGTACATAACATTTTAGGTTTGTGGAGCTTAATGAAGGGAATTGTAAAAGATCTGATTGTATTGAAAAATAAAAATAAAATCCTAAGCCCCTCAACTGACTGAATGGACCTCCTCTTGGCCAACAAGACCCCCAGAGAATCTTAAAATCTGAGTTTCCAGCCATGACGACAGGATGGGAGGTTGGACAGACCTCCACACAGTCCCCTGCTCCCTCCCTAACTACCATTAGAGTTTTCTTCTTTTTTTTTTTAATTTTCTTTCTTTCTTTTTCTTTTTTTTTTTTTGAGATGGAGTCTTGCTCTGTTGCCCAGGCTGGAGTGCAATGACACAATCTCAGCTCACTGCAACCTCCGCCTCCTGGGTTCAGGCGATTCTCCTGCCTCAGCCTCCCAAGTAGCTGGGATTACAGGTGCCCGCCACCACATCTGGTTAATTTTTTGTATTTTTAGTAGAGACAGGTTTTACTGTGTTGGCCAGGCTGGTCTTGAACTCCTGACCTTGTGATCCGCCCGCCTTGGCCTCCCAAAGTGCTGGGATTACAGGCATGAGCCACCTCGCAAGAGTTAAACAGAAACCAGCCCTTTTGAAAGATTTGCTCCAACGCTGAATTCAACCAATCGCCTGATGCTTCAGCCAGACCCCCTGCCTTTTGCAGTGTAGACGGAATAACTGAGCAGCATGAATGCTAAAACAGAGATCAGCAGACTGGCGATAGGAGGCCACATTGTAAGCAAGACCAGAGGCCGTGGCAGGCAAGGGCGAAATCCCACACCTCTGTGCTTCAGGAATAAACACTGCTCTCACCGCCACAACGTTTTCTTTTCTATCAGCGAAACAAGCACTGGCCTCAAGATAGGTGATATTAAAACAATTGCAGCTCCGCCAGATGCTGACTGACTGACACCCGTTCCGCAAGCCATAACCGCAGCTTCGAGTGAACAAGAGACTGATTGCAGTAACTCCCTCCTGATGGGAGGCCACCCTCTGGGGACTGGTTCGGCGGCTCCATGGGGGCTGTGCACTGGGTGCCCTGGAGCCCCGGCCGCACCCTCTGACATAGACGGCCCAACTGTAAAACATTTCAATGTTGAAGTCTTCACTCCCGAGTGAACGTGTGTGTGTTGACATATGTAACATACATGTTTGCTTACTACGCATGCACACAGCCCCCTTCATGCGTCTTCCTGGCTCCTCCTATGACCTGCTAAATCTGTAAACTTCTTAGCCCACTCCTTCAGCATAGTTTTCTGTCTCACTGATCCTTCTCCAAAGCGCCTGTTTCTGGTTTAACAGGTTGTTAAACAGAGCAGCCTACAAGTTGTAATCATTTATAAAAAATAAAACTCTTCTTCTAAATGTATAGATCTATGATATTAAGTCAGTGGTATCAATGGCAAAATTTGTTACCTGTCTGCCAACTCCCCATTCCCATTGGTTTCAAAGTTTCAAGACAATCTCTATAATTAGGAAGAAGCTCTGTGGCCGGTGCAGTGGCTCACGCCTATTATCCTAGCACTTTGGGAGGCCAAGGCAGGAAAATCACTTGAGCCCAGGAGTTTCAGACCAGCCTGGCCAACATGGTGAAACGCCATCTCTACCGAAAATACAACAACAAAATTCGCCGAGAATGGTGGTAGCATGTGCCTGTGACCCCAGTTACTTGGGAAGCTGAGGCAGGAGAATCCCTTGAGGTGGAGGCTGCAGTGAGCCAAGATTGCACCATTGCACTCCAGCCTGGGCAACACAGTGAGACTCCGTCTCAAAATAAAAGAAGGTGTGTGACACATTATACCACCCAAGACTCCCCAGACCCTGGTCAGCAGAATCTCCTCTCAGTGACCTGTGTGCTGTTCTGTGGTTCCTTTCCATCCTCCATCTTCCATCCTTCCCCTGCCTCCTACCTTTCCTCTCTCCCTTTCTCTTTCTCTTTTTGCTTTGAGATGGAATCTTGCTCTGTTGCCAGGCTAGAGTACAGTGGCGCGATCTATCTTGGCCCATTGCAACCCTGCTGCCCTGGTTGAAGCGATTCCCCTGCCCCAGCCTCCCAAGTAGCTGGGTCTACAGGAGCTTGCCACCACGCCCGGCTAGTTTTTGTATTTTAGTAGAGCTAGGCTTTCACCATGTTGGCCAGGATGGTCTTGTTCTCTGACCTCATGATCCGCCCGCCTCGGCCTCCCAAAGTGCTGGGATTGCAAGCGTGAGCCACCGTGCCTGGCCGCTCTCTCTTTTTAAGACCTGATTTACCCAGTGCTTAACTTTTCTTGGAATTATTTTTACTGCTGATGAGACTGGTTGTTATGTTCTAGTAGCAATGACAGATCTCCAAGCCATTTCTTCCTTGGAGAATTTCTCTGCTTTTAAAACAGGCCCCTGGATATTTGATAAGAGCAGCTGTAGAAGCTGTGAAGAGTGGCTGACACCTTTGTTTCTAATCATATTTTAAAGATGTTCCCATAGGGAAACATGGAACTGTGTTTGAGAGGAAAAAAAACCCAACGGCTTATAAACAATGACATTAATGATGATGGAGCTTTCTTCATAATTAAATAAGCAGTCCTAATTTTATAAAATACAATTATCAGGAGTTTAGATTTTTAATCTCCTGTGTATTTTGAAGCATGGCTAAAATATCATAAATCCTAATTGATTTCTTCCAAACAACCAAAGCCTACAAAAATCCATGGAAAAAATTTGCCACTAAAAAAAAAATTAAAAATCCACTAAAATTCACTATTTCCCCGCAGAAAAAGAACTAGCCCTTTAGAGAAGGGATCCACCAGCCAGGCACAGTGGCTCACGCCTGTAATCCCAGCACTTTGGGAGGCTGAGGTGGGTGGATCATGAGGTCAGGAGTTCGAGACCAGCCTGGTCAACATGGTGAATCCGTGTCTCTACTAAACAAACAAAAAAAACAAAACAGAAAAAATGAGCCGGGCGTGGTGGCAGATGCCTGTAATCCCAGCTACTCTGGAGGCTGAGGCAGGAGAATCCCTTGAACTTGGGAGGCAGAGGATGCAGTGACCTGAGACCGCACCAATGTACTCCAGCCTGAGTGACAGAGCAAGACTCCGTCTCAAAAAAAAAAAAAAAAAAAAAAAAATAGAGGGAGGGAAGGGACGCTCTTTGTTCTCCAAGAATGACACTAAGTGGGAGCAGATCCTTCCTATTCAGAAAACGTGAGCTGAGCCTGACATTCCTTTTTCCTATTGGAGCAGAGGCCAGCTAGTGAGGGTCGGAAGACTGAGGTCCTAGAATGGGAAATTCAGGCCTTGGAGATAAGGAGGCAGAATCATATGACTTGATGTGAAATGTTTTCATGGCTTCAGCAAAGAAATCTAAGTTCATCCCACAGCACCTTCCTCCATACTATTTGTGTGGTTGTTTCTTTAAACCAGACTGAAGAGCTATTTATTTTATTAATTTGTTAAATATAGATGGAGGCCGGGCAGACAGCAATGAATAAGAGAACGCTCGGCCCGCTGCCTTGGTGGGGTTTATCTGCTGCCGGCGGAGACGCCCATCACACGACTAAATAACAAGAAAGGATTTCATCTCGTTTGCCACCAGTGACCTGCAGGAGAGGCTGCAAAGCCTGGCACGAGTGGGCTTGACCCCAGACTGGGGGTCAGGAAAGAAGGCTTCCTTGAGGCAGTCATGTTTGAACAATGGAAGGATACAGGCATGTGCATACAAGGTGGGGCAGGCTGACTCTGGAGGTGGCATAGCACGTTAAGGCCCCTGAGCAGGACGGGCAGAACGAGGAAAGAAAAAGCAGACAGGCAGTGTGGCTGGCAGTTCACGGAGCCAGGCTGCAGGTGAGGGCACTTCTGGGCCCACGCGTAAGAATGCGGCCTCACTGTGGCGATATTTTGGCCACAGCAACTCCTCAAATGTTACTACTGGCTGAGTCGACCCATTTTATCTTCAAGGTCTTGAAACGCCTTGGAATGGAATCCCGTGGCCTGGGAGCACATGACCGTCCTCCCCCGAGTGGCGGTCCCGGCCCGCACACCTCTTCCCCCGAGCACTGCTCACTCCGTTCCCTGCAGCCTGAGGTACTTCTTGAAGAGATGATGGCAACCGACGAGGAGCTGAGGAGTGTCTTCTCCATCCCTGGCATCTGTTCCCGATACACCATCTGCCCCAGACAACAAGCCCACGCTTTCTTCTCGTTCTTCCTTCTCCACTTCTTGTTTGGACGATGGGAGTGGAGGAAGTCATTATACCTCACACTCAGGGAGCCTGCAAACATTCTGCAGAGGAAAAGGGGCTTGGGGAGTTACTTTCTGGGTTCCTAGGCTTCTCTTCTTGGCATTGTTTGCTTGGGGGCTCAGCTCTGCAGCCGGCTGGAGCAATTCAGAGGGGTCTGTCCTTCCCAACAGATGGAGGGGAGGGGCTCACGGTGACTCTGTCCTGCACAGGTGGACACTGACCCAGCAGGCTGCAAAAGGAGTTGAGATTTTACATAGACTCTAAGAATCACCATGACATTATCTAACATTTAAAAAAAAAATCCTACAAGCAAATTGGACAGCGGACTGGAGCAGGGAGAGACGCTGGGAAACCTGTTTTCTTCTCAAAGCACTATCAGTGACACGCCATATGGTTTTTGCCAAACCATTTGTCTGCTTTAAGATCTTCTATTCCCAAATGTAAAACTGAGCTAATAGAATTTGCCGCCCCACCGGGATATCACAAGCACTAATCAGAATGTCTATAAATGCCTTTGAACTCCTTGGGAAAACATGCCATCAGAATATCAAGTGGGATTTATATAAATGTCATCCTAACCCCAGATCTTCATTTCGACAGTGGGAATTTAGGGCTTACGTGGATGCATTTATTACAGTTATCACTGAAATTACACATCACTGGGTGCCTTGAGCTTTAATTTTTTTTTTAACAAGACTGTGCAACTTGCCAGGTTGAAACTCAGAAATTTTTCAAATGTGAAGTCCGTTGTGAAGAACAGTTTGCATTGAGGAAGTTTTCCGAGAATACCGGGGTCTCTCCCATCAGCTGTGGCCGTTGAGGTCCTGTCGTGATTTTTAGTTTCCTTGAACTGAAAATAAGACAACCTGATCTTTTATCCTCAAATCTTTGGGGTGTGCTATGGTGCATTACCTTAATACTCATGCATTCTCTCTCCTTTCCATTGGGAGAATCGAGAAAAAATTTTATCGATAAATCTGCAATGGTTCATCCTCTAGAAAGCCCCATGACTGTTTATTTGACTCTCAGATAATTATACTTAAGTCCATGTGTTTACTTCGGAGATCTCCAAAAAGAGTAGAAAAGATCCAGCAACCCTAAATTAGTTTAGGAACCAGCATGTCCCTTGCTTTAAGGAACACAGTAAACATTTCAAAAGAGCATGCCAGCTCATTATCTAACTCTCTCCTCAGTGACTTCAGGGAAAACAGCAGCAGTTAAGCAATGTTTGCCAAAGTGGATCTGGGGACGGGTGTTGCTTTTAAAAGAGAAGGAAAGAATTGCTCGCTGCAGGTTCTCCTGGCTCGGCGGCGTGGAGGCAAAGGCCTGCTTCTGCAAAGACTCTGTGAAGACCCACGACTCTTCCTCAACCTCCCAGATGCTGGGATCCCTGATACTTGAAAACGCTAAGTGCCATGTGCCTGCAGCTCCCCAAGTCAGGAGACAGAAGAATGGATAAACATTCCTCAAATGCTGTGGATGGGTTCTCACCCTAGAACCCGGGCAGGCTGCTCATGCTGCAGCGTGCAGGTCCCATCAGGCGCGAGTATGGGGATGTTTTCCACCACGACATCAAGTGCGTCCCCACACTGCCCCCAAATGTAATTAACATGTCCTATGGCTGTGGGAGATTCGGGCTTACAGAACTAGCTTCCTGGCACTCTAGGGCTCGACTGTAAAGAAATGCTCTTTTGTGATAACGCATCTGGACGTCCAATGCAAGAAACTGAGTGTTAGCCCCCCCGGCCCTCCCACCCCCAAGAAAGACTCCAACTGAAAGGTTGCACAATGGCTGATCAAAGTCCGCCACATTTCTTTCCAGGGCTACGATTTTGTTCCGTCTCCAATCTGAGGAGTTGGAAGGCTGGAGCACGGACCAGCCATCCCTCCCCCTACCTCCTGGTGATGTTTGGAAATCTTAATTTTGTTTTATAGGTCACAGGTCAGCCCATCCGTGCCGATCCTTGTAATTGGACAGGACGTGCTTTGTGTGGTCTGATTACATCTTTTCTTTCAGACCCAAGGGGAGCCGTCAATTAGAGCCGTGCTTGAGCCTAAGGCTGACCTGAACCGTTTGAAGGCAGATCTTCATGGAACGCCCCGGTACTACTTCATTCCCAGGAATCTTAATTACAAGGCATTACTCTGATGGACTGAATGTATTAAGTAGCCTCAGTTCACCCCAGTGTGCAGTCCTTGGGGAGGCAGCCCCCCTCATCATTTTCTCCCCCCAGTGCCCTTTGTTCCAAAACAACTTTGAGCCGGGAGTATTATCAGAGCCCCCTTGCCTGGAGGCCCCCCCTTGCCTGGAGGCCCCCCCTTGCCTGGAGGCTCCCCACTGCCTGGAGGCCCCCCCGCCTGGAGGCTCCCCCTTGCCTGGAAGCCCCTCCCCTTGCCTGGATTCCCCCCCTGCCTGGAGTCCCCCCCTTGCCTGGAGGCTATCCCCCCTGCCTGGAGGCTCCCCCCCGCCTGGAGGCTCCCCCCATGCCTGGAGGCCCCCCATTGCCTGGAGGCCCCCCTCTTGCCTGGAGGTCCCCCCTGCCTGGAGGCTCCCCCCGCTGCCTGGAGGCTCCCCCCGCTGCCTGGAGGCTCCCCCCATGCCTGGAGGCCCCCCTCTTGCCTGGAGGTCCCCCCTGCCTGGAGGCTCCCCCCGCTGCCTGGAGGCTACCCCCCCTGCCTGGAGGCTCCCCCCCGCCTGGAGGCTCCCCCCATGCCTGGAGGCCCCCCATTGCCTGGAGGCCCCCCTCTTGCCTGGAGGTCCCCCCTGCCTGGAGGCTCCCCCCGCTGCCTGGAGGCTCCCCCTTGCCTGGAGGCCCCCCCCCTGCCTGGGGTCCTTTTGGAAACTACTTTGTCTCTTGCAGGTCGTTTTCTGGAATGGTCAGAGGGACGAGAGGGGTTTCTGCCACGTCCTGGATCTGGTTTCAACCTCACCTTCTCCATGTATGAGAAGACAAGTCACTTGGATTCACTGTGCCTCGGTTTCCTGAGCAGGACTCAGACTTTTGGTGAGAATCAGATAAGACTTAGAATGAGATGAGAATTCCATGTGAATGCACAGTTGGGATGTGGTGCGTATCTCGCAGCGGGGCTGTCACGGGCAGGCAGACCTGAGACTGCTTCTGAAGAAGAGCCGCTGGCTGCCTCACGGCTATCCAGGCAGGATGTGCGCCGGGAGCAGGTGCTCCTGACCTTCATCTGTGGCTCCTGCCAAGTCCTCAGTGATCCGAATGCTAGCCGGGCCCCTGGGGGAAGGGCCACAGGGCCCCTCTGGGATTTCAAAGCTGGTTGGCACAGCAAGTTCCGGGAGAAGGTGGGCACATTGGCATAGTCACCAAGGAGCCTCTTTGTTGGAAGGTAATCAAGACGGGACCCTCCTCCTTTTTTCAATTTAATGATGAACAGCCGGGCATGGTGCTGACTTGGGGCTGCTGGCAGGGACAGGCACCAGCGTTGCCAATGGAGAGCTAGCTCTCTATGATAGAAATTCAGGGGCAGGGCTGGGGGGCCGAGTGGGGGTGCCAGCAGTGTGTGCTGGATGGGAAGGGGGGCTGGGGGGCCTTGCTAGGAGCAATGGTTACTGGTGTGTGAGCAAACCAAAGGAGCTGTCAGCTTGGAGCCTACTCAACAGAGCACCCTGTGACCACCCTGCCAGGACATCCTTGCAGCTATGGACAGGTGCCCACTGGCCGACTCAGACATCTGATCACAGCCGCTCCCCAGGCCCCTGCAGCGAGTGCAGCCGTATTCACTCTTTTCCGAGTTTCAGCGTAGCATCCACTGTTCTCCCTTTTTCTTCTAGGTCACTGGGGGAGCTTAAGTGTGACTAGTTGCCGATGTGGCACTTGTGGCCATGTAGGAGACCACATGTGGCTGATGTGGAAGAGGCATGGCATGTGCAATGGAGGTGGGGCATTGAGGAAGCGGCTGCGTGCCCTCTGGCCTCCCCGGTACTGTTTACCAGGTGCCATCTCACACCCTAACCAGCCGAGGTGTCCCTGGGAATGGCCCCAGAGCAGTGCCTGCCTACCTCAGGGGCAAATGGAGAGGTCGCCAGAGCCTCGTGGTGAGAGCCAGGCCCAGATGTGGCTTTCTGGAGGTGAATGGCTAACGTCGTCCACCTCGGACCACAGACTCTTCTCTGAAATCAGTCACAATTTTGAAAGAGCGAGTGAGCTTGCCCCTGGGATTTGGTTAGGGGTTAGGAAGCACACTTTGGGATCTGGTTGGAGCTGGGAGGCGCGCCGTGGGATCTGGTTAGGGGCTGGGAGGCGCACCGCGGGATCTGATTAGGGGCTGGGAGGCGCGCCGTGGGATCTGATTGGGGCTGGGAGGCGCATCATGGGATTTGGTTAGGGGTTAGAAGGCGCACAGTGGGATCTGGTTAGGGGCTGGGAGGCACGCCGCGGGATCTGGTTAGGGGCCGAGAGGCGCGCCGCGGGATCTGGTTAGGGGCCGGGAGGCGCGCCGCGGGATCTGGTTAGGGGCCGGGAGGCGCGCCGCGGGATCTGGTTAGGGGCCGGGAGGCGCGCCGCGGGATCTGGTTAGGGGCCGGGAGGCGCGCCGCGGGATCTGGTTAGGGGCCGGGAGGCGCGCCGCGGGATCTGGTTAGGGGCCGGGAGGCGCGCCGTGGGATCTGGTTAGGGGCCGGGAGGCGCGCCGCGGGATCTGGTTAGGGGCCGGGAGGCGCGCCGCGGGATCTGGTTAGGGGCCGGGAGGCGCGCCGCGGGATCTGATTAGGGGCTGGGAGGCGCGCCGTGGGATCTGATTGGGGCTGGGAGGCGCATCATGGGATTTGGTTAGGGGTTAGAAGGCGCACAGTGGGATCTGGTTAGGGGCTGGGAGGCACGCCGCGGGATCTGGTTAGGGGCTGAGAGGCGCGCCGCGGGATCTGGTTAGGGGCTGGGAGGCGCGCCGCGGGATCTGGTTAGGGGCCGGGAGGCGCGCCGCGGGATCTGGTTAGGGGCCGGGAGGCGCGCCGCGGGATCTGGTTAGGGGCCGGGAGGCGCGCCGTGGGATCTGGTTAGGGGCCGGGAGGCGCGCCGCGGGATCTGGTTAGGGGCCGGGAGGCGCACTGTCTTTCTTTTCACTTTCTTCTCCATCCAGCCCTTTTTTCCATTTTCTCCTCTCCCTCTTCCCCTTGTCCCTCCTCCCTTTCTTTCCTCCCTTTGAACAGCACCTGGTCCATCAGAGGATGAGTTTTCACGTGTTGGCCATCACCTTCGCCGTCACCGCCGCCGTCCCGCGTTGCCATCATCATTGTCCTCATCACCTCCACACGCTGAGCGTCCTACTTCAAAAGCAAAATGCCTTTAACGAGAGTACGACAGGTCTAAGACGCCACCTTTGGGTTAAGTGGGGGTTTGGGATTATTTCTATTTTCTAATTATTCAGTCCCCTCCCGCTAATTGTGAAGTGTAGAGCCATTGGGCTGAAATGGATTTGATTCACCACATGCCCCTCGAATCCTTTCTGGAACAAGATTGGATGCAAAAATAAATCAGTACATTTTCCGCACGTGCAGCCCAACCCAGAGCTCCCTGCTACTGACTTCATTCTTTAAAGCACGTGGAGCCCAGGCAGCGCCATTAGGAAAACGTCAAAGAGAAAAGCCGGCTCCGGCCCCGGGCTGCACCGGAGCGGTCGAGTGAGCTGTTCCACTCACAGCACGTCAACACTTTGCCCGCCTCTTAGTGGTTTTCCGAAGGTCGCTGATGCTGGCAGGGAGTGTGGAAAAGGGATGTTTACACCTGGGGCTGGGAGACGCCCTCTCCCACGCTGGGAGAGACTGGCGGAACGGCCTGCCAATGAGAACAGTGCCGTCCACGCCTTTCTGAGCACACGGTAAGCCTCAGGCACGTGACACACGTGAGAGGTGCTTCTGTGTCTCCTGGGTTGCTTATGACCATCTTGACAGGCAGCCGCCACCTTCCCACTCCGCCGGTGGAGGAAGCGTGGTGTGGGCAGATGCAGCTGCAGTTTGTATCCAAGGTAGGGCGGTGGCCGAGCTGCAGGCTGGACTTCTGTCAGCATTATTATGGGTTGAACTGTGTTCCTCCCCCAAGATTTATATGTGAGGGTCCTACCCACCCCCCCACCGGCCCAGGACCTTGGAATGTCACCTTACTTAGAAGTAAGGTAGTTGTGGAGGTAATGAGTTAGGATGAAGCCACGCTGGAATACGGTAGGACCGGTCCTTATCCAACGGGGACATTTGGAGACAGACACACACCCAGGGTGGATGCCACGGGAAGATGGAGGCAGAGGTCAGCGAGATGCTTCTCCACGCCAAGGAAGGCCGGCAATTCAGGAGAAGCTGGGAGAGGCCTGGGACAGATCCTCCCTCACAGTCAGAAGGAAGCAGCCCCGGTGACACCTTGAGCTGGGCCTTGCAGCCTCCAGGACCGTGGGCGAGTACCCCTCCGCGGTGTAAGGCACCCGTTCTGGGAGACTAACGCAGACGTCCCACCAGACCTGTGCCCTGTCACTGTGTTTCCTTGAGCTTCAGCGGAGAAACAAGAAGACTCTGGAGGCCACTCTGACTCCTCTGCGGGGCGAGGACGGAGAGGACACAGGCCTGGCCCCCAGGGTCCCGAGGCTCTGAGAGCGGCCCCTGGGTGCGGGCTGGTGGTGTTTCCTCCTCCTCTCGGTCAAGGCGTGTTTCCCGTTTCTGCACTCGCGCGTGGGCTGAGACTTCTCAAGAGCGGGGACTCCCTTGGCACTGCCATCTGTGGCCGCGGGAGGGATCGGGGTGGCCCAGCGGCCATGCAGAGGGCGCACGGTGCTGGAGAAGCCATGGAGGGGAACCCATTTGTGAGGCTGTTGAAAATGTTTACTTTTGGATAATGAGTTGTTTGTTTTTCCAGAAAACTTTTCTCTTACTAGAACCATGTCAACAAGAGCCACCCTTGGGCTCTGGATGCCTGGGAGGCTCTGGAGCCGCTGGGCAGAGGAGAAGGTGGAGCGGGTCTTCCCAGACCAGCTCCTACAGGGCCGGCCAAGGCACTGGGCCTCTCTACGTGCCTCTGCGGATCCTCTGGATCCAGAGCCATCTGGACCACCTGAAGAGTTCTTTGAAACCAGCTGATTTTCCGAGGGGACAGTTGACATGGACGGGGGTGTCCCCGGCAGGAGCACTGGCTTCCGAATTAGAGGCCGAAAGCATGGACTCTCTCGGTCACTAACTCAGCTCTACACTCCGGCAAAACCCTTTGCAGCTCGGGTCGCCCTGTCTGTGCCTGGAGGTGAGCAGCTCCTGTCTCAGGGTCGCGGTGGGGGTGGGGGTGAGGTGGAAGGCCCGGGGACGGCACCGGACGGTGAACGCCATAGCTTCCTCCCCTTTCCCTCCCACGTTGTTGAAGTGCAGCTCGGGGTCAGCACGCTGTCTCTACTTTATATGCTTTGTTTGGTGATTTCGATATTTAAGCCTCTTTCAACTCAGTCAAACTTCACCACAGAAAGGGCAAGACGCCAGGAAATGCTGGCGGTGCCTAGAGCATCGCTCTTCATCCTGAACAGTGGTTCCGTGTGGAATCTGCGGTGCCTTTCTAGTGGCAATACTAGATATTTTCCTTTACAGCAAAAATGAGAATCTTTATTAAAACAACTACCTATTATTATTTAACATCCTGGTTCCAAAGCGACAGCTCTGTGGCATGGCTTATTAAGAACGTTTATATCGAGGTGTTTCTGACCATTTACTAATTCTTTCTTTAAATTTTTATTTATTTATTGTTGAGAGATGGGATCTTACTATGTTGCCCAGGAAAGTCCTGGCTCAAGCAATCCTCTGGCCTTGGCCTCCCAAAGTGGTGGGATTACAAGCATCAGCCACGACCCCCAGCCCTATTTACTAATTCTCGGTGATTAAAGCCTTTCTAGCCCTCGTCTCACTTCATGCTTCAAAGCTTGCTTTCCATCTCTGAAGCTAGAATGTTCCTGACACACACATGTGGGTCTAGGGTGGTGAGTGGTAGTTTTCTCTCTCCCTGGCCTCTGCTAATAATATTGAAGGATTCAGACCTAGTTTTTCCCCATCCCTATTCTAAGCTAGGGAGGAAGGAGAGAGAAAGAGAAAAGGGGAGTGGAGAGAGAGAGAAAGAATGAGAGAGAGAGACATTGAGAGAGGAGGCAGGAAAAACTCCCTTCTATGGGTCACTTCTGTGCCTTTGAGAGTGTGAATCCCTGTGGCTTCCCCGAGAGAAAATAAGCAATTTTCCACTCTCATCAAGAAAAAAGACGAATTTCTTGCTCCCGACAGGAGTTTGCAGGGGCCCTGTGCTGCTCCGGCAATGGCCTCAAATGTCAGTGCTTAAGACGGACGTATACATTAAGCACTTCTTAGCTGATTCCTTAACAACCACTCTGGTCTCCACAGCCTGCCTTAGCGACACACTGCATTAGTGGTGTGGTCCAAGATGACTGATTTTAGAAAGAGCCGCACCTCCCGATGTGGACGATCTCACGGTGAGAATGTGTTGACGGGAGCTGATGGCGGTCTTCAGGCAGAGTTCCCGTGACTCTGAGTTGGGGTTTACCACGTGGACCCTGAATTACTTGGTACCTTGCATTTTTAGCTTTGGAGGGTGCGATGGGGTGGGGGTCCTCTCTTTTAGCAAGATTTTAAGTTCATGAGGGCGTGTCCTGTCATGTGCCTCATTGCCAGCATCCTCTGTAACCCTCTAGAACCTGAAACTTAAGATACCTGCATGGGGGGGGAAGGGAGCAGCCAGAGGGACTGGCTTTGACACTTGCTTAGGGAGCAGGCAGGCGTCTTGCACCCCGTTTGCAAAAATGGGTTGACTTTCTTCTTACTGTGAAGGACTTTAGCGTTTTCTTCCAGAGAAGGACCACCTTTCCTTGTCTCTTTTCTAAGCTTTTCTTTGAAATAGGATACATAGGCAGAAAAGCGCATAGGAGTGTACAGCTTGATGCCTTTCCATTGACGGAGCACAGCTGTGTAACTGGCATCCAGATCAAGAGACAGAACATCCCATAACCTCTGAAATTGCCCCAGTGCCCTCTTGGAGCTCCTGCTCCCCGCCATGTGAATTACTGGCCTGCCCTCCAATGATACAGAGCGGTTCTGCTGGTTCCAGTACTTTACATAAACAGAGCCACACAGTACGCGGCCTTCTTAGCGCCTGTTTCTTTTGTTTCAACATTTAGTCTGTGAGATTTCAACACAGTCTCGCCTGTGGTTTTAAGCCCTTCGCTCTGGCTGTTACATGGTAACCCACTGCATGAATGTACTACGGTTTATCTGCTCTGCTGCTATGAGCACGTCGTTAGCTTCCAGTTTGGGGCTATTACAGACAGTGCTGCTGGGAACATTCTAGTTTGCGTTTTTTGTTGCACGTCTCTGAGCGTGCCTACTTGAGGGCATACCTGGGAGTGGCACGCTAGGGCCAAGGGCTTGTTCATCTTTAACAGACAGATCAGCCAACAAGGTCATGCCGGTCCGCAGCTCGGGCTGCGTCTTGGCCGTACGTCTTGGTCAACACTTGGTGTTTTTCTTGTGGACATTTTCGTCGTTTGCCTTTTCTTTCTCCTCCCATCTCCTCCAGAAATAGAGCCATCTGGATTGACAGAGATGCAACAGCAGTTCCATGGAGAAATAGTAAGCAGTCGGTTCCACCAGAGGTGATGGAGAAATCGGACATCAATGTGGAAGAAAAAAATGAGCCGGGGCCTGGCGAGGTGGCCCACGCCTGCAATCCCAGCACCTTGGGAGGTGGAGACGGGCAGATCATGAGACCATCCTGGCCAACATGGTGAAACCCTGTCTCTACTAAAAATGCAAAAATTAGCTGGGTGTGGTGGTGAGCACCTGTAGTCTCAGCTACTCGGGAGGCTGAGGCAGGAGAATTGCTTGAACCTGGGAGGTGGAGGTTGCAGTGAGCTGAGATCACGACACTGCACTTCCGCCCGGTGACAGAGCAAGACTTTGTTGCAAAAAAAAAAAAAAGAAGCTGAACCTGAACTTGGCTCCTCATATGCTAAGAGCATGTGTCTGTGTTCTTTTCAAACACCTGTGGAATATTTACAAAAATCCTGTTAGGAGCAAAATCTCAGTCCCCAACGCAGAATTCACTAGGCTAATTTCTCTGACTTTAGTGGAAGACAATTAGAAATTAGTATCCAAAGAAAGTCAGCTCTGAGAGGCAGAGGGTTGCCGTTGTTATTCACGGCTGTAGCCCCAGAGCCTAGAAGGGTGCCTGGCGTCAGTTTTTGAATTAGCGAGAAACGTGAAGAGGCATATCGGTTAGAATGCATCCAGTAAAAATTAGCAGAGGAACTAAAGTAATGGTATTTCTCGTTCATTGAGTGTCTAGAGCTGCGTTTTCCAGGCTCTGTCTGACATCCTCAAGGAGACTCCACGCCCGTTCCTCCTGCTCTGGATTCGCGTTGCCTCGGTCTCTTGGTCCCAAGATGGCGGTGATGATTGTGACAGTGTTAGTCACTATGATTATTATGATGGTAATGCTATTGCATTTGACTTGCTTTGTGCCAACTGTTGTTCGAAGCCCCTCACATATTGTTATGCGTTACAATACATTACATGCTTATATTTATCCATGACGGACATGTCATTTTTCCTCATTTACAGATGGGAAAACTGAGGCACAGAGCGATTCAGCAACTTGTCCGAAGTCATAGAGCTAGTAGTTGGTAGATGCAGGAGCGAAGCTTGGACAAAGCCCATGGTCTGTGCCTACTTTCTAAGTTTGATTGTAACTCCAGGTGTTGTATTTTCACAGCCAAAGCAGGAAGAAAGAGGCCACACGAGGCCATGCACCCACACTACAGTCGCAAGGGAGGCTGGGAAATCCGGTATCTGACAGAAAGATCCGGAGTTCCACCTTAGATGAAGCAGGAGCTGGGCCTGAGAGCAGGACGCACTGCTGAACAGAGGGGCTGCTCCCTAAAGCAGGGAAGGAGGCAGGGACCGCAGTCGGCATTTACAAATGGTATCTGTCTCTGCCATATTGAAAAAGAATCCATCTACTTACAAATTAAAAAAAATTCTAGATAATGGGTTAAAAAAAATGAAAAACTATTTAGAAATAATTGGGAACGGATTAATTAAAATTCAGAAGAGGAGAAAAGATCTAAAGAAGGGAAAACAATCTAAAGAGAAGGATAACCTGTAGAAAAAAAAGGAAGGGGTAATCAGAGGCCCACAGGCCCACACTGCTTTACAGGCAGAGTCTACATTCTGAGGCATGATGACATTCTTAGGAATATTATACTTATAAAAGCTCTTCCACAGAATATAAAAAGATGATCTCCAACTCATTCAATAAAGCTAGTGTTTCCCTGACACCAAATCCAGACCTCACTAGTGCAGAAAATATATGGGACACCCCACTGGTGCTAATGACACAAAAAATTTCAACTAAAACATGAACAAATACAATAACGCGATGTACTAGAAGATCACGTTTCCCAGGAATGAAAAGATGGTTCAAGGTTAGGGAACCTATCGGTGTAATTTCCTGCAATAACCGTTAACAGACAATGATGCTATGACCATCTCAGTAAAAGCAGCAGACAGTGTGTTCCTGCTCCGTCCTCTGCCTGACCTGCTGAGGTCTTCTTGCAGGGATTAGAATTTGGAATTCCATTTCCCAGGCTTTCTTGCCATGGTTCCAGTTTCATTTCTACCACTGAGAGGTACTCATTGGTTTGGCAAAAGGGGAAGAAGGCCGGACTGGAGATGTGAGTGCTGTTGGACGGGTCACAGGCTGTCTGGCCCTGCTTCTGCACCGTTCACAGAAGACCATCACGAAAATCATCCTCCTGGAGCGCGCTACGTGCACGCACGCACTTGGGGCGGGGAGGGGTTCTGCAATATAATTTTTGCAGAAGAGAATGGGCATCATCTTCTCAAAGTATTAGGTACTGTGGGTTCCCCCCAGAACATGTAAGTTCCCTTCTGTTGGCTGAAATAATATAAGAAATGGAGAAAATCCACTTTCACGAATTCTAATGTAGATACTGTTTATGTGCGTGTATGCAAAACAGTTCTTGTATTTTTCTGTACAAGATGTGGCATAATAAATGCTGAGTTTCTTGGGGCTATGGATAACATTTCTGGAGCGGTGTCTCACTCGTTTACATAGGTTAGTGACTTGCAGGCATTCTTTGTTCTGGTCAAATGCCTCTGTATTAACTGGTTAAAACGAAGCAAGTTAGACCTGGCAGGCTTCAAGTCTCTGCAGGAGATAATAGATGCTCTCAGTGATTGATATTGAACATCTTTATGACAAGCGTCCTGCAAGCTGCTTTACAAATGGCATCTAATTTAGTCTTCACTATGGATTGATTTATTCAGTGAATTTTTGAGGGGGAACTCCTGTGCAAAAAACACTGAGCTAAGGCCAGAGGATGAAGCGATTCATAAACCACATGTGGCCTCTGCCCTCATGGAACTTGTAATCTGTCAGAGAAGAATCTATGAAAACATGATTGGAGTCAAAACGAGGTAGGGGGCTCCAAGGAGTGAGAAGGAAGTGCTGGATGGTGGGCCTGGGGCAGCCCTCAGGATTCCTGGAAGTAGATCATGGCGGGCTGCCTGGGGGAGGAAGCCAGAATGGAAAAAACTATTGTACCAGCAGCGAGTCCCACTCGAGCCCCATCTTCCTTCTTTTCCCTCCAGTATCTTCCAGTTTGACCTCAAAGGCAGTTGAAAACCTGGAATTAGATATCGAGTATGAAACAGAAAAGTCCCAAGGCAAGCCCTCTATTTCCAGCCCGAAAAACAGAAAACCTGCAGGCCCCGCCGGTCAGAGGGAGTGGATGAAATTCTTTTCCATCTTTTGTTGCTGGTTGTCCTTTCTCGTCCTTGTGTGGGAACAATGACTCTGACAACCGCAGATTTCTTTCACAGGCCCATGAGTCAGTGGCAGTGGGATGGCGTTTGTTAACTGCTGAAAGAGAACTGTCAACACAGAATTCTTTACCCCGAAAATTTCCTTCAGGAATGAAGACGAAATAAAGACATTTGCAGATGAAGGAAAACGAAGAGACATTCTCCCCAGCAAACCTGCTTGCTTACTTGATTTTGGTACCTGTCGTTAACCCTCATAAATAAAATCTGCCGTTGTGATATTATGGAAGTTGCTAATTTTATCCTTGTTCTTAAAAAAAATAGCATTGCATATTTCAGACCAAGAAGTGTAGAATTACTATGAGCCAGCATTAACTGACTTGCCTGAGGCTACACATCTGGTTTGTAACTGGATGAGGTTAGGACGTAGATTTTCAAGCTGATTCACCCAGGGGTGCTGATTTATACCAACGTACGCCGGCCGGGGGCACCAGGGCAAAGAATGCCAATACTGGCTCAGATGATCTTTTCGGACAGTCACTTCTCATGTGCTGATTACATTTTACAATCATTTGGAACTTGGATGTTGAATTTCTGTGCTTCTGGTTGCTCCTCTAATCTGACTTTGTTGCAGCCCATTCCATGGTGACATGTATAGTTGCAAGCCATGATTATTAATAAACATGAAGGAACAGCAGTCGTTCACTCACTTTGAAGATACTCTCTCTCTTCCCAAAATAACCATCTATTCTAGTATACATTAAAATATTTTTAATTGGCTTGATTGAGGTACGATTTCATGAGGTTTGACTAATCATGGTGAAATATTTGTCACCAAAAGTTCTGTCATATGACCTCATATCAGCCCTCCCTACCCCACGGCCACAGGCAGCCACTGCACTGCTCTCTGTGAAAAGACGGGCTCATGCCTTAGGCACTGTCTGTGCCTGGCTTATTTCACTCAGCATAATATTTTGGGATGTTGGTCCATGTTCCCGTGTGTATCAGCAGTTTGCTCTTGTTTATTGCTGAGTAGTGTTCTATTGCATAGATACGCTCTAATCCCTGGTAAGCAGGGATTTGGATTGTTTCCAGTTTGGGGCTATTAGGAATGAATGCGCTTTGAACATCTGTATATAAGTTATTTTGTAGACATGCATTTTTCCCTCCTCTTGGGAATGAAAGAGGATTTACAAGTAGGATTTTTGGGTCATAGATAAGTACGTGTATGTTTAACTATTAAGGAGGTATCCAACTGTCTTCTGAACTGTGTATACCATTTTGCTTGTCCACAACATACGATGGTTCATTTCTGCACATCCTCACCAGCGCCTGGCATTCTGCGGTATCTCATCGTGGTTTCTCACTTGCATTCCACACATGACTCATGGTGCTGAGGCCCACATGCTTACTAGCCGTGTGTAAGTCTTCTTTGGTGAAGGGACTGTCAAAATCTTTTATTCATTTTTAAAATTAGGCTATTTGTCTTTGTAACTTTTTTTTTTTTTTTTTGAAGGAGTCTTGCTCTGTCATCAGGCTGGAGAGCAGTGGTGCGATCTCGGCTCACTGCAGCCTCCACCTCCCAGATTCAAGCGATTCTCCTGCCTCAGCCTCCTGAGTAGCTGGGATTATAGGCGCCCGCCACCAGGCCTACCTACTTTTCGTATTTTCAGTAGAGACGGGTTTCACCATGTTGGCCAGCATGATCTCGATCTCTTGACCTCGTGATCCACCTGCCTTGGCCTCCCAAAGTGCTGGGATTACAGGCATGAGACACTGCTCCTGGCCTTTGTAACTTTTTAAACAGGCAAAACAAGGCTCAGGAAGCCACCCACATACAGACCCACAGACAGGTGCACGCAGGGACATGGAACACACAAAAGGAGGGACACTCACATGGGCACGCCAGCCCTCCCAGGGAGATGTGTGCACACGCAGACCCATGCAGGAAGGCAGAGAGGTGTGCACCTCAAGTCAGACACGTCTTCACATGCACACAGACATGGTGGAAGATGGTCAGTCATGTGACCCAGTGCTGCTCTTGTGCCCCCAACAATCTGGGCAGGTCTGTCAGGGAGGGATGTGGAAGGTGGAGGAGGAAGGCTAAGGTTCCTTGCCCATCAGTGTGCAAACCAGCAGCCCTGGAGAGCATTCTGCATGCCTGCAGTGGGCAGCAGGAAGAAATAGTAGATGAGAAAAATGAAGGAAGAGCCACGACGGCACCAGCTTGGACGAGCTGCTTGAGAGAGCAGCCCACGGGAAGCCTCCCCCACCAAGTCGCCTGTTGTTGGGGATGTAACCACCCTGGGGGCAGATGAAGGGGGCTCCATGGGAGGGAGAGCCCAGGGAGAAGCAGGTCGGGGCCGGTGTCTCGGCCTGATACCCACCAGCCCTCCCTGGACTCCCCAGGACAGGGCTGCAGTGCAGACCACCCTGCAGGGGCGTCAGACCACACAGGGGCCTCTCTCCATTGGAGGAAGCCACAGGAGTTCACACAGCTGGTGTCCCGTTGCTGTGCAGGGCTCTAAATGGTAGGTCCAAGGACTGGAGATGAATCTTAGAGACTTTTTTTTTTCTCTTTAATGAGTAGGCTTTATTTTACTTTAATTTTTTTTTTGAGTAGTTTTGATTTTACAGAAAAGTTGGCCGGCAAGTATTTAAAGTTCCCAAATATGCCCAAGCACAATTTCCTCAATGATTTCCATCTTGCACTAGCATGGTACATTCGTTGCAACTGATGAGCCAATTGATACATTATTATTAATCAAACTGCAGAGTTCGCGTCAGGTTCGCTCTTGGTGCTGTGTATTCTGTGGGTTTTGACCAGCGATCATGTCAAGTATCCCTCATTACAGCGTGTGCACTTGTCCATCCCGCCTTTCCTCCCTCCAAATCCCTGGCACCACAGATCGTTTTACCATCTCCATAGCTTTGCCTTTTCTAGGATGTCCTTCGGTTGGAATCAAGCAGCAGGTAGCCTTTTCAGATTGATTTTTGCACTCAGTAATAGGCTTTTACTATGTCTTTTCATGGCTTAATAGCTCAGTTCTTTTCATTGCTAAGTAATATTCCACTGTATGGATGTGCCACAGTTTATCCATCTCTGCCTTGTATATCTTCTTTGGTGAGGTGTCTGTCTATATCTCTTGATGATTTTTAATTGGGTTGTTTTTTTGTGTGTGTTTTAGACACAAGTCCTTTATCAAATGTGTGGTTTGAAAATCTTTTTCCCCCAGTATGTGGCTTTTCATGCCTTAACAGTATCTCTTACAACCGATGTGATGAATTTTAATAAAGCCAAACTTAACGTTTTTTTCTTTCATGGATCATGCTTTGGGTATCATATCTAAAAAGTCATCACCAAACTCTTAGATTTTCTCTTATGTTATCCTTAAAAGTTTAATAGTTTTGTGGTTTGCGCTTAGGTTTATGATCCCATTTTGACTTATTTTTTGTGATAGATGTAAGTCTGTGTCTAAATGCATTTGTGGGCATGTATGTCTGGTCATCACAAAATCATTTGTTGAAAAGACTGTCTTTCTCCATTAGGCTGCCTTTGCTCTTTTGTCAAAGATCAGTCTATTATATGTGTGTAGTCTCTTTCTGGGCTCTTTGATCTGTTTCATCGCTCTATTTGTCTATTATTTTGCCAAGCCACACTGTCTTTTACTGTAGCTTTGTAGCAAGTCTTGAAGTCCTCTAACTTTTCTCCTGAATGTTATATTAGCTATTCTGAGCCTTGCCGTTCCATATAAGTTTGAGGATGTGATTCTCCATATTCACAAAATAACTTGCTGGGATTTTGATTGGGATTGCACTGAATCTATAGATCAGATTGGGAAGAACTGTTAACAATATTGTGTCTTTCTATTCATAAACATGGAATATCTTTCCATTTACTTAGATCTTTTATTTATTTTGTAGCAGGAAAGGCCACAAAACAAACCTCTCAAACACCAAACTGGGAATGAAGGGGTGATTTATTTGGGAGGGAGCAGCAGCAGCATAGTTGCCTAAAGCTGAGCTCCCAACAAAGACAATCCCTGCCCTTTTAAAGGCTTACAACTCTAGGAATCACATGTGAAAATGTCCAGGGCTTACAACTCTAGAAATCACATGTGAAAGGGGCCTGGACTTACAACTCTAGAAATCACATGTGAAAGGGGCCTGGGCTTACAACTCTAGAAATCACATGTGAAAGGGGCCTGGGCTTACAACTCTAGAAATCACATGTGAAAATGTCCTGGGCTTACAACTCTAGAAATCACATGTGAAAGGGGCCTGGGCTTACGACTCTAGAAATCACATGTGAAAGTGTCCTGGGCTTACAACTCTAGAAATCACATGTGAAAGGGGCCTGGGCTTACAACTCTAGAAATCACATGTGAAAGGGGCCTGGGCTTACAACTCTAGAAATCACATGTGAAAGGGGCCTGGGCTTACAACTCTAGAAATCACATGTGAAAGTGTCCTGGGCTTACAACTCTAGAAATCACATGTGAAAGGGGCCTGGGCTTATAACTCTAGAAATCACATGTAAAAATGTTCTGGGCTTACAACTCTAGAAATCACATGTGAAAGTGTCCTGGGCTTACAACTCTAGAAATCACATGTGAAAGGGGCCTGGGCTTACAACTCTAGAAATCACATGTGAAAGTGTCCTGGGCTTACAACTCTAGAAATCACATGTGAAAGGGGCCTGGGCTTACAACTCTAGAAATCACATGTGAAAGTGTCCTTGGCTTACAAGTCTAGAAATCACATGTGAAAGTGTCCTGGGCTTACAACTCTAGAAATCACATGTGAAAGTGTCCTGGGCTTACAACTCTAGAAATCACATGTGAAAGTGTCCTGGGCTTACAACTCTAGAAATCACATGTAAAAATGTTCTGGGCTTACAACTCTAGAAATCACATGTGAAAGGGGCCTGGGCTTACAACTCTAGAAATCACATGTGAAAGGGGCCTGGGCTTACAACTCTAGAAATCACATGTGAAAGGGGCCTGGGCTTACAACTCTAGAAATCACATGTGAAAGGGGCCTGGGCTTACAACTCTAGAAATCACATGTGAAAATGTCCTGGGCTTACAACTCTAGAAATTACATGTGAAAGGGGCCTGGGCTTACAACTCTAGAAATCACATGTGAAAGGGGCCTGGGCTTACAACTCTAGAAATCACATGTGAAAATGTCCTGGGCTTAAAACTCTAGAAATCACATGTGAAAGTATCCTGGGCTTACAACTGTAGAAATTACATGTGAAAATGTCCTGGGCTTACACCTCTAGAAATCACATGTGAAAGTGTCCTGGGCTTACAACTCTAGAAATCACATGTGAAAATGTCCTGGGCTTACAACTCTAGAAATCACATGTGAAAGGGGCCTGGGCTTACAACTCTAGAAATCACATGTGAAAGGGGCCTGGACTTACAACTCTAGAAATCACATGTGAAAGTGTCCTGGGCTTACAACTCTAGAAATCACATGTGAAAGGGGCCTGGGCTTACAACTCTAGAAATCACATGTGAAAGGGGCCTGGGCTTACAACTCTAGAAATCATATGTGAAAGGGGCCTGGACTTACAACTCTAGAAATCACATGTGAAAGGGGCCTGGGCTTACAACTCTAGAAATCACATGTGAAAGGGGCCTGGGCTTACAACTCTAGAAATCACATGTGAAAGGGGCCTGGACTTACAACTCTAGAAATCACATGTGAAAGGGGCCTGGGCTTACAACTCTAGAAATCACATGTGAAAGGGGCCTGGGCTTACAACTCTAGAAATCACATGTGAAAGTGTCCTGGGCTTACAACTCTAGAAATCACATGTGAAAGTGTCCTGGGCTTACAACTCTAGAAATCACATGTGAAAGGGGCCTGGGCTTACAACTCTAGAAATCACATGTGAAAATGTCTCGATCCATGAAGTAGGCATGTGTTATGTGACAGGTGGGGGCTTGATTGTGTTTACGTAAAAACAATGCCTTCTGGGAAGGTTCCTCCGGACCATGCGATCTATAGGAGTGTTATTCAGGGTGGCCCCAGGTCTGCCAGCCTTTACTTCTCCTGTTGAAATGCAATGCGGAAGTCTAGGGGAAAGTGCTCCTGGAAGCTCAAGAGGATTAAGGGTCTCCTTCCTCAATTTCATTAGAGATTTGTAGTTATCCTCACATAAATTTTGAACATATGTTGTTAGATTTGTACCTAAGCATTTCATTTTTCTTAGTGCTAATATAAATAGTATTATCTTTTTAATATAAAATTTCAACTATTCAGTATTGGTATATAGAAAAGCAGTGACTTGTATATATTAATCTTGTGTCTTGTAACCTTGTTATAATTATTTATTAGTCTCAGGAGGGTTTTATTGGTTGATTTCAAGGATTTTCTATGTACACAATCATGTCATCTTAAAAGAAAGACAGTTTCATTTCTTCCTTTCTAATCTGCGTACATTTTATTTTCTTCCCTTGTCTTGCTGCGTTAGCTAGGACTTTCAGTACAATGTTAACATCAGTGGTATGCATGTAAATAATTACTATTTATTGTGAAAGAAAAATATCTCAGCCCCCACCACCACCCAAATCAGTAAGCTAACGGGAAAATTTAAGCTGGGAACTGCTCAGGGCAAACCTGCCTCTCATTCTATTCAAAGTCATCCCTCTGCTCACTGAGATAAATGCACATCTGATTGCCTCCTTTAGAAAGGCTAATCAGAAACTGAAAAGAAAGCAACCGTTTGTCTGTCACCTACCTGTGACCTGGAAGCCCTCTCCCCACTTTGAGTTGTCCCGCTTTTGCTTGATTCTGGACCAAACCAATGTTCATTTTACATATGTTGATTGATGTCTCCTGTCTCCCTAAAATGTATAAAACCAAGCTGTGCTCTGACCACCTTGGGCACACTTTGTCAGGACCTCCTGTCCTCAAACTTGGCAAAATAAACTTTCTAATTTAACTGAGACCTGTCTCAGATTTTTGGGGTTCATATTATCAATTAAAAACAAAAATTTAAATTAACAAATCAGGAAAGCAGTGTTGAGAGGGGCATCCTTATCATGCTCCTGATCTTAGCAAGGAATCTTCAAGTTTCTCACCATTGAGTGTGACCACTGTTGGCTTTTTGTTGAATTTTGAAAGCTTCTGGTTTCTTATCAAGTTCTCGTTTATTCCTCATTTGCTGAGAGCTTTTATCACAGATGGGTGTTGCATTTTGTTAGAAGCTTTTTCTGAATCTGTTCGTATGATCATGTGATTTTTCTTCTTCAGCCTGTTGAGGTGATGGATTACATGACTAGACTTTCAAATGCTGCACCGGTTTTGCATACCTGAGATAAATCCCGCTCGGTTGTGATATATCATTCTTTTTACGCATTGTTGGATTTGACTTGCTAATATTTCATTGAAGATTTTTGCATCTGTGTTTATGGAAGCTACGGGCTTATAGCTTTCCCTTCTTGTGTCTTTGTCTGGTTTTGGTTTTAGGGTAATGCTGGCTTTATAGAATGAATTAGGAAACATTCCTTTTGCTTCTATTACTGGAAAACATCATAGAAAATTACTATGATTTCTTCCTTAAACGTTTGGTCGCATTCATCAGTGAACCCATTCAGAACTGCTGCTTCCTATTTGGAAGGTAATGATTTATTGATTCAAATCCCTTAATGCATACATACCTATTCATATTCATTCTTTCTTGTGTAAGTTTTGGTAGATTGTGTCTTTAAGAAATTGATTTATTTCATCTAGGTTATCATATTTGTGGGCATAGAGTTGTTATAGTAATAATATTCTGTTATTATCCTTTACAATATTCCTTTAGGTTCAGTAGCAATGGCCTCTATTTCATTTCTAATGTTAATAATTTGTGTCTCATTTCTTTCTTTGTTAACTTAGCTACAGGTTATCAATTTCATTGATTTTTTTTTTTAAACAACTTTTGGTTTTGTTGATTTTCTCTAGTAGGTTCCTAATTTCAGTTTTATTGATGTCTGCTTTAGTTTTTATTAATATTTTTTGTCTGCCTACTATGTTTTTAGTTAGTTCTTCTTTTCTAGTTTATTGAGGTGGAACCTTAGATAATTTGTTTCAGATCTTTCTTCTTTCCTAAAATGCCTTATTTCAATGCAATAAACTTTTTCCTCTAAGCACTGATTTTGTTGCTCACACATTTTGATAAGTTGTATTTTCATTTTCATTTATTTCAAAATATTGCTTAATTTCTCTGGAGAATTTTTCTTTCACTCATGTGTTATTTTGAAGTGTGTTGTTTAATCTCCAGGTATTTTTTAATTTTCCAATTGTCTTTCTGCTATTGATTTCTAGTTTTATTGTGTTCAGAGAGCGTATTTTATTTTTCCATTCTTTTAACTTGTTGGGGTGTGCTAGGACTTAAAATTTGGTCTGTCTTGGTGAATGTTCCACGTGAGCTTGAGAAGAATGTATTTTGCTGTTGCTTAACAAAATATTCTGTAGATATCATGTAAATTGGCTGAATGATAGTACTGTTCAGTTCCACTACGTCCTTACTGATTTGTCTGCTGGAGCTGTCCATTACTGAGTGCTGTCGAAGTCTCCAAATATGACATTAGATTCTTCGGTATCTTCTTGCTGTTCTATCGGATTTTGCTTCGAGTATATGGCACTCTGTTCTTACGTATTAGGGACTGCTGTTCTCAGAGAATTCACTCCTTTATCGTTACCCAGTGTGTTGCTTTATCTCTGATACTTCTCCTTGCTCTGAAGGCTGCTTTGACTAAAATTAATACAGCAGCTCCAGCTTTCCTTTGAATAGTATTAACATGAATAACTTTCTCCCTCCTGTTACTTTTAATCTATCTCAGTCTTTATATTTAAGGCAGGTGTCTTGATTTTTTTAAAATACGCTCTGACAGTCTGCCTTTTCACTGAAGTGTTTGGACTACCAGCATTTGAAGTGACTAGTGGTGTCTGGATTAGTATCTATCATACGCCTTACTGTTTTCTATTCCTTGCCCTTGTTTTTTGTTTATTTTTTTATTTAATCCTTCTTCTGCCTTCTCTAGTTTTAACTGAGCATTTTATGTGGTTCTATTTTCTCTCCTCTCTTAGCAGATGAACTGCATTGATCCCCCACTTATCCACAGGTTTACTTTCTGTACTTCCAGTTACCCACGCTAAACCACAGTCTAAAAGTAGGTGAGTATAGTACAATAAAACATTCTGAGAGACAGACCACATTCACATAACTTTTATTCTAGTGTATTGTTATAATTGTTCTATTTTATTAAGGTTATTGTTGTTAATCTCTTACTGTGCCTAATGTTTAAATTAAACTTTATCATAAGTGTTGAAACAAGTTTTCAGTGCTGCAAAAGAAACAGCACCCGAACAGAAATTTTCTTAGCAAGAAAAATTTACTTCTGCAAACGGATGCAGCTTGTGTCAGTCATGATCGCAAGTGCACGCCAGACAAGGGAGGGGAAGGGGTTCTTATCCCTAATGCAGCTAGTCCCTACTGCTGTGTTGTTCCCCTATTGGCTAGGGTCAGACCACACAGGCTAAGCTAATTCCAATAGGCTATATTAAAGAGAGCAGGGGTATGAGATGGAGTACTGAAGTGAGCAGTTTCAGCAGGAAGGATGGTTACAGAGCAGGTGACTAAGGATGACTAAGGAGTCTAAATATGTGAGTGCAGAGGCTAGAAGGGGGCTGTTTACCAAAACTAAGGGCAAGGAGGTGTAAAGAATGAGAAAGTTAAACTTTAAAATGGAGAACAAAGAATAAGGAGCTGAACGTACTGACATACTGGTTCTTTGAAGAGGAACTCAGAGTTTATTGTATTTAACAATTTCCCCGTCTTGAATTTTACAGGTCTTCCTCTTCAAACTTCTTTAACATGCCTTGGCTTAGTTGTTCTGCTTGGTTTTCTAGAAGGAAGAGCTTGTTGGAATATGGTAGAGGGGAACTGAGAGAATTTTAGTAAGGGCTGTTTCTATGAGTCTTTGGACTAGCCCACGGATGCAAGGTGTGATGTGGCGTCTAACAAGGACAAGCACTCCTGTTGCGACTGGAAGGGAGGTGAGGACGGAGGCGATGATCTTTTTCCATTTACCAAACCATTTTTTTCTAGCCATCTCGTGAAGGGATCATTTACTCCTGAGTTTTTGGCTAACATATTGGACAGAGCAGTTAGACCTTGCAATGCGTTTGTTGTATTTGCATCGGGGTGGTATTGTTTGGGATGGAGGTATGACACTGCGTCTTAATCATGATGTAAACTCCCCCTGTCTCTGTTGATATCATGTCTAAGGCTATTCTACTTTCCCAAGCCATCTGGCTAGTGGGCCTTAATTGCTCAGCTCTTCCTTTAAAAGCACCTCTACTGTAGTTAATAAACCGCTGTTGGTTGTAATAGATGTAATTTATCCAATCTACATTTTTATTAATTGTCACCCACCAAAATTTTGACTTAAATCCTGCAGCTATTTGATCTTTGGTCTTAAATTCATCTGGTATTCCTTGTGGAACTCCAATAGCATCTGTATAAATATGGGGGTCAAAGGACCCATAAGGGGCACTTCTTCTTTTACGGTGTTGAAGGAATGCTAGGGTGAAAGGGGCTAGAGCACAGGTGCCACTCCAGTTACTTGGCAGAGTACCCAGCAACAGTCCCTCGCAATACCACTGCACATCTGCTCGAGGATGAACAAGGGAAGACTGATTGGTAAGCTCTTGAAAAGGCTTGGTTTCTCTGCACCCTGTTAAGTCTCCAAGAAATGCTAACTATTCCCCTGCCGTGAAAGGCATGAGGTAAAGTTAACATCAGGTACTGGAGGGCGGATGACCCTCAAGAGCTAACCCACAGGGCTCCTGACCTCAGGGAACAGCAGTGAAAGAGTCTTGCATGAGTCATCGCCCCAGGCTGTGGGGTTCTGGAAGAGAACTACCATACAGCTCATGCCTGGTTTGTGAGAAGACCACCCAAGTGGACAGGGGACAGTTTGGGTCTCCAGCCTGCCTGTTGCACAAACATAGCAGTCACTTTTGTTTAGTGTGCGAACAGAATATTTCATCCATTCCAGCCAAGCATTTGTGTCCTGATACCCTGTTTCAGTTGCTATAGTTTGTTTTAAATCTTTAACCTCTGCAACAGCTACTTAGGTTTTATCATTGGGTATATAAAGAGAAAAGGTTTGGTTAGCGAAGAACTGAGGAGAGGGAGAAGCGGGTGCAGGAGGTGGGTAAGCACTGAAGTGCATTTCAAAGGATCCTCTGGGGTTCTTCCCTGAGACTTCTGTTCCTATACTACAGAAACAGCTTAATGAGGGGGAAGGACTCTGGGGCGCAGAGACGGTCATCTGTACCAGATCACACTGGTTCAGCTGACAATCGAGAGGGGTAGCTCCTTCAGTAAAATAAACACATGGTTTTAAGAAGCTGCGAGTGCTACTGGGAGCAGTCCCTCCTTGCTCTCTAGCATTTCACAGAGCATTGGGCCAACTTCGGCAGAGCAGCTCTGCTCTAGGAGGGCAAGATTCTCCCTTTGTACTGGAATCTTCATCGAACTCTTCCCAAACAATTTATCCCAGGTAACCGATTTCCAGTCTGAGGAGCGCTAGGAAGGACAAAGATACTTTTCTGAAGTGGAGAGCTGCCTCTGACTGGACAAACCTCCACAGGGCATCACAAGGCAAGCATTAAAAGTAATAGTTTTGGGTGAACTCAACCCAGTTATATTAATAACCAGAGGACTAGCAATAGCAGGGGAAAAGAGAGAGATGCACCATAAGAGGATCAAACCCCTTTTAGCTTCAGCTTGGTTGGAGTTGGCCCTGGAATGGCTGTCCCTGATTCTGGAGGGCGCGGTGCTCTTTTGACCCGGGTGTGATGAGCCCATCCTCTTTCTGCTGATCAAACTGCAGCCTTGGTGGTTAGAAGCACTAGGTAGGGTGCTTCCCAAGCTGGTTCGAGTTTTCCTTCCCTCCGACTTTTGACAAGGACATGGTACCCATACTGATGCTGGCGTACTGGAAACTCTACGGGTGTGCCTGTCCTAAAAGACCTTTAGTTCTGAGGAAAGAGGAAGTGGAAGATAAACCAAGGACATAATTTCTGAGAAACTGATCTTTTGTTTTGAGCATAAGAATGTCAGCAGAGGAGTGTAAACAGGACAACCTACACATTTTCATAAGGGGATAAGCCAACATCTCTCTGAGGAGCAGTTCGGATTCTCAGCAAAACAATGGGAAGTCATGTAGTCCATGGCAACGAGGTCTCTAAGACTAATTTGCTTAGGTAGCATTTTAGAGTTTGGTTCATTTTTTCTACTCTTCTTGATGAAGGTGGATGACAGGGAGAATGATATTCCCACATTATATCCAGTATCTGGACTAATTTCTTAATGATACGTGCAGTGAAATGAGTCCCATTATCTAAATTAACGTTTTCTATAAATTCAAATCTTGGTAAAACATTTTCAACTAATGCCTTAACTACATTATTAGCAGTGGTACTTGAAAAGGGAATAGTTTCTACCCACTAAGTGAAGTGATCCACTATTGCTAATAAATACTTCAGATGACCATTTGGGGGCGTCTTGGTGAAATCAGCTTGGATACTTAGGAACGGTCTTGATCCTGGATCCCCTCCCCCAAGAGGTGGTTTTTTGAAGACCTTCTTAGTAGTCTTACCACATTCTAGGCAGCTATCTGTAACCTGTCTTGCCAAAGTGTAAATTCCTATGCATCCGTCAACCCTAAGGACTCACCACACATAGCTTGAGGTCCTCAGTGAGTCCCTCGGTGCAGATGAGATAGGACTTCTCTCATGAAGCGTTTGGATATTATTTCTCTTTGGTCTGGTAACACCCATTTCCCTTCCAAATTTTCTTTGGCCCCTATTTTTATTAATTTTTCTTTTTCAGTGGGAGAGAAGATGGGAACTGCAGTTGGGGGAGGAAGGCGAGGGGTTCGGTGAGCAGCTATTTCAGAGGAAACGGCAGCTTGTTTGGCTCTTTGATCGACAAGGTTGTTTCCCCAGCTTTCCAAAGAGATACCTTTTTGATGTCCTGGGACATGGACAATAGCTATTTCTTCTGGCAACTGGAGGTTATCTAGTACTTGGGTGATTAATTCCTTGTGGACCAGGTCTTGGGCTTCGCTATTAATAAGACCTCGTTCAGTCCAAATTTTTCCAAAGGTGTGAGCTACGCCGAAGGCATGTTGGAATCGGTATGAATAGTCCCTTCGTGGCTCTGCAGGTGCTGGAAGGCTTCATTTAATGCAGACAGTTCACATGTTGGGCAGACCAATTATTGGATCGTCTTCCTGACTCTACTTCTGCAAGGGCTTCCCCATCAACTACCCATTGGGCCTTTTTCTTTCAATTACCCGGGAAGAATAATTTATAAATAAGTGCTGCCCCGTTTGAAAGGGGTCTCTCTTAAATCGGGTCTGACTTTAGTTTGATAATCAATTAAATCTAAACGCTCAGGCTCAGCTTTCTTTAAATTTGGATCCCAGTTGGGAAACCTGCCGGGTTAAGTGAATTATCAGTCGTTAGTGTTACATCGTCTCTCTCTAATAAGATAGCTTCGTACTTTAAAACTCTTGAGTCAGTAAGCTACCTTTTGGCCTTCTGATTAAGGATAGCTTTGACTTGGTGAGGTGTACCGACAATTAGGTTTCTTCTGAAAGTTAATTTCCTGCTTTTCCTCTGTTAGTAGGGCTGTCGCTGCTACAGATGGAATACATTCAGGCCACCCTTGGGTTACAGGGTCAAGAAATTTTGACAAAAGGCTATGGGCTGCTGGTGGCCCCTGTGTTTTTGAGTGAGTACTCCTAAGGCGACCTTTTGTTTACATTGACAAAGAAATGGAAGGGTAGCTCTAGGGAGGGTAAAGCTAGGACAGGGCAGTTACTAGTAACAACAAGGTGTGTGGTTTGGACTATCTGATCAACAGCTCTAAAGTCTCACCCTAGCCGGTATGACCCATCCGGCTTCTTTACAGGCAGTATTGGAGTGTCACAGGGAGGCACACAGGGCTCAAGAAGGCCATCACAGAGAAGACCTTTAATTATAGGTTTTAAATTTACCCTGGATTTTAAAGGAGTAGGGTATTGCTTTCTCTTTACTCCTTCCCTGGGGGTTTTTCATTTAACATGAATTGGAGGAATCTGTAATTTTCCTCAATTCCCATCTTTTGACCATACCTCAGGATAAATCTGTTCTTCGTTTGCGATGGTGAGCAAGTTTTGGGAGGAGAGGAATTTTCCACAATGGATTTGGAGGCCTAAGCCTAATTTAAGCATTAAACCTCTTTTAAATAGATTTGTCCCCGCTTCCAGAATTAACAGAAATTTGGTACTTGCTGATCAGTTTTTATATTTCGCTTTTGTCTCCTCTAAGATTTTTGCTCTAAACCCTTCTCCTTTTACCCCTGAGATAAAAAGGTTTTCTTGTAAACAAGTGATATTAGATGGAAGATAACAAACTGAGGTGTGAGCTGCTCCTGAGTTGATTAAAAAGGTAATAAGCTCAAGATTAGGTCCCACGTCTAAATGTATCAAGGGATCGTGGTGAGACTCATGGTAAAAAAACATAGAGCCCCTGACTTCCCTGGCCTAGTCTTCCTCAAAAGCTGACTTTTGAAGAAGGATGACTTTTTCTTCCTTTTCTCATTTGGGACATTGTCTTTTAAAGTGACCTACTTTTCCACATTTGAAACATTCATTCTGTCCTTTTCTCCCCCTGTCTTTGAGTCTCCTGGCTTTACTCTTTCCTACCCTTCATATTGCTGGAGAGTGGGGGTCTAGGTTCCTCATAGGTTCCGGCCCCCGGGTGCTGTGTTGCATGGTGGACAGCAGAACTTTTCCTTCTGGTTTTGTTTTTCTTTATCTCTTCTTACGTATACTCTTTGGGCTTCTCTTAGAAGCTCTTCTATAGCTAGATCTTTCCAGTTCTCTATCTTTTGTAGTTAATATCTGGCCAACTATTAGTTACAAAGTGAAGCTTTAACATCCCTCATTCAGAGTCGTCTTCTAATTCTAGACCTGTGTATTTCCTCACTGGTTCTTTGAGTCTTTCTCGGAATGTTATAGGTCTTTTGTCTTTTCCTTGTTGTATATTGAAAGCTTTTGTAATGTTTTGGATGTGGGGTATGGACGCTTGAATTCTTTTAATTATCATTTCTAATATTTTAACATTAGGCCCAGGGGACTGTCAGGGGAATATTATTGTTGCTAGTTTTTTTTTTTTGTTTTTTTAAGTCAGGGGAAAGTGCGAACGCAGTCCCCACTACCACAAATTACGCACTCGAGTTTCCCACATTTGGGGAAATCGCAGGGGTCAGCGCATCCGGAGTGCAATGGATAAGCCTTGCCCTGGGAAAACCACCTTCGTGATCATGGTGTCTCCCCTGCCAGGTAAGTATTATTGTTGCTAGTTTTATATGTTTTTATCCCTTACCTTACTTGGGGTATTTCCCATCTTGATGGTTTTGGGGTGAGGCTTAACCTCCCCTACTGGAGACTTCTCACCTTTCGGGATGGGGTGCAATTTCCCCTATTGGAAATTTCTTGCCTTCCCTACTACTGGAGGTTTGAGTGAGGCTCAATCCCCCCTAATGGAAATTTCTTGCCTTCCTTTCCTAGAGGCTCAGCCCCCACTGCTGGAGGCTTCTCACACCCTTCTCCTTTTGCTTAGTCCTTCTCTGGCTGCTTCCCTTGCAGGAACATTAGGTCCCTCTTGGCACTGGCAGGTTGGTATAAACCCCCACTGGGCTCCTTTACAGGAGGGCTGCCCTAAGCCACATGAGGTGACCACGGAACTGCAGATACGGACTCTACACTTGCTTCACACTCAACTGTGTGTCTCATTCACACACTTTCTACCTCCAAGATACCCCAACCACCAAGGAAATACTTTGTCGCTTTTGTGACGTTTCTTACCTTGGTCTGTGCACAGAGTTACCTGGTTGCACGGTATGTGATGATCTTTTTCTCTAAGTTGTTGGTCTGTTTCTTCCTGCACTGCTGAGAGTCTGGGTTTATTCATCATACTGAGTGGGTCTCGATTCCTTACCCTGAGGCCACCACCACGAGGCAGCAGGGTGTCCCTCCTCATGAGAGAGGACCAGAGACTGTTCGCTAGAGGAGAATGGGAATCCTGAGCGGGCCCCCAAATTGTTAGAAACAAGTTTTCAGTGCTGCAAAAGAAATAGCACTTGAACACAAATTTTCTCAGCAAGGCAAATTTACTTCTGCAGAAGAGTGCAGCTTGCTCCGGTCAGATCACAAGAGCACACCAGACAAGGTGTGCAGCTAGTCTGGTGCAGCTAGTCCCTACTGCTGTGTCATTCCCCTGTTGGCTAGGGTCGAACCACACAGTCTAAGCTAATTCCAGTTGGCTATTTTAAAGAGAGCAGGGGTACGAGCCGGAATGGTGGGATGAGCAGTTTCAGCGGGAAGGAGAGTTACAGAGCAGGTGACTAAGGATGACTGAGGACAGAGCAAGTGACTAAAAATGACTAAGGACTCTAAATATGTGAGTATAGAGGCTAGAAGAGGGTTGTTTACCAAAACTAGGGGCAAGGAGGTGTAAAGAACAAGGAAGCTAAACTTTAAAATGGAGAACAAAGAATAAGGAAGCTGAACATACTGACATTCTGGTTCTTTGAAGAGGAACTCAGAACTTACTGTACTTAACAATAGATATGTATGTATAGGGAAAATAACCGTAGTCTGTATAGGGTTCAGTACTCTCCACAGTTCTAGGCATGCACTGGGGGTCTTGCAATGTGCCCCCCATGGATAAGGGGGGACTACTGTATCTTTCTTTGTTTCCTTTACTTTTAAAAGTGGCTGTTCTAGATTTGCAATGTACATTTGCAACTAATCCAAATTTTTCTTCAAATAACGCTATACTGTCTGATAGGAAGTGCAGGGACTTTATAATAGACCGCTCCAATCACTCCCTCTGTCCCTTTTGCTGCTGTTTATTTCACTTTTCCGAAAGTATAATCACTCAGTGCATCGTTGCTATTATTTTGAACAAATTGTTGTTTGCTAGATCAGTTAAGAATAAGAAAAATAAAAGATTGTATTTTGCCGTTATGTATTCATTCTCTGACACTCTTCGGTATGTTGACTCAAGTTTCTGACCCATTTTATTTTCCTTCTCTCTAAAGAGAAGGAATGTTCTTTTGAACATTTCTTTCAAGGCAAGTCTAATGACAGCAAATTCCCTCAATTTCTGTTTGTCTGCAACACTTTTTCTTTACTTGTGGAGGATAACTTCACTAGATACAAAATTTTAGGTTTCTGGATTTTTTCTTTCAAATTTAAAATGTTTTACTCCACACTCTTCTTGCTAATGTGGTTTCTGAAGAAAAGTCTAGTGTAATTCTTAATCTTTGGTAATTTTCTTTACGCTTTTTCTCTCAGTTACTTTACACTTTTGGTGGATGGAGATCTCAAATTAACTGTGCATTTTCATTTCTTTAGTTTTGTTGGGTTTTTTGCTATACATATTTTAAATTTCTGTTAGAAGCATACATGTTTTCGTTGTATATATCTTGAACATGTTGTCATTGAAAAGTGTTCCTATTTTTTTTCTGGGGCTATCCCTCGTCCTGAAGTTTTTTTTGTGTACTATTCACACAAACACCCCAGTTTTATTGTTATCAGTGTCTGTGTGGTATCTCCCTTCCCATTCCTTTATTTTCATTTATGTGTGCCTTCACGCTTAAACTGGGATTTTAACAGACAGCGTACAGTGTGGTATTGTTTTTTCTTACCTTTTAGAGTATCTTTTAATTAAAAAAAAATAAAAGCCCAGCACAATGTATCTGGTTATAATAACTGAGGCATTCAGCCTTTAGTGTGAAGTTTTATGTTAATCTGGCTAGAGTTGAGCCGTGTTCAACGTTTGATGTAGTTGTACATTCCAGAGGCTTCACATTCATCTAGTGTTTTTGTTTTTCTCTCTCTCATTGTCCTGTTTCTCTAAGAACTATTTCTTAAATACAGCCTGTGCTTTCTAGCTCTTCTACATTTAATTCACTGTTGCTACGCTATAGCCCTGTTGATGTGGTCGTCGGGTATGGGAAGGGGAAACATTCTATCATCTTATGATTATGCTTTAGCTTTTAATGAGTTTGTGTCCCTAGGTTGTGACTTTCACAAGCGTCTTTTAGGTTTGCGCTTTTCTCCCCACCGTAGGTGAGACAGGAAGCCCAGAGCGGGTAGGAGTTGGGTAATTGGCCTTCCTCCTGAAATAAGGCTCTGATCGAGTTCTTTCTCCTGCTGAGTAGGTCTTTGTTATGGACATGCTCTGAGACTATTTCAAAATGGTTAATTTTCCTCTCTCCCTGACTGAGATGTGAGGGGATTTTTTCTTGGCTATTTAGAGTGAAAACCTAGTAGGATTAAAAATAAAACCTAATCAAGTGGAGGAGGGGTGGCTAGGAATACAACCCCCAGAAATTTCTTGCTCTTTTGCCACTCCACATTCAACTGCTGGAAATTTGTCACAATTACCATTAAAATGTTCCTGCCAGTTTATGACTCCAGTGGCTTTTGCTCCAGGTAAGCAGATCCCAGCTGGGAGCCTCTGTGTTCTCCCGTCTCTCGTTTCTGGGTGGAGGTTTCCCTGGGACCTCAGTTCTCTGATGGGTCCAACAAAGGCACTGATTTTCACTTTGTTCAGCTTATTTTTTTTTTTTTTGTAGTAAAGATGGGAGTGATTATTTGCAAATACTTTATGTGTCAGAGCTAAAATTGGAAGTCTCCCATATTGCTTTTTTATTAAGTCTAATAATCTTTGCTTTTAATTTAGACCATTTACATTTTAAATTTAATTCTATAATCCTGCTGTTCGTTTTCTCCTTCCCCACCTCATTGTATCTCGTTCTACCGCCTTTGTTTCCGTTTCGCTTTTCTCCTGTATTCTTTGGAATTCATTTTAGCATTCCATTTTCTCTCCTCTACAGGCTTATCAGTTACACCTCTTTGCTTTATGGTTTTTAAAGCTTGTTCTAAGATTTATGATATGTATGCATAATTTATTGCAGTTTATGTTTAAGAAAAGTTACTGTTGTGTGATGTCAATCGAGAAAAATGATGAAACAAGTCTCAATCCTTTTGGGAGGTTTATTTGCCAAAGTTAAGGATGTACACCCGGGAGACAGGTCTATGTCATATTTTTTCTTTTTTACAGAGTCTCGCTCTGTCACCCAGGCTGGAGTGCAGCGGTGCGGTCTCCACTATCTCAAATCATGGCAACCTCCATCTCCCGGGTTCAAGCAATTCTCCTGCTTCAGGCTCCCGAGTAGCTGGGATTACAGGAGCTAGTTTTTGTATTTTTTAGTAGAGACAGGGTTTCACCATGTTGGTCAGGCTGGTCTCAAACTCCTGACCTCGTGATCTGCCTGCCTCAGCCTCCCAAAGTGTTGGGATTACAGGCATGAACCACCGCGCCGGCCTATGTCTTTCTTTGAAGATAATTTTGAGGGCTCCAGATCTAAAGGGGACAGGGTGAACTATTGAGAAGTACACAATTTTCAAGGAAAAAGCAGGTAGGGAAAAATAGTCATTCATGCCTTTGTCTGGCTCATTGAATCTGCATTTTTTTGCATCAGATGACACAGACAAATGGAGCAAAGGAAAAATGCAGGAACTCTGCCTTGTACACGAGATAACATAGACACAAGGGGCAGGGGAACAATCAGATATGCGGTTGTGTCTGGTGGGTGGGGTGACTGCACCTTAAAGATAAGCTATCAGTTTACGTTGTCATGGTGAAATTTTAACAGTAACACCTTAAAAGATTTTGCAGCTCACTAGGAATTTCCTTGTGGGAAAATATGGGGGAGGCATGTAGCTTTTCATCTGGTAGCCATCTTATTTAGGAACCAAAAAGGAGAGGTCGTTTGCATGACCCGGTTACCAGCCTGATTCTTCCCTTTGGCTTATGAGTTTGGGGTCCCAAGATTTAATTTCCTTTTGCAGCGTATCCTGTAAAACATATAAGCTGTTTATTTCCGTTTTCCCCTCCTGTCCTCTGTGCATTGTTGTCCTGTGTATTATTCTACAGATATTACAGACTCTTAAGATGTTATCATTCATTTTGTTTTAAACAGTCATTATTATTATTATTTACTGTTTGTTTTGAGATGGAGTCTGGCTCTGTTGTCGAGGCTGGAGTGCAGCGGCATGATCTTGGCTCACTGTAACCTCCACTCCCTGGGTTCAAGTAATTCTCCTGCCTCAGTCTCCAAAGTAGCAGGGATTACAGGTGTGTGCTACCATGTCCAGCTAATTTTTGTACATTTAGTAGAGACAGGGTTTTGCCGTGTTGGGTAGGCTTGTCTTGAACACCTGACCTCAAGTGATCTGCCCACCTCGGCCACCCAAAGTGCTGGGATCACAGGCATGAGCCACCGCATCCAGTAACAGTCATTATTTTTAAAATGAGAAACAATGCCTTTCAGATTTATTCACATTTTTGTTTTTTTGTGCTTCTCATTTCTTTGTGTTGATCTGAATCTCCAGCTCCTATAATTTTCTTTCAGTTTAGAAATCTTCCTTTATCATTTCTTATAGTATATATTTGCTCATTGTCAATTTTCTCAGATTTTGTTTATTTGAAAGAGACTTTACTTCAGCTTGATTTTTTTTTTTTTCTGAGACAGAGTCTCAATCCATCACCCAGGCTGGAGTGCAGTGGTAGGATCTTGGCTCACTATAACCTCCGCCTCCTGAGTTCAAGCGATTCTCCTGCCTCAGGCTCCCAAGTAGCTGGAATTACAGGTACGCATCACCATGCCCAGATAATTTCTGTGGTTTTAGTAGAGACAGGGTTTCACCATGTTGGCCAGGCTGGTCTCAAACTCCAAACCTCAGGTGATCCACCGGCCTCGGCCTCCCAAAGTGTTGGGATGACAGGTGTGAGTCACCATGCCCGGGCTTCAGCTTGATTTTTGAAGGATACTTTCAATGAGTGTAAAATTCTATGAGGATATTAAAACTGCATTTGCAAAATTATGATTATGATTGAGACAGTGAAAGAGATCTGACCTAACCGACTCCATCTTGCTTCTAACCTCCAAGCTGTCCTTGTTCATTCCTGGGCACAGACTGAACTAACTTTGGGAGAAACTTAGTTTATAGTTTAAAACAAAGGCAATAACAACCCTTTCCCAAAGCAGACCTCCTTCTTGCCTGGGGACTAGATTGCCTTTTTAGGGCTAAGAAATTGCCACAAGATTAGAAATTATGGTTTAGAAGTCATACAGCTGGAGGCTACAAGATTCTGACCCTCCCTAAATGGCTCCTAAGATCAGTGCTTGAGATTGCAGACACTGTGCTTGATGGATCAGCTGGCACCACCCAGATCAATAAATTGGCTCATATGATCTTGTGAGGAACCCAGGAATGGACTCAGCACAAGAAGACAGCTTTGACTCCTTATGATTTCATCTCTGACCTGACCGGTCAGCACTCCTGGGTCACTGGCTTCTCCTCACACACTAGGTTGTCCTTAAAAACTCTGATCCCTGAAAGCTTAGAGAGACTGATTTGAGTAATAATAAATCCGTGGTCTCCCATACAGCAAGACCTACATGAGTTACTCTTTTCCTATTGTAATTCCCTTGTCTTGACAAATTGGCTCTATCTAGGCAGCGGACAAGTGAACCCATTTGTGCTACGTTATTGAAAAGGCGTTTTGTGTTGTCTTTTGTCTTGCACTATTTCTAATGATAAATCAGAGGCCATTTTATCCTCATGCTCTTGTATGTGTTGTTTCTTTTTGATTTACTGGATCCTTTTAAGGCTACCCCTCCTCCATTTCCCTTTCCTTCCCTTAGCTTTACTGAGGTAAATATGTTTATTGCTTGCATTGGACTCTTTTTTTTTTTTTTTTGAGACGGACTTTCGCTCTTGTTACCCAGGCTGGAGTGCAATGGCGCGATCTCAGCTCACCATAACCTCCACCTCCTGGGATCAGGCAATTCTCCTGCCTCAGCCTCCTGAGTAGCTGGGACTACGGGCATGCGTCACCATGCCCAGCTAATTTTTTTTGTATTTTTAGTAGAGACGGGATTTCACCATGTTGACCAGTATGGTCTCGATCTCTTGACCTTGTGATCCACCCGCCTCGGCTTCCCAAAGTGCTGGGATTACAGGTGTGAGCCACCGCGCCTGGCCACATTGGGCTCATTTTTATAGATTTCATATCTTTCTTCATTGTGTTCATGTTTTCCTTTAAATCCTTGAGCATATTTATAATAGCCATTTAAATTTTTTTTATTTTTAAGTTTTAGGTTCAAGGTTACATGTGCAGGTTTGTTGTATAGGTAAACTCGTGTCATGGGAGTTTGTTGTACAGATTATTTGATCACCCAGGTACTAAGTCTAGTATCAATATCATATTTCTGATCCTCTCCCTTCTCCCACCCTCTATCCTCAAGTAGACCCCAGTGTCTGTTGTTCCTTTCTTTGTGTTCATTAGTTCTCATCATTTAGCTCCCACTTCTAAGTGAGAACATGTGGTATTTGGTTTTCTGTTCCTGTATTCATTTGCTAAGGATAATGGCCTCTAGCTCCATTCATGTTCCCACAAAAGTTGTGATCTTGTTCTTTTTTAGGGCTACATAGTATTCCATGGTGTATATGTACCACATTTTCTTTATTCAATCTATCATTGATGGGCATTTAGGTTGATTCCATCTCTTTGCTGTTGTGAATAGTGCTGCAATTAATATTTGCATTCATGTGTCCTTACAGTAGAATGATTTATATTCCTCTGGGTATATACCCAGTAATGAGATTGCTGGGTCCCATGGAATTTCTGTTTTTAGCTCTTCGAGAACTTGCTGTACTGCTTTTCACAATGATTAAACTAATTTACACTCCCACCAACAGTGTATCAGCTTTCTCTTTTCTCCACATCCTTGCCAGCATCTGTTATTTTTTGACTTTTTAATAGCCACATAATGGTGATATGGTTTAGCTGTATCCCCACCCAAATGTCATCCTGAATTGTAGCTCCCATAATTCCCATGTATTGTGGGAGGGACCCCACTGAATCATGGGAGTGGTTTTCCCATACTGTTCTCATGGTACTGAATAAGTTTCATGAGATCTAATGGTTTTTTTTTTGTAATAAGTGGAAACCCCTTTAGCTTGGCTCTCATTTCTCTCTTGCCTGCTGCCATGTAAGACATGCCTTTCACCTTCTACCATGATTGTGAGGCCTCCCCAGCCATGTGGAAGTGTCAGTCCATTAAATATCTTTTTGAACTAAACAGTCTCAGGCATGTCTTTATCAGTAGTGTGAAAATGGACTAATACAATAAATTGGTACCAGCAGAGTGGAACGCTGCTATAAAGATACCCAAAAATGTGGAAGCTGCTTTGGAACTGGGTAACGGGAAGAAGTTGGAACAGTTTGGAGGGCTCAGAAGATGACAGGGAAATGTGAGAAAGTTTGGAACTTTCTGGAAACTTGTTGAATGGCTTTGACCAAAATGATTATAATGATATGGACAATGAAATCCAGACTGAGGTGACCTCAGATGGAGAAGAGGAACTTGCTGGAAACTGGAGTGAAGGTGATTCTTGCTGGGGTTTAGGAAAGAGATTGGTGGCATTTTGCCCCTCTCCTAAAGATTTGTGGAACTTTGAACTTGAGGGAGATGATTTAAAGTATTTGGCAGAAGAAATATCTAAGCAGCAAAGCAATCGAGAGGCAACTTGAGTGCTATTAAAGGCATTCTGTTTTAAAAGGAAAACAGAGCATAAAAGTTTGGAAAATTTTCAGCCTGACAATGCAATAAAAAAGAAAAGCCCATTTTCTGAGGAGAAATTCAAGATGGCTACACAAATTTGCATAAGTCATGAGGAGCCAAATATTAATTGCCAAGACAAGAGGAAAATGTCTCCAGGGTATGTCAGAAGTCTTGACCACAGCCCCTCCTATCACAGGCCCAGAGGACAAGGAGAAAAAGATGGTTTCTTGGGCCCAGGGCACCCCCTGCTTGTGCAGCCTAGGGACTTGCTGTCCTGCCTCCCAGCCGCTCTAGCCATGGCTAAAAGGGGCCAAGGTACAACCTGGGCTGTGGCTTCAGAGGGTGCAAGCACCAAGCCTTTGCAGTTTCCACATGTCTTGAGCCTGCAGATGCACATAAGTCAAGAATTGAGGTTTCAGAACCTCTGCCTAGATTTCAGAGGCCGTATAGAAACACCTGGATGTCCAGGCAAAAGTTTGCTGCAGGGGTGGGGCCCTCATGGAAAACCTCTGCTAGGGCAGTGTGGAAGAGAAATGTGGAGTTGAAGCCCCCACACAGAGTCACCACTGGGGCACTGCTTAGTGGAGCTGTGAGAAGAGGGCCACCATCCTCCAGACCCCAGAATGGTAGATCCACCCACAGTTTGCACCATGCGCCATCTGGGAGGGAGGTGGTACCCTGCAATGCCGCAGGGGTGGAGCTGCCCAAGACCATAAGAACCAACCTCTTGCATTAGTGTGACCTGGATGTCAGACATGGAGTCAAAGGAAATCATTCTGAAGCTTTAAGATTTGACTGTCCTGCTGTATCTTGGACTTGCATTGGGCCATTAGCCCCTTCGTTTTGGCCCATTTCTCCCATTTGGAATGGCTGTATTTATCCAATGCCTGTACCCTGATTGTATCTAGGAAGTAACTAACTTGCTTTTGATTTCATAGGTTCATAGGCGGAAGGCGCTTGCCTTGTCTCAGCTGTGACTTTGAACTGTGAACTTCTGAGTTAATGCTGAAATAAGAGTTTAGGGGACTGTTGGGAAGGCATGATTGATTTTGAAATTGGAGGAAATGAGATTTTGGTAGGGGCCAGGGGCAGAATGATGTGGTTTAGCTGTGTCCCCACCTAAATCTCATCTTGAATTGTAGCTCCCATAATTCCCACATGTTGTGGGCGGGACCCCATTGAATCATGGAGGCAGTTTCCCCCATACTATTCTCATGGTAATGAATAAGTCTTATGAGATCTGATGGTTTTATAAGAGGAAGCTCCTTTCACTTGGCTCTCAGTTCTCTCTTGCCTCCCACCATGTAAGATGTGGCTTTCACCTTCCACCATGATTGTGAGGCCTCCTCAGCCATGTGGAACTGTGAGTACATTAAACCTCTTTTTCTTTTTGAATTACCCAGTTTCCGGTGTGTCTTTATCAGCAGTGTGAAAACGGACTAACACAAATGGCTGTTTTATGAAGTGATTATCTACTGCTTCCATCATCTCTGACGTTGTGTCAGTTTCACTTGATTGATTTTTCTCCTGGCTATGGGCCAACTTTTTCTGATAGTTTCTATGTCTAGTAATTTTTAAGTTGGATGCAGGACCTTATGCATGATACATTTGAGAAAAGAAAAATAGCTCAGAGCAGTCTGGGCTATTTGAGGTATGCAAAATGTGTCTGGCCCTGCAAGTCACGAATGTGCGGGGAAACTTCAGTCACACCTTCCACACCTGCGCCCGGGGGCAACTGTTCAAAGGCATTTTGTTCCTGCCTTTGAACAAAATGCTGCCTCAGTCACTGTCTTCACGTTCCTGGAATTTGTAGTACAAAGAATAATCTACAACCATTCAACTGCTTACGTTATTTTAATATAAATTCTTGGTAAACAACTTAGGAACTGCCTCTTCTTTTTCTTTAAAAATCTACTAGCAACTGTTGCTAATCAGAGTATGTACTCAGGGCCATTTAAATCAGTGCGCCCCGGGTGCAGTTCTCAGACTTGACCCAAATAAACTCTCTGATTGTTTGCCTCAAATTTTTCCTCGTAGGTGAACACAGTACTGAGTGTGTAACTTCTGTTGTTCTCCAAAGAACGTTGAAGGTCATTTTAGCACTCAGCTAAGTCGCCTGCAGATCAGACCCTTCTGAGGTTTGTTTTTAGTCTTTGTGAAAACGAGTTTAAGGAAGGCTCCCTCTAGAGCTAATTCAGCCTGACTAGTTAGTCATAACCGTTCTGAGGTCTCCTGAATGTCCTGGGTGTTCCTGAGGTCTCTCCTCTCTCGGTAGTTGGAATGCAAATTTATCCTTGTCCTGAGTGAACTCTAGGAATTGTTCCACTTCCAGCTCTGAAGTTCTTCACCCAGCTTCGTGGAGTCTCACTCTGCACATATACAACTTCGTCTTCAGTCAATGTCTAAAGGGAACCACCTTGCAGAATCGGGGACCCTCCTTCTCTGGGTAGCCCCCTCCTTTCAGGTACCCTGACCCCCAAGGACCAGCTGCCTCCACTTCCCCAGACTCCACACTCTGTATCCTCACCTCGGTGACAACCCATCCTGTGCTTGGGTCCCCCTCCCTGTCCCCTCTTCTCTTGGAGATGACAATCCTCGCTGCTTGTTTTCCCATGTCTGGAAGCAGTTGTGACACAGTCATTGTCCTGTTTTCTGGTTGTTTGTGCCAGGAGAGCAAGTTCAGTACCAGTCCCTCCATCAGGGCCAGAGGCAGAACGCTACGGCCTGCCTTCCACGGGGCACAGAACTCAGTGGACTCTATTCACAGAATCTCAGAGTGAGTAAAAGTTAGATGACGCCTTCTGGATGTAATAGAGACTTAACAGAATGTGGAAAAACAGTTTCTTTTCTAATGAAACATGTGTTAGAGCATGGCCCTGGGACAGCAGAGGCTTGCCACACTCCGCCAGCAGAATGATTGGAGAGGGGGAGGGGGTCTAGTTTAGACAAATTACTATTATCCAGAACATAGATCAATAAAAAGAAAACACTCCAATAGAACAGGAGTCACTAAACTTTATTTCTATAAACACCCAGTAGTAAATGTTTTAGGCTTCTCAGGACACATAAAATCTCTGTCACATCTTCTTTTATGACTCTTTGTAAAAACTATTCTTAGCTCACAGGCAATAGAAAAACAGTACAGGCTGAATTTGGCCAACTGGCTAGAGTTTGCTAACCCTAACGATGGAATAATAGAATAAGCCATTCACAGAAGAAAAAGAAAATTACTAAAGCATGTATGAAAAGAGACTTAGCTTCCCTAATGATCAGGTAATATCACTGAAAGCAAACAAGAGGACATCTCGCACTAATCAGATTGGTAAAACGTTAAAAGACCGACAATATCATGAGTTAGTGGAGATAAAGAGAAACAGCCATTCTCACACTGCCGGTAGGAGTGTAACTTAATTCAGCCACTTTGGAAAGCAATTTGTCAATATCCAAAGCAAAACTGAATTGAAAATGCATGTTCACAAAGACTCAGCTATTCCACTTCTAGATCTATTATCTAGAGAGACTCATACGTAAGTGCGGCATTATCATAGGAAAATAAATTAGAAACAACTTAAGTATACACACACTCACTCATATCAACATGGTTACATCTCAAAAACATAATGTTGAGTGCAAAAGCAAGCTCACTGTGTAATATCATTTATGAAAATGTTTAAAAACACACTGCAAACAACACTATGAATAATTCATAGATATCTCTTTCTGTAGGTGTAAACATGAAAACAGTGGACTGCAGAAACCCACGCCAAATTCAGGAGGGTGAAATTCATGCTACCTACAGGGAGAGTCCCCTGCGAGCCAGGACAGGGAGGCAGCCTCACCTGTAATATTGCGTTCCTTTTATAAAAACGTCAAGCAACTGTGACGAAACATTAAAACTTGTCAGTTGGAGATGGAGGCCACACAAGCGTTTGCTATGCTGTTCTCTTTGCTCTGTTTTCTTAATTTCCTGTGAAAGAGAGGAAGAGAGAAACCCGCTTGGGCTGTCTATACAAGTGCAGTGTGAGGCCAAGGACGGTGGTGACTGTGTCAGGCAATTTGCCTGGCCGCCTGGCTGGTCCCTGGCTCTCTGTGCGACCCCTGGCCCTCTCTGTCCGTCGGTGCCCCCAGCTGTGGCATGAGGAGTGTATTTTGAAGTAGATGTTGCCACTGAGTCCTCATCAGGGTTTCTTTAATGGTACAGACTAGAATACATGAGAAGACATGAATGCATCAGCTGCATGGGCTGGGGAGAGGGGAATGGTACAGAGCTGCCGTTTGGGATGACGAAAAGGTTCTGGAAACAGGTGCTGGTGCTGAGAGTCACCAGTGTGAGTGAGTGCACGGAATGGCATTGAACTGCACACTGAAGAAGGGTCAAAACAGTACATTTTACGTGATGTATATTTTTGCACAATGGAAAAAAAGAGTGTATGGCAGGGAGCAAGTGTAACTATTGTTTCATGAACATTTCCTTTTCATGGATTTAAATCACTGGAAACTCAAAACCCTCTGGGACGGACGAGACCATTTTTAGAAGGCCCCGTGGCAGTGAGGGCTCAGGAAGGCTGAAGACAGACCCTCCCGCCTTCTGTCCGCCTCTTGCTCTTCTTGTGACTGCAGTTTTACCTTCACACTCCGCTGCTGCTTCCGGCCTCTCCTCCAGACATCCAGGACTGGGGCCAACGACATTCTCTACCCCACTTACCCAGGCAAAAGGATTTAAATTTCTCTTCTCTTGAGGAGGAACTGCATTGTGTTCGGAGCAGCGCCCATCAGTGTTAAATGCTCACCATAATGACGATGGCCATTAGTCTGCCAAGTTCTAAGTTGCGAAAGAGAAGAGAGCAAGAGAGGGGAGGCACTGCGTTGTGCCATTTCAGTGGTATAGGAAGCGGTGACAGCCCGGAAAGCAAAAATGGATTGATAGAAACTGGAAGCCTTGCCGGGGAGGGCGCAGCAGAGGGGCTGGGAGAGAGCAGCTCGGGGCCCTTCTGCCACCACGCTCCACTTTGTCAGGGCCCATCACATAGAAAAATCAGCCTGGGGCTTTTAATGCACAGTTTGGAGAATTAGTTTCAATTAGCAGAGAGACATTTTAAATCTCGAGAAATATTCAGCCTTCGTAGATTCCATTTAGCATTTAAAATCCATTCTCAGCACTCATAGACTCACAGAGCATAAAACTAGAAAAGACCTTGGAAATTATCCCCACAGCCTCCCTTGTCCAGGCGAACACGGACTGATGGAGTCCACGGGGCCAGCCTGCTGAGACGCAGCGCCGGGACCCAGAAGTCAGCCTCTGGCCTCCCAAACCCCATCTTCTTTCCATTAACACCCCAGCCTCCCTTCTCTTCCCTAGGAGTTGGGGGCGGTGACTCGTGATATTTCCAGTTTGTGCACAGTTATGCCTTCGTGTGTGCGTGTGCGTGTGTGCGCAGGCATGCGTGTGTTTGCCAGTGTAAGGACAGAAAATAAGTGGCTAGTGACCTCCTTGGGCACCCACTCCTAAGTCCACGGCCTTCGGGGACCTCATGAGTCTGTGCCTGGCGGTGACACAGTCACGGCCACAGCAGAGCTGAGCGCACATTCTCCTTCCACCCCTGCGCCCCGGGAGGAGAGCGGCTAGGGCGCTCCAAGTCTGTTTCTGTAGCTGCAAAAGGAAGTCAATAGCATCTACCTTGCGGGGCATTTTTTGAAAATGGATAATTACATGACGGGGTCACGCACATAGTAGGTCCTTGGTAAATATCCCTTTCCATCTCACATAACTCTCCAGGGCAGCTGATGACAAGGTGGTCTCAGCGCCATCGTGTTCCATTTCGCGGCATCTGGAACCAACACTTAAGCAGAGCGCAGTCCCCACTTGTTTACATGTCTGATGCCACCACCTCCTTTTGCTAATGGGCTTCGGTTTCTCCTTTTCTTTTTCTCTTTGCCTAGAGGCAACAACGCTTGTCTTTAATCAGCGTAAGGCAATTTTGTACCCCTCACATCAGCCTGCCAGGAAAAATGAGCCATTAATTTCCTGGAGGTTCCAAGAACACACTTTTATTTGTTACACTACAAATACATTGAGGCTGATGTGCCGGGAAAAAAAAGAAAGAAAGAAAGAAAGAAAGAAAACTATCCTAAGTCCCCTATTTACCAAAGGTGACTTGGTAAAAATTAACTGCAGTGTTCAAGGCTATCTTTCCTCTTTGCCACACAGCTGATGAACTCAGGTGAGATTCTGGGAGCAAAGTGCAGGCGTGTTTACCGCTGTCGCGCGTCAGGGAATCCGTTTCAACTGTGAAGGGATGCGATGCGCTTGTGCAATTCCCGGCCTGGGAACCGCACGGGTAAATAAAAAACAAGGCGCGGTGAGAGTGTGGCTGTCCTCTGGCCCACGGTTGGCCGTGGCCCTCTCCTCACCTTCAGCATCCCGCCGGCTGTGGGCTGTTTCTGGTAGATTCTGGTGAAGGTGCCGGCTGTTCTTGCAGTGTTTCGCAGGACACATTCGCCTCTTGCCGACGTCCCGCCTCCCCCTGAAGGAGGTGTCCTGGGCAGGCGGTCCTTCGGTGGCTGCTCCTCAGGGACAGTTCACTCCCCTGCTCAGAGACCTGTCCTGCCCCCCTGCTGACGCCACTCCTGGGGTCTGGGTTTGCCGCATCAGCGAGAACCGCCACTTGCTCTTGGGAGGGTCCTGCACCTGCCCCACACCTACTCGGTGGGTCCCGGGACCTCCTTGCCATTCCTTGGAGGGTCTGTCAATTTCAGGGCCTGGGGTCTGCAACGAGGGGAAGTGGAGAATGCCACTGTCCAATTTCCGGGCTGTTGTTTGCATCTGGAAGTAAATCACTGAAGAGTCAAGGCCGAGTCTGCCGGGGAGAGGGGAGAGGCAGAGAGGCCAGGCCCATCTTCAGCATGAATGAATTGGGAGCTGGCCTTGACATCAGAATTGGGTAATCACAGACATTCCTTCCCGCTGCTGGGGGTGGCCGTAGCCGGAGAGCTGCTGTGGGTGGCTGTGGACAGAGGAGAGGCCTGGAAAGGGGCCGGAAGCAAGCCACGCACCATGTTGTGTAATTATCGACCAGACTTTGATCTCAAGCAACAGGGTCCGTGGGGAGCTTGCTGCACTTGACTTGGGAGTCTGTTCTGCCGTCTCCCGCTCCAGACTCACAGCGGCTCCTCCTGCAGTGTGGGAGGTGGTGCTGACTCTTCAGATACAGTAACAGGAATGGTCATTCCTGTAATAAGTGAGGCTTTGATCGCCTCTCCAGGAGAGCAGAAGAGGGCTTCAGGGCGGGGCATCCCTCCAGTAGCAGGGACCACACCCATCAGTGTCCCGCCCAGGAGAGCACCCTAGACCCCTGGATTCCACTTCTTGTCCCCACCACTAACTCCTGGGGACCCTGTGTCTCCTCCGAGCTCCAGCCTGGCTCCAGGGAGGGAGCCACATGAACAGAGTCCCAGTACACTGTAGAGTGCCCTGCACGAGAGGCAAGCTCAGACACACGCCCTTTTCATTAATTCAGCAGAAACAGAAACAGTCTCTTTTCATTAATTCAGCAAAAACAGGCCCACATGGGAAAAGTGGAGAGAAAATGAGGACAGATCATGCACATGTAATAGCATCAAACCCGCCCCACTTCCCACGCACGCCCGCAGAGTGCGTGACTCTTCCTGGCCACCTCCTTGCCGCAGGTAACTCTGCTCAGCAAAGCTTCACAGGCCTCTATCCTCCAAAGCTGGATGCCAGGGACACGGAGGCTGGGACTCGGAGTGGACGTTCCCGGAAGCAGCTGTGTTTCAGGCATGCTGGGGTGCTCCTGGAGCTGATGAGGGGCCGCCTAGCCCAGGCTGGGGGAAGGATGAATCCAGAAGCCAGCTCGGGAGGGTTGAAGTGAGCTATGAGGTAGCCATGCCTTTGGGAGAGAAACTGGGAGGCTGGGGGCATCACCCGCAAAGAAAACGGGATGCCGTGGACCAGAAGAATGTCTGCAGATACCATCATTTTGGTTTTTGCTAATTTTTATCATTTCTCCATTCATCATTAAGCATGGAGACCCCTGCATGTGTCTGCTGCAGAACTGGGGACACAGTGACTAGCCACCGGCCCTGCCCTGAGCAAGGAGCACACGGCCAGTCTGGGCTGCGTCCCTTGGCTTGTGGCCTCTTCCTTATCTTCAGAGTGGCTGCTGAGTCCGGGGGTTTGAGTGTTTCTCACATCCCCTCCTGCCTCCCTCTTTCACATTCAGGGGCCCTCTGATGACACCGGGACCTATTTGGGTAATCCAGGATAATCTCCCTATTTTAAGGTCAGTTGATTAGTGACCTTAATCCCATCAGCACCATTAACTCCGCCCCTTGACCTACAAGCAACATAGCCGCAGGTTCCAGGGATCAGAACGCAGACACCTTTGCAGGGACATTATTTTGCCCATGATGGCTTCCCAGAGAGTCTGGCATCTAAGCCGATCCTGGAAGGGCACACAGGAGCTTGCCAGGGTCTGCTGGGGCAGCATGAGGGTTCTCACCACTAACGGAGCAGATCTCTTAGGTGTCCTCTTGGATATTTAGAAAGACGGGTGGGGTGGGGTGGGGAGAGATTAGAAATGGGGTTGTTTTTTGAAAAGGAGACAAGACTCGGTAGAGACCAGCACGAGCTGGGGGCACTGCAGTGACCACCCAGTCCCTACCATGCCCATGATGTTGGCACCGTTTGCAGTGGGCTCAACCCCATGCATGCCTCGGGGCAGCAGCCTGCAGGGCAGAGAGAGCTTGCCCCCATTCTGTATCTAGGCACAAGAGAGGATTCGGGGAAGGCAGCCAGATGTCTGAGCTGATGGAGACCATGCACATAATAAAGCCAGTGGGGCTCAGTCCAAAGGCACGCACTGTACTCCGAGGCCATTTCAAATGCTGCCAAAACTCCCGGGTTCAAGCCAGAAGGAAGACCTCTAGTGAGAGCTGGGGGTGGGGGTGGGGCGAGGGCAGTGGGGATTGTTGTAATTTTTCACATCATGCAAAGTTAATTTATTTGTTTTGCATTGCGCCTCTTAAACAGCGTTTCATCACTTCCTGTGTTTTCCATCTTGTCCTGCCGCACAGGTAGGAGGCCTGTGTTTGTTTACTCCTGGAAGCTTCTCCTCCCCAAAGCCCTGTTTAGTTGGCCGGGCAGGGAGCTGGTCTTCTCGCAGGGTGTGCTCTGGGGGCCTCCAAGCCTTCTCCGTTTTCACTCGCCTTGTTGACCTGAACCCCTGCCACGACAGCAGGCTTCCCTCTGACTGCCACACCAGAACAAATTCCATGCAGGAACACGGACCCGTCTCCTTTAACCCTGCCCCTACCCCGCCACTCCCCTGCCCTCGGCCTCCAGTAGCTGAGTGACCAGGGCCCCGGATGCCCACACAGGAGGCAGTGAGGTGTGTGGAGGACCCGCAGGGCAGGTGGGTTCCAGGACCAGCTTGGCTCCTCCTGGACTTCAGGACCACAGGGTCCCAAGTCAGGGCTCACCGCTGCTCCCCTCAAAGCTGGCCAGGCCCGTTCACCTCCATCTCTCTTTCGTGGCATCTCCAGGTGTGGTTCAGGGCAGGGAGCCTGCAGCCTGAGATAGTTCACTGTCTTGTCAGAAACCAGAAGTCATCCAGTCCCCTTCTGTTGGTGACAGGGGGACACTCGGTTCTTCTATTCAATACATGTTCATGGATGTCTGTTTGTGGGAAGTAGGAAAGTTCTTTTTTAAAGTTTCTTGTCTTGTTAAAGAGTAAGTGTGCTAATAACGTTGTTAAGCCCTGTCCTATGCAGCTGGTGGACACGCCACGCTTACAGGCACGTGGCACCTTCTCTGTCCCTGTCCTATGCAGCTGGTAGACACGCCACGCTTACAGTCATGTGGCACCTTCTCTGTCCCTGTCCTATGCAGCTGGTAGACACGCCACGCTTACAGGCACGTGGCACCTTCTCTGTCCCTGTCCTATGCAGCTGGTAGACGCGCCACGCTTACAGGCACGTGGCACCTTCTCTGTCCCTGTCCTATGCAGCTGGTGGACATGCCACGCTTACAGGCACGTGGCACCTTCTCTGTCCCTGTCCTATGCAGCTGGTAGACGCGCCACGCTTACAGGCACGTGGCACCTTCTCTGTCCCTGTCCTATGCAGCTGGTGGACACGCCACGCTTACAGGCACGTGGCACCTTCTCTGTCCCTGTCCTATGCAGCTGGTAGACATGCCACGCTTACAGGCACGTGGCACCTTCTCTGTCCCTGTCCTATGCAGCTGGTAGACGCGCCACGCTTACAGGCACGTGGCACCTTCTCTGTCCCTGTCCTATGCAGCTGGTAGACATGCCATGCTTACAGGCACGTGGCACCTTCTCTGTGCCTGTCCTATGCAGCTGGTAGACACTTACAGGCACGTGGCACCTTCTCTGTCCTTGTACTTTAACCAAGGTATCTGTGCTGGATGTCCCAAGCTCTCCATTGCTTTTACCTCTTTAGACAAGTTTTAAGTTGTTAGCCAATCGGGTTTTAGTTTAGATTGTGAGGTCAGGACACAGCAGTAAGGATGACCCCAAATGCATAAAAAATAAATTTGTGGGTTCCTTTGTTCATTGTACTCTCATGGCAAGATGGCTAGTGTGAGAGTACCCTTCCTGCAGTCCAGGAAGTAAAAATTGCATTGCTGAAAGATCCTTTGTCTCAGTGCTGATTTTTCTTTTCAGCACTGAGCATCTATTTCCAACACCTTTCCACACCAAAATGGCAGAACTCAAAACCATGGCCTCCGTGGGCCTCCCCAGCCACCCACAAGCAAGGGCCAGTTTCCCAAAGTAGACCCCATCAGATCAGTTCTCCAGAGACCTGCACCTGCACCAGGGTTTCTGCCGCCCCTGCCAAAAGCCCTTCACAGTCTGCCCAGGCTCCCCTCCCCCTGCTCTTTCCCCTTCTCTTCATCCTCCAGTGGCTGTCCTCACAGACACACGGCCCTCCCACCTTTACCACGCCGCCCTTCTCTTCTGGACTTGCTCCCCATCCCGGAAGACTCGGCTGAGCTACCGCCTCCTCCTTCTCCCTCTCGGCGTCCTCCCCTGCAGGTCAGCTGCACTCTGCTGCTCGTGTTCTTGCCCCTGTGGCTCACGATCGTCACGTTCAGTTATGATCATGCATTGCTGTGTGCTCATCTGCCACACTAGAAGGTAACGGTGTTGTGTCACTCGCCACCACGTGACTGCAGCCCAGCACAGAGCTTGGCGGAGTGTGGGCACCAGCAAATGCACATTGACTGGAGTGACGGAGCACTTGCCCATCCCCAACAGGAGGGGGCTGCGCCACTTCTGGTTCCTGACAAGATAGTGAACAATTGTGGGCTGCTGGCCCCCTGCCCTGAACCACGCCTGGTGATGCCGAGGAAGAGGGAGGGAGGAAGGGAGGGCAACGGGCCTGGCCAGCTTTGAGAAGTCTCTGGGGGAAATGAAGGTGGATGGGTCCTGCTATATGGGAAAATGTCACTCAGAGCAGAAAAGACTTAAAGCCAGTAGGACGCTAGAACACAGAGGTAAAGGAGAGCAATTTAATTTAGTAAAATGTACAGTTAACCTAAGCAGGCATGTATTAGTCACAGTTCTCTAGAAGGACAGGACTCATAGATGAACATATGGAGGGGAGTTGATTAGGAGATCTGACTCACACGATCACAAGGTGAAGTCCCACAATAGGCCATCTGCAAGATAAGGAGCAAGGGAGCCAGTCCGAGTCCCAAAACCTCATAAGCAGGGAGGCCGACAGTGCAGCCTTCGATCTGTGGCTGGAGGTCCGGGAGCCCCCGGTAGGTCCCAGAGTCCAGAAGCTGAAGAACTTGGAGTCCAGTGTTTGAGTGCAGGAAGCATCCAGCACGGGAGAAAGATGAGGCCGGAAGACTCAGCCAGACTAGTCCTTCCACGTTCCTCTGCCTGCTTTATTCCAGCTGCACTAGCCCCTGATTAGATGCCGCCCGCCCAGACGGAGGGGGGCCGCCTCTCCCAGCCCACTGACTCAACTGTGAGTCTCCTTTGGCAGCACCCTCACAGACACACCCATGAACAATACTTTGCATCCTACAAAGTATAAAATCCAATCAAGTTGATCCTCAGTATTAACATTGCACGGCAAGAACCAAACCAGAACGAAGCCAAAACACAAAACTGTAAGACTCTCAAACTAAAATTCTAAATGATACGCACGTGATTTCAGGTGGGTCCGTGGAGTGAAACTGTGGATGGTGAGATAAGCTTGATTCGAGGTCATAATGATGTAACTACAACTGCCATTAAAACAAAAATAGAATGCATATGTTTCTCCCACCTAAAAACAACTCCATCTTTCTAATGCGAGGTAGGAAAAGAAGAGGGAAAACGAAATGAAAGTTAAATAGAAAAAACTGGAATAAAACAGCTGAAATAAATCTAATTATGACAGTAATTACAGTGAGTGTAAATTGGTTGAATTAATTAAAAGAAAGAGACTTTTGCACTGGATTTTTAAAAAAGAGTTTCAACAATAAATTGTTTCCAAGAGATGCGCTTAAAATAAAAGAATGTCTAAAGGTTGAAAATAAAGAGACAAAAATATATATTGCAGGCATACAGGAATCAAAATAAATCTAAGGTAACAATTTTTTAAAGGTCTTCCAAAATAGATTTTACCGTTGAAAATATCATGTTGGTCAAAAAAGAGATAGTACATAGTAGTGGAAAAGAATGGTAGAGATAAAAAGACATCAGCGGGCCGGGTGCAGTGGCTCACGCCTGTAATCCCAGCACTTTGAGAAGCCAAGGCGGGTGGATCACGAGGTTAGGAGTTTGAGACCAGCCTGGCCAACATGGTGAAACCCCATCTCTACTAAAACTATAAAAATTAGCTGGGCATGGTGGTGCATGCCTGTAGTTTGAGTTACTGGGGAGGCTGAGGCAGGAGAATCGCTTGAACCCAGGAGGCGGAAGTTGCAGTGAGCAGAGATAGCGCCATTGCACTCCAGCCTGGGCAACAAGAGTGAAGCTCCATCTCAAAAAAAAAAAAGAGAGAGAGACAGAACAAACTTTTGGGTTTTAGAAATGGCAGAGTAGATTGTATCAGACCACCCTAGGCCAATAATTACAAGTCAGGACCAACTAAAAAAGCAACTGCTTTATGGCACTGCTGCCCAGCCAAGGGCCGGAAGGGATGTGACCCAGCCAGATGGGAAAAACCTACTGTCTGAGTCATATGTTTTTTTCAGTTCAACTAGATTTTCTAGGGAAGGTGTGCCCAGTCCCTGGGGCATAGGAAGGATTGAGCTCAAGTAGAAAGTGAAGTCCTATCAGGCTGAACGGTTTCAGTGAGAAACTGAGACTGCAAGAAGCTAGAAATTCCTTTTGTTGTCTTTCTTAAAGTATTGGGTTGGTGCAAAAGTAATTGAAGTCTTTACCATTAAAAGTATCCCCAAGAACTGCAATTACTTTTGCACCAACCTAATGTAGTTCACACCCAGCAAAATTCCCTATGTAAGGGTCTAATTCAACAATATATATTTTGAAAAATGTGTATTCATGTAAACACAATCACAATCGTGATATAGAACCTGTCAGTCCCCAAATTTGTCTCTCGCCCTTTTGTAATCAATCCCTTCTCAATCCCCTAACTCCAGCAACTGCTGATCTGATTTTAATCACTATAGTTTTGACTGTTCTAGAACTTTATATAATTGAAATCATAAAGGGTATAGGTTTTAGTGGTTTCTGTCTGACCATTTAGTGTACTGCTTTTCAGTTGCATCCACTTGGTTGCATGTATTAGAAATATATTCAGTTTTACTGCAGAGTGATAGCTACTGTATGGTTATGCCTCAATTTTTTAATTTGCTTCTGACAAACGTTTCTGTTGTTTCCAGTTTCTGTTGATTATGAATAAGGCTACTCTGAACATTCATGTATAAGTCCTTTTGCAAACATGTTTTCAGTTCTCTCGGGCAAATACCTCAGAACAGAATTTATGGATCATATGGTAAGTGTTTAACTTTAACAAAAAGGACCAAACTGTTTTCCAAAGTGCCTGTGTAATTTTGCATTTTTACCAGTAATGTGTGAAAGTTCTAGTTGTTCCCACATACTTGTCAACACTTAATATTGTCAGACTTCATTTTAGCCATTTTAGTGGGCTTGTAGTGGGATAAGTTCATTGTGGTTTTAATTTGCCTGTCCTAATTAAAAATGGTGTTAGCATCTTTTCAAGTGCTTACTGGCCATCTGTATATATTACTCTGTGAAGTATTCATTCATTTAAATGTTTTGCCCATTTCTAATGAGGCTGTTTGTCTTATAATTGCAGTGTAAAGATTGTTTAGTCTGGCTACAAGTCTGTTTTCAAATAAGTGTTTGGCAAATATTGTCTCAGTCTGTGGCTTTCCTTTTCAGTTCCCTAACAATGACTTTTGAGAAGCAAAAGTTTTTAATTTTAATGAAATCCAATTTATCTTTTTTTAAATAGGTTGTATTTTTGCATCCTATTTAAGAAGTCTTTTCTTCATCCGAGGTCACAGAGATTTTCTTCTATATTTTCTCCTAGATTTTTTGTCATTTAGATATTTGATTTAAGTCTCGGTTCATTTGAAGTAATAAGGTATGAGGCAAAGCTTGAGCTGCATTATTCTCTTTTCTGCATATGAACATCTCATTGTTTCAGCATTTGTTAAAGAGATGATCTATTCCCTCATTAAATTGCCTCGGGACCTTCATTAAAAGATAATTGACACATCTGTGTGGGTCTGTTTAACATTTTTTCCCTTCCGTTGCATTGCTTTATTTGCCTACCTTTATCCCAATACCAAATTTTCTGGTTTATGCACCTTTGTAATAAGTTTTGAAGTCAAGTGGCATAGGTAGCGGATTTTAAAGCTAAAATTTCACTGTAAACATTGCCTTTGCTTTATTACATTAATTTAATGTCCTTTTTTCATTTTCATTTTGTTTAATATACTTTTCATTTAATTTCTTCCTTCACCCATGCATTATTTAGAGGTGATGTTTAATTTCTAAATATACAAGCACTTCTCTGATTTCATTCTGGTGTTGACTTCTAATTAACTCTGTTGGGGTAGGAGAAGATATTTTAGATTATTTCAATTATTTTAAATTTATCAAGAATTTTTCTAACGCCTACAACATGATCTGTCTTGGAGAATGCTGCAGATGTGCTTGGAAAAAAGGACATCTTACTGTTGTTGGGTAGATCATTCTATATGCGTTAGTTGAATGTAGTTATTTGATAATGTTTTCCAGGTCTTCTCCGTGTTATATATACTTTCATGCACTGCAAAATGACATTTTGGTCATCAGTGGTCTACATTTATCAAGGTGGTCCCATAATGGAGCTGAGAAATTTTTATTACCTAGCGACATCATAGCTGTCCTAACCTCACAGTGCAATGTACAACCCGCCCGTTTGTGGCAATGCTGATGGAAACAAACCTCCTGTGCTGCCAGTCACAGGGAGCTCCGGCACGTACAACGATGCACAGTGCCCAATACCTGACCATGACCATCAACAACTTGGCTACTGGGCTATGGATTCAATATACTACACTTCTGTTGTTTTAGAGTGTATGCCTTCTACTTATTAAAAAAAAAAATAGGTTAATTATAAACTAGCCTCAGGCAGGTCTTTCAGGAGGTACCCAGAAGAAGGCATTGTTATCATGGGAGATGAGAGCTTCATTTTTTTTCTTTCTTATGAGACAGAGTCTCACTCTGTCACCAGGCTGGAGTGCAGTGACATGATCTTGGCTCACTGCAACCTCCTCCTCCTGGCTTCAAGCGATTCTCATGCCTCAGCCTCCTGAGTGGCTGGGACTATCGGCGTGCGTGCCTGGCTAACTTTTGTATTCTTAGTAGAGACAGGATTTCACCATATTGGCTAGGCTGGTCTTAAACTCCTGATCTCAAGTGATCTGCTCACCTTGGCTTCCCAAAGTGCTGGGATTACGGGCGTGAGTCACTGCACCCAGCCCCCATTTGTGTTACCGTCCCTGAAGACCTCCCAGCAAGGCAAGATGTGGAGGGGGAAGATAGTGATACTGATGACCCTGACCCTGTGTAGGCTTAGGCTGATGTGTGTGTTTGTGTCTTCGTTTTTAAGAAAAAAGTTTAAAAAGCAAAATAATGATAATAATAGAACAAAACACTTACAGAATAAGGATATAAAAGAAGCATATATTTTCATACAACTATACCATGTGTTTGTGTTTTGAGCTAAATGTTATCACAAAGGAGTCAAAAAGTCAAAAACATTGGGAAGTTTATAAAGAAAAATGTTACTGTAAGCTAAGATTAATTTATTGTTCAAGAAAGAAAAATCATTTGAATAAAATTATCGGAGCCTAAGTGTTTAATGTTTAATTTCCAAATGTATGAGCATGTCTCTGACTTCCTTCTGGTGTGGGCGATTTATGAAGCCCACAGGAGTGCGCAGTGATGTCCCAGCCTTCACGTTCACGCCCCACTCTCTCCCTGGCTCACCTAGAGCAGCTTCCAGTCCTGCAGGCTCCATGTATGGCGAGTGCCCTCCACAGGGGTCCCCTTTTCTATTTTTAGACTGTATTTCTACTCTTCCTTTTCTCTGTTTAGATACACAGATCCCTTGATGGACAGTTGCCTACAGAGTTCAGTACAGCATCACTTCTCGTAGCCTAGAAGCAGCAGTTTAAGCTGTGTAGCCTGGCTTTGTAGTAGACGCCACCACGTAGGTCTGTGTGAGTGCACTCCAGGACGCTCTCACAATGACGAAGTCACCTAATGACACATTTCTCAGAATGCATTTCCATCATTAGCGACATCTGACTGTACACAGATGACTGATCACAGTCTACTGGTGTCATTTTTCTAGTTCAAGTCAAGTTTTAAAAAATCACCTCTCTCTACATCTCTTTACTCTTTCTAGTTTATAATGTAGTTGTCTTAAATATCTCTTCTGCATACATTGAGATCAGACAGCGTTATAATTTTGGCTTCAACTGTCAAACACGATTTAGAAAACTCAAGGGGAGGAGGAAGGTATATTGTGCTTAATTATATTGTTGCTCTCTTTGCTGTGAATCCGTCTTTCCTGCTGTTCCAGGATTCCTTTATTTTAATCATTTCCTTTATGCTTAGGGAACTTCCTTTGACCATTCTTTGGGGTAGGGCACTGGTGGCAAATTCTCAGTTTTTCTTCATCTCGGAATTCTCTGACTTCTTATTACTAAAGAATATTTTCTCTCACTGCAGAATTCTGGGTTGACAATTCTTTTCTTTCAGGACTTGAAAAAAAAGCTTTGTCACTTATTTCTGGCCTCCATGGTTTTGAACATAAAATTCATTGTCATTTTAACTCTTTTCCTCTGTAAGTTAAGTGCTGTTTCTCTCTCCCTGCTTTAAACATTTTATTTATTTTTAAAATTGTCTTTAGTATTCAGAGGTTTGATGTGTCTTGGTATCAGATGAAGGCTTTACAGCAGCTATACTGAAAATGCCTCAAAAAACACATTCAACACAAACAAAAAATAGAAAGAAAATCCAAATGAAAATTATGGAATGGAAAAAACAATAACAGAAGTGGAGAACTCAATAGCCGTGCTCAGCAGCAGAATATGAAGGGCAGAGGAAAGAATCCCTGACGTTCAAAATAAAAAAACGGGAGGGAAAACGGACTGAAAGAACGAAGACAGCTTCAGAAAACTGTCTTACTTGGGTTTATCCATGTTTGAGGTTCACTCAGCTTCTTAAATGTGTAGGTGATACGGTTTGGCTGTTTCCCCATCCACATCTCACCCTGAATTGTGACAATCACCATGTGTCGAGGGCAGGACCAGGTGGAGACAGTTGAATCACGGGTGGTTTCCCCCACACTGTTCTCGTGGGAGTGGGTCCGTCTCACGAGATCTCACGGTTTTGTAAACGGGAGTTCCCCTGCACAAGCTGTCTTGCCTGCCCCGTGTAGGACGTGACTTTGCTCCCATTTGCCTTCCACCATGATTGTGAAGCCTCCCCAGCCATGTGGAACTGTGAGTCCATTAAACCTCTTTCCTTTACAAATTACCCATTCTCGGGTATGTCTTGATCAGCAGTGTGGGGACAGACGAATACAGCAAGTTCATGTCTTTTGCCGATTTGGGACATTTTCAGCCATTCCTTCTTCAAATCCTTTTCCAGCCCCACCTTCCTTCTCCTCTCATTCTGGACTTCAGTGGCATGAATGCTACATATCATGTTGTGGTCCCACGGTTTTCTGAAGCTGTCTTCCTTCTTTCAGTCCGTTTTCCCCCCGTTGTTTTATTTTGAACTTCAGGGATTCTTTTCTCTGCCCTTCATATTCTGCTGCTGAGCACATCTGTTGAGTTTTCCACTTTTGTTATTGTTTTTTTCTATTCTGTAGTTTTCATTTGGATCTTCTATTTTTTGTTCACGTTGAGTGTGTTTTTCGAGGCATTTTTAGTATAGCTGCTTTAAAGCCTTCATCCGATAATTTCAATGGGATCTCGGTTTAAGCATCTGTTGATTGTCTTTCTTCATTCAAGCTGTTATTTTCTTGTTTCTTGGTATAATTAGTAATTTTTAAATTGAAAACCTGACATTTTGGGTGTTATATTTTCGGATCCTAGAACATATTTAAACCTATTGCATCAGGCCTCCTCTGACACTGCCCCACTGGAGAAAGAGGAACACTGCTTTGTGACGGCCAGATGGGGGCGGAAGTCAAGGTTCAGTATCAGCCTCCACTGAGACAGGGAAAGGAGAGACTCCTCCTAGCAGTTAAAATCCCCTGCTAGGGCTGCACTGGTGAAACCTTGGCTGAAAGGCCCAGGGATGCCTCATCATTCATTCTCACCTTGCTTCCATTGACCTTGGGGTGACCTTCCTACTGCTGACCTTTATGTCTTGATTCCACTTCAGTAGGGATGGGGCGGGGTCACTCATTACCGATGGGTGAGAATGGACATCTCGGCTCTCCACGGGGTCTCCCCTGACACTGGGGTGCAGCGTCCCACTGCCTCCTGGCGTGGATGGAAGTCCTTACTCCTCATTCAGCCTTCCTCGACGCTGCCCAGTGGAGGGGCTGGTGTGCCTTCTTACAACCTCACAAGGGTGGAGATCTACATGCCCCCTGCAGTTTTAAAGGGCAACAGTGGAGTTAAGGCTGCAGCTTTTTCTGTAGTATTTGGCAGGTGTGGAGAGGTTCTTGCCTACAAATCTTTTACGTGACTAGATTGCCCATTTCCTCATCCTGTACCAAGAGGGAACCGGCTTTCGTTGGGGCTTTTCTGGTCTGCGCACATTGGCCTTTCCATGTCGCCAGATTATTTAGCACCGAGTCTGGGATATTTAAGGCAAAAAGAAAACCCAGGGAACTCAACTGCATGATGTTCTTGTGATCCTGAGATCCCTAGCCGGCTTGCTTGCTGCTTTTCACTTTTTTGGATTTCTTCTGTTTGTTTTATATATAATGTCCAAGGCATTTAGCTGAACTTAGCAAGAGTGAATAGAAAAAGCATCTACTCCGTCTTCCAGCAGTGCAAGTTCCCTATTGTACTTAATAAATCAAACGATGCAGTGTTACGGGTATTGCCTTGGACGATCTTGTGGGTATTTAAGAAACATTAAGCATGTGTTTATGTCTGCATGTGTGTGTCCTCAGTCTTTTAAATTTATCTGCATATTTGCCATTTTCAGTGTTCTTCCTCTGTTACTGTAAATCCATTTCCCGTTAGCCTGAGAGATTTCCTTTACTAATTCTTATAGAGCAGATCTTCTAGAGACTCATTCTTTATTTTTGTTTGTCTAAGAATGTTTTTACTGCTTATTCAATTCAAAGATTTATTAGCTATAGAAATTTTGGCTGAGTTTTTATTTTTCCACGTTGAATGCCATTTTACTGTCTTCTTGTTATCATTAGTTCTGATAAGAAGTCAGCCATTAATCACTTCTCCCCTGTAACGGACTAGTTGTTCTTCATTTTCTGCTTTTCAGAGTTTATCTTTGTTTCTTTATAAGCATTTTGGAATTCCATGAGAAACCCACAAGGGCCACATCCCAGGTTCAAGGGCTACATTCCAGGACTAAGGCAGGAATATAAATTGACCTTCCCTGACAAAGGAAGCTTAAAACCAAGCCTCTGCAGGAGTCAGGTGATCCGCTAGTTACTTAAATCAACATTCTTCACAGGAAGACACAGAGTCAAAAGGTCTGAAATGTATCATTCAATGTGTCTAGCATACAATAAAAAATTAATAGTCATATAAAAAGCAGAAACGTTTGACCTGTAATCAAGAGAAAAAAAATAGTTTGTTCTTAATAAAAGCAGACTGCATTAACAAACCCAGATCTTAGAATTAGAGAACAATCACTTTAAAATAGCTATTATAATATGTAAATAATTCACAGATAAAGATGAATATGCAAATGTTCTTTAATGTACAGTGAGGTTATGTCCCAATAAACTCAGTGAGTCAAAATATTATGTCAAAATGCATTTAATATCCTTATAAACCTGTTAAAAAGTGAAAAAACAAAACAAAGACAAAAACATAAGTTGAATCATTTTAGGTCAGAGACTGTAATAGGTGAAGAGATGAGGAATTTTAAGAGAGATACAGAAATCAGAAAAAGGAACTGAATGTACCTCACTATCTGAAACCAAATATTTATCGGACGTGATTAACTTGATATTGGATGTATTGTGGAGAGAAAATGATCAGCAAAAATGAAGAAATGTCAAAAGAATTTCCTAAACCAAAGCACAGAGAGAATGTTAAAAGGCAAAAACAATAAACAGGGCCTCAATGACTAACGGAACAGTATTAAACAGTCTAAGAGATGTGGAATTGGAATCTCAGAAGTACATAAGAGAGAAGGAGCAAGAAAAAAAGTGAAGAAATAGTCGCCGAAACGTCCCCAGATTTTATTGAAAACATCCAGCCACAGATCTAAAATCCTCTGAGAAACTCAAGCAGGATAAATACAAGGAAAACCACAAGTAGGCATAGCGGAGTGCGGCAAAGTTCACTCTTTGATTTTAACTGCTGAAGCTTAACGATAAAAAGGAAAAAACAAAGACACATGAAATATAAGGACATAATCCCACAATGACACTGTGCTCCTCATGAGAAACAAGGTGAGCTGGAAGGCAACGAGAAAGCATCTGTAAAATACTGAAAGAGAAAAAAACAGTCAACATGGAATATCCTTTAAAGATGAAGATCAAATAACACACCGTCATTAAGTTGAAGCGGAAAGAATTGGCATCAGGTATGCGTTACGAGGAACGCAAAAGAAAGTTCTTTAGGATGAAGGTGTGTAAGACGTGATAGAAACACACCTGTAGGCCGGGCGCAGTGGCTCTCACCTAAATTCTCCATACTGTGGGAGGCTGAGGTGGGCGGATCACTTGAAGTCAGGAGTTCAAGACCAGCCTGGACAACACGGTGAAACCCCGTCTCTACTGATAATACAAAAATTAGCCAGGCATAGTGACGGGTACCTGTAGTTCCAGCTACTTGGGAGGGTGAGGCTGAAGAATTGCTTGAGTCCTGGAGGCAGAGGTTTGGTGAGCCAAGAATGCACCACTGCACCACTCCAGCCTGGGTGACAGAGGCCAGACTGTGTCAAGAAAGAAAAAAAGAAAGGAAGGAAGGAAGGGAGGGAGGGAGGGAAAGAAACCTGAAGGAGGAAATGGCGAGCATTGAAATGGTGAGTACATAGTAAATAGGCTATTTTCTTTCTTCATTTCTTTAAAGTAAGAGGTTGTTTATACAACAATGTAATGTGGAGTTTATTACATGTAGAAATAAAATATATACAAGAATTGCAAAGGGGATGGGAGAGCATTAAGTTAAAATATACTATTGTAAGATTCTTCTATATTAAGTGGTATAATTTTAATTCAAGGTCAATGTGACAACTCGATGCATGTTGTAATCCTTAAAGTAGCCATTAAAAGAATAACAATTAGAATATTAAGAATAATGCAAAGAGATATGCCTAAATATCCAAAAGAGGCGATTAATCAACTGCTAAAATGTATTCGATTGTGGCAGGAAAGGAGGAACAAAGAAAAAAGAACAAAAAGGCAAACTGAAAACAAGCAGCCTGACGACCTTAAACCCACCACGTTAGTAGTCACGTTAGATGTAAATGGTTTCTACCAGAGATAAAAACGACATTTTATACTCGAAGTATTAATTTATTGGGAGGACATACTAACCCTAAATGTCTTTGCACCTTATAATAGAGCTTTAAAATACATAAAGCAAAAATTGGCAAACTGAAAGGAGAAATAGATACATACAAAATCCTAGTTGGGGGCTGTAACATTCCTCTTTCAGAAACGGATGCAACAGGGCAGGCACAGCGGCTCACACCTGTAATCTCAGCACTGTGGGACGCCGAGGTGGGAGGATCACCAGAGGTCAGGAGTTTGAGACCAGCCTGACCAACATGGCGAAACACTGTCTCTACTAAAAATACAAAAATTAGCTGGATGTAGTGGCGGGTGCCTGTAATCCCAGCTACTCAGGAGGCTGAGGCAGGAGAATCACTTGAACCCCGGAGGTGGAGGTTGCAGTGAGCCAAGATCATACCATTGTACTCCAGCCTGGGCAGCAAAGCGAGACTCCATTGCAAAAAAAAAAAAAAACAAAAAACAAAAAAAAAAAAAACTGAGGGACCACGTAGACCAAAAATCTGTAAGATATAGAACATTTGAGTAACACTATCAACCTTATTGTTATAATTGGCATTTACAGGTGATTACACCCAAAATGTGCAGAATGCACATTTTTTTTTCTGTGCCCACAGAACTTCACGAAGGTAGAGTCTACACTGTGCTGTAAAGCAAGTAACAGTACTGATTTTCGACAAAGCGAATGAAAACGTAAAGTAGGGAAAATTGGGCTAATGAGCAAGCCACATGTAGGAGAATAAAGCTGGATCCTCGTCTCTTCACCTTATACAAAAATCTACTCAAGATGGATCAAGGACTGAAACTATCAAATTTCTAGAAGAGTACGTTCTCTGATTATAATGGAATTAAACTGGAAATCAATACCAAAAAGATAACTAGAAATCCTCAACTTGGAGGAAATTAAGCAACGTACTTCTAAATAACCAATGGTAGAAAAATGACAAGAGAAATTAGAAAAGCTCTCAAACTCAATTAGAATGAAAACACAATATATCAAAACTCGCGGGGGCAGACGTTTACAATATGCCTAACCAGTAGTCTACAAAACCGTCAAGATCATCAAAACAAGCAAAGTTTAAAAACTTGTCACAGTTTAGAGAAGTCTCAGAAGATATCATGACTAGATCCACTGTGTTCCTGGCTGGGATCCTGGGCCAAAATAAGATATTAGGTAAAAACCAAGGAAATTCACATGAAGTATGGACTTAGTTATGAATAATACCAATGTTGGTTCATTAGTTATGATATGCATACAGATGTGTGTTTATGTACACATAGGAGATATCAGTAGCAGAAGAAACTGGGTGTATGAGAACTCTCTGTAGTATCTTTGTAACTTTTCTGTAAATTTAAAGTTATTGTTAAAATTAATAAGTTTCTTAAAGAAGTATAGAATTCAGCTAAATCAATTTTAGGGGAAAATTACACCCTTAAATATTTACACTAGAAAATAATGTAAATTCATATCAATAACCATATGTTTTATATTAAAAAGCTAAAAAAAGGACAAATCAAACCTACAGTAAATAAAATGAAGAAATCTAAAGATAAGTATGGTAATCAATTAACTAGAATACGGTCAAACAAAACAGAAAATCAACAAACCCCAAAGTTGGTTCTTTAAAAATGTTAATAAAATTAATAAAAAATCTAGCAAGACTGACTTGAAAAATAGAAAAAAAACCCCAAATCTCCAATATCAAGAATGAAAGAGGGACCATCCCTACAGTTTTACAGACATTACTAGGATAATACGGAAATATTATAAGCAAATTTATGGAAATAAATTCAACAATTTATATGAAATGGAAAATTCCCTTGGAAAACCCAACTTACTGAAATGAAGACAAGAAGAAACGGAAAATATGAAAATCCCTATCTTTATCTATTATGGAACTTGAATTATAATTTAAAGCCCACCAAGAAAACTCCAGGCCCAGATGGCTTCAATTTTTATTTCTATCAAACATTTAAGGGGAAAATAATACCAATGCTATACAAACTTCTTTAAAAAATAGGAATGAAAATTTCTCAACTCATTTTATGAGGTCAGTATAAGCTGATACCAAAACCCGAAAAAGAAAATTATAGATCAATATTGCTCAGGAACATTGATGCAAAATTTCTTAATAAAACATGAGTAAATCAAATCCAACAGTCTATAAAATAATAATACATAATGACCAGATTAAGTTTATCTCAGATATGTGAGTTTGGTTTAACATTTGAAAAAATAAGTCATCACATTAACAGATTAAGGAGAAAAATCATATGATCATTTTGATAAATGCAGAAAAAACATCTATGATATTTAATGCTTATCTATGACTTAAAATTAAAAAGAAACATCTCAGTGAACTAGCAATAGAAGAGAATTTCCTTTCACTGATAAAGAGATGGTATCAGAAACCTACAGTTATCATCCTTTTATTTTTTTTTTTTGACAAAGTTTCACTCTTGTTGCTCAGGCTGGAGTGCAGTGGTGTGATCTCGGCTCATTGCAACCTCCACCTCCCAGGTTCAAGTGATTCTCCTGCCTCAGCCTCCCGAGTAGCTGGGATTACAGGCATCTGCCACCACGCCTGGTTAATTTTTTGGTATCTTTAGTAGAGATGGGGTTTCATTCTTCTGGCCAGGATGGTCTCGAACTCCTGACCTCAGGCAGTCCGCTGGCCTTGGCCTCCCAAAGTGCTGGGATTACAGGTGTGAGCCACTGTGCCCGGCCTAGCATCATCCTTAATGGTGGAAGCCTAAACCAGATCACAAATAAGACAGTAACTTTGACTTCCACACCATCTATTTCATATCGTTCTGAAACATGTGAGGTGATCTCTACAATTGCCCCAGTTTATTGCCTGAAGAGAATTTGCAGGCTGTGGTGCAGTATTGGGGGCCCTGGCAGAGTGGGGCAGACTCCCCAAAAAGAGGATTTCAAAATGACTGTCCAGGGAGGCCAAGGCAAAATTAGCTGAGCTCGTTGGCTGACACCTGTAATCCCAGCACTTTGGGAGGCTGAGGCAGGTGGATCACCTGAGGTCAGGAGTTTGAGAACAGCTTGGCTAACATGGTGAAACCCCGTCTCTACTAAAATAAAAATCAGCTTAGCGTGGTGGTGCATGCCTGTAATCCCAGATACTTGGGAGGTTGAGGTTGGAGAATCACTTGAACCCAGGAGGCAGAGGTTGCAGTGAACCAAGATCACGCCATTGCACTTCAGCCTGGGCAACAGAGCAAGACTCAGACTAAAAAAAAAAAAAAAATTGGAAAGGAAGAAGAGAAGTGCACTCTGTTTATTATCAGAGGACATGATTGTGTGTGTGAAAAACTAAGAAATCTACAAAAACAAAACCTTATTAGAAATAAGTGAATTTAGCAAGGTTACAGGATCCAAGGTCAGTATACTAAAATCAATTTATTTCTATATGCTAGCCAAAAAACAGTTGGAAAATGAAATTCAAACATGATACGGTTTAAGATAATATAAAAATTAACTTTTTAGCAATAGATTTTAAAAGCTGAAAATTCAAAATACTGTGGTCTTATAGAAGATTCCAGTACATAGGGAGCCATGTTCACAGATTGGGAGACTTGGTGTTATCAAAATGAAAATTCACACAAGCAGGCTTTGATCACAGAGTCAACACAATCTCAATTCAATCGATACCACAGCAGGCTTTCTTACAGAAATTGATAAGTTGAATTTTAAATGTATGTGGACATAGACTTCTGCTTCCAGCTAAGATTAAGTAACAGGGACCAGCTTCTTTGATCTGATACAACACAGTTTTTAAAAAGACAAAACACATGAAATGGATTTTTTCAAGGCCCTTGACGAAGGACAGTGATCCTGGAGACGAGAAACATTAGCGGATCTCTACGACTGCCCCAGGTTATTGCCTAGAGGATTTGCAGGCTGTGGTACCATACTGGGGACCCCAGGCAGAGTGGGGCAGACTCCCTGAATTGAGGATTTCAAGATGAGGGGCCAGGGAGACCAAGGCAGCTACAATTCACTGGGCAGAGTGCCAGGGAAGAGAAAGGAGTACAGAGAAGGAGCCCCAGATATCAGCAGAGGCACCCCTGGAAAATTCCGTTGACGCTGATCCGCATATCCATGTAGAGAATTAATATGAGAAATCGCTACAAGGCCGAGGAGAGGATGACTTGAACAGATGAGAGGTAACCATGCCTGCTGCTCGCTCAGGGCCAGGAATATCGCCTGTTCCAACAGCCAGGCTGGAAAACCTTTTAATTTACGGAGCTTTGGGTAAAATACTTATAAAGGTTTTGCTTCAGTAATGAAAAATAATTAGGCCTAATCAGAGCCAGAACTAGGATGAGGCAAATGAGACCTCTCTGGCACAAAAGTTTAAGGAGGACCCTGCACTCGTATGACCCCGAGGACAAGTGTTTCCCTAAATTTTGCACCATAGGCACCTCGCTGTCTTTACCTTTGTACCAGCCCTGGCCCGAGATCAAACGCTTTGCTGGCCTTGTCTATCAAGTCCTACAGAGAAAGCCCAAAAGATCAAACTATTTTTAAACAATTTAACTGCATCTCAGGGCACAGCACAAGAATATTCATAGAAATCCAGTACCTAAATGTAAAATCCACAATGTCTGGAATCCAATCAAAGATTCCCAGGCATGCAAAGAAGCAGAGAAGTAAGTCCCATAATGAGGAGAATGATCAATTGAAACAAACCCAGAAATTTCACAGATGTTAAAATCAAAAGACAAGGACATTGAAGCCACCATGATAACTGTGTTCATTATGTTCCAAAGTTAAGTACAGTCATGGAGAATATAAAAAAGACACAACGAAACACCCAGAGATGAAAACTACAGTGTCTGTGATGAAAAATATTCTGGACTGGATTAACAGCATATTAGACTTTACAGAAGAAAAGAAGAGTGAACTTTCAGATACAGCAATAGGAAATACCCAAATGAAACACACAGAGAAAAGATTTAAATGGAAAAGGCATCCATGTGCTATAGGACAACTTCAAACGTCTCATGTACGTGTAATTGGAGACCCTGAAGGAGCGGCATCCCCTTGTTCATGGATCAAAAAACTCAAAATTGTTAAAATTTGAATTCGCCACAGATTGATCTGTAGATTCAATGCAATCCCAATCAAAATTCCAGCAGACTTTTTTGGTAGAAATTGAAAAACTGATTCTAAAATCTATATGGAAATGCAGAGAAGCTAAAATAGCCAAAACAACTTAAAAAATATAGTTGGAGGGCTGGTTCTTCCTGATTTCAAGGCTTATTAAAAAGCTGTGAAAAAAAAGCTATCATGTCATATTGACTGCAAGATAGACAAATAGGTTAAGGGAGTGAGAATCATGAGCTCAGAATTAGCTCCACAAAGGCATACAAAGGTGCAAAGGCGAGGGAATGGAAGATGGTATTTTCTTTTTCTTCTTCTTTTTGAGATGGAGTCTCCCTCTGTCACCAGGCTGGAGTGCAGTGGCGAGATCTCGGCTCATTGCAACCTCTACCTCCCGGGATCAAGCGATTCTCCTGCCTCAGCCTCCTGAATAGCTGAGACTACAGGCACATGCCACCATGCGCAGTTAATTTTTGTATTTTTAGTAGAGATGAGGTTTCACCATGTTGGCCGGGATGATTTCGATCTCGACTTCATAATCCAACTGCCTCAGCCTCCCAAGATGTGACATTAAAAACATGATCCATAAAAGGACAAATAGATAAATTGTACCTCCTTAAAATAAAAACTACTGTTCTTCAAAAGGTGCCATTAGGTAAATCAAGACAAGTCACAGATTCGGAGAAAATATTTTTATATGTATCTGATAAAGAACTTTTATCTAGCGTACATAAAGAACTCTCAGGCCGGGCACGGTGGCTCACGCCTGTAATCCCAGCACTTTGGGAGGCCAAGGCGGGTGGATCACGAGGTCAAGAGATCAAGACCATCCTGGTCAACATGGTGAAACCCCGTCTCTACTAAAAATACAAAAAATTAGCTGGGCACGGTGGCGCATGCCTGTAATCCCAGCTACTCAGGAGGCTGAGGCAGGAGAATTGCCTGAACCCAGGAGGCGGAGGTTGCAGTGAGCCGAGATTGCGCCATTGCACTCCAGCCTCGGTAACAAGAGCGAAACTCCGTCTCAAAAAAAAACAAAAACAAAAACAAAAAAATCTCAAAACACAATGATAAGAAAACCTAATTTTTAATGGACAAAATATTTGAACATATACTTGACATATAAAAAAATAAATATATATGTATCAAAAAAAAAAAAAGAAATATCCCCTAGGACTCACTGGAGTCCATTTTCTTAAGTGCTGGGTTTTTAAGCTCTGTTGCATACCTCCCTCTTAGACATACTGAATTGAACAGTCTAAATTCTGAATACTTAGTGACACAAGCTTGGTTAAACATGTACCCCTAAAATGAGTCCCCTTTTCAGTCACTATTGCTATGAAAGTCCCTGGGGGAAAAAAATCATTCATATATCCACTGGTCTTAATTCAGAATTTCCTATGTTGTTATACTTCCTGGGAGATTGATTATTGCTCAAATATTTTTATTTCTGACCCTCTGTCTCTACAAGATAAATATATTTCTCTGACTTTAGATTCAGCTATGTGACTTGCTTTGCCTGTGGGATGTTAGCAGATATGATATAAACAAAGGCTTAAAGTGTGTCTGCCTCTGTGCCTCTAGCATCAACATGAGAAGAGCTTAGGCCAAGAATGAATGAACACATATGGAACAGACATGAACCCAACATGCAACAGGAACCTGGACTTAGCCAGACCTGCCATTTAAAGCAGGGCCAACTAGCCAAGTCCAGCCTAGATTAGCCAACTTTTATACAACCCACAATTTTGTGAGTGAGAATAAATGACTTTTATTTAAAAAAAAAAAAAAAGAAGACATGTAGATAGCAAACAAGCACAGGAAGTATGCCCAACAGAATTAGGCCTCAGTAAAGTACAAATAAAAACCACAATGAGATACCACTGCATACCCACTAGAATGCTAAGCTAAAAAGATGAACCATGCCAAGTGTTGGCAAGAACGTGGAACCACTGGAACTCTTGTACACTGTGGGAATGCAAGCTGGTGTAACCACTTTGTAAAACCATTTTCCAGTTCCCTGAAAAGCTAAACATATACTTACCCTATGTATCAGTCATTCCACCCTGTGGTGTTTGCCCAAGAGAAAAGAAAGTGTTCACTTGGGCTGATGTAATGAAATACCACAAACTGGGTGACTTATCAACAACAAGCATTCATTTCTCACTGCCCTGGAGGCTGGGAAGTCCAAGAAGAAGAAGCTGGCAGCTGTGATGCCTGGGGAGAGCTCTGTTCCTCATAGATGCCACCTTCCTGTCCTCACATGATGAAAGGAGTGAGGGAGCTCTCTCTGGCCTCCTTTGTAAGGGCACTAATCCCATAATGAGGGCTCCATCCTCATGACGTAATCACTTCTACAGACTCCACCTCCTTATACCATCACCTTGGGAAATAGCATTTCAACACAGGAATTTTGGGGGAACACAGATATTCAAATCATAGCAGGAAGCATACATCAACAGAATGCAAAAGCGTGAGTATGTCAATGCTTATAGCAGTTTTACTTATAATATCCTCACCTGGGAAACAACCCAAATCTCCAACAACCAGTGAATAAATAAATTTTATCACAGTGCTATAACGGAATATTACTTAGCAATGAAAGGAATGAACTATTGATACATTCAACAACATATGTGGATCTCAAAATACCTGGGTGTGAGATATCAGACCAAAAAAAGAGAGATAGTATGATTCAATTTATATAAACTCTAGAAAGACAAACTAATGTGTAGCATAGAAAGCAGATCAGTGTTTGCCTAGAGAAAAGGAGAAGGGAGAAAAGTAGAGATTAGAAAGAGGCACTTGGAAACTTTTGAGGATGATGGATATATTCACTATCCTGATAAAAGTGATGCTTTCACAGTTGTATACATATGTTGGATCTTACCAAACTGTACACTTAAGATACAATAAAAAACTTTATTGTATGTCCATTGTTATGTCTTAATAAAGCTGTTTAAGAAATTACATGGAAATATAAGGACTGGAATGACCAACCCAAGCATGCTAAAGATAAACACCGTTGCTGACTTGGGCTACTTGACTTCAAGCAGTACTGCAAAGCAACAGGAATTATTTTATTATGAGACCATGATCCCCCTTTATCCACAGAAAATACATTCCAAGACCCCCAGTGGGTGCCTGAAACCATGATGTTACCAAACCCTATATATACTCTGCTTTTTCTTGTACCTACGTACCCATAAGGAAGTTTAACCTACAAATCAGGCACAGTAAGAGATTAACAAAAATAAATGATCCTAAAATAGAACACTTATAAAAATATACCAGCATCACTACTCTTGTGCTTTGGGGCCATTGTCAAGTAAAATAAGGGTGATTTGAACACAAGTGCCGTGATATTGGGACAGTTGATCTGAGAGTTGAGATGGCTGCTAAGTGACTAATGAATGGGTGGTGGTGCAGACACCATGGATATGCTGGGCAGAGGATGGGGTGGGAGAGCATGAGAGTTCATCCTGCCACCAATTTTAAACTTATGAATTGTTTATTTCTGGAATTTCCCATTTAATATTTTCAGACCATGTGTCACTCAAACCTGGAAAAGTGAAAGAATGGACAAAGGGGACCAGCATGTTGTTAGGCAGCTAAATCAATGAGACAGAATCCAGAGCCTAGAAACACATCCACACGCTTCTAGCCAAGTGGTATTTGATGAAAGTTCCAATGTAATTCCATCAGGAAAGGAAACTTTTCAACAAACAATACTAGAACAACTGGATATCCATATGGAAAAAAAACGAATCTTGACTCCAATGCTATATAAAAATTATTTTGATGTAGATCATAGGGCTAAAATTAAATATTAAATCACTGGAGAATATCTTTGAGACTTTGGTGTAAACAAAACTCCTTAGAGAGGTTTTGTTTACAACAAAAATGATAACCACGAAAGAAAAAATTATGAACTGGACTTCATAAACATGAAAGATTTCTGCTCATTAAAGAGCTCCGTTACTAACGTGAAAATGCAATCAACAGAGTAGGAGAAAATACTTTTGGTACATATATTTGAAGAATAATTTATATTCAAAATATGTACAGAGCTCCTACAAATCAAAATTAAAAAGATAGTCCTATAAAAAATGAGAAAAAGGGCAGCAGATCCAAGATGGCTGAATAGGAACAGCTCTGGAGTGCGGTTCCCAGTGAGAACAACGCAGAGGGTGAGTGATCACTGCATTTCCAAATGAGTTATTACTGCCCACAGACAAGGAGGTTCCCGGGCTGAAAACCACCATGAGTTTCCAGCACGGCTATTTCAGCTGGCACAGTGGGTCTCTGCACAAAAACTCACACAAATCTGGGTGGCCATTTCAACTGGCACCTGGAATGTCTAGGAGATAGAGCCGCCCATTCAGCTGAAAAAAAGGAGGCTGAAACAGGGAGCCAGGTGATCTGGCTTGGCGGGTCCCACCCCCACAAAGACCAGCAATCTGAAACGTTCTGGATTCAGAGTTTCGCAGCAAGCACAACTGGACCATGGACGGTCCAGCTCTGTAGGGGGAAGAGCGTCTGCCACTACCGAGGCAGTCCACCATTACCGACACAGTCTGCCATTACTGAGGCAGTCCACCATTACCGACACAGTCTGCCATTACTGAGGCAGTCCACCATTACCGACACAGTCTGCCATTACTGAGGCAGTCAGCCATTTCTGAGGCAGTCCACCATTACAGAGGTAGTTCTAACTATACCTCTATAAACAAAACTGCAAGGAAGTTCACACAGCAGCTGGGCAGAGCCCATGGCAGCTCAGCAATGCCTCTGCTGGCAGACTGTGACTAGGCTACCTCCTAGCTGGGTAGGGCATCTCTGAAAAAAGGCAGCAGCACATCAGGAACTTATAAATAAAGCCCCACCTTCCCAGGACAGAGCACCTGGGAAGAAAAGACTGTTACGCGTTCCACTGAAGCAGACTTAAACATACCTGCCCAGCAGCTCTGAATGAAACAACAGAGCTCACAGCTCAGCACTCGAGCTCCTGTAAGAGTCAGACTGTCTCCTCAAGCAGCTCCCTGACCTCCATATATCCAAGGAGACACCTCATAAAGGAGAGCCTGGGATGACATCTGACAGTTATCATTCTAGGACAAAGATAACAGAAGAAGAACCTGGAAGCAACCCTTACTGTTCTGCAGCCGCTGCAGGTAATCCCCAGGCAAGCAGGGTCCAGAGTGGACCTTGCAGTCCTACAGCAGTGGGACCTGACCATTAGAAGGAAAACTAAAAAACAGAAAGAAATAACTTTATCATCAACAAAAAGGACATCTGCTCAGAGACCCCATCCAAAAGTAACCAACTACAAAGACCAAAGGTAGATAAATCCACAAAGATGGGAAGAAACCAGTGCAAAAAAATGATGAAAATACCCAAAACCAGAACACCTCTCTTCCTCCAAAGGATCACAACTCCTCACGAGCAAGGGAACAAAGCTGGATCGAGAATTAGTCTGATGAGTTGACAGAAACAGGCTTCAGAAGGTAGGTAATAACAAACTTTTCTGAGCTCAAAGAACATGTTCTAACCCAATGCAAAGAAACTAAGAACATTGAAGAAAGGTTGACGAAATGCTAACAAGAATAAACAGCTTAGAGAAGAATATAAACGATCTGATGGAGCTGAAAAGCACAACACGAGAACTTTGCAAAGCATACACAAGTTTCAATAGCTGAACTGCCCAAGCAGAAGAAAGGATATCAGAGATTGAGGATCAACTCAACGAAATAAAACAAGAAGGCAAGATTACAGAAAAGAGAGTGAAGAGAAATGAACAAAGCCTCCAAGAAATATGGAATTATGTGAAAAGACCTAATCAACCTTTGGTAGGTGTACCTGAATGTGATGGAGAGAATTAATAAAAGCTGGAAAACACTCTTCAGGATATTATCCAAGAGAACTTCCCCAGCCTAGCAAGGCAGGCCAATATTCAAGTCCAGGAAATACAGAGAACACCACAAAGATATTCCTCAAGAAGAGCAACCCCAAGGCACATAATCATCAGATTCACCAGGGTTGAAATGAAGGAAAAAATGCTAAGGGCAGCCAGAGAGAAAGGTCGGGTTACCCACACAGGGAAACCCATCAGACTCACAGCAGATCTCTCGGCAGAAACCCTATAAGCCAGAAGAGAGTGGGGGCCAATATTCAACATCCTTACAGAAAAGAACTTTCAACCTAGAATTTCATATCCAGCCAAACTAAGCTTCATAAGCGAAGGAGAAATAAAATCCTTTCTGAACAAGCAATTGCTGAGAGATTCTGTCACCACCAGGCCTGCCTTTCAAGAGCTCCTGAAAGAAGCGCTAAACATAGAAAGGAAACAACCAGTACCAACCACTCCAAAAACGTACCAAATGGTAAAGAGCATCAACACAATGAAGAAACTGCATCAACTAATGGGCAATACAACCAACTAGCATCAAAATGACAGGATCAAATTCACACATAACAACATTAACCTTAAATGTAAATGGACTAAATGCCCCAATCAAAAGACACAGACTGGCAAATTGGATAAAAAGTCAAAACCTATCAGTGTGCTGTATCCAGGAAACCCATCTCACATGCAAGGACACACATAGACTCCAAATAAAGGGATGGAGGAAGATTTCCCAAGCAAATGAAGAGCAAAAAAAAAAGGAGGAGTTGCAATCCCAGTCTCTGATAAAATAGACTTTAAACCAACAAAGATCAAAAAAGACAAAGAAGGGCATTACATAATGGTAAAAGGATCAATGCAACAAGAAGAGCTAATGATCCTAAACATATATGCACCCAATACAGGGGCACCCAGATACATAAAGCAAGTTCTTAACAAGCTACAAAGAGATGTAGACTCCCACACAATAATAGTGGGAGACTTTAACACTCTAAAGTGTGTTAAAGTCTTTAATATTGTTAGGCAGCTAAATCAATGAGACAGAATCCAGAGCCTAGAAACACATCCACATGCATCTAGCCAAGTGGTATGTGATGAAAGTTCCAATGTAATTCCATCAGGAAAGGAAACATTCCACTGTCAATATTAGACAGATCAATGAGACAGAAAATTAACAAGGATATCCAGGACTTGAACTCCGATCTGGACCAAGAAACCTAATAGACATATACAGCACTCTTCACACCAAATCCACAGAATATACATTCTTCTCAGCACCACATCACACCTACTCTAAAATTGACCACATAATTGGAAGTAAATCACTCCTCAGCAAATGCAAAAGAATGGAAATCATAATAGACAGTCTCTCAGACCATAGTGCAATCAAATTAGAACTCAGGATTAAGAAAGTAACTCAGAACTGCACAACTTCGTGGACACTGAACAACTGGCTCTTGAGTGTTGACTGGATAAATAATAAAATGAAGGCAGAAATAAAGATATTCTTCGAAACCAATGAGGATGAGGACACAATGTACCAGAATCTCTGGGACACATTTAAAGCAGTGTCTAGAGGAAAATTTATAGCAATAAATGCCCACATGAGAAAGAAGGAAAGATCTAAAATCAACACCCTATCACCAAAATTGAAAGAGCTAGAGGAGCAAGATCAAAAAAATTCAAAAGCTAGCAGAAGACAAGAAATAACTAAGATCACAGCAGAACTGAAGGAGACAGAGACACACAAAAAAAACTTCAAAAAATCAATAAATCCAGGAGCTGGTTTTTTTTTAAAGATCAACAAGTAGACAGACCACTAGCCAGACTAATCAAAAAGAAAAGAGAGATGAATCAAATAGATGCAATAAAAAATGATAAAGGGGATATCACCACTGATTCCACAGAAATACAAACTACCATCAGAGATTACTACATACAACTCTATGCACATAAAATAGTAAACCTGGAAGAAATGGAAAAATTCCTGGACACTTGCACCCTCCCAAGCTTAAACCAGGAAAAAGTCAAAACACTGAATAGACCAATAACAAGCACTGAAGTTGAGGCAGCAATTAATAGCCTACTAACCAAAAAAAGCCCAGGCCCAGATGGGTTCACAGCCAAATTCTACCAGACATACAAAGAGGAGCTGGTACCACTCCTTCTGAAACTATTCCAAACAATCCAAAAAGAGGGATTCCTTCCCAGATCATCTTATGAGACCAACATCATCCTGATACCAAAACCCAGCAGAGACTCAACAAGAAAAGAAAACTTCAGGCCAATATCCATGATGAACATAGATGCAAAAATCTTCAATAAAATACTGGCAAACCAATCAAAAGGTTCATTCATCATGATCAAGTAGGCTTCATCCCAGGGATGCAAGGCTAGTTCAATATACGCAAGTCTTTAAACGTAATTCACCACATAAACAGAACAAAGACAAAAACCACATGATTATCTCAATAGATGCAGAGAAGACCTTTGACAAAATTCAACAGCCCTTTATGCTAAAAACTCTCAATAAACTAGGTATAAACGGAACGTATCTCAAAATAATAAAAGCTATTTACAACAAACCCACAGCCAATATCATACTGAATAGGCAAAAACTGGAAGCATTCTCTTTGAAATCTGGCACTAGACAAGGATGCCCTCTCTCACCACTCCTATTCAATATAGTACTGGAAGTTCTAGCCAGAGCAATCAGGCAAGAAAAAGAGACAAAGGGTATTCAGTTAGGAAAGGAGGAAGTCAAATTGTCTCTATTTGCAGATGACATGATTGTATATTTAGAAGACCCCATCCTCTCAACCTAAAATCTCCTGAAACTGATAAGCAACTTCAGCAAAGTCTTAGGATACAAAATCAATGTGCAGAAATCACAAGCATTCCTATACACCAATAACAGATTTAAAGAGAGCCAAATCAAGAACGATCCGCCATTCACAATTGCTACAAAGAGAATAAAATACCTAGGAATACAACTAACAAAGGATGTAAAGGATCTCTTCAAGGAGAACTACAAACCACTGCTCAAGGAAATAAGAGAGGACACAAACAGATGGAAAAACGTTCCATGCTCATGGTTAGGAAGAATCAATATTGTGAAAATGGCCACACTGCCCAAAGTAATTTATAGATTCAACACTATCCCCATCAAGCTGCCTGTGACCCTCTTTACAGAACTGGAAAAAAGCACCTTAAACTTCATATGGAACCAAAACAGAGCCCACATAGACAAGTCAATTCTAAGCAAAAAGAACAAAGCTGGAGGCATCATGCTACGTGACTTCAAACTATACTACAAGGCTACAGTAATCAAAACAGCATGACACTGGTACCAAAACAGAGATATAGACCAATGGAACAGAACAGAGGCCTAGGAGGCAACACCACATGTCTGCAACCATCTGATCTCTGACAAACCTGACAAAAACAAGCAATGGGGAAAGGATTCCCTGTTTAATAAATGGTGTTGGGAAAACTGGCTAGCCATGTGCAGAAAGCAGAAACTGGACCCCTTCCTGACACCTTACACTAAAAATAACTCCAGATGGATTAAAGACTTAAACATAAGACCTAACACCATAAAAACCCTAGAAGAAATTCTAGGCAAAACCATTCAGGACATAGGTGTAGGCAAGGACTTCATGGCTAAAACACCAAAAGCATTGGCAACAAAAGCCAAAATAGACAAATGGGATCTAATTAAACTCCAGAGCTTCTGCACAGCAAAAGAAACAGTCATTAGAGTGAACTGGCAACCAACAGAATGGGAAAAATTTTTTGCAATCTACCCATCTGACAAAGGGCTAATATCCAGAATCTACAAAGAACTAAAACAGATTTACAAGAAAAAACAAACAAACCCATTCAAAAGTGGGCAAAGGATATGAACAGACACTTTTCAAAAGAAGACATATATGAAGCCAACAAACATATGAAAAAATGCTCATCATCACTGGTCATTAGAGAAATGCAAATCAAAACCACATTGAGATACCATCTCACTCCAGTTAGAATGGCGATCATTAAAAAATCTGTAGACAACAGATGCTGGAGAGGATGTGGACAAATAGGAACACTTTTACACTATCGGTAGGAGTGTAAATTAGTTCAGCTATTGTGGAAGACAGTGTGGTGCTTCCTCAAGGACCTAGAAATAGAAATTCCATTGACCCAGCAATCCCATTACTGGGTATATTCCAAAGGATTATAAATTGTTCTATTATAAAGACACATGCATATGTATGTTCATCGTGGCACTGTTTACAATAGCAAAGACCTGGAACCAACCCAAATGCCCATCAATGATAGACTGGACAGGGAAAATGTGGCACATATACACCATGGAATACTATGCAGCCATAAAAAACGATGAGTTTGTGTCCTTTGTAGGGACATGGATGAATCTGGAAACCATCATTCTCAGCAAACTAACACAAGAACAGAAAATCAAACACCACATGTTCTCACTCACAGGCGGGTGTTGAACAGTGAGAACACATGGACACAGGGAGGGGAGCATCACACACTGGGGTCTGTTGGGGGAAATAGGAGTGGGACAGTGGGGGGTGGGGAAGTTGGGGAGGGATAACATGGGGAGAAATGCCAGATATAGGTGATGGGGGCATGGAGGCAGCAAACCACATTGCCATGTAGGTACCTATGAAACAATCCTGCATGTTCTGCACATGTACCCCAGAACCTAAAGTGCAATAATATATATATATGAGAAAAATATTTGCATACTTTACAAAAGAAGATATGAAATGGCCAATAAGGACATGAAAAAGGACTTAGCATTATTAGTTATCAGAGAAATGCCATTTAACACCACATTGAGAATGCATTTCATACCCACAGAATGGCTAAACCTGAAAATTGAAAATACCAGGTGCTGATGAGGATATGGAACAATGGGGACTCTCGTAACCTGCTGTTAAAGCGTCAAATGCCACAACCACTTTGGAAAATTATTTGGCAACGTTAAAGAAGTAAATATATACTTAGTCGATCATCAAGCAATCCCACTCTCAGGTATTTGCCTGAGAGAAATGAAAGCACGAATCCATAAAATACTTGTATTAAATCACGCATAGCAGTTTTATTCATAATAGCTAAATACTGGAAAAAGCCCAAATGTCCATCAACTGGAAAATCAGAGCAAGAAATTGTGCTCCGTTCATACAGTGGGAAACGACTTTGCAGCAAAAGGAACGTGTGAGTGATCTGTGTGACAACATGAATGAATAATCCGAAGCACTGTGCTGAGTGAATAAGTCTAAATACTCATGAGCACACGCTGTACAATTCCATTTACATGACGTTCTGCAGCAGGCAAACTAAGCTATGGGAGCGAAGGCAGAACGGTGGCCAGAGTGGGCATGTGGCAGCTATCTTGCTTGATAAAAATGCTCTATCTACATCTTGATTTGGGAGTTGGGCACATGAGTGTACACATTTGTCAAAACACATTATACCGTATACGTATAATCTGTGCATTTTGTTATATGTAAATTATGCCTCAATGAAAAGAGTATTATGGAAAAAAATAACCGTGAACATATGTTCTCCCAAAAAAGTAACAATGAAATACATGAAGCTGCAACCAATGAAACCACAGAGAAAACTAGATAAGTGAATAATTATAATTGTTATTAAAAATAAAACTCTTGGAAACTGTTAGGTTGGTAGATCAAGCCATCAGAAACATAAAGCAAAGACAGAGAAAATCGAGTAACAATGAATTTGAGCTCTGAAGAAATGGAAATGGCAAAGACATTTCCCTCAAAAAATCTTCAGGCATAGATAGCTTTAGATAAGAATTCCACCAAGTGTTTAAGGGTAAATACTTTTAGAGAAGTTGTTTTAGAAAGTAGAAAGCAAGGGAAATCTGCCCAACCCATTTTATGAGGCTAACGTAACCTTGATTCCAAATACTGATTTGGCCAATACCAGAAAAAAAAAAAAAAAAGGTCTACTTCATTTATAAAAATAGATGTGAAATTCCAAATAAGCTACTAGCTAATTAACCCTACAGTGTAGTTTGAAAAATAATCCAGTTGGGTTTATCCTAGGAGCTAAGCACAATTTGACATCAGAAATTCTGTCAATTTATCTACCATATCATGGGAATAAAGGAAGAGAGTAACTCTCGAAGATGCCGAAAGGGATTTGACAAGTTCAACGTCTCTTTCTGATATTTTAAATTTCTCAGAAAACTCTGAATGGAAGTGAACATCCTTAATGCGATAAAGCTTTGCATATTAAAAAGTTTGTAGAAAGCCTACGACTCTGCAGATGAACTTTAATTCATTCTCTTTGACGCTGGAACCAGGACAAGCGGAAGCGCAGCAGCTACTCACCCTCACATGAGAGGCTCTGACTGGTGCCATAAGATGAGAAAATGAAGAGAGAGGAAGAGAAGAGGGAGGGAAGAGACGCAGCTGTCATCACGCGCAGATTAGACACCATCTACATAGAAACCCAGCAGAATGAACAGAAAATTGATTGGAACTAATAATAGAGTTTAGCAAGATTGCTGAATACAAGATCAACTTACTAAAATTAGTGGCTTTCCCTACACCAGCATTAACCAATTAGAAATATAATAGAAAAAGAAATACATTCACAAGAGGAACCCAAACGATGAAGTATCTAGAAATTAAGCCATAAATACGTGCCGAAAACCTTTCTAGAGGAAAAAAATTAAAATTAAAAAACCGTAAAGGACATAAAAGAAGACAAAAATGGAGAGATGAAATTGAAAGCATCAAAAGGACATAAAAGAAAACATGAACAAATGGAGAGATAGACCATTTTTATGGATGCTTTAAGTTGTAAAAATGTCAAATCTTCCCACATTAATCTATAAATTTCATGTAATTTTGTTCAAAATACCAGCTGGATTTTTTTGAGGGACTTGACAAACTCATTCTAAAATATATATAAGCCATAATGTCCACAAATTGCTAAGTCTATTTTGACAAAGAAGAGCACATGGTTTGGGGGTGAGGAGTGGACTTACCCTGCATGATCTGAAGACGTCTTGCAAAGCGGGTGCCTAAATTGGCTGGCTCTCTATGGTCGGGCAGGGCCAGGGATACTTCATATGGCAGGTGTCAGCCACCCACTTCCGAGGTGGTTCAGGTTCCCAGGGATCGTTCCCTATGTGACGGCCCCAGGGAGGAACGCTCTTCCCAGCCCATTCATATGCTGGCTGCATTGAGCTCCTTGTGGCTGTAGGCGTGAGACCCTCTTTCCTTGCTGACCCTCAGCCCCTGGAGGTCACCTGCATCCCTGTTAGGTGGTCCCTTCATCTTCGAAACCCAAAAGCCAAACATGGGGGCACTTCCTCTCATCTGAGCCCTCTCACACCTGAAATCGCTCTCAGGGAGGGCTCAGGGCTCACCTGATTCAGGTTTCAGGGATTGTCTCCTTTTAGATTAACTCCAAGTCACCTGATTAGTCACCAGCTCAAAGGAGGATACCCCTCCAGAGGTCACAGGGCGTCCTTGTGCTCAAGGAGCAGAGATCATATGCATTGTAGGGGGCATCTTAGAATTCTACCCGCCACATCATAGTAGTGAAAACAGAATCGAGGGCTGAAAGCCACTTCCCTCACATAGGAAACAGTGTGATAGAGGTGCAGTCAGCAGCCAGGAGGAGGGGATACATCATTTAATTGTCTATGTAGTGAAAACTGACTCATTGTACAGAGAATTAGACTGATTTCCTAACACCTCATACCACACACATAGAGTCTGGATGGGTTAAATATAAACGGATGAAAATACTATGTGTGAGTATAAAACTGTAACATTAATTAGAAAGTGAACAACACTCTGATTTTCAGGTGGAGGTGAGGCTTCTTAAATAGGGTCTTTGACAAAGCGCAGCCTACGGAATAAAACGCTAATGCATTTGACTACGTCAGAATTAAAGATCCGGCCAGCAGAAAATAGACTCGAAGTTGATGGAGGGTGACGGACTGTACTATGGTATTTACAACGCTGGCATTGATAAAAGATTACTATCTGGAACGTACAAGGGACTGTCAGAAATCAATGAGGAAGAGATGGGGGCACCCACAGAAAACAGTGGGCAATCCAGAGAAGGGACACCTGAGAAGCTAACAAGTAGGCAAAGCGATACTCAATTTCCACAGCAATTTGGGAGGGAGATGCAAAAATAAGATAGCAATTTTGCGAAAAACAAACCGCTGTTGGGTAAGCTGCTGTTGACGGAGCCGTGAGGAAACCAGAGCCTAAGGCGTTGTTGCTGGGAGCAGCGGACGGTGGTCTGGTGCCACTTGACACACTACTTTGCGGGGCTCTGGACTCAACAATCCCCCTCCTTAAAACATACCCCTGAGAAACTCAAGCACAGGTCCAGGGCACGCCACAAGCATCATTGTCCCAGCTCCTTTCACAGAGATGACAACTTGAGTGTCCACTCCAGGGGAATGGGTAAGTGCAATGAAGATGCATAGTGCGCCATTCGTGAAATTGTCAAAATCCCGGAACGAGAAGTCTACACAGCCACAAGCAGCACAGACAGATTTTTAAGGCATATTGTTGAATGAAAAAAGTGAGAAGCAGGAGCTCGATGGCACAACAAAACATACTCACATTGGAAGCAGTACTTACATACAAAAACAAGCTGCGTGTGTTTCAGAGTCAAACACCCGTTCGGGAACACGTATGAAAGCTCTCTGTGGGTATCTTTGGAGCACAGGAGAAGTGAGGATGAGGATGGGGAACGGAAAGTGAGAATTAGTGACATAAAATATGATAGGCAATTGGTGAATATGTCCCATAAAGTAAGGAGTAGGGTGAATTCAACTGTCTGAACTGAAGGTGCACATTTTAAACATATATAAACAAAGGAAATGTGAAGGGTGGGAGCGTCCACGGACGCTGCTCCTTGCAGAGGTCTGGGCAACTGCTCTGAGAAAGCCGTCTCTGGCTCCCTAAGCCTCGCAGTTTCCCGGCGAGCATTCCTCCATGTGGGAACCAGCAGGCTGCATAAGGTGCCTCCCAGAGGACTCTAGGGAAGGGATCTCCCCTAGGGGGTGCGAGAGGAAGGTGGGGGAGGCGTGCTTCCAGCCTGTGGCAGGTGGTTATACTGTTCCAACTCTCTGCTGTTCTCTGCAGGAAGATTACGTTCTCCGTGCCGTTGACGTCAAGGCTGGCCACAGGACTTGGCTCGGCCAACGACGTGTGGGTGGGTACATTGTGTTCACTTTCAGGGAGCGGCTTCCAGAGCCAGTGGGTGCTTTCCATGGCCTCAAGGCCAGCAGTGTGGGGATGAGGACTGTGGGGCCACCCAGATGCGGAGCAGGGACCACAGGGCCACTAATGTGGATTGTGAGGTGAGTGAGAAAGCAACAGAAATGCTTGGAAACCTCTGAACTGTGGGGGCTGCCTGTGTGGGGAGCGTCAAGCTGACACATGAAGGGCTTCAGCGGGGGAGCCGGCCCTGGTTATCCTCTTCTTCATAATTCTAGAAGTTCTAAGATCTGGTCACAGGCTGGAGCGTGAGAAGATCTGATCAACTTTTCAACTGCCCCGACCACTCTTTCAAAGCAGGTCATTACCACAGAAGCCTGGAGAGGAAGCTCTTGTCCAGAGAAGGGAACTGAGATGCCGCCCACCAGCGCCGAGCTGTCAGAGTCCTGCAGTCCCTAGGCGTGAAAAAGAGGCTTCTGGAGTGCCCATCGCCATGGAATCCATCCCGCCTGAGGGCTGTGAGGCTGGCGGGGGCCCTTAAGGATGTATTAAGGGCAGGATAATGAGGTGATGACTAAGGTCCTCCCACCTGGGCTGCAATTATTTCATTTTCCTGGAAAAATGGCATCATCATGATGAATACTTGGCTGATTTCAGGGCAGATTAATGCACTTGATATGAAGTGTATCCCCATTTATCACTGGCCATGTCTTGCTGAGAGCTCATACTGCTTAATCAGCCAGGGCCGGCTCTCCCGGCCAGCTCACTCACAGCCCCCAGCCCGCCCAGACCAAAGGACGTGGGGGGAAGGGCAATTTTCAACTTTATGTTCCATTTCTTTCTTTTCAAATTATTTGAATAAAACTTTGATCTCCTGTTACAGGCCGAATTGTGTCTTTCCAAAGATCCCTGTGTTGAATTCCTGAAACCTCGGGCCTCAGAATGTGACAGTGTGGAGGCAGGGTCTTTGAGAGGTGATAAGTTAGAACCAGGTCCTTAGGGAGGGCCCTCATCCCCTATGACCGGCGTCTTCCTCACCAGGAGGGAAGATTAGGATGCACACAGGCACGGGGGAAGACCATGTGAGGACACAGAGAAGACGGCATCTACAAACCAAGGAGAGAGGACGCAGAAAAACCAGCCACTGACACCCTGATCTGGATTTCCGGCTCTGCTGTTGAAGCCCCCTGTAGTTGTGATGGGAGCCCCGGCGGGTGCACGCATCCCTGCTCAGCATCCGGGAGCCCCGGCGGGTGCACGCATCCCTGCTCAGCATCCGGGAGCCCCGGCGGGTGCACGCATCCCTGCTCAGCATCCGGGAGCCCCGGCGGGTGCACGCATCCCTGCTCAGCATCCGGGAGCCCCGGCGGGTGCACGCATCCCTGTTCAGCATCCGGGAGCCCCGGCGGGTGCACGCATCCCTGCTCAGCATCCGGGAGCCCCGGCGGGTGCACGCATCCCTGCTCAGCATCCGGGAGCCCCGGCGGGTGCACGCATCCCTGCTCAGCATCCGGGAGCCCCGGCGGGTGCACGCATCCCTGCTCAGCATCCGGGAGCCCCGGCGGGTGCACGCATCCCTGCTCAGCATCCGGGAGCCCCGGCGGGTGCACGCATCCCTGTTCAGCATCCGGGAGCCCCGGCGGGTGCACGCATCCCTGCTCAGCATCCGGGAGCCCCGGCGGGTGCACGCATCCCTGTTCAGCATTCACCCGCAGCTCTTCATCCTCCCATTTCCCAACACTGGCCTTTGGGGGCCATTGAAACATCTGTTACCAGTCCTACCCCAACGCCTTTATCCCCTCAAATAGCTGTAGTCTGTATTCTAGTTGGAGGTTCAAAAATATGAGGAGCTCCCTTCCTCTGTTCAGCCTCTGTGCACAGCAGGCCATTCCATGTCCCACGTACCCAAGTCAGGCTGCGCCCTCCCACCCCCGGCTGAACCTGTTGCTTTTTCCTCTTTCTTTCTTAGAATGATACGTACGCCATATTTACTTCTTTTATTCATTAATCTCAAGGCCAATAGAGACCTGCACAACTTTGTTTTCATTGAAAATTTTCAAGTATTCAAAAAAATTCCCTGAGTCAGGCTAAAACACATTTTGTTGCCAAATACTGAGGTGTCAAGAACTAACATCTGACTCCCCCATAAATCACTACGCCGTCCCCGCCGTCCACCCTGCTGGGTCCAGCTTTGCACTTTGCATCTTTCCTTCCTGGCCACTCCTCCATCTCACTGCCCAAATGCCGTTCAAAGGATTACAAAAGAATACAACTCAGAACAGTACATTTAAAAAATGCTCCGGCAGGTACTGAGAAGGCCGAACGTGACAGGGGCTTGCAAGGACAGAAGTACCCACAATAGGAACAAGAGGCCGGGCGCGGTGGCTCACGCCTGTAATCCCAGCACTTTGGGAGGCTGAGGTAGGCGGATCACCAGACGTCAGGAGTTTGAGACCAGCCTGGCCAATGTGGTGAAACCCTGTCTCTACTAAAAATACAAAATTAGCTGGGTGTGGTGGCACGTGCCTGTAACCCCAGCTACTTGAGAGGCTGAGGCAGGAGAATCACTTGAACCCAGGAGGAGGAGGCTGCAGTGAGCCGAGATTGCGCCATTAGACTCCAGCTTGGGAAACAGAGCAAAACTCAGTCTCAAACAAAAAACAAACACAAAAAACAAAATAGGAACAAGAGGGAAAAGGGAACAGGAAGTAATCGTGTGATCTGGCACAAAGCAGCTGAGGAGCACGTGTTTCTGACCCATGGCAAGACTGGGCGCTTGCGGGTTTTCTCTCACAGCCCTGGGGGATTTCCTGTGTCCGGGGCCTGGCTTGCACCCGCCTCGGCGCCTCCGAGGTGGACGCTTCAGCGCCAGGTTTGTAAAGCCAGGTGCCAACGTGCTCGTGTTCAGCAGGCAGCACAGGCTGTCGTGTGGGCACGACTCGTGTGCTCTCAGTGGCTGGGCGTCTGTGGGATGGCCTGACAGGGCCAGGCCTGGGGCTGGCATGGCGCCAGAGCGAAGGTGGGGAGCCAGGTGGGCGGTTGTTTACTTGCCCTGGACTGAGAGAACAGCACAGGCTGCGGCACGGCGTCCAGCCCTGCCGGGGTGACGGGATGGGAGCCACGCGGAGACTGTTTCATGTTGACTGCACACCCCAGAAATCCACCCACTCCGTCTCCCTAAATGGGGGTGGCCAATGCTGTCAGCCTGCCTCTGCCTCCTTGAGACCTCCCCAGGGGACCCGGGCTGGCTTTGATGACACAGTCTTGTTCTAGTCTGATTTGAGTCAACATTTAACCCCGGGCGTGCCAACTGTACCCATGCAGTGACCTGCATCTCCGCCCCCCAAGCCTCCCTACGATGGGTTGATGCTGCACTCTCAGAAGGCGATTTTGTTCCCCTTCTTTCCATATTTGAGAGGTCTCCCCAGGGCCCTGAGCTCAGGGGCTAACAGGGAGAATTTAAGAGAAGAGCAAGTGGGACCGAATGAAGGCTCCTCTATCCCACGGCAGGTCAGCCAGCTCCCGAGAGGCCCGTCTTTCTCTTCTGTTGGGTGTGGATGGTGGTGCCCTTGTCACAGGAGGGCCCTGGCAATGGGCAGCATGTGGAGTCACCTGAGCACACACAGCCAGGTACACACAACATTGCAGCTGGCCAGGTTTAGGGTGAATCGGGTCCCCCATTTGCTCTCACCTCCTTGGCTGCTGAACTTGAGAAGAAGCTCACCCACTCTGTCTGCTGCCCTGCAAAGGGCCCCACAGAGGGTGACGGCGGCCACTAGGATGAGGGGATGGGACCCGAACGTCCTGCAGAGAGTTTCAGCTAAGATTTCAGTAGCAGGAGCAAAGGCACGGACATTTACCAGTCCTCATCCTGTGCGGATCTCAGGGAGCTCTGGAATGGTTAGAGTGGGCAGATCCCATTGAGGTCATGCCTCGGCTTAGCACAGAAGGGGAAACTGAGGCAGGGAGACCAGAGGAAAAGACTGTTTAGCACATGGTGTGATAAAAGCAGAGGGGTGGCTGGCATGCGGGGCCTGTGGCTCCCAACCCACTTCTCGCTTGTTCCCAGAAGCTGCCTGTTGTCAGGGAAGGAACTTCCCTCCTTTAAGGGGACATTGGTACAAGAAGGGGGGTCCGTTTCCTCCTCACAGGAGGCCCTGACACTTCTGATGTACTTCCCCCCGTCTCATTGGAATGTAGGTCACCCGGACCTCTGCAGTACTGGGGCGATGTCTCTCACGCTCCTTCACCGGACCAGTGCAGATGCGCCCAACGGCAGCGGGCTGGAACTCCGGGCGTTCTGTCCACACCATGCGGCAGGCAGAGAGCATATGCGGTGTGGCCGGAGCCTGTGGGTCCTCGGCAGCTCTGCTCACAGTGGGCCACGAGGTTCCACTCGGTGCCACGGGCATCAGATCAGGGGGATGAGTGGGCAAGCTGTGGATGGGGAGGCAGGAAGAGGCCCAGTTCTGCCCTCTTGCTTAGCCTCTGCAAATCTAAACACCACAGCCCAGGCGACCCCCTTGTTCAGCTTGGCCGCTTTTGGTGGGGGCTTCGTGCTGTCTGCTAGTGGAAGGCAGGTGAGATAGTGGAAGGCACATGCAGACCTGGGCTGGCCCAAGGCCAGCTGGGTGGGCTTCAAGGTGGCCACATGCTCCTGGTCATGGATATTCAACCACACCAGGATTCAAGCAGGCTCAGGTGCTCTGCCTTGGGAGCTCCAAGGGCCATGGGCTGAACCCACTGCTCTGTTTCCAGCCCTTGGCCCAGGGCACAGATGAGGGCTCAGGATCATGGCTGGAGAGGGAGGGAGACGGGAGCTGATGAACAGCTCACTTCCTCCTTCCCCAGCTCTTCCTTGGCCCACACCCGTGGGGCTCCTCCCCACCACACCCCAGCATCCTATGGCCATGGTCCTGGGGGCCTCCATGCTGTCAGATCCCAGCTTCTCGTTCCTTCCCCGCTCGAGCTCCTGCCTTTTTCTGGTCCTGGTTCCTCCCTGCCTGACATTGGCCACACCTTTCCAGCCTCTTGGCTGTCTGCCCTCCCCCTGGGCCCTGAGGTTGGATTTCCCAGGGCTTTGTCCTGGGCACTCTTCCTGCATCGCCCTGTGGAGCTTCACCTGGTCCCAAGCCCCCACCACAGTCTGAATGCTGAGAATCTCCTAGGACCACATCTGACCTCTTGACTTCACATGCCAGCCCGCCTCCTTGGCACACTAAATATGGCATTGCAGAGCTGAGTCAGAACCTTCTAAGTGTCACTCAGGAACCTGGGTACCTCAGACAGCCACTGCCCAAGGAAGCTGCCACCACCTGTCTTCTTGGCACATGGGGGACACTTAGGGTGAGCGTCGGTGTGAAGCAGGGTCAGCTCTGTTTGCAGGACCCTTGTCCCCTCATCACGTCATGAGCGAGTGCTGGCTCCTTCTCGAAGACTTCCTTCAAGCTTGCCCTGTCTGCAGCCTTCTCAGGCTGTGGGCTGGGAGGTGCTCCACGGTGGTCCTGGCAGGTCACCCTGTCCACCCTGATCACATGTGTGGCAACTACCTGCTGCCCATCTCCTGACCTAGACTGTGAGCTCTTGCAGGTGGGGCTGGGGTTTACCTGCCTCTGCACCCCCAGCACCTAGCACAGAGCATGGTGCCTGCAGGAGCTCCGCAGATGTGGGACATTCACTGCCCTGTGCCTGTGGCTGAGCCCCTGGGTGACAGGAATCCTGCATGCTGCCTTCCATGGCAGACAGAAGGCAGAAGTGCTCGCCTTTTCCCAGCGAACGCCCGTCGCTGTAGGAGTCGGCACCTTGCGTGCAGCCTCCATCTGGAAACTTCCTAGCCCCAGCTCCCGTGACCCCGAGTGTGGAGTCTCCTCTGAAGGCAGCAAGCGCCTCCACTGTGCGGCTGGGGGCTACCTAGACAGAGGGGGGCCAGGGCACCTCTAATCTGGCCTCCTACCTTGTTTTGTGGTTGAGCAAAGCAGTGCTTTAAAGGGAATTTATTTTTCCAAATTGCAGAACAAAGAACACGATGTTTAGGAAGAAAGCACATTGCTTACATTTGAAAAAAATTAGCAGCATTATATAATGAAAGACACTTGAAAGTGTTGACTCACCCCAGGCTGACATACATCTTTGACTAGTTTGTGAAATACTCATAAAATTACATCCTGTTAATTTAAGACTTCTTATGCTAATTTTCAGTCAATTTTATTTGCCTAAGAAATTTATTGGTGGCCTTCAGGGTAACAGCCTGGTTTGGTCCAAAGATGTGGGATTCTTGTTTAAAACACCATGCCAGGGAAGAAAACAGAGCTCGCTGTTAGGACCAGAAGGATGGGAGGGCAGCGTCAGGGCGGGGTGGGCGCTCACAGCCTCCCAGCCCTGCCCTCGGAACCAGGCCGGGTGATGCTGACTCAGACCCCAGCTGGTCCACACAGAGCAGAGTGGCGCTGGTTGGGTACAGCATCCCTGCTTTATAAAGGAGAAAGCAGAGGCCAGAACCCTCGACATTGCCCTTGAGTGGAGAGCCCTGGAAGGCTCTCGGTGGTTCCGCTGCTCAGTGCACCCCACAAGTTTAAGTCTGCAAGAGGAGGTGGTTCTGGATGAAGAACATTTGGGTGATGTGTGAATTTATACAACAGCAAAAGGAGGCCACTTTTGCAAATTGGCATCCACCTCTTTGGGCAGGGAGGCAGGTTTATATTTGGGGCCCCGGGCTGGGCCGGCTTCCTGGATGTGCAGCAGGGCCCCGGGCTGGGCTGGCTTCCTGGATGTGCAGCAGGGCCTGGCTCTCGGGGTTGATGTTCTGCTGCCTCTGTCTTGAAGTTCCTGATAAGAGCCCACATTCCACATTGCACAGAGCCCCATGAATCACACAGCTGGTCCTGCCCTTAAAAGCAGATCACAGAGCAGAGGACAGTGAAGGGCTCACGGTCACCACCCCCACCCAACACCAGACAGTTCTAACAATGCTCTCCTGATCTTAGCCTCACCCACCTTCCTCTCTAAAAGGAGGCCCCAGACCCTCATGGCACCTGCATCCTGGGAGAGCCTCGCCATGGCATGGCTCTGGAAGTGAGGACCACAGCCCCTGGGAAGCTCTCCCAAACGACCTTCTTCCTGTTGACCAGGACAGAGATGGAGGGTCAGTGGCTCCCTGGGGAGGCATCCCCTTCCTCACCTCCAAGCCCAGGTCAATGCATGTGGCATTTTATGCCTACGCTAACCCTGCAATTCACCAGGGACCACCGCCCTGTGCCAGGAGAGGCAGAGGCTGTGCCCCCCTGCTGCCCGTGGGGAGGGCGTGGCGGGGGGGTGGCTGTCTCACCTGTTTAGCCACCTGGATGCTGTGGCCTGGTCTCAGGGCTCCTGCTACTGGCTCTGAGGTCCCAGCCCTTGCCGCCACAGCCACCCCTGGGCGGCTGGCCCCGTAACTGTCTCTGACAAGCATTAGAGGGAAGGCGGTTTCAGAAAACGACCAGGTCAGAGAGCGCTGGTCTACCACAGACGGCCGCTCTCCACCCCCGTTAAAGGGTCTGGACACACGCTTTCTGCTGGTTGTTGGTTGTTGGAGGTGGGAAGGACGGTGGTGGGGGACCTATAGGTGCCGACCGACATCACCCTAAGTCCAAGGAGCCCTTCTGATTGGGCTGCTGTTTCCCAGCCTCTCCGACCAGGGGCCATGACGACGCCCGCGTGGGCCGCCCCTGCTGCCCACTGCCTCCCATCTTCCTAGGAGGCCCTTCGTAGTCACACGCAGCTCTGTGCAGGCCTTGGTCCTGTCCCTTGTCCTCTACAATTGATCAGGCCCCTTCCTCCACACCCGACTGCTCCCTGTGGCCAGTCCTGCGTCAGGTTCTGGGAGCTCAGGCGAACCTCCTCGCCACCTGCCCAAGCAGCGCCTGGCCCCGGGAGAAGGGGGCCACGGCTTGGAAGCCTCCAGAGGACTCATCGCTCCCCGCCCTGAGAGGCCTGTTTGCCCCCATCTGGGGTGCCCGGAGTATGTGTAGCGCCCGTCTAGTTTGCTTGTTACCGCCCTCTGCCCCCAGGGTTCCTCCCAGATCCGAGCTGGGCTTTGTTTGAGGGGAGCTGCCTTGTGTTTGCGCTCTCACCCGTTATTCTTGGTCTCAAGTTTTTCTCTCCATCCATCTCCTCTCATTTAACACACGTTCCCCAAGCACCTCCTCTGCCCCAGGTTCTGAGATCCATGAAGATGCAGAGTGTGATAGAACTCAGACCCTGACCTTGAGGAGCAGAGGGGAAAACTGAGGCCTGGAGGCGGAGGAGACCGGTCCCGATGCATCCAACAGCCTTCTCCTGAGACAGACGTTAATCAGCAGTTCCTGGTGGGGACACAAGGTCTCCCTGGGCACTGAGCAGAAGCTTCACAGAAAATGTGATTCAAAGCAGAGACCTGGAGGGCGGTGGAACGGGTGGAGGCCCAGCGAGCAGAGGCCCAGGTGCAGACAAGGACACAGGCTGGAGGAGGGGGCGGCTGGGGAGGTGGGCAGAGGCCGCACGTCCCTGGGCATCGCATGGTGGGAGGAGGGTCTGGGCCTTGGCGCCGGGGTGGAGGAGAGGACCCTCATCACAGGAGAGGTGACTCGGAGTGCGCTCTGGCTGCAATGCAGGGAATGGGCTGGAGGGCAGCAGGCTGAGGGTGGTCAGAACCAGAGGCCCAGGAGAGGCTGAGGCCTGGGTGGGGGGCAGGCACAGAGTGATGGGGCGCAGCAGGGAGAGTTGGGGGAGAGTGTGGAGGACTCGAAGCACCCCTGGGATGGACTCGCCATCCAGAGGGCAGGAGCAGAGAGATGCGGAGGGTGCTATTTGCGAGGCAGCTGTTCACCAACAGGCTGTTCACCACAGGGGCTCCCGGGGCTGTGTGGGGTGGGGCCGGGGGAGGGCAGAGCAGGGGGTGCAGGGAGATGAAATTGGGGTGCCATGGCTCTGAGAACCCTGTGTGGTGCCCTCTTGGCATTTGGAACTTAGATCTGGAAGTCTGAGGCCTCAAGAGGTGGATTTTCCTGTCATTCCTCCACAGGGACAATTGTATCCACAGAAAGAGGAGAAAGACTTTGGTGAGCCGGGCATGGGGAAGACGGGCTCACCACGGAGGGTCCCGCGGAGGCTGGAGGTTTGCAGTGAGAGAGCTGGGAGGATGGGAAGCCAGGGTTGGAGAAGGGGTCTGAGGATGCGGGCTCAGAGGAAGGCCGTGCCGAGGATGGGGGCAGGGACTGCTGGACACCGTTCCTAGACACAGCCTAGTCCTCTCCTCCAGGTGAGCCAAGTGGATGAGGAGCGACTTGTGAAGGGCCAGCAGCGCCTCTGGGAATGGAGGGCCATCTGTGGGGCAGCGGTGGGCCTGTCTCCCTAAGACGTGTGGGAGTGGGGGAGGCAGGCTCTGCCCAGGAGGAGAATGGCGGGCTGAGCGAAGAGCTGGGGGCTCCAGGGAACAGGTGCAGGGCTCTGAGCCTAGAGAGGGAGTGCGGAAGAGGAAGGCATGAGGACTCCAGGACGATTTTAACAAGTGGTGCTAGGGCATTGGACCACGCAGGCATGAAAACAGACCTCACAGCCTAGCTGAACCTCAGGTCCTTTTGAAAAATTCACTCAAGATAGATCCGAGATTTCAATGCAAAACTATACGACTTTGTTTAAAACGGAGGAGACAAGCTTTGGGACCTGAGGGCTTGGTGGAAAGGTTTTAGACATGATACCAAAAGCACAATCCATGAAAGAAAGAACAGGACATTGGAGTCCGCGGACATGAAGAACCTTTGTACCGTGAAGTCCCCTGTTCAGAGCACGAAAAGGCAAGGCAGACTTGGAGGAAGCACCTACAAAGCCTGTACCCAACAAAGGACTCATCTCTAGAAAAATAACAAATTCTCAAAACTCAACGTACAAAACAAACAATCCAATTAGAAAATGGGCAAAAAGCATGCACAGACATTTCTCCAAAGAGAAGATGCAGATGGCAAACAGGCTCGCGGAAAACGTGCAACATCATTAGGAAATGCAAATGCAAATCACGCCGAGTTATGGATGCATGCCTGCTAGAACATCGAAAAGAAAATAAAAACTAGTGACAACCGTGAGAACATCATCAAATGACCCCAAATTGAGAGACATTCTGCAGAATACCTGACTAGTATTCCCCAAAAAACAAAACACGATAGAAAACACAGTCGTAACACCAAATGCTGGTGAAGATGGTGAGTAACGGGATCTCTCATACACGGCCGGTGGGAGTGTCAGATGGCAGAGACACTCTGGGAAAATGTGGCAGTTTCTTTAGACACTAGGCATACACTTACCTTTGTGACCCAGCAATTACACTCCTGGGAATTGTTCCCAGAGAAATAAAAACGTTCCTTCACACAAAAACCTGTGCACAGTGTTCCCAGCGGCTTCATCTGCAATAGCAAAAGCCAGAAACCCGAAGGCCTTTTGGCAAGTGCACAGGTAAAGCGTGGTGTGTCCGTGCCAGGGAATACCAGTCAGCACCACAAGGAACCAAGTGGGAACAAACCCAGTGTGGATGGACCTCGGGGCCCATCTCCAGAAGTTGTGTGTTGCACTCTTAAAATGACAACATTACAGAGGTGGAGACAGACTGTTGGTTGCCAGGGGTTGAGGATGGGGAGGGGAGAAGAGGGGCGTGCATGTGACATAAAGGTGTTGCAAGAGGGATCCTTGTGGTGATGGAACTGATTGTGCTTACCTAAATCTACCCATGTGATAAAACTGCCCAGAACCAAATACACACACGCACAGGATGAACGCATGTGCTGTGGACTGAATGTTTGTGTTCTTCCAAAATTCGTGTTGAAGCTCTAACCACCCCCAGAGGATGGTATTAGGAGTCGGAGCCTTTGGGAGGTGATGAGGTCTTGAGAATGGAGCCCTCATGATGAAATGAGTGAGAAGAGGCTCAGGAAGAGATGATCTCTCTCCATCTCGCGAGGAGACAGCGAGAGGGCAGGGACTGAGCCTGCCAGCTCCATGATCTTGGACTCCAAGCTTCCGGATCTGTGAGAAACAGATGTCTAGGGTTTAAATCAGCCAGTCTGCAGTATTTGTTACAGAAACCCCTACTGACCAGGACAGCTTGTAAAACTGGTGAAATCTGAATGAGGTCTGTGGATTCCACCGAGGTCAGTTTCCTGATTTTGGTATTGAACTATACCTCTGCGAGATGCTACTTTTGGGGGAAACCGGGTGAAGAGTGCATGGGACGTCTGTGTACTATTTTTGCAACTTCCTGAGAATTTATAATTATTCCCCCCACCATCACCCCCCAAAAAAAAAGAAGGAGAAAGAAGTAAGGGTGAGTGCAGATGCCTGGAGGGCGCACCGCGTGGGTGAGGGCCAGGCACAGCAGAGACATGGGAGGCTGCAGAAACATGCCACGGGCAGGTTGCCTCCAACATCCCAGGCAGACCTGCCAGGCCAGACATCGGGGGAGGTTAACTCAGGTGAAGAGGAAAGGGTGGGCCCCAAGAATGGTGCCTGCTGGGAACAGGATGTGACCTCTCAGCCCCAGCAGAGAGAGCCCTCTGCCCACAGAGGTGTGTGCCCGGGCAAGCAGGGGGCAGGCAGGGACTTGTGTCCCCCACCCCGCCCCTGGGGAAAACCAGCACTGCAGGAGGCGGCACTTGATTCCATCGGAGCTCCGGGTAGCGCTTTTCAGCCATAACCTTTTCCATTGGGGGAGGGTCTTCTGGGGCTTCTCAGAGCCACAGTCACAGCCTGGGCTTCCCAGCAGAAAGAAGTAACGAAACGATCTCGCTTTGCACATTAGGAGCTGTCTGCACCCACTCTTCCCAAGTTACATGAGGACACAATTTATCTTTAGCCCGAAGCCACCTGCTTGGTAATCTGTTTCTGTGTACCCAATTGATCCCGCCATCCTTACATTAGCTGGAAAAGCGGCTGACTTTATTTAAAGCAATCAGCTTGCACAGACACCGTGGACGGGGTGGTCCCACGGTGCCCGTCTGGGCTGCCGCCGTTGGGTGGCCCTGCCCTTCTTCGAACGGTGGAGCCGTCTGCTCTGACCCAGGCTGAGGAGGGACTCATGCCTGGTGAAGGTGATGTCCGAACCCCAGCGAGAGGGCCTATCATGCAGATGGCTGGTGGAGATGTTTCCCCCGTTGGTCACCAAAACTATACTTCATTTTCACATTTTGGTCCTTCTTCCAGACAAATGATTAAAATGGTTAATAAAGAATCTGGAAGCGTTTGTACCCAACACTGCCCAATGCTGGATACATTGTGAAATATATTGTCTTAATGATGTCTTAATATCTCTGAGGTTTGACCCTAAAGGAGAAGGGCTGCCCGGGCCCTGTGCTCACTGAATCATCTCACATGTTTCTCCCATGACTAGGCAGCCATGCATCTGGACAGGCGTCCAGAACACACAAACACACACACACAAATTCACACACTCGCTCACACTCACACACACACACTCACACACACACACACACACACACACACACGCTCTCTCTCTCCGCCCTACAGGGCAGCTGTGCATGTCGGGCTGCCCCTCTGTTTCTTCCATGGAAGTCAGGATCCACTGTGAGATAGTTCGCATGTGGGCTGAACTTAAATGGTAAACAGATGTGAGTAGTAACCCGACGACGTGCAAGTGGGCTGGCCACAGGAAGCCAGGGAGTGAGGGGCTTGGGCAGCCTCCTTTAGAAGGTGGCCCTGGAAAGAGGTGGCCCCTGAGAGGGTGGCAGGGGCTGGCTCTCGGCAGGCTGCCTACCCTCCGAGGGGAGGCCACGTTTCTCCGCTTTGCAGATGTGACGCCGGGCACGGAGGGGCTGACCTCAGCAGGGCCGTTCGACGTGCAGGCACGTGCACATTCTGCCCAGCCCCAAAGATTCCCGCCCCCCCTCCTTGCAGTTAGAACAGGACTCACCAAATGCCTCCAACGAGAGGTGCACAGAGCTTCGCTGCCTTTTTTTTTTTTTCGCACTGTGGTAACAACACAACACCTGAAATGTGCCATTTTAAAGTGTACAAGTCAGTGGCATTAAATATATTAACATTATTGGGTCACCATCACCACCATCTAGTTCCAAAACTTTTTCGTCACCCCAAATGAAAGCCCTGAACCCACGAGCAATCACTGTTTCCCTGCTCCTGCCAGCCCTTGGGAACTACTAAGCTGCCTTCCGTCTCTACGGGTTTGCCTATTCAGGACATTTTGGATAAACAGAATCACACAGCGTGTGGTCTTTGTCTGGCTTCTTTCACTTTGTATCGTGCTGTCAAGTTTCTCCATGTTGGGGCCTGCATGGCATCATTCCTTTTTTGTGGCTGAGTAGTATTCCACTGTGTATACAGAGCACGTTTTGTTGATCCATTCATCTGCTGAGGAGGTGGAGCATCTGGGTGCCTCGAGGATTCATCCCCGGAGGCGTCCGTGAATGGGACCTGCAGGCAGCAGGGACTTCGAGTGACATTTACGGCTGCATCCCAGTGCCTAGAACAGCACCTGGCACAGAGTAGGTGCTCAGGAAATATTTGCTGAATAATGAACAAATGAATGAACACTTGGGCATGGTTTCCAGGAGTGACAGTGAGAGCATTTGTGCTGTGACCTTCTAGAGGGAAGAGAGGGATCCCAGCTGCTACGACTGCCATCTGTAGCCAACTTTTGGGAGGAAAAGCCAGGGTGAGGCTCTGGGTGCCAAGCTCTAGATGGGGAGTCAGGAAGCTGGCCGCAGGGTTTGCACGTGGGCTCTGTTACACAGAAAGCCGAATGAGTTTCCAGCCACTGCCGTAACAAATCATCACGTACCCAGTGGCTCATGACACAGTGCATCACCTTGCCGTTCTGCAGATCGGAAGCCTGATCCGAGTCCCAGGGGATAAAATGAAGACCCCCACAGGGCTGTGTTCCTTCTAGGGCTCTAGGAGCAGAATCTGTTTCCTTGACTTTTCCAATTTCTAGGCCCATCTGAATTCCTTGGCTCATAGCCCTGTCCTCCATCTTCAAAGCCAGCCATGCAGCAGGCTCTCCAGTCCTACTTCCACCCCATCATCATGTCTTTTCCTGACCTCAGCTGGGAAAGGCCCTCCGCCTACAAGGACCCCATGATTAGATGGTTGAGACCACTTGGCTGACCCAGGATACTCTCCCATCTCAAAATCCTCAAGGGAATCACCTCTGAAAAGTCCCTTTTGCCATGTAAGGTGACATACTCACAGATTCTTGGGATTGGGACATGGATGCCTTCGTGGGGGATCAGAGGGGGGGAATTATTCTGTCAACCACAGAAATTCCCTTGGCCTATCCGAGACTTACTTTCCCCATAGGAGAAGGCAGGCCAGGTAATTTCCAGGTCCTTCCCAGCTCCTGGAGTCAGGTCATTGGAGCAGGAAGGAACAAGGCCTCTGACATAATATCAATGGATCATCTTTGAAACAGGTGCCTGTCTGGCCAAATGCTTGATTTGACCTTTCCACCCGTGTTTTTCTGACTCCTCATGGCCTCTGAGCGCACCCTCCTTCTCTGTTCAGGTGAGAGACCCAAGCGTCAGAGAGGCCGAGAGGCAGTCCCCGGGCGGCGTCGGGGGTCCCAGAGCCTCCCTGCGTTTGTCCAACTCAGAAGCAGATGGAGCACTCTACTGTTTGTGCAGGTGATTTGGGTAAAATGCAACCCCTTTAGAGCATTTAAAAAGAATCCTATGAATTTTGCATATTTGAAATTGGTCCTTTTAGGAAACTGGAATATATACTCGATTTAGTCATTAATGTAAAGGTTTCTGAAATGGACTTTCTCAGTACAAATGTGTTGGTGGGGGAATGTGGAGAGGATCTGCTGATGTGACTGTAACGGTTCAGCTATTTGCCTTCAAGTCTTTTTTTTGGGAGGCGCGAGCTGCAGAAACTGTAGGATGAAGTGCAGCATCTGGAGACTGGGAGTGACACGTCTGTACCTGTGTGCTCGCCGGTCCCCCGCCCCCAAATCCGTGTGGTCTTTCTGAAGCCGGCTCTGCAGATGCCAGCAAGCGACCGAGAAGTCACACTGTTTGCTGCTTCTCAAAATCCAAGATGGGACCGAAATATTCTCCCGGGGAGATGAGCAAGCTCCCAACACCAAGCCCCCGAAAGCCATCCTCTTAACCACGTCCTTCCTTCCATCTAGGTTCCCCCGCGGGTCTTACTGTCTGGCCTGAAGACTTATCATTGTGAGGGGAGGATGGTGAGCACAAACACTCCCCTCTGCTTGGAAATGTGCCCTTTCAATAGTTCAAAGGGAGTCTTTCATGGGCACGAGCTCTCGGAGTACAAGGCAGGGCCATGCACACAGCAGTGGTCCCAGTGGTTTGCCTAACACCCATGGCAAGAGCTCTGCAGGTCGGCACCCACGGAGGGAGAATGCCAGCTGACCCTGCACCCGGGCCAGCAGCGCCTGGCAGAAGGGCTGAGGTCACAGGCACTGCATTCCTCCCGATAGGCTCCTGAGAACCACAGGTATGCTATGGGAAGTGTCTGCAGCAGGGAGAGCTTCCAGGCACAGCCAACAGGATGGAGCTGCCCCGCCCCCGTCGCCAGAGAAGCTTTGTCAGTGCCACCTGTTGGGATCTCAGTGGTCTGGTCAGCAAGGGTGCAATGCGTCTCTTTCTTCAAGTGTGTCTTCATTCATCCCTTTGTTCATTCAAGAAATTTGCAGGCAGCTTTCTGACTGCTCTAGGGAATAAAAAATAAACGCAAAATACATCCTGCCCTCCTGGAGCTCACAGTCTAAGGAAACAGACACACTGGCAGGCCGCCTGTTACAATGTAGCCTGTGACGAAGGACCTTTGTTTGTTGATGGATTCATTTATTCATCAAGTACCTCTTGCAAGCTGGTTATGTGGTACGTACCTGTGCGCTCACCAGGGATGGGTCCGAAAGAAGCAGATACCATGCCAGTAAAAATGTCAGATGTCGCCTGCTGAGTGGTGAGCAGGCATGAGCCTTTTGAACGATTGTGACAAGGGCTCCTCAAGAATCATTTGTTGAGAAAAGACTCTTAGGACCAAAAGGTTCATTTGAAACTTTGTATCTGATAACTGGGTGTCAGATGCAGCCAACAGCAGACACTATTTGCTGCTTCTGGAACTCACTGACCATTCACTGGGCACCCAGGAGGCGCCTGAGGGGTGCAGGCATGATGGAGACACAGTCCCAACTTCCATCAGCTCGTGGGTGGTTTGGGAAGAAGAAAGATCAGAGCCCAACATGGAATCCCTCCCTCACTCACCCAGTCTGCCCACAGCGAGTGCCTAGACCTCTTCTGGGACTTCTGGAACCACCCTATCTGCTTGATAATTGAGTGAGTCCTGGCGGCCTCCCCCGTCCCATTGCCTCGAAGTGCTTCTGAGAGCTGGGGAGGATTTCTTCCTACAGATGACAGCATGGAGACCCTGCGAATGGCCAGCCTCCACTGAGACCTGGGTGGCAGGAGGCACACTCTCAGACCCACTTTCTCCGGGTGGTGTGGTTCTTGGGACTAGCCGATTTCTGCTCTTTGAACATCAGCAGATTCCTTTTAGGGCGCTTTGTCCTTGGGGTTGGCTCTTGTTGCGAAGGAACCATTTTCTCCATTTAGAAACTTGGTCCTTTTGGAAGCTAAAACATATAATTAATTTATTCATGAGTTTTAAAGATTTCAAAACAGGCTTTTTAGTAAAAAAAAGATGGTGGGGTGGAGAGGGTAGATAAGGAGGGTATAAAGGGTTGAATCATGCCCCACAATAAAGATCTGCTGAGGTCCTAACCCCTGGGACCTCAGAATGTGGCTTTCTTGAGCATTGTTGCAAATATAATTATTATAGTCAAGATGAGTGAAGATTCAGGAGTAGGGGGGCCCTTGTCACAGCCAGTGTGTCAGGTGCCCTTGAGGAAGGGTCAGACAGGTAGAGCCCCACATGGTGACTGAGCCAGAGGCTGGAGTGACGTGGCTGACGGTCAGCAGCCGCCAGCAATGGAGCACTGTGGTCACCTCCCGAAACTGGAAGGGGCAAGGAAGGATGTCCCTCCAGGTTCCAGACAGAGCAGGGTCTGCAGATGCTGTGATCTTGGACTTTGGACCTCAAGGACTGTGAGACGATACATTCTGCACTTCTAAACCACCCAGGCTCTGGCACAGGAAGCTCATAGAGGGGACTCTGACCATCGACCCTGGGAACCTGGCAGCCTTTGGGCACATCCTGTGGTGCACCTGGGCCCTGTGCCACCTTCAGAGCACATCCTGCACTGTCTCTGGGCCCTGGCAGCTTTTGGGGTGCACACTATATGACACCTGGGCCGTGTGGGGCCTTCTGGGTGCATCCTGTGTTGCACTGAGGCCCTGTGGGGCCTTCGGGGAACGTTCTGCATGACCCCTGGGCCTGTGCACCCTCCGGGGAGCGTCCTGCATGACCCCTGGGCCTGTGCACCCTCCGGGGAGCATCCCACATGATGCCCGGGCCTGTGCACCCTCCGGGGAGCGTCCTGCATGACCCCTGGGCCTGTGCACCCTCCGGGGAGTGTCCTGCATGACCCCTGGGCCTGTGCACCCTCCGGGGAGCGTCCTGCATGACGCCTGGGCCTGTGCACCCTCCGGGGAGCGTCCTGCATGACCCCTGGGCCTGTGCACCCTCCGGGGAGCATCCCACATGATGCCCGGGCCTGTGCACCCTCCGGGGAGCGTCCTGCATGACCCCTGGGCCTGTGCACCCTCCGGGGAGTGTCCTGCATGACCCCTGGGCCTGTGCACCCTCCGGGGAGCGTCCTGCATGACGCCTGGGCCTGTGCACCCTCCGGGGAGCGTCCTGCATGACCCCGGGCCTGTGCACCCTCTGGGAAGTGTCCTGCATGATGCTCGGGCCTGTGCACCCTCCGGGGAATGTCCTGCATGACCCCTGGGCCTGTGCACCCTCTGGGGAGTGTCCTGCATGACCCCTGGGCCTGTGCACCCTCCGGGGAGCGTCCTGCATGACCCCTGGGCCTGTGCACCCTCCGGGGAACGTCCTGCATGACCCCTGGGCCTGTGCACCCTCCGGGGAGTGTCCTGCATGACCCCTGGGCCTGTGCACCCTCCAGGGAGCGTCCTGCATCATGATGCCCGGGCCTGTGCACCCTCCGGGGAGCGTCCTGCATGACCCCTGGGCCTGTGCACCCTCCAGGGAGCGTCCTGCATGACGCCTGGGCCTGTGCACCCTCCGGGGAGCGTCCTGCATGACGCCTGGGCCTGTGCACCCTCCGGGGAGCATCCTGCATGATGCTCAGGCCTGTGCACCCTCCAGGGAGCGTCCTGCATGATGCCTGGGCCTGTGTGGCCTCCTGGGAGAGTCCTGTGTGGCACCTTGGCCTGTGTGACCTTTGGGGCGCATGCTTCATTGCACCTGTCCCCTGTGGGCCCCTTGGGTGCATCCTGTGTGGCACGTCGGCCCTGTGTGGACTTCGGGGTGCACGCTGCATTGCACTAAGCCCTGGCAGCCTTGGGGGTGCACGCTGTGTGGCACCTGGACCCTGCATGACCTTCCTGAGCACACTCGTATTGGTCTCTGGCTTTACTCCTTACCTTGGGGGTAAGAAGTGCCCCTTCCCCTCTGCACACACAGAGAATCCTCTTCCTGTCCAGGCCCCAGACGCTCTTTCCAAAGCCAGAGCTGGTGTCAGTCACACATTTATCCCCATTCCCGCCCCTTCTAGGGCTTCCCAAGGGATCTGGTGCTCCTCATATAGACCCAGGTTTGCTAGCGCTCACTGTGCCTATCCTGCTCTTTTCCATCAGTTTGCCGAAGAGTGGGAGTAAGTTACCTCCAAGCGTGCTGGGTCCCACTCAGAAATGCCCGTTCTCACCGCGCCTGGCCTCCGCCTTCGCCTCCCTGGCTCACCTGCCCATGCCCAGGTGTAGCTGTCCCTTCCTTCCCCCCCACCCCCGACTTTGGTTGCAGACGCCTCCCCGCTCTTCTGTCAACAGGGTCTGATCATCCTTTGCCGGAGACCAAAGTCTCAGACTGGGATCTTACCTTCTGCACCGGACAGAGGCCAAATGACACCCACTCGTTTCCAGAAATGGACCTCTTATCTACTTTCCTGTGAAGACAGCTGTCAGCTCAGCTGGGTAGCTGCCCTCTTGAGCAACCTGGTGCAAAGGGGCTTTGTGTGGGAGGGACTGTCTGGAGCCCTGGGGGGCTGGGGAGCTCACGGCACAGGAGTCCTTCCCAAGGGTCTTTGCCGATGCAGCAGAGGAGGGTGCCACAGGGCCCGTCCCTAGGGGCTGATGTCCCGAGAGAAGCAAAGACAGCTGCCCACAGCTCAGCGTGTACCACCAGCCAATGAGACCATTTTCCTACCATTTTATTTATTAATTTAAAATTGATTTTTGATAAAGAGTCTTGCCCCATCACCCAGGCGGGAGTACAGTGGTGCAATCGGAGCTCACTGCAGCCTCAACCTCCTGGACTCAAGCAATCCTTCTACCTCAGCCTCCCGATTAGCTGGGACCACAGATGTTCGCCACTATTCCCAGCTAATTTTTAAAAAATCTTTCGTAGAGACGAGGTCTCACTGTGTTGGCTAGGCTGGTCTGGAACTCCGGAGCTCAGGCAATCACCCGTCTTGGCTTCCCAGAGTAATCCTTCCAGGATTGTCAGCAAGAGCCTCCGCCCAGCCCGAAATCACAATGTTATGATCTAACTTTAATGTAGGAATTTTACTAACTATCAGACCACGTCCAGATTTACCCACTTACACCCAGAATACCCTTTATTCTTATTTATACATGTATTTTACATATAAACATATTTACAAATATTGTATGTGATATATGAATATGTAGTATACATTCTATTATAAATTTAATTTAATTTAAGATAAAAACTATACATTATACAATAACATTATAACATTGTATTAATTAATTCTATTATGATATAATAGAATTATAAAGTTACACATTGTAATGAATTATACCATAAATGTAATATGATATATGATATGACATTCATTTATTTTTTATTTCATGTTATACTATACAAATATACTCTTATATGTTCTATGAAAATATAGAAATCTGTTTTATTCCCAAGCGCTGCCACAGGAGGGGTCTGTGCCCAGGTGGTGGACACCCAGAGGGGCAAACCGTGGGCCTGCCTTGAGCTGTCAGGGAAGGCTTCCGAGGGGAGGTGGCATTTCAGCTGTCTTCCAACGTGCACGGGAGTTCTCTGGCGAGTGGTGAGGGGCCGTCAGGGATGGCGGTTTCCCAGGCAGGACTGACGTGGACTCGGGTTCAGTGTTTACTGAGCATCTCCTCGGTGCCAGGCCTGTGCTCGGCACTGGAGACGCATAGTGGAGGAGACAGCGGGGCCCTGCCTCAGGATGCTGGCGACCTGGGGTGAGAAGTCCCGGAGACCTACTGAGGGTCTAGAGGGTGGGGAGGCAGCATAATGGACGGGCCTGGAGGGTGGACGGGGCCACAGTGGTTTGGGAGCCCTGATGGCCCTGCAGGCGGCTGGAGCTCATCCTGTGGAGCATGGCCACTAAGAGTCCTGGCCGGGGCCTTAGCACCTGCAGGAGGCGGCGGGGCTGGGCCGTGTTCCTGCCTGGCAGAGGCCTGGGGACATGGAGCCGAAGGGCCCAGGCAGGGTCAGCCAGTGCTCTGAAATCAGCCAAATTTGTCTAAAAAGAAACCAAGTAGTGTGGAAATTAGGACTTGCCCTCCTTCAGACACTGCCCGGGAAGGAGGCCAGGGGAGGCGGGGTCCCCTTACCTGGCAGCTGCTCTGTGAAGCTGGGTGCTGTGTGCCCGTGGACATGGCTGGGGGCTGGCAGGTGGAGAGGGCATCTGGAGCAGGCCACAGCACCCACGAGGTCCCAGGAGCAGGACACACTGGGCCGGAGTGGGTGGGAGGGAGGCCAAGCAAAGGTTCTGCTCAGCCAACCCTGAGGTGCGTGTTTCTACACAACAGACAGCCTGTTTTGAATCAGACTCTAAGCAGGATGGGCTCTGCCATCACAGGGCCTCAGACCCCTTCTCGAGGGCCCCCATGCTGAATCCACAGTCCTCACCAAGACCAGCGTCAAGTCCTCAGGGCCTGGCACTCACCTACTGTCAGCAGTGGGAAGGAGCTGCAAAATTCAGTGACGACACACATCCACTGCTGACCTGCCTGAGCTGAGCCCAGTGCCCGTGAGAGTCCCCCTGCGAGAGCCTGGGGACAAAGGTCCACAATAAGGGCCATGATCCGCACACTCCACAGCGTCCTCCTGCCCTGCTGGTGACGTGCGCTCAGAGGCTCCCAAACGAGGGAAGGTGGGCCTGGCCTGTGTGCCAGGATGCTGGGACGCTGTCCAGCGGATGGAGACCATGCATGTGACTGCACTTGAACTTTGAGCCGTTAGGCACATTCTTTTGTGTTAACAACCCCAGTGGGGGGTGTCTTGATCTGCAGGACCTTGGGCAGTGGGCTGAGCAAGCCCAGCTGCTAGAGCCCATCTGACGCAGGGGCTGGGTGGGAGGTGGCCCGAGATGGACAGACCCCATCACCCGAGATGTGTTTCCCTCAGGGGGACAAGGCGCAGCCCTGTGCCAGCCAAAGAGAAAGTCCGCTGGGAACCTGGAGGAGAGACAGCTCTGTTGTTGCCAGACTCAGCAAATGAAAATACAGAGCACTCTGTTACATTGGAATTTCAGATCAACAATAAATCATGTTTTCACATAAGCATATCTCAAATGTGGCATGTTTGTCAGACACTCGGATGTAACTGGACATTTTTTTCTTTTTTCTTTTTTTTGCAGATATTTCATCTGGAAATTGTGCAAGGAAGATGAGTTCTGCCAGTGCCACGAGGCTGCTGCTCGGGGGGTTCTGTGGTGGGACGACAGCCCTGCCCCACCTCCTGGTGCCCCCCCCAGTCACCACGGCCCTGAGAGCCCCCCCACCCCGCCTTCCGTTCACAAGCACTTTTCTCTCCCAGGCCCACTCGCTTGTCCGAAATAGAAACTCTTGAAAATGCATCTGGCGGGGATGAGGGATGGGTATTGGCCCAGCCCCTCGCTTTCCCGGCCTGAGTCCTCACTGGCCCAGAAAGGGCTCCTTCTCTTTCCTTTCCTCCCCAGAACAGGAAAGGCTGGGTGGCTGGCTCTGGCAGGACGTGCGGCTCAATCTTGCAGAAGCTTTGAGGATGCCCTCTGTAGGGGGTTCTGAGCGTGCATTCGGGCGGCTCCCAGACCCTGCTGATCAGGCCTTGATGTCCCAAACTCACAAGGCCCCTGATTGCGTGGTTGTCCCCAGCCCTGCTAACCCAGATGCTGCAGCTGAGGGCTGGGACCAAGGGGTGACCCGGAAGAGGACACCAGGAGCTGGTGGCAGGCAGGAGGCATCTCCGGGTGGGCGCCTCAGATGGGCTGGTCCTTCCTCTTTAAAATCCCTGGCAGTTGGTTTAGCCAAGGGGGCTGGTTCTTCCCTCCGGAAGCCTGGGCAAGGTGGCCCACCTTGGAAGGGACAGGCACCATCTTGGTGGGTCTGGAGGTCCCAGGCCAGAAAATCTGCCATTTTCTTCGAGGGGGCTGGGGGACGGAGCCCCTGCATGGAGGGGGCCTGTGGCCTTGCTCCTTCTGGGGCCCTATCTGTGGTTTGCTGTCCACTCCAGCCCCAAACCCTTGGGCACTGAGGATGGCCACTGGGGGGCAGTGCGAGCCAGCAGACCTGGCAGGGATCCACTGAGCTCCCTGCCCAGCGGGCCCTGCCCAGGAGGGAGGGGCCCAGGGTGGTGAGGGGCCCCTGGCAGGCACCCCTGGCTCTCCTGCCCGAGGTGGTTTGGGGGTCAAGGCCCTGCTTGAGTGCTGAGCTTTTCCCTGATGTTCATCATCACACCCCAGCCATACACAATCACACACGCACGTAAGCGTACACACACACAAGCATACACACACACACAGGCACGCACACACATGTAAGCACACACACACGTAAGCACACACGTAAGCACACATATGAACACACACATAGGCACACATATGAACACACACGTAAGCACACACATGAACACACACAAGCACACACACGTAGGCGCACACATGAACACACATGTAAGCACACAAACACACATAAGCATACACATGAACACACGTAAGCACACACATGAACACACATAAGCATCCACACTCAAGTGCACACACACAAACACATGTACATGTACATGCAGAGACATTCATACGCATGTACACAGACATGCACTCACACGTTTATAAGTCACAACACACAGAGACATGGTCACACACACATGCACCCTATTTTGCACACACTGCACACACATAGGTCTGTGGGGGGCGGCACAGGCACCAAATGCCCTCTTGGGAGTGCAGGGACTGTGGATTTTCTATCTGTTTCTCCCTTCGAGGCAGCCTAGCTGGGGCCTGGGCGCATACCCTGCTGCTTGAAACAGGCAAGCCCCTGTTAGGTCCCCACCGCCAGGCTAGGCCTTTCTCAAAAGCCCCTTCTCCTGCCAGACAGAGCCCCTGGGCTCCTGGGCTTCCTGCCCTCCCTCTGACCTCGTACCCCAGGCCGGCCGTGTCCTCTGAGGGGCCGGACCCCACGTCCCCTAGAAGCCCACCCTAGAGGGCGTTCTCCGCTCTCCCGAGGCCCTGCCGTGCGGCGTGATCGCACTGGGTGGTGGCGTCCTCTTCTGCACGGGGACATCTCACAGGACTGGAGTCTGAGAAAGCCCTCCCCGCCCTCTCCCGCTTCCTCCTCTCCTTCACCTTTGCCCTTAGCTGTCTTCCTGCAACTGCCATCCTCCTTCTGTCTTACAAAGGGAAGGAAAACCTGGGCCCCCAGCTCGAGGAGTGGCTTCCGCAGGTCACACGCAAGTCAAGAGCGTCTTTTCACAGCCGTCTCAATGCTGAGGGAGCTGCTTCCCTGAGGGACCTCGGCGAGCCCACCCCTGTCAGGTGGACGGCGGGAACTGATGCCCTGAAGTCCCTCCCCCACCCAATCTAGACCCCCCATTTCCATCTGGTTCTGTGAATATGAAAACAACACAGCCCCCCTCCAACCCCCAACCAGCTCCACTCCCTTCTTCTCTCTGCAAACGAGCATTTCCTCACACCTAAGTGCTGTGGCCACATGCCATGTCTGCCCTAGTGGTCCCGGCTCCCCGGGACCTCCCGGCTCTGCTCCCCCAGGGGCCCGCCTCTCCCACCCCCTGGACGTAGAGCCCTTGGCTGTGCCTTCCGTGGTGGGCTTTCTGTTGGTGCAGTGAAGGAGGCCACCTGACTGCCCCCACCTCAAAGAGGGGGACGTGGGAGGCCCCAGCAGAGGGCACGTCTGCAGCAGGGAGGGTGTGGGGGGGTCCTGGGACCGTGGTCCGTGGGCTGTAGGTCCGTGCGCCGTGGGCTGTAGGTCCGTGGGCTGTAGGTCCGTGGGCTGTGGCTGTAGGTCCACGGGCTGTAGGTTCGTGGGCCATGGGCTGTAGGTCCGTGGGCTGTAGGGCCGTGGGCTGTGGCTGTAGGGCCGTGGGCTGTGGCTGTGGTCTGTCCTCCCTGCTTGCTGTGAACAGGTTCCAACCCACAGCCTTTTTTCATGGAAGAAATTCTCTGGCTAAGTCCGGTTCTCCCAGTTGCCAGACAAGCCTGCCGCAATCCCATATCCTGTTCTAGGGACATTTGTTTCGCTTTGTGCACAGACACGTTTGCTGAGTTTCTACGTACAGTGTGCCTTGACGGGCCTTCGTCTGAGGCTGGGGTCTGTGCGGGTGAGGGCGGAAGGTGGGCCTTGCTTCTGACCCTCGCTGTGTGGGCTTGGGGAGCCACTGCCCCTCAGCCTCCACGCCTCCTCTTCTGTAAAACCAGGACGTGGGGCCCAGCCCTTGGGGTTCCTGGGAGGATCCATTTATATAAAGCACCCAGCAAGAGGCACCTTTCAACAGTGCCCTTGGGAAGGGGGAGTGAAATCCTGGGGGATCCCTGTTGCCATCAGCCTAAGAGGCCTCATCTTCCGCACCGTCTCTGAGGCCCTGAATTATTAAAAGTGTAACCAAACTGAGGTTTTCTTTCCCGACGCGCCTCTGAGCTCCTGGGTCCCCAGATGCTGTTGAGGGATGTTTTCAGTTCCGCAGGCCTCCGCCTGGCAGGAGCTGCCCCCGGGCTCTGATCCCGTGCCATCAATCTTGCTCACCAAGACTCAGCCCCCGTCTGGGTGGGCTCAGGGAGGCGGGAGGCCTGGTGGCTTGGCACATGGAGGGCCTGCAGAGACGCATGCAGGAGGCCTGGCCCTTCCTGGGGAAACGCCTGCCAGCACCCTTTGCAAACAGCCCCCAGGCAGGAGCAAGAGAGCACGGGAAGGAGCAGTGCGGGGTGGGGTGGTCTGTCTGTGCTGTGGGCTTTGGGGCCTGAGGAAGGGCAGGTTTTCAGGGCGCCCCTGAGGTCCGGGTGCACTGCGCTCTCTCATTTTGCCGCACTTCTCTTCGGCTCTGCAAGCTCTGGGCTCTCCAGCTGCCAACATTTTTTGACAGCGAGGCACAGCTTTAACCAGACCCCAGCTCCTGGGCAGGAGAGCAGCCTGAGACCAGGCCTGGAGCCGAGAGAAAACACGTTCATGAAACATCCGCATCCATCACAGGCCATGGCGCAGGGAGGAACCGAGGTTACCGCTAGACAGCACTCCTGCGTGGGGGCGTTCATGTGTGCCTATGTGCGAGCTTACGTGTGAGTGTGCATGTGTGCACTTACAAGAATGCGTGTACGGTGTATGCACGTGGCTGTGCATGTGCGAGTGAGTGCGTGTGTGGGTGTGTGCTCACGCCTGTGAGGGTGGCATGACTGTGTGTGTACACGCCTGTGTATGGGGCACGTGTGTGGGCATGTGTAGGCAAGCGTGCATGTGTGTGCAGTGTGCTTGAACGCTGGCAACATGGCACCAATAATTCTGTGCTGCCTAAAACGAGCAAGAGAAAGAGGCCTGATGGGCTGTCCCAGCTTTGTTTTGAAAGGCCCTTTTCCTCTCCTCCCCGCAAACCAAGCCGTGCCTCTCTGACTTTGCCGTTTCCCTTCCAGGCGGCCCTGGCGGCGGTGTTTACCGGCTCTGTGGGGAGGTCTGCTGGTCTGGTTGCAGGGAGGTGTTTTCCACATTGCTGAAAGGTTTGGTGGGCGAAAGCATGAAGTTTTCATCCTGGCCCCAAAACCTCTAGCCAAGGCAACTGACACTCAGTCAATAAAAATAAGTTAGTCTCGTGTTGACATGGAATCTTCCACCCCAGGGACTCTCACCTTGTTTGGAAGCTGGGGGCAGATTAGCTGCTGTGTGTCCCGGGTGGATGAAAGTGAGGAAAGCCACCTTCGAGGCCTGGCCACCACCACGCTCTGTGACCTGGGACCTGCCGCCCACCCTCTTTTGGCTTCAATGTTCCCTAGAAGGAAGGCCCAGGGCCAGGTGTGTGTTAGGGCTCCGTAATCCCGAGTCGGAAATGTCATCCTGAGGGTGGGGCTGTGTGCTCTCGCTAGTAGAATTTGCTGTCCAAAGGCCATGGCCGCCGTGGCAGAGGCTCATGGAGGAGGAACACAGGAGGAGGGGAAGCAGAGGGTTGGCTCCTGGGACTTGCGGACTGTTTAGGGTTTGGGGTCTGTTTCATGCTTGATACATGTAAACATTCACTCAAGCTCTGTCTCATTTCATGAAGGAACACCTCAGCCTACAGCCACGACAGAGCGAAAGTGAGTGAAATACGATCATACAAAAGGTCTCAGGCAAGAGTAAATATACATGAGAATAGGAACTAAACAGCAAGGAGGAAAGAAAAACACAAATATACAGGCCAGTAGGTCCTGTACATACATTCTTGTAAGTGCACAGTGGATTTGTCTAAAGTCTCGAATTTGTCTCTGAGCTTCCTGGCAGCCGAAATGAAAAGGGAAATAAGATTAGTTCAGCTGTCTTCACAATCCCTTAGAATAGGGTTTCCCAACTCTCTTTCCATCAGGGCACACAGGGAATATGTGAGACCCCTGGGGAAAATGTATGGGGCCACTGTCATCATCCTGGAGACAACCGTCCCATGAGCTGAGCAGAGCAGTGTCTGCACGCTGGTGTTCGGAAAAGGCTCTGTCACAGGCAGCAGTCACTCAGTGCTCTGGAACGTGCAAAGCTTTTTCCAGCCTTGGCTCTGAAAGATGCTTTTCCCATGAGGCTCCATCTAGGTGGCCCTGAAATGAAAAATGGATAATGTCCCCAACAGCATCTGGACAGCAAATGGGGTGAAGAGTCTCATAAAACTGCTTCTTGTAACCGCCCCCCCGCCGCCCCGTGAAAGCTGAGGGCACGCATCCAAACCACAGAGGCTGCAAGGCGAGAATGAGTGATAGGCAGACAACCTTGTAAACCTGCCCAGCCACCACACCCACCTGAAGACTGAGGCAGGCATACGTGGCTTTCTTGAGCACCTACTATGTGCCCAGTCCTGTTAGGAGGTTTGTATACATGGTCCTGTTCCATCCTCCCACACTGAGCGCAGTGGCTCCAATGGCCCACTCTACGGATGAGGGACCAAATCTCACCCGTGTCCCGGCCTCTCACCAGGCCTGGGTCCCTGGACCTAGCAGTCACCTGGGGTGCATTGCTCAGGCTGTGGTTCTGGGGCTGTTCAGCTTGTTGAAGAGAGCAGGTGAGGCACCGGCACAGGTCAGGGTGGGCACCTCCACAGCACAGGCCTAGGCCTGGTTTCCAGGAGAGGGAGACGGGGATGAGCAGGCAGACGGGCCATGGGGGCAGAGCATGGTCACTGCTGCGGGTGACCTTCCAGCGGAGGATCTTGGGGAGACAGAGTGCCGGTGGTCAGCTCAGCGTCAGAAAGGGCCAGGGCTCACACACACGCAAGTCCCAGCATGGAATGAGGTCCTCAAACCCTCCTTGTGCCCTTGTTCTCGCTGAGCCCTTCCTGGGGGTGACCCCCATCTTATCCACAATCACACCTCTATCCCCGTTTCACAGACTTGGAAACAGGCACAAGTGACATGGGAGTGCTGGGAGGCGGGGAGCGGTCCCTTTAAATGATGGGGAAGCGGGGCAGGGAAGTGCTGGGTAGAGAAAGGCAGGTCCCCGGCTGGGGCTCCACCCCCACGGATCTGGGTGAGGACAGGCATTTCCTGCCCAAATGTTGCATTTCCCAAGACCACCCTGGCCTGGCGCCTCCATCCTGGGCCCATAAAAACCCTGGAGACACTAGCTCGCAGACACAGTGGAGAGGAGCGCAGAGGGGTGTGCAGGGGCAGCTGGCGGAGGAGCACACCTCAGGCACAGAGGGAGGAGGCGGAGGTCAGCTGGGGAGTCAGAGGAGAGCTGGGGCCACCGGCAGCCCAACCCCGGGGGAAAGCCGTCTCCCTTCTGACTCCCCCATCAGCTGAGAGCTATAAATAAAACTCAATAAAACTTTAATAAAACTCAATAAAACGTTCCACGTACTCTCCAAGTCCAGGTGTCATCCGATTCTTCCAGTACACAAGGCAGGAGCCCTGGCTACACACAGCCCTCTGTCCCGGCGCCAAGGTGGCGGTCTAATGGAGCTGGTGACCAAGCTGCCTATAGGCAAACGAAGAGAGTGCCTGTGACCCACGCCCACCCGGCCTTCAGCTGTAGACCTTCACCCCGAGACACAACCTGCACTCTGTGTGCTCGCCTAGAGGTCTGAGCAGAGGGGCACTGATGAAGTCACACCCCTGTCACACGCCCCGTGAGGGGGACAAGGGAACATTTCCTGTGTCACAAGGAAGGTAATCATGGCCGCACTGGGGTAAGGGCCCAGGCGTATCCTTCGGGCTGGAGGCGCGTGTTTAGAGAGAGGGACAGCCGTGAGCTGTTACATGTAGGAGGGGAGCGAGGGCATAGCTAGCCGAGAGCTCTCGAGAGAGGAAGGAGCTGCTCAGAGGGAGACCAGGGCCAAGGTCCCTGGGCAAGAGCAGGGGAGGGCCAGGGAGGGCTCCCGGATGGTGGAAAGCGCGTTCTAGACAGAAGACTGCGCACGCAGGCCGAGGCGAGCTGCTGGGCAGCCCTGGGGAAGTCCCAGTGGGCGGAAAGCAGGGCTGTGGGCACAGCAGGCCTTGGGGGTCCACCTAAGAAGCGTCCCAAGCTCTGGTCCTGAAGCCCAGGGCTCCACAGCCGTGAGTCTGCCCCGCAGAGGCATCGTCCTGACGCCAGCATGCTGCAGAGGCCGGGCACACTCACTGAAATGGCGATGGTGATTTTATTCACCCGACGTTCTCCATGAATTTTAAGTTTTTTATTTTTATTTTTCATTTTTAGAGACAGAAGCAGAGTGAAAGGCAGTTCCTGGGCCTCCTGTGTCTTTCTGCAGGGGGCAAGGAAGGCCCAGGAAATGGGTGGCCTGGACCGTTGGTGGGCGGGGGCTGGACCCCGGGGCCCCCTCTCCTGGAGGGAAGCCAGGATGGAGAGAGACCCAGACCTAAGGCCGTGAAGACTCGGGCTCTCAGAGGGCTGGGGGCATTGGGCGAGATGGGGTGGGGCTGTGAGCCCCCACAGTGGTTGAGACATGGAAATTTCTGGCAAGAAAAGGGAGTTGTTTGGAAGAATTTGAGGTGGGCTGGGAGCCAGAGCCCCTGGGGTCTCCTCCAGGGACATCCGCAGACGGGAGTGACTTTGTCACCTTGTTCCTCAGATCTAACGTGTTTCCTTGAGGACTCCTCGTGCGGGGACTGGGCCACAGGCAATGCATATTTGGGTTAACACCTGTGCTGAGTCCTTCGCCCAGACATCAAACTTGCCTTCTGCAAGGCTGAATCCTAGCTGAGAGACGTTCTCCAAGTTTGACTCAGCGCTCTGCGATCCCTGCCGGGCGGCACAGGCCCCAGGGTTCTGCAGCTGCGTTCTCCGCGATCCTCCGGGGTCCTCCAGGGCTTGAGTCTGAGAATCACTGCAGTTAGCAGTGGAGATTTTGAAATATTACCCTACAAGATGGCCCACGCGGCCCCGTCTGTTCCCTCCCTTTCCCCTCACGCCACCACGGATCGGAGTCTGAGGCTCTGGTCTCTCCCTCTTGGGTCCGTTCTGCCCACTTGAGCTCCCGAGGAGACTTTCCTGAATCCAGCACTGCCATTCCCCTCACTTGGGCCAGCCTCGATGGTCATCTCTAGCCCTGGGACCCGCACTCAGAGCTCTGCACAGCCTGGAGACACCAGCTGTGTGACCTGCTGCGGCCAGTCTGAGACACCCCTGTGTGAGTGGCTCTGTGTCTGACGCCCCTGCAGCGTGGTCTGCACTGCAGCCCTGTCCTGCGGAGTCCAGGGAGGGCCGATGGGTATCAGGACGAGACGCCGGTCCCCGACCTGCTTCTCCCTGGGCTGTCCCTCCCGTGGAGCCCCCTCCATCTGCCCCCAGGGTGGTTTCATCCGCAACAACAAGCGACTTGATGGGGGAGGCTTCCCGTGGGCTGCTCTCTCAAGCGGCTGGTGTTCGATGCCTTCGAGGCTCTCCCTTCGTTGTTCTCATCTATTATTTCTTCCTGCTGCCCACTGCAGGCACGCAGAATGCTCTCCAGGGCTGCTGGTTTGCGGACTGGAGGACAAGGAACCTTACCCTGTCCTCCTCCACCTTCCACATCCCTCCCCAATACAAACCTGCCCAGATTGTCAGGGGCTGCAGGAGCTGGGGAGCCACACCAGGCCGTGTGGCTGGGCATCCTGTGTGTGTGTGTGTGTGTGCGTGAGCACGTGTGTGTCTGTGGGGCATGCTGTCCGATTCGAAAGTCTTCTTCCGTCATTCTGCACCGGTCTGCGTGTGAGCACGACTCCCAGAGAGGGTTGGTCCACCTTGTGGGTGTCCCTCCCTGTGTGTCCCACCCCTGGGTGCGCTTGTCTGTGGGTCTGCCTGTCTGTGGGTGCACCTGTCTACGGGTCTCTGTGTCCCTGGGTGTCCTTGTCAGTGGGTCTGTCTCAGGGGCGCCTGTCTGTGGGTCTGTCTGTCCCTGGGGGGCGCCTGTCTGTGGGTCTGTCTGTCTCAGGGGCGCCTGTCTGTGGATCTGCCTGTTCCTGGGGGCGCCTGTCTGTGGGTCTCTGTCCCTGGGGACCCTGTCTGTGGGTCTGTCTGTCCCTGGGGGGCGCCTGTCTGTGGGTCTGTCTGTCCCTGGGGGACTGCCGTCTGTGGGTCTGTCTGTCCCTGGGAGCCCTGTCTGTGGGTCTGTCTGTCCCCGGGGGCGCCTGTCTGTGGGTCTGTCTGTCCCCGGGGGGCGCCTGTCTGTGGGTCTGTCTGTCCCTGGGGGCACTTGTCTGTGGGTCTGTCTGTCCCTGGAGGTCCTGTCTGTGGGTCTGTCTGTCCCTGGGGGGTGCCTGTCTGTGGGTCTGTCTGTCCCTGGGGGCTGCCTGTCTGTGGGTCTGTCTGTCCCTGGGGGACTCCTGTCTGTGGGTCTGTCTGTCCCTGGGGGGCGCCTGTCTGTGGGTCTGTCTGTCCCTGGGGGCCCTGTCTGTGGGTCTGTCTGTCCCTGGGGGGCGCCTGTCTGTGGGTCTGTCTGTCCCTGGGGGACTGCTGTCTGTGGGTCTGTCTGCCCCTGGGGGCGCCTGTCTGTGGGTCTGTCTGTCCCTGGGGGCGCCTGTCTGTGGGTCTGTCTGTCCCTGGGGGACTGCTGTCTGTGGGTCTGTCTGTCCCTGGGGGGCGCCTGTCTGTGGGCCTGTCTGTCCCTGGGGGACTCCTGTCTGTGGGTCTGTCTGTCCCTGGGGGTGCCTGTCTGTGGGTCTGTCTGTCCCTGGGGGACTCCTGTCTGTGGGTCTGTCTGTCCCCGGGGGACTCCTGTCTGTGGGTCTGTCTGTCCCCGGGGGACTTCTGTCTGTGGGTCTGTCTGTCCCTGGGGGTCACCTGTCTGTGGGTCTGTCTGTCCCTAGGGGACTGCTGTCTGTGGGTCTGTCTGTCCCTGGGGGCGCCTGTCTGTGGGTCTGTCTGTCTGTCCCTGGGGGACTGCTGTCTGTGGGTCTGTCTGTCCCTGGGGGCCCTGTCTGTGGGTCTGTCTGTCCCTGGGGGGCGCCTGTCTGTGGGTCTGTCTGTCCCTGGGGGACTCCTGTCTGTGGGTCTGTCTGTCCCTGGGGGACTCCTGTCTGTGGGTCTGTCTGTCCCTGGGGGCGCCTGTCTGTGGGTCTGTCTGTCCCTGGGGGCGCCTGTCTGTGGGTCTGTCTGTCCCTGGGGGACTCCTGTCTGTGGGTCTGTCTGTCCCTGGGGGCGCCTGTCTGTGGGTCTGTCTGTCCCTGGGGGCGCCTGTCTGTGGGTCTGTCTGTCCCTGTGGGCCCTGTCTGTGGGTCTGTCTGTCCCTGGGGGACTCCTGTCTGTGGGTCTGTCTGTCCCTGGGGGACTCCTGTCTGTGGGTCTGTCTGTCCCTGGGGGCCCTGTCTGTGAGTCTGAGGGACTCCTGTCTGTGAGTCTGTCTGTCCCTGAGGGACTCCTGTCTGTGGGTCTGCCTGTCCCTGGGGTGCGCCTGTCTGTGGGTCTGTCTGTCCCTGGGGGACTCCTGTCTGTGGGTCTGTCTGTCCCTGGGGGCGCCTGTCTGTGGGTCTGTCTGTCCCTGGGGGCATCTGTCTGTGGGTCTGTCTGTCCCTGGGGGACTGCTGTCTGTGGGTCTGTCTGTCCCTGGGGATGCCTGTCTGTGGGTCTGTCTGTCCCTGGGGGCGCCTGTCTGTGGGTCTGTCTGTCCCTGGGGGACTCCTGTCTGTGGGTCTGTCTGTCCCTGGGGGACTCCTGTCTGTGGGTCTGTCTGTGCCTGGGGGCGTCTGTCTGTGGGTCTGTCTGTCCCTAGGGGCACCTGTCTGTGGGTCTGTCTGTCCCTGGGGGCGCCTGTCTGTGGGTCTGTCTGTCCCTGGGGGACTCCTGTCTGTGGGTCTGTCTGTCCCTGGGGGCCCTGTCTGTGGGTCTGTCTGTCCCTAGAGGCTCCTGTCTATCATCTGCTGTGACTGGCCCCCATCCCTGAGCCTTGTCCTAATTCTGACTCTGTCCATGTCCTTTTCTTGGTCAACAGAGATTGCCTGAAAGTTATGTCCTAGGCAGAGATGAAGCCAGCTTCCCTGTGGCTCTGGCCTGTGAGCTCTGAGTCTGTGCCAGGCCAAGGCCACCACACACACTGTACTTTGTGGCCTGCAGCTGGTCCCTGGGCGGGAGAGTGGGTTGGGCAGGAATCCAGCCCGGGACCCCTCTGCCCACCAGCGTGTGTGGCAGACCGGAGAAAGGGCACTTCATCGTCCTTGGTATAAATGGGCAGTGCCCACTCAGCACAAAGTGAGGAGTAAGGGGAGCCTGTGTCTAGTTGCCCCCTCCCAGCACCACAGACAGGCCTGGTGTGGGGCCCTGCCCTGGCTGCTTCAGGCTTCTGGGGCCAGGCTGGGCCCAGCTGCTCATCCCTGGACCCCCTAGGCAGCTTCCCCCTGGCCTCCCTGCACCCCCGTGCCCCTCCTCCCTGACTTTTCTGAGACTGAAAGCTGATGTGCCACCGCCGCCCAGCGTTCTCAGTGGGTGCCACGCTCTTCACGTGGACGTCCACGCCCCCTTAACCTGGCCTGCAGGACTCTCCTCGAGGGTCCTTGCTGACCGCAGGTCCCGACCTCCCCAGCCCAGGCAGTGCCACACTCTCCCTCACCCTTCCTGCTGCTGTCCCTTCCCTCCCCCTCCCTTCAAGGCCAGCCCTGGACCCTCCCTAAGCAGCCCCCTCTGCCAGGAGCTCACGTTCCCCTTAGCAACGCCACGGCCCCGTGAGCCCGCACTTGCACAGTCCTGTTACCAGCTGAAGTGACATCTTCCCTCTAAATGAGGTGAGGCCTAGCCCCCAACCCAGGTGTCAGCCCCACAAGGGCAGGTGGGAGGCGCTCAGGAAGTGCGGACCAGCCACTGTACAGGCCTGGGTCAGGAGCACCCGCCTAACACCCCAAAAACCGGGGCAGGTGTGTGTGTGGTGCTGAGGGTACAGGAGGGGGTCAGGCAGAGGCAGAGGTGTCCACATACGGGTACAGGACAGCGCTGAGCTCCCTGGCCAAAGCCTACCTGGCCAGACATCCAGAGGAGGCAAAGGGGCCCCTCTCCAGCCGCCCACCCCTAGCGCACATCCCCACCCCCGCTCCCTGGAAGGCCAGTTCCAGGAATTCAGCTCTCAGTCACGACCTGGGGCCAGTCTCAGCCTGGAGATGCTGAGATGATGTTTCCTGGAAAACAGGGTCCCACGGCCCCCGGGGGGCCCTTGTGGGGAAGGCTGACATCCTGGGCAGCCGCCAGGAGCCAGCAGGGGTGGGCGGATTCTGCAGACTCCCTGGCCTGGATACAGCTGGCGTGGGCGGGGGCTGGAGGGGCGAGAGGGAGCTCTGCAGTGAGAGGGGTAGCGGGGTCACCAGCAGCCCCCAGCCCCACCTTAAGGCAGGGACACCCACTGGGCGCCTGTCGGGGTTCTGGTGTACTACTGTCTCTGTCCCTGATGGCCCCAGGCAGCCTCGTACCAGGGCAGCCCCAGCTCCGAGTCCCCTGCCCACCTTACCTGGTGCCTGCCGTAGGCACCTCTCCTAAGCGCTGTCTTTCCCTGCTGTGCCTGCATGATTTGAAAATAAGCCCAGAGGCATTGGCCCACACAGAGGGCTGCGTGCCCTCCCCTGGAGCCCCCTGGCTTCTACCCCTGCAGTGGTGCAGGAGAGCCCCTGGGGGCAGGTAAGCTGCAGGGTAGCCAGGTCCGGGCCCTGGGGCTATGGGAGGGCTCACATAGAGAGGACTTACAGGAAAATGGGCCCCAGGGCCCCCTAAAGCCACCCCTGCATCTGGAGTTGGGTGAAGGGGGGCAGTGCTGAACCCTGACACCAGAGGAGAGGCAGCGAGCAGCTGGAGGAGGCTTTGGCCACCTTCCCGCAAAGCTGGCCTTTATCTTCGCAGGCAGCTGGAAGGTACAAGCAGGGATTAACAGGCTCGGATTTGCCCGACTCATGTTCACTTCTCCGAGCACCGAGGGCCCCCGTTGGGTCTGCTCTAATTGGTTTATGTCTGACTGTAGCAAAGAACAAATTGATTTCCCCCCAGCTGTTTCTGCAGCCTCGGTCCTCACTCAGCCACAGGCGTCCTGCTCTCCGCAGGCCTGCTCCTGGCGTCTCTGCTTCTCTGGGAATAGAGTGGGGGGAAAGAGGTGGGGAGGGAGTCAGTGTACATGGGAGGGAGCCTGCCTCAGTGTCCCTTCCCTGGCCCTGAAGTCCCAGAGCTGGAACACAGGCACGCACATGCACACACACACAGGCGCGTCTGTGTCTAGCCTCGACGGGGCACCTGCAGGAATGAAGCCCCACATCCGAGCAGGGTGCGCTCCCACCCCTCAGACGCTCTTCCTTCCACAGCTGCCAAAGCCCGCTCTCCAACCGACCATGTCATCATCGGGGGGCATGGCCCTCCCTGGCTACATTCACCTTCAGCATAAAACCCGGGCTTCACTGGGCACGGTGGCTCACGCCTGTAATCCCAGCACTTTGGGAGGCCTAGGCGGGTGGATCACCTGAGGTCAAGAGTTCAAGACCAGCCTGGCCAACATGGAGAAACCCCGTCTCTACTAAAAATACAAAAAAATTAGCCAGATGTGTTGGCTCAGGCCTGTAATCCCAGCTACTCGGGAGGCTGAGGCAGGGGAATCACTTGAACCTGGGCGGTGGAGGCTGCAGTGAGACGAGATTGCGCCATTGCACTCCAGCCTGGTCAGCAAGAGAGAAACTTCATCTCAAAAAAAGTGTGGGGGGCGGGCACAATGGCTCATGCCTGTAATCCCAGCACTTTGGGAGGCCGAGGTAGGTGGATCACAGAGTCAGGAGTTTGACACCAGCCTGGCCAACATAGTAAAACCCTGTCTCTAGTAAAAATACAAAAATTAGCCAGGCATGGTGGAGGGCACCTATAATCCCAGTTACTCGGGAGGCTGAGGCAGGAGAATCACTTGAACCCAGGAGGCGAAGGTTGCAGTGAGCCGAGATTGCACCACTGCACTCCAGCCTGGGCCACAGAGCAAGAAACTCCTCAAAAAAAAAAAAAAAAAAAAACCACCACCAGGCTGGCTGTTGTCACTGCATGGGACTTAGAACTCAGGGCCTCAGGAGTGCTGGGGGCTTCACAAACTCGCCACCCGTGTTCTTGCCCCTGGGATTTGCCCACGCAGTTCCCTCAGCGGGGAATGCTGGAGCGTCTCCTTCCTGCCTCTGCCCCTCGGTCAGCTGACAACATATCCTCATCCCTCAGGACCCCCTGGCAGGCCCCCTCTTCTGAGAACAGCCCCCGTGTTTGCCCTGACAGGATGCCCACCACGCCCTGGGCTGGCCTGGCTCCCCACCACCAGGCCTGTGTCTGCCAGCTCTCCGTAGCCACCATTCCTGCCGCGTGAAAAGCCACCGTGCTGGAGGAAAGACAGGGGCTTCATGTTTGATGAGGAGACCAGGGAGCAGGTGGAAAGGGGTCTGTAACCCAGATGCACTCCAGGACCCACGTGTCCAGGCACAGTGCTGAGTCGCATGCAAAGAAACAGCAGTCTAGCAACCAGAGAGTTGAGAAGGAGTCCCAGTCCTTGCTGACCATGCATTAGGAAATGCCTTCATAGTCCCAGCACGGCCTCTGTGGAGCCCTTGCTGTCTCCCCTCCCCAGTTCTCCCCTCTGATGCCCCTGTCGTCTTTCTCTCATCCCCACACTTGCAAAATCTCATCCTGGCCCGGTCGCAGGGCTCTTTCTCTCTCTGAAGCGCCCACTCCCCTGGCTCCTGATGCAGCTAGACTTGGCCTCCCGGCTTCTTTTTTGTTTCCTTTCTGCTTTACCCATTCTCCATATTTCTGTGCAACAAAGGGGAGCCCTGGAACTCACCCAGCCAGTAGGAGCCCTCCCCCATCTCTTGCCCTCTGGAGACCTCTCTCTTTGTGCCCTGTCTCCCAAATCTGCATCATAAAAACCCTTGAAACCCAGCTGGCAAATAGAGGGCTCTCCTTGGGGCGGGGGGAACAGAAAGGGTGAAGGCGAGCCAGGGAGGTCAAAATTCTCTTTATTTCACAGGGGACAGGGCCATTCACATGTTAATAAATCATATTTCCATCACAGGGCAATGAAACCTTCTTACAAACTGCATTTTCACCCTGCACAATTGCTCTGTGAACAATTCTACAAATACGGAAACTGAGGCATGTGTTGGCAGAGACCAGGGTCGGGGGGGGTGACTCAGAGAAGGCTGCCATGTGCAGGAGGACCAGTCCCCAGGAGGTCCACACAGCCTGCTGGCTTAAAATCCCACACTATTCCCTATGCTGAGTTTCATCCGTACACCCAGAACGAAAGCTGGACCAGACCTGGTGGCCCAGACAGCCTCACATGCAGCCAAGAATTGCTGACTGGAGGCGCATACACACGGAAGCAAGAAGGAATGTCCAAGGCCTCCGTGCCTTCCCTCAAGCGGATTATGTGCAATTTCCTGCAAGCATCTCATATACCATTTTTCTTCCTGATGTTGGCTAGCTGAACTGTTGAGCAAAGTTCAACCTCAGCACCTTGAAGAGCGTAGACCTGGAAGTGATTCTGGCTCCCGCACATCCTCAGAGGATGCCCAGGCAGATAGAGCTCTGGGGAAGCAGAGGCCGAGGGCAGCTTTGCACCAGGGCAGCCGGGGACGCTGGGTCGATGTGGCCTTGGGTGCAGGTGCGCCACGCGTGGGAACGGTGTCCTCTCCCGGTGCCAGGCCTGCTTTGTAAGGCTCCTCGCTGCCTGAGTCTCACTGATGAGTTCTGCTTTTGTTTCTGTTTTGCCTCCTTCAGGGTTTGTGGGTTGGGGAAAAAGAGGAAGCCAAAGGGCTGATTTAAAAAAAAAAAAAGTTTTATAAAAGTTTTAGTAAATTGTCTTGTGCAACTGAAAAGCTGAAAGATTTGGAAGAAATTTGTGGGCTAGGGTCCAAGTGCCCAAATGAAGAACAGCTTCCTCACTCCCCATACCTCACTGTGTCCCCGGGGGCTTGGGGACGCCCTGGCCTCTGGCAGCCAAGACCCCTGAGCCCTTTGATTCTCCGTCTCCACGGCGTGAATTTCTGTGGCGATGGGAGAACAGGGAGACGGACAGACAGTGCTCCTGGGCTCGGCTCACCTTTGTGAGCTGCTCTCAGCTGCTCCCATGACTGGGGGCTCTGTGGTCCCGGTCCTCATGGGCCACCTTTCCTCAGTCTTCCTCTCAAGAGCCTTAGCCCCTCATGTGTCCTTTATAGACCTCAGGGCCACAGCCCAGGAGAAAGCACAGACTGGGGACAGAGGGTTCTAGGCCCCCAGCAAGGGTGGCAGCAGGACAGACCCATGAGGATGGGGCAGGGGCTGAGGGGTCTAAGCAGAGTCGGTGGCTGAGAGGGCACAGTGCCTTAGTGAGCTCCAGCTGCCACGACAAATGTCCAAAGACTGGGTGGCCTACGGACAGCACAGCTTTGCTTCCTCAAGTCTGGGAGGCTGGGAGTCAGGGTGCTAGCACGATCAGGTTCTGGGGAAGGCCCTCTTCTGGGCTGCAGACAGCCGGCTTTTCATTGTGTCCTCACATGGTGGAAAGAGGGTGACAGAGCTCTCTGGGGCCACTTTTACAGGGCACTAATCCCATTCATAAGGGCTCCGCCCTCACGACCTAATCACCTCCCAAAGGCCCCACTTCCTAACACCACCACCTTGGGGGTTAGGATTTCAACACACACACACCTGGGGGACACACCCATGCAGTCCAGAGCAAAGAAGGAGTCACACTGCACCAGGGATGGGTCATGGGTTGTCCACGGCAATGAGGGAGGGGCTGGGAGTGCGAGCTGGGGACTACGCCCCAGGAAGCCCAGAAAAGCAGAGAATGTACACGTCACGCGAGGTGAGCTGTGACCAGGGAGGCTGCAAGGGACGTCCCCACACTCCATGTGGCAGCCTGCCCAGCAGCAGAGGCAGCACTGGCAGGGCACACTCACCCCTGGAAGGAAGAGGCCACAGCATTTGGGCAGAAGCACTGCTCAAGGGTAAATCAAGGCACAGCTCCCATCTGGCGAGGGCGCGTGGCCACACTGCTGGAACCACTGACGTCTGAGCGCAGGCTAGGACCTCTACCCCGACCCCCAGAATCAACTGTGGAAAGGCTGTACGCTTCTAGGAAAACACAGATGGTGGCCAGTGTGAGCTGTGCGGTTCAGCTGCCCTCGGTCACAAGAGGCCTGATCAGACCCAGACACCAGGAAAAATGCATTTTCTGATTGGATCTTCCTTCCTGATTGTGTAGAATAAACATCTGTCAGCTCTGGGAGCACGTATACCAATTAATTACCACTTGGACGGGCCAGGGGCGCGCGCCGTCTCAGGAGCCTGCTCACGGTCACGTTTCCTCTCTGTGCCTCGCCCGGCCTTGGGGATCAAACTAGGGGGGTGGGGTGGTTTTCAGGAGTCCAAGATGTGGCATGAGGCCTCTCCAAGGAAGCTGTGCTGGTTTCCTGGTGGCCCTTCTAATTGCACTAGGGTTTTGATGGAGCAGGTGGGAAGGAGGGAGGAAGCAGAAAAGTCGCCTTCCTGGTGAGACCCGCCCTGACTGTCCTATTTACAAATGCACCCTCCCGTCGCCCTGGTCCTAACGCACCCCTTCACCAGCTCTGTTGTTTTCTTGTTTTCCGCAGCACTGAATACTCCCAACATTCTGTACGGAACTCACTGATCGATTTTGTTTGTTTTCTCTTTTCTGTGCTAGAGCACCTGCTCTCCTGGTGTCCACCCGGTGGGTGGAGTCAGAGCTTGCTCTCCAGTTCAGCTCAAATGCATGGAAGTCACCTGGCTCTCAATAGTCACTGGTATGGAATAAATATTTGACAGTCAGCAAGTATCTGATGAACTTTTACCTCTGGCTAGGAAGGACTAACAGGGACCAAATTTACCCTCCCTCCTAAAACATCTAAAAATCTGGACAAAACATGTGAAATCAACAATTTTCAGGCATGAGACATCAGACAGTTGAAGACGGTAATCCCTGAGACAAACAATGTGAGCCCTGCGATTGCGCCAGCTTGCTGTCTGGAGAGAGTTTCCAGGCCATGGTGCAGGGAGGGGGACAAGACAGAGCCCAGGGTCTTTCCGCATTGAGATGGAACTGGGAGTCTGCTGAGGCCCAGGCAGCTGGAGTCCACAGGACAGAAGAGCGAGAGGCACAGAAAGGGGGTTCCCGAGATGTGCAGAGAGTTCCTGCCACCCTGAGCATTCAGCAGAGGGCTGATCAGCGCAGCGGTGGGCAAACGGCATGGGAGGAAAGACCCACCCGAAAGGATTGGCAGTAACAGTGCCCATGCTCACGCAGGGCTGGGACAATCTCACAGCTTCTGGGCACCCAGGAGCGGACTCAGTGGGGTATCAGCCCAGTGGTGGGGTGAAATTCACCCGAGACTCATGACGCTCTGGTCCCACCTAACAGAACTTCAAACCAAGCCTCTAGAGGATCAAACTGTTTCTAAGTAACTTAACTGTGTCTGAAAACAGTATTTATAGGAATATAACATCAAGCACCTAACAAGATAAAATTTACAACGTCTGGGCTTCAAGGAAAGATTACCCAGGCATGCAAAGAACAGGAAAATATGACTTACAATCAGGAGAAAACCCAATGAAACAAAACTGACTCAGAAATACTAGAGATGATGGAATTAGTCGACTGGGTAAGAAAACAATTATTATCACTCTAATTCTCCACGTTCAAGACGCTTCCGGAAAGGTTGAGCATGTTAGGTAGAGACCTGCCATGCAAGGAGATGTACATCAAACCCCAAGAGCTGAAAATACAACGTCTTAGACAAAAAATATTCCGGGTGCAATTAACAGAAGATTAAATACTGTAGAAAAAAGATTAGTTAACTTAAAGACATAGTAATATAAACTACCAAAATAAAACATGGAGAAAAACAAAAATTGAAAAAAAAAATAAACAGAGAAGAAGGAAGCTGTGGAAAACTTCCAAAGGCCCAAGGAATATGTAAACTAGAGTTTCTGGAACAGAGGAGGAGGAGAAAGAAAAAATACACATTGGAAAAAAAATAAAGCAGAAAATTTTATGAATTTGATGGAAACTGTAAATACCAAGATCCAAGAAGTTTAATGAATCCCAAGTCCATGAAACGCCAGGAAAAGCACACCGAAGGACATCAGGGAAAATTGTAGAAAATAAAAAGCACACGTTTCATACAGAGGGACGAGGGGAACAAGAGCAGATGTCCAGTCAATCACAATGCACGTGAGAAGAAAGTGGGTAACATCTTGAAGTATCAAGAAAGAAAACAGGCCGGGCGCAGTGGCTCACGTTTGTAATCCCAGCACTTTGGGAGGCCGAGGCAGGTGGGTCACCTGAGATTGGGAGTTTGAGACCAGCCTGACCGACATGGCAAAACCCCGTCTCTGCTAAAAATACAAAATCAGCCAGGCGTGGTGGCACACGCCTATAATCCCAGCTACTTGGGAGGCTGAGGCAGGAGAATCACTTGAACCCAGGAGGTGGAGGTTACGGTGAGCCTAGATTGCGCCATTGCATCCAGACTGGGCAACAAAAGCCAAACTTTGTTGGGGGAAAAAAAGAAAGTAAGAAAAAGACAAACGATCAGCTTTCCATTCTATACCTAGCAAAGATATCTTTCAAAAATGAAGGCAAGGCAGGGTGCAGTGGGCTCATGCCTGTAATCCCAGCACTTTGGGAGGCTGAGGTGGATGGATTACTTGAGGTCAGGAGTTTGAGACCAGCCTGGTCAACATAGTGAAACCCCGTCTCTACTAAAAATGCAAAAAAATTAACTGGACATGTTGACGGGTGCCTTTAATCCCAGCTACTCCAGAGGCTGAGGCAGGAGAATTGCTTGAACCCGGGAGGTGGAGGTTGCAGTGAGCTGAGATCGTGCCACTGCACTCCAGCCTGGGTGACACATTGAAACTCTGTCTCAAAAAAAAAAAAGGAAGGCAAAATAGACTGATTTAGCATGCAAAAGCTGAAAAGAATTTGTGATCAGCAGACCTGCACTACCAGAACTATTAAAGGAAGTTCTTCCAGCAGAAGGAAATGAATTACAAATAGATGTAGGGATCTGCGCTGTGGAAATACGAGCACTGGGAAGGGTGATTATGCAGATACACATTTTTCCCATTATTTAAAATAGCTCTTTAAAATGCAATTATGAGCCACTTGGTGCTGGAAGTCACTTTAGGGCCCAGGGACGTGGATCAGGGTGCAGACAGCCTTTAGCAGCTGGGGGCCCCGCATCGAAGGTCCTGGATGAAACACACTGCCAGGCCAGTTGGGAAGGTGAATGCCGAGGATGGAAGCGTTTAATGATGCAGGTCGTGGCTGGGCCTGGTGGCTCATGCCTGTAATCCCAGCACTTTGTGGGGCTAAGGCAGCCGGATCGCCTGAGGTCTGGAGTGCGAGACCAGCCTGACCAACATGCAGAAATCCCATCTCTACTGAAAGAAATACAAAATTAGCCAGGCACGGTGGTGCATGCCTGTAATCCCAGCTACTCGGGAGGCTGAGGCAGGAGTATCGCTTGAATCCGGGGCGTGGAGGTTGCGGTGAGTCGAGATTGTGCCATTGCACTCCAGCCCAGGCAACAAGAGTGAAACTTGGTCTCAAAAAAAAAAAAAAAAAAAAAAAAGATGCAGGTCATTGCATTTCCTTGTCTTGGTGTGTTCAGAACCTTTTCTGAGCATGTCCAGGAGCCGATATGCAGAGGCCGATACGCTGGTGAAGAGACGACCTCAAGTGTTCATGAAAACCAGCTCCCATGCACTGCTCCAATCGCGGTCACCCCCAAAGCACCTTGCCCAGTACGGAGGCAGCAGCACAGACGGCTAATGGCATCCCTGCTTCTAGCAGACCCTCAGATCTGGGGGACCGCCCTGTGGCATCTACCTCGGTCACGAAGCGGAAGTCATCTGGCACCTGTGAGCAGTTGTCTTACCTCTCTGCGTTTGTGTAGTTTGGAGCAGTTTCATTCAGCATGGGCTTCATCAAGACTGTCTATTTAGGCCTACAATTCATATCCCTGATAACTATCTGGGTGGTGCCTGTCCACGTTTGCGGTTTGACGTTCCTGCCTTTCACACCCTCATCAATTCCACCAATGAACTGGATGTGCAGAGAGATTTGCAAAGTGGAAATGGAACTGTCATTGCACCTGGGAAGTATTCATAAGTACAAAGAAAGACTTCTTCAGGACTGACACAGCAAGCCCCCAACCCAGAGGCTACAGCCGTGTGTGTGTGCCCTTTTCAAAATCAAGTGGTTGATGGTTTTAAGATGTGTGCTGCTTGTTTATTTGAGCAACCTAAAATAGCAGACCCACATTCCATTAGCTTTTCTCCGTGGTATCCATCTGCACGTCATGAAACCAGAGGGAAGAAGCTGGGTGAGCTGTGCGATAATTGTGTTCCTGTGGCCCGGCTGTGATGTGTAAAGCCTGATTCAGTGCAGTCTTTCAGTAAGGAAGGAAAAACAGCAACCTAGGAGATGCCAAATCTGTGGACCTCGGCCTGGTGAGAGCTGACCAGTGGCAAGCACTGCCACGAGCCTGGCAAGGTGACCCCAGGCCACTGCTCAGCAGTAGAAAGGAAGCAGCCATTGAGACACCCCACACCTGGAAGAGATCTCATGGGCACTGAGCGGGGTGAGAGGCACTGCTCTCAGAGACGGGGCGGTGGCTGCTGAGTGTGGAAGGAAATCTTCACCAAAGCCGTGCGGTGGCAGACGAGGTTGTGCGTGCAGAGGTGCCCTCACCGTCCTCGGCTTGTTTGGGAGGTACTGTTTAGTTCCCAGGACCCTTGGGCCATTCTGTGTCCTTCTGAGAACAAGCTAACAAAATGTAAAAGCATTCTGTAAACTTCGTAAAAAGAAAGGGTTATGACCTCCAGTGCCAGGGAATCTTCTCCCCCAGGATTCCCACGACCCTCTGGCTTGACTGCAGTGGTGAGACGGGGGCGTTGCAAGAGTTCATGGTGGCAGTCCACGGTGCTGCTGCGTGGCCCCAGGCAGGTGACCGTTGGGGAGATAAGACAATCCTGCTGTCAAAAGACCCTTCTGGACCAAAATAGAAGAGAGAATGCTTTTAATCTTGAGTAAGCACCGTGACATTCACATGCACATAAGATAGCACAAAAGTGTCTCCAGAGGCTGGGCTCGAGAATTTCAACAGATGTGCATGGAAGTGCAGAAAAGAGAAGAACGAAGCATTCTCCTATCTCTGAGACAGATAAGAGGGCCCGCCTGCCTATCTGCAAAAGATTTCCGAGGTCCTCTTAAGGGGTTGTGTTTACAGTTCCAAGGGTCAGGAGGCCTGAAGATTGGGCCTCTTATCGGACCGATTATTTTTTTCAAGGAGATACCCTAAAGAGGAGAGGGTGGAGAGGAAGCTGCCTCTTTCCTGTTTATTAACAAGAAAGCTCCATCATCTTACCCTCACATTGACTTCACCAAGCTTGCATTTCCTCAGCTGCAGCGTCAGGTTGTGTTCTGTGCGCAGTGTCGTGCCTGCTGAGGGGTTAACCACAGTCTGCAGAGAGCAGGTCCTCTGCCATCCTGCCTCTCCCCAGTGTAGATGCCTGGGGGTAGAGGTTGCACAGCCCAGAATCATGCCCCCCCACTGTCCCTTCCTATCCCAGTGCTGCTGATGCCCTGGCCTGATCCACATCTGGTCTGTGTCTCACATGCAGCCCCTGGACCCGCTGCCCTTCAATTAGAAGGACTGTGTTAGGTAAATATGACATCTTCCAAATGTCTCAGGGTGAGCGCAGCCTCCCAGCCCACGCGATGGAGCCAGCTGTGATTGCTGTGGATCGAGATTTCACAAATTTAGCTTTTCTGTTGGAAAGCTAAGCTCCCGTAGAGATCATGGAACCTTCTACTAGGAGTTCTTCTGTTGCCAATTAAGAAATATTTTTCTTTCTTTCTTTTTTTTTTTTGAAGAGGGATGTCATCATTTTCAAGTGTCAAGAAGCTGAAACAAACAGTTGTTGGGGATTTTTTATTTTTTTTTTGTAAAGCTTTGATTTTACAGGGGTTGTCTTTTTGACCCAAGTGATGTTACTCAGACCAGTGAGTGAGCTCACGTCCTCCTCGCGTAGCTCAGATGCCATCGCTGGCTTCCTACTTTTGCTCCGGGAGGAATCGGGGGGGCCAGGTCCTTCCAGAATGACCCCCTCATCCCCCAACATCCTGCCTAACAGGTGTCTTGACACTTGATACTCATGTGATATAACACACTAGAGCTTTATAAAGTGGAAAGGGTTGTTTTCATGCACACCGATCTCACGGCAGGAAAGTGGTCTTCACCATGTATCCCCCAGTGGCTGGGCACGTTGTGGTGGCTTTGCTGAATAATTCAAAGAACTCTTCGGTGTCCAGGCCCAGGTGTCTCAGTGGAGTGTCCGGAGACTGAATATTACATGGGTGTATGAGTCAGCTGGAGCTGCTATAACAGAACCTCAGAGACTGGGTGGCTTAAACAACAGGAGTTGGTTTCTCATAGTTCCGGAAGCTTGAAAATCCTAGATCAAGCTGCCAGTTCCCAGTGAGGGCGCTATTCCTGGGTTGCAGATGGCCATCGTCCTGTTGTGTTCTCACGTGGTGAAGAGACACACAGAGAAAGAGGTCATATCTCTTCTTAAAGGGCACTAACCCATTGTGAGGCCTCCACCTTCAATGACTAAATTACCTCGCAAAGGCCCCATCTCCAAATGCTTTCATATTGGGAGTTAGAATTTCAACATACAAATCTGGGGATGGCCTGACACAGTCCATCGCAGTGGGGGTCATATGGTCTGGCTATGTCCCCACCCAAATCTCATCTTGGCAGTGTAGCTCCCATCATTCCCACGTGTTGTGAGAGGGACGCGGTAGCAGGTAATGAATCACGGGGGTGGTTTCCCCTATACTGTTCTTGTGATAGTGAATAAGTCTCAGAAGCTTTAGGGCACTCATTCTCCCCCTCAGCTCAGGGTCACCCAGCATGTGAACTGGGTGCCTGTAGGGCTGGGATTTTCACCTTGTGGGTGAGAACACATTCATGGGTCCAGGGAGTCGTTTTAGTGGCCCATGACTGATGTGTTGTTTAAAGAAATAAGAATAGAAAAATCAGAGTGTGTTCCTGAAACCGTAGCTGTATTTACAGTACCCACGGCAGGAGCAGTAGCCTAATGGAATTTTTGTCCCGTATGTGATGCATGAGAATAAATGTGTCTGCTTAGATACCTGGGCCCAGGTCCTTATTTCTAAGTGGGCTGTAAAGAAGTTAGAAAACTGCTGCTTTAGGGGATGCTGAGAATAAAAAGATTCACTCTGTTTTCAAGATGCCTCTAGGCAAGGCACAGAGAAAGGATATTTGAGGCAAGAAAGCCCTCTGGGATCATCTTTGCTGAACATTTCTTTTTACAGCTATGGAAAAAGAGGCCAAGAGGAATCGAGAAAGGTGCCTCAGGCCATCCAGTGGGTTTTTGCCTCAGGCCTCGCCAGGGCTCCTCCTGGGACTACAGTCAGGGACAGGGTAATGTCAGTGAAGATGGCAGTCAGGACCTCCAAAACGCGTGTCCTTGAAAACAATGAGAATGCTGGCAAAAATCGGCAGCATCAATGAGTTCAGAATTCTGGAAATTGGCCACAGGCTTGCAACAATTCTAGGAGGAGTTATTCATGCAAACTGGTAGAATCTTGCCAAGAACAAGCCTTGTAGCACTTTAACCCACTCTATCCCCATGCCGCACGCCCCAGCCTGTGGCCGCCTTGAAATCCAATAACCCACTATCATGGTGAAGACTAATAACTTGGCAGCCACCAGAAAGGAAAAATGGATAGGAGCAATTTCAAAGCCTCATTAACAGAATTGTCATTACTCGAAGTCTGATGGCTCACTAAACCCGCTTGCGGGTTGTTGTTATTGGACTTGACTTGAAGTTCTCCTGGTACAAAAAGCATTTCCAGTAGGGCATTTAGAGGATAAGCAAATGTTTAGCTTCATGGTAACCAGAGCAGTGGATACGAATTTGAGAAACAATAGGGTAGCCAATAAGCTTCAAATTAAAAAGCTGGGCAATGATAGGTCTGCAGGAGCTGTGAACCAACATCCTTCCAGGAATCTAGAAGGCCATGTGCATGTTCAGGAAAGGCCTGAGCTCTCTTCTCTACCTCTGGCTGGTCTTGATGCTCTGTGGAAGTAAGAAGTAAAGGCTCAGCACTTTGGGAGGGCAAGGCAGGTGGATCTCCTGAGGTCAAGAGTTCGAGACCAGCTCGGCCCATGAGGTGAAACCCTGTCTCTACTAAAAATACAAAAATTATCTGGGCATGGTGGTGGGCACCTGTAATCCCAGCTACTTGGGAGGCTGAGGCAGGAGAATTGCTTGAACTCGGGAGGTGGAGGTTGAAGTGAGTTGAGATCATGCCATTGCACTCCAGCCTGGGCAACAAGAGTGAAACTCTATCCCCTCCCCCCAAAAAAGAAAGGTTAGGCGGAACTGTCTGCTTCGACATTTTAATACTGGAATATGCTCTCTCAGTCTTTGCCAAGGAGCTCTCTCTTTTTCTCTCTCTCCCTCTGTGTGTGTGTGTGTGTGTGTGTGTGTGTATGTCTGTGTGTTGAGACACTCCAAAACTCATGGAATGCAGTTAAAGCAGAGCTTAGAGGCAAACTCGCACTTGTAAATGTTGATGTTAAAAAAGAAGGAAGGTCTTATGTCAATAACCTAAACTTCAATTTTAAGAAACTAGGTAAATGAAACCCAAAGCAAGAATAACAAAGCATATCATTAAGATTAGAGGTGAAATAATTGAAATAGAGAATAGAAAAGGAAGAGAAAGTCAATGAAGCCAAATGTTGGCTCCTTCAAAGACTGACAACATTGACCAGCCTTTAGCTAGACTCATCAAGGAAAGAAAATAATTAAATTACTAAAGGTGGAAATAGAAAAGGGGATATTAGTATCAATTTTACAGAGATAAGAAAGATAAGGAAACACAATAAACAATCATATGACCCCAAATTTGGTAACCTCGATAAAATGTACAAATTCCTATAAAGACATGAACTACTGGCCAGGAGTGGTGGCTTACGCCTGAAATCCCTGCACTTTGGGAGGCCGAGGGGGGCAGATGACTTGAGGTCAGGAGTTCGAGACCAGCCTGGCAACATGGAGAAATCCCATCTCTATTAAAAATACAAAAATTAGCCTGTAATCCCAGCACTTTGGGAGGCCGAGGCGGGTGGATCACGAGGTCAAGAGATCGAGACCATCCGGGTCAATATGGTGAAACCCCGTCTCTACTAAAAATACAAAAAATTAGCTGGGCATGGTGGTGCGTGCCTGTCATCCCAGCTACTCAGGAGGCTGAGGCAGGAGAATTGCCTGAACCCAGGAGGCAGAGGTTGCGGTGAGCCGAGATCGCGCCATTGCACTCCAGCCTGGGTAACGAGAGTGAAACTCCGTCCCAAAAAAAAAAAAAAAAAAAAAAATTAGCTGGGCATACTAGTAGGCACCTGTAATCTCAGCTACTCAGGAGGCTGAGGCCGGAGAATCGCTTGAACCCAGGAGGTGGAGGCTGCAGTGAGTCAAAATTGTGCCACTGCACTCCAGCCTGGGTGACACAGTGAGAGGCCATCTCAAAAATAAAAAAATAAAAAATAAAATAAAAGACATGACCTACTGAAACTGACTCAATAAGAAATAAAAATTTTGAGTAAATCTATAATAAATAAATAAATTAAATTCATAACGATAATAATAACATTACATTTGCCACAAAGAAAGGCCCGGGACCAGTTAGCTTCCCTGAATCTTAAAGAAGCATTAATACCATTCACAATGTCTTTAAAAAATAGAAGAACAAACATCTTATTTTATATTAATTACCCTTACACTACAGCCCGAGAAAAACGCCATAGGCAATAAAACCACAGATCAGTATCTCTGATGATACAGATGCAAACATTCTCTACAAAATACTAGCAAAACAATTCTAGAAACTTAGAAAAAGAATTATGCATTATGAAAAAGTAAGATTTATCGCAGGAATGCAAGGTCGCTTTAACATCATAGAGTTGATCAATGCAACATACCATATTTAGAATAAAAAATAAAAAAACACATGACTATATTGATAGATACAAAAAAGAATGTCAAAAACTAACACCATTTCCTAACCCCTTTCCGTGTCTTTTCACTTAATTCACTCGGAATACAAGAGAGCTTTCTCAAGCTAATAAACCGCATCTATAAAAGTCCCGCGACAACTGTCATGTTTCATGGTGAAAAAAGCTTTCTCTCCTGGGCTAGGAAGAAGACAAGGATGCCCACTATCTTCACTTCTTCTCAATGTTACACTGAAGGTTTAGCCAGGGAAATTAAGCAAGAAACAGAAATAAAGCGATTCAGATTGTCAAGGAATAAAATCTCCTTTTACAAATGATATCCTCTTGTATATGGAAAGTCCTACAGAACACACACACACACACACACACACCCCCATAATAAATGCATCTGGCAAGGTTGCAGATACAAAATTAATATGCAAAAATCAATTTTACTTCTATATAATAGCATTGAACAAATACAAATGAAATTAAGAAAATGATTCATTTGCAATAGTAGCAAAAAGGGTAAAATACATCGAAATGAATTTAACAAAAGAAGTATAAAGATTATACACTGAAAACTATAAACTATTGAAAGAAATTAAGGAAGTCTCAAATAAATGGAAAAATATCCCAAGTTCAGAGATTATAAGTGCTAATATTGTTAAAATGGTTATACTCCCCAAACTGATACAGATTCAATGCAATATCTATCAAAATCCTAGCTGGTGTTTTACAGACATTGACAGGCTGATCTTAAATCCATATGGAAATGTGAGAGCCCCGACTAGCCAAAACAATTCTGAGAAAGAATAAATAAAGTTGAAGAACTCACACTTGCTGATTTCAAAATTTACTACAAAGCTACAGTAACTGACAATGTGGCACTGTATAAGAATAGCTATATAGATCAATAAAGCGGATTTGAGAATATAGAAATTGGCCTTTACATTTTTGACTATTGAGAAGGGGACCAAGAAGATTCAATGGGACAAAATAAGATGGTCTTTTCAACAAATGATGCTTGTAGAACTGGATAAACCTTTATAAGAACTGTGGCATGCAAGTGAGAATACCATCTTGACGGAACACAGAATGAGAGATAATGCACTGAAAGGAGTAAAAATGGTTTCACTTGACCTGCATCGCTTCTTTTGCAAGCTCACACAGTGCAGCACCAAGAGAGAGCTCATTGGTCTACAAGTTTTCCTGTGGGGAAAAGAGAGATCAAAGTGAGTGTCCAACTTCTCCAGCCTTCTCAAAGAGAGAATTTTAAAAGAAGGAAAAGTGACTTATCACATCCAGGGGAATCTTCATAAGGCTATCTGCAGACTTCTCAGCAGAAACCTTGCAGCACACAAGAGTGGAATGATATGTTCAAAGTGCTGAAGGAAATAAAACTGCCAGCCAAGAATACTATACCCAAAAACTGTCTGTTAAAAATTAAGGAAGACGAAGAGTTTCCCAGATAAACATAGACTACAGAATTTTGTCGCCACTAGATCTGCTATACAGGCAGTGCTAAAGGTGACAGTTCAGGTTGAAATAACAGGACATTAAACAGCAACATGAAAGCATATGAAGGTGTGGATCTCACTGATAAATATATAGACAAATACAGAATAATGTAATACAGTGATGGTGGTATGTAAAATCACTTTCATCTCTAGTATAAAAATTAAAACATTAAGTACTAAGAAAAACTATAACCACAAAAATGTGTTAATGGATACAAAATATAAAAGGAAGTGAATTCCAGCCGGGCTGGGTGGCTGATGCCTGTAATCTCAGCACTTTGGGAGGATGAAGTGGGAAGATCACTTGAGGTCAGGAGTTCAAAACCAGCCTGGTCAACATGGTGAAACCCTGTCTTTACTAAAAATACAAAAAAATAATGGGGAGTGGTGGCACATGCCTGTAGTCCCAGCTACTCAGGAGGCTGACTCAGGAGAATCACTTGAACCTGGGAGGCAGTGGTTGCAGTGAGCTGAGATCGTGCCACCGCACTCCATCCTGGACGACAAAGCAAGACTGTGTCTTAGAAAAAAAAAGTGAATTTTAGCATCTTCAACATTGATAAATTAAAGTGTATGCACATGTTGGAGGAGGAGTAAAAGTGCAGTTTTTCATATGTGATTGAATTCAAGTTGCTATCAGCTTAAAATACACTGTTACAACTATAAGAAGTTTCATGCAAGCCTCGTGGTAAACACAAAGAAAAAACTTATATACAAAAAAAAATAGAGAAAAAGGATCAAAGTATATTACTATCAAACCATCAAATCAGAAAGGAACACAACAAGACAAGAAAAGAGAAACAAAAGAACTATAAAACAGACGGAAAAAAATCAACAAGTGGTAATAGTAAGTCCTCACCTAGCACCAATTACTTTAAGTATAAACGGATTAAACTCGATAATCAAAGTATGTAGAGTGGCTGAATGAGTTTCAAAAACCCCAATCCGACGATTACTGTCTATAAGATATTTGCCTTAGGTTTAAGGACACACAAATGCTGAAAGTGAAGGTATTGCAAAAAGATATTTCATGTAAATGTAGCCAAAACAAAGCAGGGTGGCCATACTTATATCAGGCAAAATAGAGTTTAAGTCAAAAACTTAGAGACAAAGACGGACACAAAAGACAAAGAAGGACATTACAAAATGATAAAAGAGAGTATATATTCATGGGTATATACATGTGTACATACATATGCATTATAAATGTGTGTGCACCTAATATCAGAGCACCCAAATATATAAAGCAAACATTGACAATTTGAGGGGAGAAATAAAGAGCATACAATAAGAGTAGGAGACTTCAATATCCTAATTTCAGTAACAGATAGATTATCCAAACAGAAAATCAGTAAAGAAACAGTGAAGTTGAACATTATAAGGTAAGTGGACCTAACACACACAGAACATTCTACCCAATAGAAGTAGAACACACATTCTTCTCAAGCACACACAGCAAATTCTCCAGGAGAGATCACATTCTAGGTCACAGAAGAAGTCTTAAATTTAAGAAGATTGAAATCATTCCAAGTTCCTTTTCCAACCACAATGGAATGAGACCAGAAATCAGTAACACAAGGAAAAAGGAAAAATTCCTAAATACACAGAAATTAAACAAAACACTCTTGAACAACCACTGGGCCAAAGAAGAATTCAAAAGGCAAATTAGAAAGTATCTCAAAACAAATAAACATGAAAATACAACATAACAAAACTTACGGGATACAGCAAAGGCAATACTAAGAGGGAAGTTATAACAATAGAAGCCCATATTAAAACAAAAGAAAGACCTCAAATAAACAACCTAACTTTACACCTTGAGGAATGAGGAAAATCGAACAGATTAAGTCCAAAGTTAGCAGAAAGAAGGAATACCAAAGATGAGAGCAGAAACAAATCAAATAGAGAATAGAAAAAAAATCAAGATTAAGAATTCGTTTGTGGAAAAGATAAACAAAATCGACAAAGCCTTAGGTAAACTCACAAAAAAGGGAAAGCGCTCGAATAAACGAAATCAGAAATGAGAGGCAAGATATTACAACTGATGCCGCAGATGTAAAAAACTATGAGACTATCATGAATAATTATATGCCAACAAACTGGACAGTTTAGAAGTGGATGAATTCTCATAAACACAACCTACCGAGGCTGAAGCTGGAAACAGGAAGCCCGAACAGGGCAGTCACAAAGAAGAAGATGAAATCCATCATCAAAAACCTCCCAACAAAGCAAAAGTCCCAGGGCCAGGTTTCTTCACAGGTAAAACGTACCAAAAAAAAAGAGAGAACCGCTCCAAACTCATTTTCTGAGGCCAGAGTCATCCTGACACAAAAACCAGACAAGAACACACGGAAAGAGAACTATTGGCCAATTGCCCTGATGAAAATGAATATAAAAATCCTCAACAAAATATTAGCAAACCAAATTTAACAGCACGTTAAAAGGATCATATACCATGATCAAGTGATATTTGCCTGAGATGAATGTATAATTCAACATATGCAAATCAATCAATGGTATACAACCCTTTAACAGAATAGTCATATGATAAAAAGTACACGATCTTCTTAATAGATGCAGAAAAATCATCTGACAAAATTCAACATCCTCTAGTAGTAAAAGCTCTCGGCAAATTAAGTAAAGAAGGAACTTATTTCAGCACAATAAAGGCCATATGTGAAAATACCACTGCTAACATCACACTCAATGGCAAAAAGCGGAAAGCTTTTCCTCCAAGATCTGGAACAAGACAAGAATGATTATTCTTGCCACTTCTATTCAATGTAGTGCTAGGAATCCTAGCCAGAGAAATTGGGCAAGAAGAAATGAAAGTCATCCAAATCATAAAGGAAGAAGTAAAATCATGATCTTTTTGCAGATGATGTAATCTTATATGCAGAAAGCCCCAAAGACTCGACAAAATAACTAATAAATGAATTCAGTAAAATCAGGACACAAAATCAGCATAAGAAAATAAGTTGTCTTTCTGTGCACTAACAATGAGCTGTTTAAGAAGGAAATGAAGAAAGCAATCCCATTTATAATAACATCCAGAAAGAGTGAAATACTTAAGAATGAACTTAACCAAGGTGGTGAAAGACTTGTACACTAAAAACTATAAAACATTAGTGAAAGAAATTAAAGTAGACACAAATAAACATAAAGTCACTCTGTTTTCATGGGCTGGAAAAATAATATTGTTAAAATGCCCATAAAACTCAAAGTAGTCTGTAGATTCAAGACAACTCTTGTCAAAATCCCAATGGGGTATTTCACAGAAATAGAAAAAAAAAAACTAACATTCACATGAAACCATAGAATATCCCACATAGTCAAAGTAATTTTGAGCAAGAAGATCAAAGCTAGAGGCACCATACTTCCTTATTTCAAAATGTATTACAAAGCTACAGTAATCAAAGCAGTATGTCAAGAATTTGCCCTTTTTCTAAATTTTTGTTCCATCTGGCCCCCGGCAATTGGATGGCATTAATGTGAATTAATATAATTATTATAGAAAACAGTATGGAGGTCCTCAGAATATTAAAAATAGAACAACAATATGACCCAACAATCCTACTTCTGGATATCTGTCCATAGGAATTAAGATGAGGATCTCAAAGAGATATCTTTGCTACCATGTTCATTACGGCATTTTCACAATAGCCAAAACATAGAAGCAAACTAACTGTCCATTGATGGATGAATGGATAAAGAGAATATTGTATACATATACAGTGAAATATCATCAGCCTTAAAACAGAAGGAAATCCTGCCCTTTGCAACAACGTGGGTGAACCTGGAGGACATTATGCTGAGTGAAATAAGCCAGACACAGAAGGACAAATACTACACAATACCACGTGTTTTCATCAGGGTTCTCCAAAGAGATCGAGCTGATAGGAGAGATGTAGAAAGAGATATATGAGAAGGGGCTTATTAGGGGGATTGAATCACCTGATTACGGAGGCCGAGAAGTCCCATGATAGGCCATCTGCAAGCCGGAGACCCAGGGTACCAGGAAGTGTGGCTCAGTATGGGTGTGAAGGCCTCAGAACCAGGAAAGCTGATGGTGTAATTCTTAGTCTGACGCCACAAGTCTGAGAGATCAGGTTGGCAACCTAGAGTCCTGATGTCCAAGGGCAGGAGGAGAAGGGCATTCCAGCTTCAGAAGAGAGAGCAAGAAGTTGCCCTTTTTCTAACTTTTTGTTCCATCTGGGCCCCAGGAATTGAATGGCACCTGCCCACACTCAAGGCTGGTCTTCCCTACTCAGTCCACCAGTCTCCTGGGCACTCACTGCCAAGCTCTTCTGGAAACACCCTCACAGACCCACCTAGGGCAGCCTAGTCATTCTACGCAAGTACCAAACCACCTGGGTTCCCCTTTCAGCAGAAGAGGGGAAGGGCTCAGTGTCTACCAGAGCATCGGGAAGATTAATGCAAAACTTGAGGCTAAATAATGCATCACTAGCTATCTGGGTATCCCTTAATCCAGTCAAGTTGATACCCCGAAATCTACCTTCACACTACTCACATGATGAGCATATAAGGTCAAGTTCACAGAAGCAAAGTTAGAGTGGTGGTTGCCAGGGGATGGAGAAAGGGAAATTGGGAGATACGAGTCACACAGCACAGAGTTTCAGTTACACGAAATGAATAAGTTCTGAAGACGTACTTTATAGCACAGCACCTAGAGTTAACAATACTGTATTGTATATTTAAAAACTTGCTAAGTGGGTACATTTTATGTTAGGTGCTTTAACAAACACACACACACACACACACACACACGCACACAAATAATAAAGAAGGTAAGAGGAAACTTGGAGATAACGATTGTGTTTACGGAGTAGATTTTGCTATATATTTATTAAGGTGTAAACTTATTTCCAAAATTATCATAGACACTAAATATATAGACACTAAATACATACAAAATTATCATAGACACTAAGGTCATAGACACTAAATATATACAGTTCTTTGTATGCAAATCATACCTCAATAAAGTGCTTTTTAAAAAGACCAATAACCCAACTTAAACATGTTTTGCACAGACATTCCTTCAAAGAAGACATAAAAATGACCAGTAAGCACATGAAAACACGCTCGACGTCATTCGCTGCCAGGAGAATGCAAATGAACAGCGAGGACACCGCTTCACACACCCTGGGATGACTATGAGCCAAAAGACATACAGTGCCTGGCTTTGGTGAGCACGTGGAGACGTCAGACCCTCGTCACCACTGCTGGGAGCGTAAAACGGTGCCGCCTCTTTGGGAAACGGTTGGGTAGTTCCTCAAAGATTTCAACATGGATTTACCATACGATGCAGCAATTTCACTCCTTGGTATATACTTAAGGGAACTAAAGACAAATCCACACAAAAACCTGTACTCCCAGGTTCGTAGTGGCATTATTCATAACAGCCAAAAAGTGGAAACCGCCCAAATGTCCATCTCCATCGAGAGACGATTGAATAAGCAAAATGTAGGCGGTCTATAAAACAGAATATTGTTCAGCCGCAAAGAGGAAGGGCGGGGCAGAGGGTCCTGCCTGGAGGACCACATGGTCCAATGGAGGAGGCAGACAAAAACACCTGGGGCCATTGGAGGTGGAGGCGAGCTCGGGGGAGCTTGGCGGAGGTGAGGCAGAGCCACGTTCTACAGTCTCATCTCTACAGTCAATGACAGAAGAGACAGAAGTTACCACAGAAAGACACGTGTGTGCCGGAGCTGAGGCGGACGTTCCCTTGGCAGAGGGAGGACATCGGACCCCCCGAGCTTGGCCTACACCCTGCCTGTGGCACTGGCAGGGAGGCTCTGTGGGCCTGCCTGGGTGGGCATCACGCCTGCAACACGAGATGTCAGATTAGCGATGAAGCCGCCCTGGAGGACGTTGATTTTTAGGAGCCTGGGTTGAGAAGTCACAGATGCAGTTTGCTGGAAATGATCATGAGAGTCTGAGGAAACCCACACCCCTGTGAGGAAAGGCTGTCAGTGTGGCTGAGGCGGACCAGGACAGACGGTGGGAAGGGAGTTCCCGGCAGGCCCCCACTTGGCTGGCTGCTCGGTGGCTGTGGGGTTAGCTGGGCTGTCTCTGGCCAGGGAATAGGACCTGGGGACCCCCGGACCTGTGCATGTGCGATCCTTCGGCCCAGCGGCGTGGGCTCTGCTGGCACAGAGTTCCTGGAAGATGCCTGGACTGCCCCTGTCACCTGGGCTCCTCTCCCTGCCCTCGTGGTCTCCAGCGATGTCACTCCCTGCTTCAGAGAAGATGCTTGGCTCCGACTGAGGAGTCACTCCTGCTGGCTGAGCCTCCCCATGCACTTTCTCCAGATGACCCTTCTCAGAGGTGTGGGTCTGAGTCCCCAGTGCCCACCCATGGGCACTCCCCACATGCTCAAGCCTCCAGGCTTGCCAGCTCATGCCAGCGTGAACTTACTATGCCCCTACTGTGTATGAGGCCTAAGCTGGGTTTTGTTGGGGATCCAGAGAGAAACTCTCAGTGGTGGGTGGAAAGACCAGTGTGCAAAGAGCCACAGTGAGGGTCAGGCCGGGACAGGCACAAGGCATGCTTGGATCAAGGGCAGGTGAGGCCCCAGCAGTGCCCAGGAGAGCTGGCTGCCGGAGGAGGTGGTCCGGTGCCTCCTTCATGAGATGGATCCAGGAGTCCGGGATGGCATGAGCGAAGGCCATGAGGGAAGAGGCCAGAGGGAAGTTGCTTAACTGGAGGCTGAGCTGTGTGGGGACTCCTGAGACCCCAGGCAAAACACCAGAGGGCTGAGCATGCAGCCCAGACGTTTGGGTTTGTCCTGGGGGCACTGGGGAATCAGGATGGTTCTGGAGGGCTCTCTTTGGAAGCCCCACATGGACAAGGACTGGCAGGGATGAGACTGGAGACTGAGGCCAGGGAAGAGGCTGGAGTCTCACTTCCCCAAGAGGGGATGGGCTTAGGCCACAGGAGGAGTGGGACAGAGACGGCGTGCCAGTCAAGACCCCTACCTGAGACAAGTGGCTGGGCCAGGGCGCTGGGGCTACTCTTCCAAGAAAATGTCACTCACAATGCAACATTGGGAGAAAGAGCCGGAACTCTCCCCAGGATGGTGCCCATGTCCTGGAGGCCCGGCCCTGGCCCTCTTCTCCTGGCTGCCTGATGAGTGGAGGCCCCAGTCCCCAGCCCAAACAGGGCTCTCTGCACCCCCCTGCTTCACAGGGGTGTTTTCCTTCTGAAGAGTCCTGCCTGGATGGCTCCCTGGAGAACACCGCGCCTCCACCTACCCTGGGTTCCTCAATTTCATTCCCTCTAATGAGCCCATGTGAGGCCAGGCGAAGCAATGAGAAGTGCCGGGGCTTCTCAGAATCGCTGCCACAGCCAGACAGGCACGCGGCCCCAGCATGCTGCCCACTGCCTCGCCGCCTTGTAATGAGCGGGAGAAATCCGGGAATTAATGAGAACAGGAAATTAATCACAGGTTGCCTGGCAGCGCTCTTCACCCTGGGAGGCCTGTTGCAGGTTTGGAGCTTGGACCCCAGGTCCAGGTTGGGGGTGGGGAGCGGAGATCTGGGCTCCAGGATCACGCCATAAATTCGGAGGCTTCCTTTGCCTGTCACACTCGGAGGCCGCCCGGGACAGAGTTAGGGGAAGAGCAGGAGCCTTGAGGATGGGTGGAGTCAGAGTTCTGGCCCTGCCACCTGCTGTGTGACCTAAAGGCGAGAGCTTAACCTCCCTGAGCTCTGGAGTTTGCCATCTCTCTCTCTCTCTCTCTTTTTTTTTTTTGAGACGGAATCTCGCTCTGTCACAGGCTGGAGTGCAGTGGTATGAGCTCTTGCTCACCGCAACCTCCGCCTCCCGGGTTCAAGTGATTCTCTTACCTCAGTCTCCCGAATAGCTGGGATTACAGGCACCTGCCACTCCGCCTGGCTAATTTTTGGATTTTCCGTAGAGATGGGGTTTCACCATGTTGGCCAGGCTGGTCTTGAACTCCTGACCTCAAGTGACCCACCCGCCTCGACCTCTCAAAGTGCTGGGAATACAGGCATGAGCCATCACGCCCGGCCGAGTCTGCCGTCTTTTAAAGGAAGAAGGTAACCTGGTGTGATTGTCGTGCTGATGAGATGTCATACATTTTACCAACCCCAAAGCACACAAACACAGTTAGGAAATGAGACCCCTTCCCCTCCCCAGGAGCCCACAGTCCCGCTGTCCAGAGGACTAGAAAGGTGCCCACACGGTGTGGGCCAAGGCAGCATCCCTGGATGCAGCGACCACGGGCCTGGGCTTCCGGGACTGCTCCGCCTTCAGCAGCCCACAGCCCTCCCAAATTACTTCTTGGGAAAGGAGAGGTGGGGAGGGCAGGGAAGGGCACAGAGGTGGGAAAGGACAGCTGTGTTTGCTTTCCAGTTTGATGGGGCAATTTGCAGGGCAGAGAGGAGACAGGCTGCGGATTCTGGCTGGGGCCAAATGAGGGTGGGTGCAGGTGACTGACCAGGCTGAGAGTGCACCTGTGTGTCCCGACGTACATGGAGGCCAGGCATTGCTCCACCCTGTGCCCCCCACCCCCTGTCCCCTGCCCAGCCATGGCCTGCTCTGGCCCGTGGTCAGCCCTGGGGTTGGCTGTAGGGTGACATAAAGTCTGTGTCCAGGTATCATCGGAAGGCACGAACGACACAGCACATCCAGAAGCAGCTGCCGGGGCATTTTTTATGGAGGACAAAGACTTTCAAATGTGTTTTCAATCCCCTTGTAAGAAAGCAAGTTCATAGAAAAGACAGTTGGCCTTCCAGCCTCCTTCCTTCTAGCAGACTCTTTCTTTACCTCTGGCTGTGGCCAGTGTCTCAGAAGAGAGTGGCCGTGACCCATAATGGGCGCAGGTGAGCACAGGTGGGCTCAGCTCAGAGGTGGCCTGAGGGAAATGCCATGAGCGGGGGGCTTGGAAGGAAGGGAGACGCATGCAGGCCCCTGAGGTCTCTCCTGTGACTGGGAGCTGTGGCCAGGTCACCTCTAGGGTCCCCCGAGCTCCTGCCGTAAGCTGACTCTCCCTGGAGAGCGAGGGCCACAGGAGTGGAAGTCAGGAGGGAAAAGCTCTCGTGGGCCCCAGGAAGTACCTGCAGTCCCCACAGCAGCGACTCTGCCGACCCCTCAGGCTAGGGGCACCGAGGAGCGGCTGGAGGAAGCGGGTGCCTAACAGCAGGGCTCACGCTGACCTAAGTGGGAGCCGGAGGCTGCGGGAGCCGGGCTGGGGCTGAGTCCAGGACTGAGCCTCCCGGCTCTGGGGAGGCTTTGGTGCTCTCGGTATCCACCCGAGAAGACCCTGGTGGAGGAGCCGGGCAGCCCTGCCTCCGCTCTGCGGGAGAGGCGTCGGCGCTGGCTACTCAGAGGCTGCACAGTGAGCTGCTCTGCTGCTCCGGGCTGCTATCAGCACAGGCCTGGGCATCCCCGCCCAGCTTCAGCCCAGACCCAGCAAGACCTGCCCACACCCCAGGTGTACCACCTGGGCACCCAGGAAGCGCCATCCCAGAGATCCCCAGGAGGGCCTCCTCCCTCCACAGGCTCATGCAGCTTCCCTGACGTCCTTCAAGGCCTCCGAGAGGAAGGACTCGACGCTCACAGAGCCTGCTGAGCTCAGGCCCACCGTGCCCTCTGCTCACTGGCCTCATTCCTTCCCGGCCTCCGTCTCCTCTCCTCCCCTCTGCTGCTTGCAGGAGAAAGCGCTGCACAGCCAGGGCTCCAGAGGAAAAAGATGCCCTGGGTCCAGCAAGCAGCAGAGATGGTCCCTCCTACCGCAGGGGGAAAGGATGTGTAGGGCACCCAGAGTGGGAGACAGCAGATGGGCACAGCCCAGGGCACAGCCCGCACCCTGGCTTCCAGGAGGTTTCAGCAAACTGCCCAACCCGACTGTCTGTACTCCACCCTGGAGACTCAGCTCCCCACCCAGGAAGCCCTCCTGGAACCCCAGCCAGGCTCTGTGGGCCCCGGAGATTCCTCTCTGCACTTGTCTGTGCCCACTCATGCCAGCCCACCCCCATCAGCCTGGGAGCTCCCCCACAGAGGGAACAGCATCCCACTCCTCTCCCTGACCCAGGGCCCCACCCCAGGCGAGGCACCACAGCAGGCAGGGGAGGCGGAGCAGCGAGTGAGCAGCAAGTGAGCTCCGGAGGCCTGCACTCAACCCTCCCCACCGACGGAGGCCTGCACTCAATCCTCCCCGCCGGCCGGAGGCCTGCACTCAACCCTCCCCACCGACGGAGGCCTGCACTCAATCCTCCCCGCCGGCCGGAGGCTGCGGTTTGGGCCAGGCCTCTGCTTGGCTTGTTGGCACAGGAGTGGGGAGCCCAGTGAGGATGGGGGTGGCCACGTCCATGCTAAGTGAGTAAGCCTGTTGGCCAAGCCTCGGGAAAGGTTGTCCAGGTTGCTTTAATAATGAAATGTTTCATGACATCAAATATTCCTCCTAATTAAGCCAGAAAGGTCGGGGAACTGCACCTTTTTTGTTTCCTGGGCAGTTTGGTCTGACCTTTAGTTGGTGAAAGAGGCCTGCTGCTGTCCCTCTTGCCAGTGGCGAGAGGGACCCTGCAACTGACCTGGCCCTTCTGCTGTGCCTGTGGGACACCCCAGCCTCAGTTTCCCCATGTCTGCCATGAGTTAAGTTGGGCTCAGCGAAGGGGCGGGGCCAGGGATCTTTGGCGTCCTTGGAACTGGGGATGAAGGCTCAGTCTGTTTGGGAAACCTCTTGGGAAAGGGTGGGCGTGGGTCTGTTCCCCTCACCCCAGCCTTCTGCCTGCCTGGCCTGGAAGCCCTGGTCCTGCTTCGGGCCCCCTGGAAGGCCAGCAGCAGAGGGGACCGCTTCACAGGCCTCATGCGTGGAAAGTTGCCGTAGCTTGCTAAAGATGAGTTTGTCTCTGAATTGCTCGTCCACCTGGTGTTAATAGCACTTTTCCGTGCAGAAACACACGCTCCTCGAGATGCCCAGCTCTTGTGTGAGGCTACGGCACCACAGGAAGAAATCAGAGCAGCGGAAAGCTCAGTTCAGTTGGAAGAGGATGACGGACAGGAAAGGAAGGACTGCAGCTGCCTTTACGGGCGGCTCAGCCTACGCCACACACTCACTTACTTTGCTGAAATTTTCTGTAATGTGTGCTGTTATGATTCCCATTGCACAGATGGCACAATGGAGGCTCTGTGAGGGTAAATGTGATTTAACCTCGCAACAGAGTTTATATTTGATGGAGCTGGGCTTTGAACCGGGGGACTGCATCCTCCCACCCCTCCCCTTTTCTGCCACCTTGGCTGGGAAGCAGAGGAGTTCTGACTCACAGCCCAGAGTCCTGTCTACACCGGATGCCATGGGAAGAACCCGGCGTAGAGCAGGCGGTGAAGATGCAGGCGCAGCCCTGCCAGGGGTGGGCAGTGGGGTAGCAGGAATGGGCCTCAGAGCTTTGGGGGTGGCTGGGCTCGGTAAACAGAGGAGGGGTGGAAAGCTGGTGGGGCCCCCGCCCCGCCCATGATAAATGTGGTGATTTGTGGACAGCTGTCAACATGGGCTAGAGAAACCCAACGAGCCCAAAAAACGCCCTGCACAAAAATCTCTTTGGAAAAATCAACGGGAAACCGAAGCCTGCCAGAGACTTCAGCTTGTACCACTGGCTTCTCTGGAACTCATCGGGCCGGTTATTTAAGAACAACCACCCAAGATCAACTTTAGAGCCACTTCTCCTTGCGAGGAGAAGGCAGAACGCTGAGAGGAACATAAGGAGGAGAAAAACACGGAACCTTCTTTGACGGGATCCGTGTGCCTCTTGCCAGGTTTACACTTTGAAATGAGAAGCAAATGTTGGGAAAACATGTCAGACGATCCAGGCTCCGAAACCAGTGAGAGGCTTGGAGGGAACGAAGGAGGGGCGGGAACAGCCTGCAGGAGGCCAGCGGCTCCTGTCGGGGGAAAGGGGCCTCGGCAGGAGAGCCCCAGGGGCCCCAGACGGGTGGTGACACCGTCCATCCACATCTGGGCACCTGGCTCAGGAACTTGCCCAGAGCAGGTGGCCACGCTGTCACATGGAGACAGGTCCCAGGACTGGAGACAGGTCAAAGCCCGGAGCCAGGATGGCTGGGGTGCTGAGCTAGGGACAGACATGAGAACTGCCTTCACTGTCTGCAGAGCTCCCAGGAGGCAAAGGAGCCAGAGAAGGTTCTGGAATTAGAGGGCATCTCCTTGAACCCAACAAGGTACCCAGGACAGCACCTCCAACCTGATCACCTTGTCTCCCACTTTCCTCTGGGAACAAGTTCCTGGGAGCCCCTGCAGCTTTTCCTGGCACGTTGCCCTCCCCTGGGATTAGGCCAAAAGCGACTTTCTCCGGAAACAACAGAGGGTCCACCTGTGTGCCTGCGGCTCCCAGATTTGGGAGCGAACAGTGGGGACAGGTGCCTGGGGCGCCAGAGGTCATCCCCTTCCTAAGGGGGCTGCCTCCTGGCTCTTATGCTTTCTGCTTCCCTGTATGCGACCACGTCTCCACAGAACCACCCTCCCATGGGCCTCAGCACCACAGTGTGGCACCGGTCAGCAAAGCACACGGGCGGGGGCTGTGGACCTGCCTGCACCTCACCTCCAGATGGTCCTTACACTTCGGGCCACCTGGGCTGGGCGTGAGTGCCTCATTCCTGGAGGCTCTCCTCTTGTAGGGCTGTGGGAGGAGAGGGTAGGGGCTGAGATGAGGGTCCTCTCAGCTCAGATACTCGAAATGCTCAGGCCAATGGTGGGCTGGGAGGCCTGGAAGACCTGGCTTGTCCTTGCCTCTTCGTCACCTTCCTATGGGGCCGGCTCGGGACGAGACTGCCCAGAGTCCCAGCGTTCATGGTCTGGGGGGTTGAGAGGTGCTGGCAGTCTCTAAATGCACGGCCCCCAGCCTGGCACCTAGCTGTGGGCAGAGAGCCAGGTGGGGGCTGCAGGGGTTGAGACTTCGGGAAACCCTCTCACCCCTTCTTTTCTGTTTCTCTTGCCAGCCCCCAGGCCAGAGGCTACTTGCGTGGCTGCCAAGGGCATGTGAGCACCCCTTCACCAAGCAGGTGTGTGCATTCCCGCTGCTCTGGGCACCCAGGGCGTTCCAGCAGGTGATGGCACACTGATTGTGGCAGCCCCACGGCAGGGGTGGGGAGCCTGGGGGGAGCGCTAGCTGGCAGCTGGATGCCAAGGTGACAGTGCTTATGTGCCTGGCACCCTGCCAGGCTGCACCACTCAGCTGATAACCAGTCATTACTCCAAGCATCACTCCCGCCCTCCTAACGAACCCCTCGGTTCTGCTTCCTGCAAGAAAGTGCTTTCCTGTGCTTCGGTGGAGATGGAATAAGACAAATAGGTGTGTGTCCGGCCCGGGGCAGGAGGACACATTGTTCCGTGAGCTGCTCTTTCCACGGTGTTGTCTAAAGTGCCCAAACCCGAACAGAAACCCTTAGGAAGAGCAGGGTCTCCCAGGAGAAATCGAGCCCTGGGGCAGAGAGGCCGGGCAACGCTCACTCCTTTGCCAGTCACAGCCTGACAGTGGCCTCTCTGGATATGTGCTGTCTCCTCTGCAGGGGGCTTAGTGAGCCCAGCCTGACGGTGCTGTCCTGAAGATGAAACAAGAAACGGAGGCACGAACATTCTGCAGAGCTGGAAGTGCCCACACGACCCTAGACGGACATGATGGCTCCATCCGCACACGCAGCCCCTCCGGCCCGTTAGCAGCGGGAGTCACGGCCCTAGACGGACATGATTATCTCCATCCGCACGCGCAGCCCCTCCAGCCCATTAGCAGTGGGAGTCCAGGAGCAGGAGTCATGACTTGGTTCAGGGGTGATGAAACGCTGCCGGCGCTCTGAAGCCCTGCCAGCCCCCAGCACCGAGCCCGCTGCACTCCTCACGTCGCATTCATCAACAGCAGTGCTCACTGCACGTGCAGGCGATCAGCGGCTCTCCTCCAGCCAAGGGCCAGGGGCCAGGGCTCCGACCAGATTCTTACACCTAGGCCCAGGGCAGACAGGGCTTCCCAGGCCACTTGCCTGCTCACCTCCAGGGGATGGGTGAACAAGGCCCAGCATGGCATGGACCAGGCTGAAGGGAGAGGGATGTGGCCAGCCAGGGTACTCCTGCCGGCAGCTGCCATAGAGGAGGGAGACCCCCATTCAAGGGCAGGGGCGCTTCGAAGCAGCATGACCTTTGCCTCTGACAGCTGGGGCTTGCTGCTTCCAAAACCAGCTGGGATGGTAGTCAGTGTTTTTGCTCTGCAGAGGAACCATGACCACTGCTCCCTGGGGTGCTGAGGTTTTGATGAGACCCATCTCACCCAGGGTCCAGGGTGTCAGCAGCCAGCTACATCTGACACAGGTGGGGCCCATGTGGTTTCTGCTGGGGATGAGCGCTCACTTCTCACCCCCTCCTGGCCTTTGCCCACCTGTGTCAGCCCCGAAACGGAGCTTTTCTAGCAGATGGGGAAAGGCATCTTGCAGGGAACGGGAGGCATCTGTTTTTCCCTACAGTTCATTAGATCTGGACACGGGGATGCTTGCAGCCATAGAACGCTGAGTGACTTGTAATAACAGACGACAAACGAACACAAGTTGTTTTTAAAGATATTCTAGTAAAGTTGTGTCCCAGACCCCCGGGGTGGGTTTGTGTGACTGACCCACTGCAGCCTTCTTCGTGGGAAGGGTACAGAGAAATTCTGGTGTTGAGCAGAATTTCCATTCTTACAGCAGCTCCTGTGTCATGGGGCCAAGGGAGCTGGGAGCCTGTGTGAGCAAATTCCCTGTCTGTTCCCCCAGTGGGAGTGTGTCCCCGCGTGGACGTGCTTGCTGGGTGAGGACAGAATGGCACCATGCCTCTCCCATCCCCTGAAGACCCATCTCAAAGACCATCTCCTCTAAGAAACAGTTCCCAAACCCTCTTGGCCTCCCCAGCCCTTGGCAGAAATGGGCTTTTCTTCTCCAGGATCCCCAGGGCCTCCTGCAGGCCTCTCTCAGATGGGTCGCCCGCAGTCCTTGGCCCTTGTTCCACCCATGCTGTGCACCCTGTGGGGTCCCCTGGGACAGGATAGCTCTCTCAAGACCACAAGAATCAAGGTTGAAGCTTTCCAGTAGGAATCATCAACATCCCAGGAGGTCCCCTGGCAAAGCGGCCTGGTGCTTCCCCATCAAATTCCGGAAGAAACACGGTAGCAGATGGCCTGGGGCAGGAATCAAGCTCGCTTTCTCCCTTGCTGGGACTGCTGAACTGGTGGCCAGTAGGCAGGCAGACATCATCTCTGGCTTCCAGAGAGGCACTGAATTAACAGGTGTCTTGGGCAACCATGGGAACAAGGTGGACCCATAAGGTCTTTCGGTAAAATCGCAGAGGACCTGGAGATCTATGAATGTGCCGGAGGACACGGCGTGGAGCCTGAACAGAGTCTCAGCATCAGGCCCGCCCTGCCTCCTCCTGCCTCACGGTTTCCTCTGTCAGGTGGGGGAAGACAGAAGACAGATTTCCCAGCCTGGCAACGCCTAGATCCGGGAGGAGAACCTCATCTCCTGGGTAACCTGCCAACAGGTTTGCGAGTGCACGATGTGGAACTGTGGACTTGGCTGGTCCTCGATCTGTATCGACTGGACCAGAATCTGGATCTGGGTAAACTGAGGCAAGGGGCTCCCCGACACTAGACGGGGTGCAGGCAAGGTCAGCACTGGGAGCAATGCACCAGCCCCATTTCCAGGTGAGCAGGGGTGACATCCCTGCAGAAGCCAGCCACCCACAGGCCACCCTGCTCTTGGGGACTGAGTCACATCCTACTTAGTAGCTTGGGGATGGTTTTACTTTGCAGTTAAGTAATCTTTAATAAGGTAATTAAAAAGGAAAAAGAGGAAAAACAAAGGCAAATGAGGTAACCACGCAGCAGCACTACTGCCAGGGAGGGGCTGGCCGGAGGCGACAGCCGCCTTTCCAGGGTGGCCTCAACACCAGCCAGGGCCCCTGGTGCTTCTGAAGGGTCTCTGATTGGCACCGTTCCAGGCCCAGTTCATCTCTGCTTGCCAAAGGTAGGGTTTGTCTGCTTCCCCCGACAGATGCTGCCAGGGTCCCGAGTGTCAGCTTGGGGAGGGTGAATAGAGGCGGGAGTGAGGAGGGAGGGTAGATTCCAGGCCGGGATTTCACTCAGGCTAGAGAAGGGGGTGGATCCACAAAAGCCGGCTGGGGTTTGGAGAGGATCCTGGGCCCCATCTGCATGAAGGGCTCTGGACAGTGACAAATGGATAGTGACAAATCATATCAGCTCTCTTGTTTCATCCATGCAGTGGCTCTAGCGTGAAGACAGTGTCGGCTCCACTTTAGGGAGCAGGAAACTGAGGCTCAGGAAAGTGGGTGGCTTTCCAAGGGCATCCCCCACGGAGGGGATGTGGTGAGGACTGGCCCAGGCCTTCGGACTTCACCCCTGCTGCTCCCACTCTACCGGGAAGTCCTGTGGGACGCAGCCTGTGGCTGAACCTCTTCCCATCCAGCAGCTTGGGAACTTCTTCCCATCTTTTTCTCATGAAGAAAATCAAAAGCAAGGATCTCCACTTCTGGGAGCAAGTCTCTACCCCCTCTTCTAATCCACTGTGTCCTGGACTCCACCTATAAGGGGCCATCCTCCTGCGCCCAGCACCAACTCTGCCCCTGAGACCTCAGCTGCATTCACCTTCCGCTCTCACAATTCACAATTTTCTGGAATTTTTCCTGGTGCTGTTTCCACTGACTCCTCACCAAAGCTCATCTCCCTCATGCCTCCCAGCCGCTGATCTGGACATCATAAGGTCAAGAAAGCTGAGTTCTAGAACTTTCCATCAACCAAAAGCATTATCTTCCACAATAAAAAGATGTGCAGGTTTGAGGATGGTTTCAGAGAAAGCTGCAGGATTCTAAAGCAGAATGTAGTCTTTGGAAGCCTAGGTGAGTCTCTGCCTGGCTGTGTCATGCTGCCTGCATCACATTGCTGTTCTGAGTCTTTATCTTCTCACCTGAAATTCATGTGGTTATGATGAAGACTGAGCAAGGAAATGCAATACTGAACTCAGTGCCTGGCATGCGTCAGGTGGATTGGCAATACAAGCACTTGCCCTTCCTTCGTGACAGGCAATCTGACCCAAAAACTTTCATCCATCTACCTTTCCAACTGTCCATTCATCTATCCACCCATCCATTCTCTTATCCATTCTGTCATCCATCCATCCATCCATCCATCCATCTCTCCATCCATCCATCATCCATCCATCCATCCATCCATCTCTCCATCCATCCATCATCCATTCATACATCCATTCATCCATCCATCCATCCATTCATACATCCATTCATGCATTCATCCATCCATCCATCTCTCCATCCATCCATCTACCCATCCATCCATCCCTCCACAAATCCAACCATTTCTCTATGCATTCAACCATTTCTCCATCCATCCATGCATCCATTCCACTCATCCATCCATCCATCTATCCATTTATCTGTTCTTCCACCCATCCAATCATTTCTCCATGCACTCAACCATCACTCCCTCCCTCCCTCCATCTAACCATCCATCCATCCGTTCACCCATTTTCCTACCCATCCCCTCATTTGTCCATCCGTGCATCCAGCCACTCACCCATCCACCCACCCATTCTCCAATCTCTTCTTTCAACAAACCTTCCTTCCTTCATTCCAATCCTTAGCCCTAGATTATGTCACGGCTCTGGCTTTCTGTAGCATGAGTTCACTGCTCTTACAGCTCCTCACAGCGGCCTCTCAAATTCAACTTCTTCCTCCCAAACCGAGACCTTTTCTGAGAACCCCTCAGAAGGCCCTCTCCGCTGTTCTCTGGCAAAAGATTTTCCATGGAGAACTTCATGCTGTTCTTCAAACAGCCTCCCCTGGGCCCTCCCTCCTTACTTACCCACATTACTAAGCATGTTGCATTATGGGGCCAAGAAGTAGAAACAGAGTAATTACCCATCCTTTTTGACTTTGTTTCCTGAGAGACAATTGAACAAAAATAACCCATTGTCATGTGGTCCCTGTCACAGCTACAAAAGCTCTGGAGGTCTGGCATTCTGGGTCACAGATGCTTGCTCACTTGGCCCCCACCGCCACTGAGAAGGACATGTTTAGGTTTAGAAATGCACAAACAACCCAAGATGAGTTGAGAGTATTTTTCTGTTTTTCTTTTCCTTTTCTTTTTTTTCAGTGATCCTCAAGACTGAAGTTCTTTTCAATATGTCAGGCTTTTCAAAAAATGATTAAAACACACCGGCTTATTAAATAGAGCTGCTTCAGACTTAATTTAGCAAACTGCAACATTTTTATCATTTTTATAAAGCCGTTTTTAATGAAAACCGTCTGCAAGGAGACCAAACACCGAGGTTGGAATCATGTTTTCTCCGTATTTGTTATCCCTGAAGATGTTGTTCCCAGATTTTACAGAAATAATAAATTTCATTAGACGTTTGGGTCTCTGCAGCCGTGCCACGCGTCTCTGAACTTTCCAGTTCGCAGTGTGAGAAGCTAATCCCACTGTCATTTTTCAGCCCTGCCAACTCCCAGCCACACGTTCATACCTTCCTCGCCTCTGTGTAAATGTAGACCTTGCAGCAACATTCAACCCAATGTGTTTATTTTACATGAGCCCAAAAGACGTGGTTCTAATAGGCGTGAATGTCTTTTCTCAGCGGCACGACGTTCTCGTCCCGTAGCTCCCGGTTTCAGCGTTGCTTCCCACAGGTCGTGTCCTCAGCCACCGGGAATCAGTCGGGAGGCGTCCAAGCTGGCTTCGCCCGTACAGGCTGTCATCTGTTCGCGTGTTGTGTGTGCCCATCAGGCATCCAAGCCTGTCCTGGACACCCCTCCAGTGACACCTCATTAACAGAGGTGAAGCTTCCAGCCCCACAAATTATGTCTGCCATAAAACTACCTCGAAAGTGAATTCTCAGGTCCAAGGCCCGTGACCTGTCTTGGTGGCGTCTGATGGCCTGGCTCCATGTTGGAAGCAGAGGTGGCTAGAGCCTGAGTCTCCCTGTGAAGCGGGCCAGGCTGTGCGGCCCCAGCTGACGAGGTCATGACTGGCACACGGCCAGTCAGAATTAAGCCTGAGAGCCAAGGTAGTGGGGCATGGCAGGGGTGGGAGCGTCACCTGGTTTGGCCCCTCTGGCTCCTGGAGTCTGGCTACAGAGTCAGGTGGGGTCATGGGGGCAGGTAGCTCCTCCCTGGCTCCTCCTGCAGTGCATGTTGTTAACTCTGTTCTCTGGAGGCAGAAGAGGATTTGATGAGGACAGTGGAGCCCACAGCATAGAAAGGGCATTTGGTCCATCAGATCCCCCAAAGCCAACATCCTACCACTAGTCTGTCTGGGGGCCGTTCTGTTCAGCAATTGGGCTTTGCCTGCATTCTGAGAGCAGCTCCAGTTCCTCCTCTCTGGGGATCCAATGGGGAGGGAAACTGTGGTCACTGACGTGGAGGGCCCCCCTCGGCTGTGATTTCAGCCTCCAGGTGCTGCCGGTCCCGGGAGGGGTTAGTGTCTCCTGTTTTGCACACGGCTCGCAGGCAGCACAGGTGCAATTGCTCTTGGTGCACTTTGGGTGGCCAGTTTTTTGTCAAGGACTGGAAGTAGGGCCACCAACCATCTCGGCTTGCTTGGGACTGAGTTTCTGGGATGCAAGACTTTCACAGTTAAAATTAGGAGAGTTCCGGGCACACCAGTGAGGCAGACAAGCAGCGTTTGTGCCACTGTCTTTGGTGAAAAGTCATTTTCTGTGGGGGGCCAGGTGGAATATATCTCTCCTCCACCACGCTGCAGGAGCGTGGACCCCAGGGCACATCCTGTGTAACGCCATAAGTGTTCCCCGGCTGCTTCCAAGTGCCAAGGGTTGTTCTCTCTATTTCTCCCCACCAGAGTTAGGCAAACCAGCACCCTACTGCTGTGGCCATTCTCAGTCCTCAGCACCAGGGGACGGGCACCCAGGGGCTTGATTCCATGAGTAACTGGCCTTCCCAAGAGGCCAGTGCTCAACACACACGGGAAGACACCAAAGCCAGAAGGGACAAGACTGGCCCACCGTCACTCAGTGAGGCGCTGGCACTGTGGGAGACTGGAGGGACCCCAGGGCACTGACCTCGCAGCCCAGGGCTTTTTCTACCCCGCACCACGCCCGGACCTGGCCCCAGCAGACCCCCTACACTCTCCTCCCAGAAGCCAGGCCGACTTTCAGTTCAGCTGAGGTCACCCAGAACTCCCAGCAGCTTTTGTCACATCCAGCCTCACACTCCCATCAGGGCAAATGCCCCCAGCCGGCTCTACCGCCAAACTAACAATCTTCCGAACCCCATGCTGTGAAGAACAAAGGTCCAATTCAGCCTCCTGGGCAGGGAAGGGGTCTCATTAAGGCCCTGGCAGCCAACGTGGGGGCTGAGGTATTGTTTTTAATGGAAAAACAAGAATTTGCAGTTATGTGTTAGATTAAAGGCTTTATCCTGGGGAATTAATCGGATTGCTACTGGCCTTGAGTTGTGTAGCCTTTGACTTCACATCCTCAGAAAAGCCACAGACCAGGGCTGGGAAATTGGTTCATTTCTCTTCCTGGTATTTAATGAAGCCCCAGCCAGGGGTGGCACGGCGTCTCCTCCCCCCGGCCCCGGCTGCTGCGAATTACCTCTCACCTGCACTGGTGACAGTCCCTGAGCACTCACCTGCCCATCCCTCTCCTCCGCTAATCCATCCAAGACACACTGCCAGATTCATCCTCGGAAAACACTGCCCTGGTCACGAACTGCTCAGAAGCCTGGGTCTGTCCACTGCCTCCAGAATAATCTTCAAACTCTCCTGTCCCCTGAGTTCCTGTTTCAACAAACTTCACACTTTTTATCGGAGTGTAATACACAGGCGGAACAGTACATGGATTGGCAGGGTACATAATGAATTTTCACAGAGTAGTGGTGCAGGCCTCTAGCCATCCCATGGAACAAGAAACGGAACGGCGCCAGCACCCCAGAAACCCCCCCACACACCTCTCTTCCTGTTGGCAGCCTTCTGTCCCAGGGGTGATAATTACCCTGCTTTCCACCCTAGTTTTAAGTGATTTTTACATTTTTTATACATGAAATTATACAGCACATTGTGTATGCTTTTGTATTCAGTTCAGTATGCTTTAAAAAGGTGACCTCTCCTTCCAGCTCTGCGTACCCCACACAGCTGGGAAATAGTGCACACGTCTTGGACAGGCCTCACCATGCGACCCTGCTCCCCTGGGCATCCCTCATGCCTCAAATCCTTGACCATCTCATTGGGAGCCCCCTCTTCCAGGAAGCCCCTTTGGATTTCCCTGCACGCTGAGGGCTCCCTCCTATGGGAAGAAACTTCCCCCTGCAACCCCCCTATCCCACAGGTCAGGGGTAAATCTCTGCTTAGACAGGGAGCTGCTCAGGGCTGGGGACTCCCGGGGGCACCTGTGCATAAACCGTGGTGCTTGCCACTCCACAAGGCATGAGTTTGCTTGTCAGTGCCATCATGGATCTCAGGTGGTGGTACAGTCTCCTGGGAAAGAGAGGGAGGAGCCGGGAAAGAAGTGGGGACGAGAGGGAGGGAAACAAGAGGGTGGCTACATTTTTGAAGGCCTACTATGAGCAAATCGTTGTGGTCACTATGCTGCCATTACCTGGCTCGATTGTCTCAGCCACCTCCTGAGGTGAGTTCAATTTCCCTACAAGCTGTGTGGCCCTGCGCAGGTTACATGACGTCTCTGAGCCTCTGTTTTCTCCTCTGTAAAGTGGGGATCATGGAACCCACCTTGCAGGCTGCTGTGTGGACAGGTGATAGTGAGGCCCAGAGCTGACCTGGAGCTGGGGGCACGGGAGGCCACCAAGTCACAGCGGTGATCATGACCTAATGTCCCGTCTTTGCATCTCATCTCGGAGGAAGGAGGAAAGCCAGAGAAGGCCTTCCCACCCCTGGAGGAAGCTGGGAGAGTGGCTGGAAAGCTGCCTGCGCCTCTGGCTTCCCTGAGGAAATCTCAGCACCTCTTTCTTCCTCTTGTGGAAGCTGCGGGCATGACCCGCTGAATAGCTCTGGAAGCCCCCATAGCTAAGCAGGGGCCATCCGACTTCTTCCAATCTTGTCCAAGGTGAGAGTCTTGCCCGGGGGGAGGACAGGGCCATGGCAGCTCTGGGCATCCCAGCACCCCTTCCCTGAGGTCTGGATGGCTCCAAGAGGAGGGGACACATCAGAACTGCCTGGGAGTTGCCAAGAGCTTCAGAACTCTGCATGGCACAAGACACAGAGGTCCGCATGCTGCTCAGCTGGAGAGAAAGCCGGGGTCGGTGGGGCCACAGGTGCAGCTTCTAAGGAAACGTCTTTCAACCCCACTTTCACTGTCGGTGGCTGAGACCCCAGAGTTCCAGCTTCCATTTGGCAAAAATCTGTGAACGTTAGTTCCTTATTTCATACCCAACAAATACCCTAAATGGACTGAAGATGTTATAAATGCCAAATAGCTAGAGCATTAGAAAAGAGAAGAAAAATACTAGACCCTCAGATAAGGAAGGCTTTCCAAGCAAGATGCAAAGTCTAGATGCTGTGAAGGAAAATAAGAACCAATGTAAGATCACGAGATCACTGAGTGCTGAAAGACACATGCACACACATGCACATGCATACACTTGCACACACAGACGCACAGATGTACACACATATGCACAGATGCACACATACAAACACACCCACGCACACACACAGACAACAGGCACGCATGCCACACACATGCACACAGATGCACACACAAACACACATACGCACAAGCACACACAAACATGCAGGCACACATATGCACACGCACATATGCACACTCACAAACATGCACACGCACGTGTACACACACATACATGCTACACGTGCACATACATGCACACACACCACATGCACACATGCCACACACATGCACAGATGCACACACAAACACACACACAAGTACACATGCACATGAACAGATGCACACACGCACATGCACAAACATGCACATACACCTGCACACACATATGCACACACGCCACACGTGCATGCACATGCACACATGCCACACGCACATGCACATGCACAGATGCACACACAAACACACATACATGCACACACACAAACATGCACTCACACATATGCACATGCACAGATGTACACACGCACATGCACAAACATGCACACACGCATGCACATGCACACACACCACACACACACATGCTCACACACAGGCTCACACGCACAGAGACTAAAATTAGGTAAACGACAAACGAGAAAGTAGTTGCACAGTTCTGATAGACAAAAGAGCAAGACCCTTAATAAACAAAAAACTTATACATTAATTGAGACAACTCTCAATAGAAGAATGGACAAGGGCTCCGAGGAGGCCATTCGCAAGGAGGAGTAAAAACAGCAGGAAGCAGTTGAAGAGCTTCTCCACCAGAGAGTTTTAAATCACAAAGTGAAGCAATGAGATGCGGGATTCTCTTTGCTGCCAACGTTGCCCTGCACGCTCCTGTTTGACAGTAGCTGGGCTGACAAGGTGTGAGCACAGGCGCAAGCGTGTGCATCCCCGTTATGTGCACGCCTGTGTCGGGAGTGTGCTTGGGAAGAATCTTCCGTGATGAAAAACGCAGCAGCCTGCGGACGCAGCAGTGGGTGGTGGGGATCTGGCCTGGCTTGTTGCAGCGTCTTTCTCTGGGTCTCAGCAGGACGTGTCCTGTCCACGCGTTGCCTGTTCGTTTTCAATGCTCTCACCTTGGGGCACCTCCCATCACCCGTGTGAAGAGAGGTGGGGCCCAGGGCAGGGCCAGCACACACGGGGCTCTCCTGCGGTGACCTCTCCCTGCAAAGTTTTGTCCCCAACTGGGTCCGCCTCATTCTGGGGGACACCCCCAGATCTCAGGCAGTGTGTGTGCGTTCAGGCCTGGGTGCACTCACGGCTCTCAGAGTGGCCGCAGCGGAAGCTGCTGGGCCTGGGGTTGGGGACGTTGGCCAGGCAGGCTCTGTGAGTCCCTCCTGTGCACGAGCTGATTCCCATGGGGCCTGTCACATCAGTTCTGGGGATGGGGGCCTGGGATGAGCTCCCCTCAGCCTTTCCATGGGGCCCAGGGTCTGCCAAAGGGAGCGGGTGCTTCAGGCCTGGGGCGGGGTGCTGCCGGCCTCCCAGCTGGTGGCAGCCTCCCTGGAGAGACCCCCGCCTTCCCTGCAGGTGGCCACTGTGCTACACACCCACGTGGGTGGCCTGGGCGGCTGGGCAGGAGGTCCTGGGCATCCCTGCCCCGAGGGTTGCCCACCAGGTGGCCTGGCTTCAGGACTATAAAGAGAGGACCCTTCCTGCCCGGGGTTTCTCTCCAAGCCCACAGCGCCTGGGAAAGGAAAGCAGCCCCTGGTCCGCAGCCGCAGCTCACGGTGCCCCCTAGCGGGATCCCGGCTGGCGGCAGCTGCAAGAGCCGGGCTTCGGGGTGGGTGGGGGTGGCCTGGCCTTGCTGCCCCTCCGCCCCTCCAGCCAGGGGCCTGGGGCCTGGGGCACAGGGAGGAGATGCCCCTAGAAATGAATGGAAACAAGAAAGAGCCAGGAGGACCCCAGGACCAGAGATGCAGAGGAGGGAATGAGAGAAAGGGAGGGAGGGAGAGGAGCCAGAGGAAAGGAAAAGGAAGGAAGGGAGCAGGGAAGGAAAGGGGCAGAGACCAGAGACCCAGGAGGGAGGGGAGAAGGGAAGGGAGGAAGGGAAGAAGGAGCGGGGGAGGAAGGAGGGAAAGAGGGGAAGGAGGAGGGAGGGAAGCCCCGGACCAGGGCAGCGAGAGATGGAGTTGGGAAAGACGCCAAGGGTGTTCCCACACCTGACTCTTCCACTCATCTGCCAAGCGGTTTGGACACAAATCTGCCTCACACTCTGGGGACAACGCTTTTCTTGTCTGTGAATGGGTTTGAACACCTGGCCCCTCCCTGTCCCAAGGCATATTGCAAATCCCTTAAACTTGGTAGATGCAGTTGCAGCCACTGAGATGGTCTCTGGAGAGTCTGGCCTCCTGATTTTCACACCCAGTGTAATTCCCTCCCCTTCAGTGGGAGCTGGCCTTAGGGATGGCCTCTCATGAGTACACTAAGCAGACATGATGGGACATCACTTCCAAGATCAGGTTTTAAACACTATGGCTTTCACCTTTGGGTCACCCATCCATCAGATCTCTCTGAGGCTGCCCTGTGAGGAAGCCCGTGTGGCCAGGGACCAGGGCCTGCCTGTAGCACACACGGGCTTGGGAGTAGAGCATCCCCATACCAGTCGAGCCTCTGATGAGACCGCAGCCCCAGTCAACAGCCTCACCGCAGCCTGTGACAGACTGTGGGACAAAGGCACCCAGCTGAGCCATCCAGGCATTCCTGCTGCTCACAGCCTGTGAGATAATGAATGCCTGTGTTCCCTAACTGCTAAGTGGTGGGGTTACTTGTTACACAGTCACAGATAGCTAATACAGGAGGCCTCCAGGGAGAACACAGGGCTCTGCCTCTGAGGGAGTGTGGGCACTGGCCGGTCATTCTCTGGACACCATCTTCTTGGGAGTTCTCTTGGTTTCAGCCTTGGTGCTCCAGATGGGGAGACTAAGGCATGGAACAGGGTGGTGTTTGCCTGAGGTCTCTCCTGCTTTGGTCAGGGGCTGGAGTGCCTTCCTTGGTGGGCCTGACTTTGGGAGCTGGAGAAGCTAGGTCTCCAGGGGCTCTGCTGGGGGAGACGTGCTTCAGCCTGCTGGTGCAGTCACATGAGAAGGTCCTTGGATGCTGGCAAGGGCAGGCACAGGGCAGGTGCTGGCCAGGAGGGCAGCTTCCTTCAACCTCCCCCAGCTCCCCACTCTCCTGCCCTCATGATGGAAGTGGTCTGCAGTAGGCAGGGTTGGAGGGAGTGGGGCCGGGGTCAGGGCAAGGGTTTGCACTGGTCTCTGTGATTTGGCTAAATGGTGGTCCCGCAGGTGGCTTAGAAGGCTTGAGTCCCCTCCCACTCCTCCCCACTGTGAGTGAGGAGCTGCGGCCAGGGAGGGAAGGAAATGGGGCAAGCTCACTGCAGAATCTCTGTAGAGTGGCGAGCAGGGCCACCGAAGCCTCCAAGCCCAGGGGTCCTGGCAGCAGCTCCCCACTGACCCCACAAACCCTTACTATATCTGGAGACCAGAGCTGCCCAGGAAGGACAGGGGAGTGCGGAGCCAGACACGCCCACATCTGCACCTCGGGTCTGAGGCTGATGGGTCTCCCCACTTCCCCCCACATCCTCTTTGGGCCTCAGTTCTGAGCCATGGTGGGCACTGTGGGCATCACACTCGGGAGAAATGATGATGTAGGCTCACCAGATAAGACACAGGATGCCTAAGGAGAATTGCTCGAACCTGGGAGGCAGAGGCTGCAGTGAGCTGAGATCGCGCCACTGCACTCCAGGCTGGGCAACAGAGAGAGACTCCGTCTCACAAAAACAAACAAAATACAGGATGCCTGATTAAATGGGAATCTCAGATAACCAGTGAATAATTTTTAGGTATATTTGTGCAATATATGGGATATGCTTAGACTAAAGAAGTATCCATCCATTGTTTATCTGAAATTCCAACTTATCAAGGTGTCCTTTTTCCTATTTGCAAAATCTGGCAATTCTATGACAAGGGCAGGCAGGCTCTATACAGTGGCTGTGAGCCCCTGGCTTTGAGCCACGTCACACTATTCCTTTCTTGGGTATGGGAGTTGGGGACTTAGCAGGGAAGAGCCAGAGTCTGATAACTAAACACCAGCACCCCTTATTGATAACTAAACACCAGCACCCCTTATTGATAACTAAACACCAGCACCCTTTGCTGATAACTAAACACCAGCACCCCTTGCCATCTTGGGCTGGATTTCAGCCCTCACCTCTTCACCACAGGCCTTGAGCAGGAAACCATTGGCACAGTGCTTTGAAGACAAGGTGAATTGGGGTGTCTTGAAGGGTAATGAGCTCCCTGTCATGGGAGGTATGTCAGGGCTGAGAATGTGATCGTGGGAGAAGAGAGGAGGGCATAAGCCACTCAGCTCACCAGTGGGTCTAGAAAGAAGTCACCAAGGACTCTCCTGGGAGAGGTGCCCTTGGAACAGATCTTGAGCGCTGAGCAGGGGTGACCCAGAGGGGAGCAGGTGAGGGAGGTGCAGGAAGAGGAGCAGGCCCTGCAGGGGTGAAGGAGGTGCAGAGCAGGGTGTAGCTGGGAGATGGTGGTGAGAGGCTGGATGACTTTCCTGTTGCTGCTGTAACAAATCACAACTAACTTAGCAGCTTGAAACAACACAAACTTTTCTGGAATCAGAAAGTCGACATGGGGCTTATGGGACTAAAATTGAGACGTGCTCAGGGCTGGGTTCCTCTGGAGGCTCCAGGAGAGAATCCGCTCCTGCGGCTTTTCCAGCTGCTACAGGAGCCTGCATTCCTTGGCTCATGGTGGCATCATTCTGATATCTTGTCCACTGTCCTATCTCCTTCTCTGACCCTGAGCCCTCTCCCCTGCTGACCTCCTTCTTACCTTCTAAGAACCTTGTGATCTCACTGGGCTCACCTATGTAATCCGGGATCATCCCAGATCATCCCCCACCTCAGGGTCCTGAATCACATCTGTAAAGTCCTTCTGTCACACAGGGTGACAGATTCATAGGTCCCAAGGGCTGGGACACGGGCATCCTTGAGGGACATCCTATGATTTTCTCAACAAAGGCAACTGGCAAGCCTGGCAGGGGCTAGTGAGAGGTGGCCTTTGTGCCCAGTTTCAGGGATGCAGGTCTTTCCTTGAGCCCCTGGGGAGCCACTGGTAGGTTATAAGCTGGGCGCCCTCCCCAGGGCCTTGCACCTAATCTGAGTAGGGCCAACCGCAGGCCCTGCTGGTCGGAGCAGGTGTGGGTCAGAGGCAGCCCGAGCCCCCGTGGCCCTGGTGTGGCCAGTGGAGGTGGGTGACTGTGTGCTGGGACTGACCCCCCATGAGCATCAGCAGCATAGCTAGGGCGGGGTGGGGGGTGGGCAGCTCACCTCCACGGGTGAGGCACGTAAAACACGTGCTTCACATTAAGGCTGCAAGAGTGATTCCCATCCCAGCCTGGCACACTGCAGGCGCCTGCTGCATGCAGTCCTGGCAGGGCTCAGCGGCTGCTGCAGAATTCCAGGACTGTGAGCTCTGCCTGTGGAGAGCGAGGCCTTTGATGCTGATGAAGGGGGTGGGGAGGGAGGAGGGGGCTGAGCCCAAAGTCCCCCAGTCCCCAGCCCCAGCCCCAGCAGGCAAGGTCTGCTCTCCACAGAGCCTGGCATTTGGGGCCCTGCTTGGGGAACGCAGCCCATGGACCCGAGCCCTCTTAGCTGGAAAGGCAGAGCTAAGGTCCACAGTGAGGCGGGGCAGAGGCCTTCTGAGACCCAGCATGGTGGAGGCTCAGCTTGTGTGTGGGCTTCTGCCTCCTCTCTCTACTTCTGCCTCATTTTGGCCTTCACCTTTCATTACAGGGGGTTGGGTCCCTGTGGGGACTCCATGGGGGACCTGAGGATGTCCCTGTTTCTCTGAGTCCAAAGAGAATTCATCAAGCCCCTCATCAAGAGTCCCGCGTGCTGACCGTGGGGTCTCACTCTGGTCTGGTTCTGCTTCCCCCAACCCATCCAGACTGATTTTCTTTCTTTCTTTCTTTCTTTCTTTTTTTTTTTAAGGAAGAGAAAGAGAGAGAGAGAATGAGAGTATGGCTTTCTTGCCCAGGCTAGAGTGCAGTTTAGTAATGGGTATTGAAAATCTCTTTTATACCAATAATTATACTTAATGATGTAAACAGGAAGGAATAAGGGAAGAAAATAACAAACAAGCAGCCAACCAATATTTCATTTAAACCTATGAAATGCTATGCGATTACTGAGGAGTGATTTACTTCCAATTATGTAGTCACTTTTGGAATAGGTGTGAGGTGGTAATGTATGTTTTGTGTATTTGAAGTGGAGAGTTCTATAAATGTTTATTAAGTTTACTTGTTCCGGGTCTGAGTTCAAGTCCTGGATGTCCTTGTTAATTTTCTGTCTCGTTGATCTATAGAGTCGTTAGCTCTTCTTGTTACGTTAATCCTTTTGCCATAATGTAATGTCCTTCTTTGCCTCTTTTGATCTTCGTTGCTTTAAAGTCTATTTTATCAGAGGTGAGAATTGCATCTCCTGCTTTTTATTTGTTTATTTTTACTCTCTGTTTGGTTGGTAAATCTTCCTCCTTCTCTTTGTTTAGCGTCTTTGTGTATCGTTGCATGTGAGATGGGTCTGGATGCAGCATACCGATGGGTTTTGGCTTTTTATCCAATTAGAATATATATAAGTTTAATACTGGCATTTGATGCTAGCTGGCTGTTTCGCCCATTAGTTGGTGTAAATTTTTCATTGTGTTGATGCTCTTTGCTTTTTGATATATTTTTGGAAAGGCTGATATTGGTTGTTCCTTTATATGTATAGTGCTTCTTTCAGAAGCTCTTGTAAAGCAGGCTTGGTGGTGGTGAAGTCTCTAAGTACTTGTTTGTTCGCAAAAGATTTAATTTTTCCTTCGCTTATAAAGCTTAGTTTGGCTGGATATGAAATTGTGGGTTGAAAGTTCTTTTCTTTAAGGATGTTAAATTTTGGTCCCCACTCTTTTCTGGCTTGTAGGGTTTCTGCTGAGAGATCTGCTGTAAGTCTGATAGGTTTCCCTTTATGGGTAACCTGACCTTTCTCTCTGGCTGCCCTCAGTATTTTCTCCTTCATTTCAACCCTAATAAATCTGGCAATTATGTGTCTTGGGGTTGGTCTTCTTGAAGAATATCTTTGTGGTGTTCTCTGTATTACCTGGAGTTGAATATTACCCTGCCTTGCTAGGTTGGGAAAGTTTTCCTGAATGATATCCTGAAGAGTATTTTCCAACTTGGATTCATTCTCTTCATCACATTCAGGTACACCTATCACACGTAAATTAGGTCTTTTCACATAGTCCCATATTTCCTGGAGACTTTGCTCATTCCTTTTCATCCTTTTTTCTCCAATCTTGTCTTCTCGTTTCATTTCACTGAGCTGGTCCTCGACTTCTGATATCCTTTTTTCTGCTTGATCAATTCAACTGTTTAAATTTGTGCATACTTCGCAAAGTTCTCGTGTTGTGTTTTTCAGCTCCATCAATTCACTTATATTCCTCTCTAAATTGTCCATTCTCGTTAACATTTAGTCAAACCTTTTTTCAAGGTTCTTAGTTTCTTTGCATTGGGTTAGAACAAGTTCTTTTAATTCACAGAAGTTTCTTATCACCCACGTTTTGAAACCTGCTTCTGTTATTGGAACACACTCGTTCTCCATTAAGCCTTGTTCCGTTACTGATGAGGAATTGCGATCCCCTGTAGAGGGAGAGGCATTCTGATTTTGAGTATTCTCTGCCTTTTTAGGCTGCTTTCTTCCCTTCATTATATATTTATCCCTCTGTCGTCTTTGTAGTTACCGACTTTCTAACTAGGTCTCTGAGCAGACGTCCAACTTCTTGATTCCCAGCGCCGAAATCTGAGCAATCCACTGCGCCGGCCAAAACAGTGGTGTTAAGATTGATGGTGCTTTTCTGCTCAGGAATCTCCGGACTCTGCACCAAGAACTGCCACGCTAAGTCTGCAGCAAAACCGCCACGCTGGCCACAAGAGTCGCCCTGGCAACCCGTGGGGCTCCTCCGCTGGGAATCTCTTGGTCCGTGAGCAACGAATATTTGTCTGAAAGCGTGGCGTCCTCTCGTTCTCTGCGCTTTCACTGGGAGCTCTGAGCCCGAGCTGCTAGTGATCAGCCATCTTGGATCTCTCTCAACCTCTTTTTTTTTTTAATTATTATTATTACTATTATTTTCTGAGACAGAGTTTTACTCTTGTTGCCCAGAGTGGAGTGCAATTACATGATCTCGGCTTGCTGCAACCTCCGCCTCCTGAGTTCAAGTGATTCTCCTGCCCCAGCCTCCCGAGTAGCTGGGATTACAGGCGCCTGCCACCATGCCCAGCTAATTTTTGTATTTTTAGTAGAGATGCAGTTTCTCCATGTTGGCCAGGATGGTCTTGACTCCTGACCTCCTGGTCCACCTGCCTTAGCCTCCCAAGGTGCTGGGATTACAGGCGTGAGTCACTGTGCCCGGCCTTAATTGTTAATTTTTTTATTTTTTATTTTTTGAGACAGAGTCTCACTCTGTCACCCAGCCTGGTGTGCAGTGGTGTGATCTCAGCTCACTGCAACCTCCGCCTCCCGGGTTCAAGCAATTCTCCTGCCTCAGCCTCCCAAGTAGCTGGGACTACAGGGGCCCACCACCGTGCCCAGGTAATTTTTGTATTTTTAGTAGAGACAGAGTTTCACCATGTTGACCAGGATGGTCTCAAACTCCTGACTTCAGGTGATCCACCCTCCTCAGCCTCCCAAAGTGCTGGGATTCCAGGCGTGAGCCACTGCTCCTGGTTCAGACTGACTTTCAAACCCTGTTCTCCATCCTGTGCCCACCCTGGTCCTTGCTCGGAGACTTTGTGCTGTTCCATCCCCACACAAGTGTCCTGCCTCTGGCTCCACCTCAGAGGCCTGCTGTCCTTCACGGTCCTGTGCACTCTTCTCTGGGTCTTTTCAGGAACCCACTTCTTCCCGTTGCCCAATTGGGTGCATTTCGTGCTGTTCCGGGCTCTTAGAAGCCTGAGTCTCTACGATGGATGTGGTGGTGATTGCACCTTGTCTTGGAGGACGTCTGGGAATTTGCACGTCTCCACCCACCCTGCCCCACGCCCAGCTCAGCGCCGCTGGTCTCCCGGCACTGGGTTGCTTTGGACATTCATGACTCTGACATTGAACAATGTTGCTAGGACACCCGCCCTTACAGCCCTGATGCCTAGAATGGCCCCTGGCAGATGGAAATGGCTCCCTACAGCTACTGAATAAAAGGAGGAGTCCGGAGGTGAATAACGCTGAGGGGAGAGGCCGGGGAGGTTCTGGATTTGTAAGTGCCTAGGGGAAAAAAGTTGGGAAAGAGCTCATGCAGAAGGGGACATTTCAGCTGGATTGTAAAGGCTGAGTAGGAGTCTGTGAGAGGGAGAAGTGGAGACATTCATGCTAGAATGAACACTTGTGTCTCTGTGGACCAGGGTCAGCACATGACAGCTCAGTGTCCATGTTCTTCCTGGGACCTCTTTTCACATGGCTTGTGAGCTAAGAATGGCTTTCCATGTGTGAAAGCTTGTCTTATAAAAAGGCAAAGAAGAACATGCAACAGAGACATATGCAGCTCGCTATGCCTGAAACATGTACTCCCTGGGCCTTTACAGAAAGCTTTCGTGAGCCCTTTCTGCACAAGGGGGAGGACGTACACGGGGCTGACCCTCTCCTAGGAGCCCGGAGGGGGGCTGAGGATGGGGCTTGAGCTGACTCACACGTGGATGAGACAGCTATGGATGCGGACCCTTCACCCATTACTGCATGAGCAAGGCAAGCCCCTGCCCCTCTATGGCTTCAGTGGGTTAGGGTTTCTCACAGGGAGGCGGGAGGGCTGGATGAGATCATTGCTGTCACAGAGTTAAGCAGGCCCAGCCGGGGGCCCACCACTCTGCAGCCAGATCTGTGACCCTCAGGCCTGGGAGGGAGAAGACTCCCACACTCCGTTTCAAATTAGCCGTATTTTCCACCGGCTGCCTGAGTCTGGAGGGACCCAGCAAGCTAATGTTCCAAGCTTAGTAACATTTCAGCTCTAACGAGCTGGAATTCTGGTGGTTTCTTTTAATCCCACTGTGTTTACCTCAATCAGCGATCGAAGGTTGGCTGGGATGGTCGTCATTTTCTTCTGTGATTAGGGCTCTGGCAGGCGGGCTTGTTTTCCAGGAAAGGCCACTCTTCCCCATCTCTGAGCCAGCTGACAGTGCCTTTGGAGGCCCCAGGATGCCAGACGGGGGTGCAGGTCACAGCAGCAGACACCGGTGGACAGCAGGCTGTCGGTTACGCTTCGTGAAGACAGGGGTCATTTCTGGATTCGCCCAGAAGCAGAACTTGAGACAAGCTTTTAATACAAGCAGTTTCTTTGGACGGCGATCCCAATAAACACAAATAAAAGGCAGGACGCATTTCCAAGCAAGCTGCCACTGGGAGACACTGAGGCACAGTCCCCCTGGGGAGCGCCAGGAGTCAGTGTAGGGCACGTGTCCCTGAGCTACCCATGTCGAAGTGGGGAGTGCTGGGGTCCCTGAGTGACAGCATCGCTCCCGGGAATGTCCGCTTCCCAGTGCTTTGGGTGTGTGTGTGGCACAGACATCAGCAGCTTCAAAGAAAGCACCTCAGGCAGAGAGGCAGTTGGACGGCAGCTGGCATGCTCTGAAATGCTGGCTCCGAGGGGATGTGGCAGGCCCGGCGCATCTGCTCCTATCACGTGCACATCTCCTCCTAGCGGCCATGCCTATGCCACCGCGGCCACGTGCATAGCTGGTCCTTCAAAGCTCTGCAGTGTGTCATGGCCAAATGACTCCCCTTTGAATGGACAGGGAGATGGCCCAAAGTGCTGGGAATACACGCAGATGACTGTTACCCTGATGGCATGACCTGCCTGGATTTCTTTACTGCCCGCTCTGTACCAGGCCTGGAAATGCCTAGAGGACGATGACCCAGGTAGTTACCCCGCTCCCCTGTGTCTCCTCCAGGGCTCAGCGGACGCCACCCAGAGAAGGTGTTCAGGAGGAGTTCCAGGGTGCTGAGCGATGCCCTGTGTCAGGAGTGTCCAGAGGGCCATTCTGGGGGCCTTAATTAGCAGGAAGAGCAGACAGGAGCGGGGCTTGTGATGGGCTACGGAGGCCAGGCGAGGCCTCTGACTTGGGGGTGGGAAGGGGTTGGCCTGTGTTGTAAAACTCCTACTGGCTGATGGGCTCGGGGCCTAGGGGTACCCCTGACCCTAAGCACACACTCTGCAGCCCAGGGACCTGGCCTGAGGGGAGGTCCAGGTGGGTGCAGGAAACACAGGCCATGTCACGTTCTGTACAGTGGCCCCAGTTACCAATGCTGAGGCAGCAACGTCCCCCTCCCTCCCCGACGGCCTGAGTCAGGCTCAGGAGACACCCGCCCCTCTCTTACTGTCTGCTGTGCACCACAGCTGGGAAGAACCAGGCCTAAGAACTCCACTCTGCAGGTGACAACACTCAGGTGGCCTTGCTGGTGAGTCACCCAGCAGACCTGGCTCCTGACGATGTGCTGGCTCTTTCCCTCGGGGTCAGTGGTGTCCACTGCTCAGCAAATGGCCAGACGTGACATGGCTTGAGGCAACACACGTTTCTTTTCTCACAGTTTCCCGGCAGGAGTCCAGGGCTAGCCAAGCCGGGGCCTCTGCTGAGCGCCTCCTGAGGCTGCAATCAGTGTTGGCTGGGCCGCGTTCTCATCTGGAGGCTTAACTGGGGGGAGTCTGGCTTCCAAGCTCATTGAGGTTACTGGCAGAACTTATTTCCTGGCGGCTCTAGAACTCATGGAGGCTTGCTTCTTGAAGGCCAGCAGGAGACAGCATCTGACCCTCAGGTCCAGGCCCTCCGTGAGTGAGGGCTCCTGGCTGACGCACACAGGCTCACCAAGTGTGATGTTCATACTTCAGAATCCACCAGCCTGACCTGCAATGGCTCATCTCCTTTGCCATGTTCCATTGCGTAGAATTCAGCCTCAGGTCCCCCACACTGAGGGGCTGCACAGGCACAGACACTGCAGGGAGGGACGGACCACTGGGGTCGTCTTGGGGTCTGTCTGCCACACCTTCCTTTATTCACTTGGCCAACACATGTCCCGAGATGCTGACCTTAGCTCACACCAGCTAGAATGGGCACTTGGTTTTGTCACCCATGCAGTGAGTGCTGCTTCCCGCTGCCATCTGAGATCCCTCTACCCATGGCACCAAGTGGGGCAGGGGGATACAGCCCTGAGGTGGAGCTGGGTTCTGTGGGAGGGAGAGCCCTGCGTGAGCCTCCCCGCTCACCTGCACGTGTAGTGCCTGACTCTGGCCCAGGAGCACACATGGAGCCCACACCTGGAGACGTGCCTTGGTGAGGCACACACACCTCAATCCTCCTGCCCACACCTGCCAGGCAGAGCCTTCTGTTTGAGTCTGCCCCATTCCACCTGCTTTGTGAGATTAGGAAAGTCGCTCACCCTCTCTGGGCCCATGTTGTCCCTGCGGTGAGGTGGAAATGGAGGGACCGAGCAGGGCCCAGGGTCTTCACCTGTACAGGGGAGACAGTGACACTCTGGAGGGGACTCTCTCTGAGTCTGTGGTCCTGGTGGCAGGAGAATCGAGGGAAGGACCGGCTGGGGCCCAGCAGAGGAGCCAGCCTCTCCACATCCGCCTTTCCTCTCTCCCAAGCCTGCGCTATTTTGTAAGAAAAACTCATTTGGGCTTCTGTCTCTCAAACAACAGACAGGCGATGAGCCTCCTGTGCACAGGGCCTGGAAGAGACTGTGGGAAAGTGCAAGCAATCAAGCCCAAGGGGTCGCCGCGAATGCCAGCCCTGCCACCCTTGCCGCCGCGGAGAGCACAGACACCAGAGCCGGTGGTGGCAGAAGGGGGCCGTGGGCGGTGGTGGCGGAGGGGGCCGTGGGCAGTGGTGGCTGAGGGGGCCGTGGGCGGTGGTGGCAGAGGTGGGCTGTGGGAGGTGGTGGCAGAGGGGGCCGTGGGCGGTGGTGGCGGAGGGGGCCGTGGGCGGTGGTGGCAGAGGGGGCCGTGGGCGGTGGTGGCGGAGGTGGGCCGTGAGAGGTGGTGGCAGAGGGGGCCGTGGGCAGTGGTGGCAGAGGGGGGCCGTGGGCGGTGGTAGTAGAGGGGGCCGTGGGAGGTGGTGGCAGAGGGGGGCCGTGGGAGGTGGTGGCGGAGGGGGGCCGTGGGAGGTGGTGGCGGAAGGGGGCCGTGGGCGGTGGTGGCAGAGGGGGGCCGTGGGAGGTGGTGGCGGAGGGGGGCCGTGGGAGGTGGTGGCGGAGGGGGGCCGTGGGAGGTGGTGGCGGAAGGGGGCCGTGGGTGGTGGTGGCACAGGGGGCCGTGGGCGGTGGTGGCACAGGGGGCCGTGGGCGGTGGTGGCGGCAAGCTCTTAAGTTCTCCACCGGCCACTTGCATCCCCGTGAGCCCTCACCCAGACACGCGCCAGCCGACACATCGGCCATCGCCGGCCTCCACTTGCAGGCGGGCAAGGCAGCTGTCCAGCGTGTATTTCACATTTGCCTTTTCCAAAGCCAGCCTGGCATGTGGCCCCCAGTGGTGCTGGCCTCCTGCCGCCTCGCCGTGGCTAACTGGCATTTTGGAAAAAAGTGACGTTGGAGAGTGTTCTTCTCTTTCCTTCTTCGTGAGGGAGGCCTGGGGTGCAGGCTGGTGAGTGAGGGGAGCTTGAGCTCTGGGCTGGGGTGACATAGGCCAAGTGGGGTGCCCAGCAGGGTCCTGGGCCAGCAGGAGCTCAGGAAAGCCCCTTGTCCCCTCTGGTTCTCATCTGCAAACTGCCCTGTGCCAGGCTTCCTGGAACTCTTAGAACGGAGGCCCAGGATGGGGATGGGGGAGGCTGCCGCCCACGGGAGCTGGCTCAGCCCAGAGTATGACGTCCCTGCTTGGGGCTCGTACATCTGCACGGGAAAGTGCTCCTTTTTTATGAGCGGACGCCAACTTGTTAAATTTTATAGCAACAGGAAACCTGCAGCCTCACTTAGTAATGACAGGGGCCTCCAGGGAGCACAGCTCATAAAAGCCCAGTGGCCCGTGGGAATCTGTGGAGGAAGAGCCCCTGCCACCTCCCCTTGCTGCAGAGCAGGCCATGCCCAGGCCCTCAGGGGTGTGGACATTGCAGGCACCTTGAGGCCCCATCAGAAGGGTGGTTTCATGCCAGGAACCCCAGCGTGCCTGCCGGCGGGCTGGCCAATCCCATTTCCTGTCAGAAGACTGTAGATAGAGCCTCTCTGCTACTTGAACCAATGCTTGGCTCATTGAGGCCATGCAAGGGTCATATCACACATGGTCCTGAGCAGCAGCTGGGTGTGGGCAGCAGGATAGGGACCCCTAAAGGTGTGCATGTCCCCAGTACCCAGCACCTATGACTGCGTGGCCCTGCCTGGCTCAGAGACTTTGCAGATTTAATGAAGGATTTGGGAGTGGAAAGGCCTCTCTGGAGTATCTGGCAGGCCCAGTGTAATTGCAAGGGTCCTTATCAAAGAAAGAGAGAGGCAAGAGGGCTGGATGCAGAGGAGGAGAGGTGACCATGGGGCGGATGTTGCAGTGATGAGACCACCAGCCCAGGAATATGGGCAGCGTCTAGTAGTTGAACGAGACAAGGAGGCAGGCTCCAGGTGGAAGGAAGCCCAGCCCACACCTCGGTTTCAGCCCCATGTCAGACCTCTGGCCTCCAGAGCTGTAAGACCAACTTGTATTGTTTCAGATGCAACATTTGTGGGAACTTATTATGGGAGCAATAGGAAAAGAATCCACTGCTGCTGTAGACTAAGCGCGTGTTTCGCCCACCTGAGCTGACGTGGTTTGCACGTGTTGGCTCCTGTCTGCTCCCAAATCTCACCTTGAATTGTAACAATCCCCATGTGTCAAGGGCAGGGCTAGTGGGAGATATTGAATCATGGGGGTGGTTTCCCCCATACTGTTCTCAGGTAATGAATAAGTCTCATGAGATCTGATGGTTTTATAAACTGGTGTTCCCCTGCACACGCTCTCTTGCCTTCTGCCATGTAAGACATGCCTTTGCGCCGTCCGCCATGATTGTGAGGCCTCCCCAGCCATGTGGAACTGTGAGTCCATTAAACGTGTTTCTTTATAAATTACCCACTTGTGGGTATTTCTTCGTAGCAGTATGAAAATGGACTAATACACGTCTGAACTTATACCCCCTAAAATCTCCTATCAAATTGTAATTCCCAGTGTTGGGGGTGGAGCCTGGGGGAGGTGATGGAATGAACTCTGGGGGTGGATTTCCCATGAATGGTTTGGCACTGTCCCATGGTGCTGTCCTCATGATCACGTGTGAGTCCTTGTGAGACCTGGTTGTTTAGAGGTGTGTGGCACCTACCCCCACCCTTGCTCCGTCTCTCACCACTTGATGTTCCTGCTCCCTGTTCACCTTCCACCATCAGTAAAAGCCCCCTGAAGTGGAGCAGATGCCGGCACCTGCTTGCACAGCCTGCAGAACCATGAGCTAATTAAACTTCTTTTCTTTGTAAATTACCTGGCTCCAGTTCTTTACAGCAACACAAGAACGGCCTAACACAGGAGTCGTAGGCTGAAATCCTAATCCCCATGGCGATGGCAACAGGAAGTGGGGCCTTGAAAAGGTGTTCAGGTCATTGAGCCTTCACAAACGGGATCGATTAGTGCCCTTATGAAAGAGGCCCCAGAGGCCGGGTGAGGTGGCCCATGCCCATAATCTCAGGACTTTGGGAGGTGAAGGTGGGTGGATCACGAGGTCAGGAGTTTGATACCAGCCTGACCAACATGGTGAAACCCCGTCTTTACTAAAAATACAAAAATTAGCTGAGTGTGGTGGTGTGCGTCTGTTATCCCAGCTACTCAGGAGTCTGAGGCAGGAGAATCACTTGAACCCGGGAGGCAGAGGCTGCAGTGAGCCGAGATGGCGCCACCACACTCCAGCCTGGGTGACAGAGCCAGACTCTGCCTCAAAATAAATAAATAAATAATAAAAATAAAAGATATAAAATATAAATATAAAAATATAAAAGAAAAATAATAAAAATAAAATAACAATAAAAATATAAAAATAAATAAATAAAAATAAAAGAGGCCCCAGAGAGCACAGGGCCCCTTCTGCCATGTGTGAACACAGTGAGAAGGCGCATCTGTGAACCAGGAAGTGGACCTTCCCCAGACACCAGATCTACCAGCACCTTCGTCTTGGTCTCGCAGCCTCTGGAATGGGGAGAGAAACCTCTGTGGTTTCGAAACCTCCCATTGTACACTGGTTTTGTTATCACAGCCCGAATAGACTAATGCAGAAAATGGTAGCAAAGGGCAGGGTGCTGCTGTATCAAAATCCTTAAAAATGAGGAAGTGGGTAATGGACAGAGGACTGAAGGTGCATGCTAGAAAAACAGGCGCTGCTGTGAACGGACCGCTGAGCTTACTTGGACCTGGCGTCTCTTCCTTCTTTCCTGTTTCTCCCTTCGGAATGGGAATGCCTATCCTAGGCCTGCCCCATCACTTGATCTGGGACACACATAACTCCTTTGGCATCATAGGTTCACAGTTGGAAAGAGATTTGCCTCTGGGTAGTTGTACCTCGAGTTTCACCCGTATCAGATTTAGATGCTGTTTAGATGAGACTTTGGATTTTAGACTTCTTAATTTGCTGGAACACATTAAGACCTTGGGGGTTGTTAGGATATAATGAATGTATTTTGCATGTGGGAAGAACGTGAATTTGTGGGGGGCATGGAAAGAATGCTATAGACTGGATGTGTCCCTCCAAAATTCACAGGTTGAAATCTCAGCCGCGGAGTGATGGTATTTGGAGGTGTTAACCTTTGGAGGGTGATTAGATCAGGAGGACAGAACTCTTATGAGTGAGATTAGAGTCCTGATAAAGAGACCCCAGAGACCGCCCTTGTCCCTTCTGCCATGTGACGACACAAAGAGAAGACAGCTGTCTATGCACCAGAAAGCAGGACCCAGCAAATGTGGCATCTGCCGGTACCTTGATCTGAGATGTCCCAGCTGCTAGAACTGGGAGAAATACATTTCTGTCGTTAATAAGCCACCCAGGTTGTGGTATTCGGCCCGAATGGACAATCAGGTATGCAGTAGACGCTCGATAAATGTTACAAAATTTGTTGAAGTGTGAACACAATCAAGGAAATCCTGAAGGATTTGTTCAAAGCCCTGGTGCAGTTTAGAAAGCTGGAGTCAGCCAGGCGCGGTGGCTCACGCCGTAATCCCAGCACTTTGGGAGGCCAAGGCGGGCGGATCAACTGAGGTCAGGAGTTCAAGACCAGCCTGACTAACATCGTGAAACCCCGTCTGTACTAGAAATACAAAAATTAGCGGGGCATAGTGGAGGTTGCCTATAATCCCAGCTACTTGGGAGGCTGAGGCAGGAGAATCACTTCAACCTGGGAGGTGGAGGTTGCATGAGCCAAAATCACACCACTGCACTCCAGCCTGGGCGACACAGGGAGACCCTGTTTCAAAAAGAAAGAAAGAAAGAAAGGAAGGAAGGAAGGAAGGAAGGAAGGAAGGAAGGAAGGAAGGAAAGGGAAGGGAAGGGAAGGAAGGAAGGAAGGAAGGAAGGAAGGAAAGAAAGAAAGAAAGAAAGCTGCAGTCAAATGAAACCCAGGGGCAGCCAAGGCGTGGCTGCTGGAGAAGAGTCTAGAATCATGAGAAGGGTCTATCCAGGCAGAAATGACACTGTGCACTATAGAGTGATGGCTGCAGCCCTGCCACTGTTCTGGGCTCTTTTTGTCATCCATTCAAAAAATATATTTATTTATGTCAAAAAATATAATAAATAAAATATTGATTGCACTCTAATCTTTACACACATTTTCTAACTGAATCATCACAGCTACCCCATAAAGTTTGTATAGCTCTTATCCCATTTTCACAGAGGAACAAACCCAGGTACACAGCATTAAGAGACTGGCCCAGCATTCCTCAGCCAGTGAGTGGCAAGGCCAGGAATTGAACCCAGCTCTTTGTCCATTCACCTTCTGCCATCAGTAAAAGCCCCCTGAAGCGCCCCAGAAGTGGAGCAGATGCTGGCACCTGCTTGTACAGCCTGCAGAACCAGGAGCTAATTAAACTTTTCTTTATGAATTACCTGGCCACACTGAGAAGAGCTAGGGGTCAGGAACCAGAAGGAGAAGGAGCGTCAGGTCCGGAACGCCAGCAGCGGGAGGGAGGAGGTGACGGGCACCGGAACGCAGGCCAGGACCCACGTTTTACTCCTTCACCAAAACTGAGATCTCTGGGACTGTCCAGGGAGCTTCAGGAGTTTGAAAATTCTCTGAGGATATTTTTGATGTGTGTTTTCTTTTCAATGATAATCTGGAAAGATTTGTACTAGTTACGCAGGGAAAACTCTGCAGGGATTTATTCAGCGTCTTCCACGCTGAGGATTGTAGTCCTTGAGAAGGTTCACTGGTTTATTTCGGGAGGCTTTGTTTCCTTATTAAAGGGTTGGGGGAAAAGTTAAAGGTAGAAACTTCCAGTTCCAGCCAAGATAAAGTGGCCCCCTCCCTCTTTATTTTCTTTTTTGATGAAAAAAAAAAAAAAAATCCCAACGATTCTGGACATAACATGACAAACAAGCTTGGTAAGGTTCTGAAAGACGAAGAAGACGGATAACCAGGCGATCTCGGAACTACAGGAAGAACGTGGCGTGAGTGCCCTGGCTGCCTCCTATATCTCCTTTACTGGGTGCTGGAGAAGTTGCCACCTTAGCCACCAACAGGCACAGACCGCAAAAAAACAAACAAACAAAAAAACATAAAAAGCCATAAGAAAAGCCTGTTTCCTCTAGCGAAAGGTAAAAATGACAGCTTAGCAGAACAGAAAATTTTTGAAAATACCCACACTAGGCCGATTGTGGTGGCTCAAGCCTGTAATCCCAGCACTTTGGGAGGCTGAGGCAAATGGATTACGAGGTCAGGAGTTCGAGACCAGCCTGGCCAACATGGTGAAACCCTGTCTCTATTAAAAATTAGCCAGGTATGGTGACACACACTTGTAATCCCAGCTACTCGGGAGGCTGAGGCAGGAGAATCACCTGAACCCAGGAAGCAGAGCTTGTGGTGAGCCGAGATCACACCATTGTACTCCAGCCTGGGTGACAGAGAGAGACTCCATCTCAAAAAAAAAAAAAGAAAAAAGAAAAAGAAAACACCCACCCTGCTGCAGCCAAACCAATGGAATAGCAGCCTCCCTGCCAGAGGGACCAATCAGGAAGCCCAAACACATTGGTTTTGGTCTCACCAGCCAATGGTGTTGGTGAGGTCCAGCTGAGAGCTGAATCCATCTGTCCCTACCAGAACCAGTGAGGCAGCATAAGGCTGAATGAGGCAGTGCTGGTGAAGCTTTGCCCCCACGCTGCTGATGCCAACAGGGTTTAACAGAGAGCCAAACTTCCACTCTCACTCAGCAGCAAACAGGCAGTGCAAGTTTAGTGTTCTGCTTTCGAGAGCAGGGTCAACTAGGAAACTGAACTTTCAGCCTCACCCTTCGGCAATGAGGTGCGATGAGTCAGGGAATCACTTTAGCTGGATGGTTTTAAAAGAGCAAGGTGGGAAGTAAAACCCCAGCCTCACCCAGGCCTGAACACTACACCTGAGCAGGATGACTGCCTGTTAAAGAGGAAGATGAAATAGGGTAAGAGTCTCCTGACACAGTACTCAAAATATCAAAAACACAGTAAACAAAGCCTTATTAGACCAAGAACTGGGACAATCACAGCTTGAATGAGAAACAGTCAACAGGTGCCAACGTGGAGATGACTCAGATGTTGGAATTCTCTGATGAGGATTTTAAAGTGACAGTCTTAAGAATGCTTTAGCAACAGACGTGAACACACTTGAAACAAATAGAGGCATTTAAAAAAAAACTCCAAAGGGAAATTTCAGAGCTGAAAAAGTATAGGAACTAAATTAAAAAGAAACTCACTAGATGGGTTGAGTGGTGAATTAAAGATGGCAGAGGAGGGAAGTGGTGAACTCAAAGACAGACCAATCTGAGCCACACAGAGAAAAGAGACTGAAGAAAATGAACAGAGACTCTGGGACTACTAGGACTATCACAAAGGTTTGAACATTCATGTCATTGTAGTCCCAGAAAGAGAGGAGAAATAAAGTGAGACTTTAAAAGGATCTGAGAGAATAAAGGCTGAAAATTTGCCAATTTCTTTCTTTCTTTCTTTCTTTTTTTGTAGAGACAAGGGTCTTGCTATGTTTCCCAGGCTGGTCTCAAACTCCTGGCCTCTAGTGATCCTCCCACCTTGGCCTTAATTTAAATTTGTCAAAAGCATAAGTTTATAGATCCAAGATATGAAAAGAACCCCAAACAGGATGAGCAGATGAACTCAAAGAAACCCATGCCAAGAAACATCATAATCAAATTTCTGAAAACTAAAGACAAAGAAAAATTCCTGAAGGCGTCCAGAGAAAAGAGACATACAGTCACGTGCTGCATATGATGTTTTGATTCATAAACCACATATGTGACGGTGATCTCATAAGATTATAGCACCATATTTTTACTGCACCTTTTCTACATTTAGATAGATTTGATACAAAAATACTTACCAAAGTATTAAAGTTGCCTACAGTATTCAGTACAGTATCATGCTATACAGGTGTGTAGCTGATGAGTAATGTGCTATACCAGATAGTCCGTGTGTGTAGCAGGCTAGGTTTGTGTAAGTACACTGTATGATGTTTGCATGATGACAAAATCACCTACTGACTCATTTATCAAAATGTATCCTACCGTTCATTGATGCATGGCTGTGCTATGCTTATGGGAACACCAATCCAAATGACAGCCGATTTCTCATCTGAAATCATGAGGGCCAGGAGGAAGTGGCACAACATTTTCTGAGTTCTGAACAAATGGAACTGTCAATGCTCAAATTCTGTTATCTTGAAAAAAATATTCTTCAGTAATAAAGGGAAAATAAACACTGATGAAAATTTTTTTTCTTTTTTTTGGGGGGTGGGGGCAGAGTCTTGCTCTGTAACCCAGGCTGGAGTACAATGGGGCAATCTTGGCTCACTGCAACCTCCACCTACCAGGTTCAAGTGATTCTCCTGTTTCAGCCTCCCAAGTGGCTGAGATTACAGATGCCCACCACCACACCCAGCTAATTTTTGTATTTTACTAGAGACAGCATTTCACCAAGTTGGCCAGGCTAGTCGAACATCTGACCTGAGGTGATCTACCCGCCTTGGCCTCCCAAAGTGCTGGGATTACAGGTGTGAACCACTGCACCTGGCTAAAATCTTTTAAAGACATAAATAGATAGATATTTCATATTTGTGGATTGGAAGATTCAATATTGTGAATCTATACATTTAATGTAATCCCAATCAACTTGCCAAAAAACTATTTGTTGATATCAGCAAACTTATCTAAAGTTTATACAGAAAGGGAAAAGCCACAAAAAAGTCAACACAATACTGAAGAAGAACAAAACTGAAGGACTCACACTATCTGATTTCAAGAATGATAGTAATCAAGCTACAATAATGAAGACAATGTGGTATTGGCAGAAAATAGACACAAAGGCCAATGAAACAGAACACAGAATGCAGAATTGGGCCCACGCAATTCTAGCTGACTGATCTTTGACAGCAGAGCAATGGCAATTCAATAGAGAAAGTGTAATTTTTTTCAAAATATTGTGCTGGAATCACTGGACATCCATATGCAAACGAATGATTCTAAACACAGACTTTACACCTTTCACAAAAATTAACTCAAAACAGATCATAAACCTACATGTAAAATGTAAAACTATAAAACTCCTAGAAGAAAACACAGAAAGAATTCTACTTGACTTTGGGTTTGCTGATAAACTTTTAGACACAACATCAACAGCATGATCCATGAAAGAAAACGATGATAAATTGGATGTTATTAAAATTAGAATCTTCTGTACCACAAAAGACATGAAGAGAATGAAAAGAAAAACCACATATTTCGGGGTAAATATTTGCAAAATGCATACCTGCTAAAGAACTTGTATCCAAAATTCTTAAAAAGAATTCTTAAAAATTAACAGTAAGAAAGCAAACAACCTAATTTAAAAATAGGGAAAAGATCTTCATGGACTCCTCATCAAAAGAAGATATATACATAGCAAAGAAGTACGTGGAAGGAGCCCAGAATCATTTATCATTAGCAATCTGCAAGTTAAAACAACAATGGCATACCAATGCACACCTATTAGGTTGGTTAAAATCCAATACCAATTGCTGGTGAGGATGCAGAGAAACAGGAACTCTCACGCATTTCTGGTTGGAATGCAAAATGGCACAGCCACTTTGGGAGACAGTTTGGCAGTTTCTTACAAAGCTAAATATAATCTTACCATATGATCCATCAATCATGCTCCTCAGTATTTACCCAACTGAGTTGAAAACTTATGTCCACACAAAAACCTGCATATAAATGTTTATATCAGCTTTATCCATAATTGCCAAAAACTGGAGATAACCAAGATGTCCTTCATAGAATGGAAAAACAAACTGTGGCTCATCCATACAATGGAATATTATTCAGCAATAAAAAAATGACCTATCAAGTCACAAAAAGACATGGATAAATATTAAATACTCATTTCTAAGTGAAAGAATACTGTTAAGCATATTGCTAAATGAAAGAAGCCAATTTGAAAAGGCTACATTCTGGAAGTTTCCAATTATATGGCATTCTGAGAAAGGCAAAACTATTGAGACAACAAAAAAACTATGGTTTCTAGGGGACTGGGGGTACAATTGAATAGACAAATCACAAGGGATAGTTTACGGCAGGAAAACAATCTTGTGTTGTATTGTAATGATGGCTACATGATACATACATTTATCAAAACCCATAAAGCTTTACAGTACGACATTAACATATCAAAATTTTTTCCATATATGCAAATTTAAAAATCATTTAGGAGGTTGGGACAGCCCACGATGGAATGTAGTTAGTGAAAAAATAATCCAAATGCATTACAGATGTATAAAACAGCCTAATATAAGGGAATGGGAGAACAAGGTGCTCACTTCAGTGACTTTGAACATAGCAGAGTCTGAACACTAAAGGCAAAAGCACTGTACCTAAACACTGCATTCTAGTTGATAAAGTTGTTTTCCACAGAGGGTACAGGTTGACGTGAAGCTGCTCTCCATGCACACCGGAGGTAAACAATTAAGTAAGTAGATGACAGATGATGGGAGCCAAGTTTCTTAGTGTTAAGTAGTAGCTTGCAGATAGGCGAGGAGTCTAAAATGATACCTGTAGCAATGGATCAGCATTGACATCAGTATAAGTTCAGGTTTAGAATAATATAAACACATATAGCTGCATGCGGAAATATGTAAAGATGTGTATATACGTGAGTCAGTATAAACAAACACGTCACCTTGCTCTATCAGCTGAGAGGGCCTAGAGGCAATGACACTACACGAGCAATGAGCGTATCTTTCACCCAGACCTTGGTTTCTAACACCATTCGCCAATAAAAGGAACCAGGAATTCTTAGAAGAATGATTGATTCCAGGGCTGGGCCGGAAAAGTTCAAGATGAGCCTGGAGTATCTTGCAGTACCAGGAAGAAAGAAAGTGCTAAAAGAAAAAAAAAAACCCAAACAGGAAACTCACAATGATGAGAGGTATGTCAGCGGGGTAAAGGAACCAGCTGAAAGAGCTTCCAGTGGTCAAAGCTAAAACGATGAGTGATAAAATAAATGTAGTGTTGGGTTATAGCCAAAAGTATAAAATTAACACTGATATAAATAAATAAATGATTGAATACATAAACAAATGAATGCAGACAATCTCCTGTGCAGAATCTAAATAATTACGCAGGTATCGTGCCCCCACAGAGGTAGAGCCACACTACCAACTCCTTAAGTGTAGGCTTCACACAGTGACTTTTCCCCAGAGATTGCAGTATGGAAAGGGAGATGAACATAGTCACTTTACAGTGGAGAAACCTCACAAGCCCTGCTTCAAATAAGGTGATCAAGTTGAACATCAACAGTGATAAGCCACATGGTAATATGTACCCTTGATGTGCTGTAATGAGATAGCACTTTACTTCTGTGGTCTTCCTCTCCCAGACACATTGCTCCATTCTTATCACGACGAGAACATCAGATCAGTCCCAACTGAGGGAAAGTCTACAAAATACCTCATGTATACTCCTCAAAACCCTCTGGGTTATCAAAAAAATAAAAACAGAGCCTGAGAAACTGTCACAATCAAGAAGAGCCTAAGGAGACATGATGACTACATGAAACAGAATCCTGGAACAGAGAAAGGACATCAGGGAACACGTGAAGAAAGCTCACTTTTAAATAAAAAGCATACAGGTAAAGTACAGACTCTATTCAACAAGAACATATCAATAGTGGTCCATTAGTTGACCAATGTATTGTACAAATGTAAGACGTCAAAACCATGGGGGAATTGGGTGTGGCGTATATGGCAACTCTCTGTACTATCTTTGGAATAATTCTATAAATCTGAAACTGTTCTAAAATTAAAAGTTTATTATTAGAAATTCAAAGCACATTCAAAAAGAGAAGAGAAAGAAATAAAGGAATGAACCGTTGGTACACGCACCAACCAGAACGGATCTCAACGGCGTTGTGTTTGATGTATAGAGTCAACCTTAAAAGCGTCATACTATATGATTCCTTTTACATAGCATTTAAAATGACAAAGATGTAGAAATGGAGAACGTGTTAGTGCTTTCCGGCAGACAGAGATGGAACGGGCTGTGTGCGTTGCTTGTACAGTGAATAGTTATGTGAGTCGGTTGTATGAAAGGGACAGCACGAGAGAGCTTCCTTGTATAATCGGTGATTACACAGATTTGTGTATGGAATCAAATCGCACAGAACTGCAAACACAATCACATACACAAATTCATGACTGTGAAAATGGAATAAGGTCTGTGGTCTAGTCAACAGCATCGCACCAATGTCAGTTCCCTTGTTCTGATACCATACTAGAGTTAGCACCATCAAGGGCAACTGGGAGGAGGGTATATTGGATTCTGTGTAGTTTCGGCAATTTCCTATAGACTCCTGTGAGTCGATAATTATTTTTGAAGTTAAAGTAAAAGACCTAGTACTCCAATAATGGCAGAATAGCTCGTAACAGGCTCTGTTTTCTCCTGACAATAATTACACTCTGGACAAAATATGAAAACAGCCATCTGAATGAGCATTTAAGAACAACCCAAAACAGGCTAAAATTTAAGGGGACGTGACACCTAAAACAAGGAAACATTGGCAGAACGTGGTGGCTCACGCCTGTAGTCCCAGAACTTTGGGAGGCTGACGCAGGCACATCACAAGGTCAGGAGTTTGAGACCAGCCTGGCCAATATGGTGAAACTCCGTCTCTACTAAAAATACAAAAATTAACCAGGCGTGGTGGCAGGTGCCTGTAGTCCCAGCTACTCGGGAGGCTGAGGCAGGAGAATCACTTGAACCCAGGAGGGGCGGAGGTTGCAGTGAGCCGAGATCGAGCCACTGCACTCCAGCCTGGGCAACAGACTGAGACTTGCACATACACAAGGAAATGTTAGACGAGATGTATGTTTAAACGATGTTTCCCTGAGAGGCACTACCCAGTGTGGTGAGTATGGCTTGCAGGAATAAGCTCAAGCAGAAAGTGACGGTCTAAAGAGGCTGCTGAATCAGAGGTCTGAGTTCAGAGAAACCACAGAAGCTGAAAGTGAAGGAAGAAATGGAGAGAGTCATGGCTGGAAGAAGTATCCCCATATCTGCATACAAATGCCTCTTCAAAATCTTGGCTAACTCCTAAACTGCTTATGTAGGGGTAAATACTGTAAAGATCTCAGTGAAAAGCAGCACCGAGAAGCTTGAAGGATCACGGCACAGATTTAATCAGCTGCCCTGTTCAAGAGGATAGAACTTGAAGTTCCATTTTTGAAACGTTATCCCTTCAACGGAAGCCAAAGAAAAACCATGCCTTAGGTATAAGGACCGTGTTCCAGGACTAAGGACCGCACTGTAGGGCTAAGGGAAAAATGGGAAGGAACTTACCCTTTAAAAACCTTAAAGCAAGCCTCTCCCAGAGCAAAGTAATGATTGCCACTGATTTATTTCCCTGGCAGAAAAAAGGGAAACGCTCTTTAAAGGAAAATAATTGAATCCAGGGAATCTATGATGTATCGCCTATAATGTTTATTGTATGATCAAAAATTAATAGTGTAAACCAAACATAAAATTCTGTGTGCCCCCCAGCCAACTGAATGGACCCCTCTCTTGGCCAAGGGGATCCCGAAGAAACCTGAAAAGCTAGTTTAGACCATGACAGCAAGTGGCGATCAGAGGTGGCTCATTACACCCTTCTCCATTACACCCTTCTCCATTACACCCTTCTCCCTTTGGAATGCAGGCACAGCCGATCAGCATTAACATGACAAGGGAGATCACAAGACAAACAAGACAGACTCTTCGTAGCGACGAGACACCCGCTCCAACCGACTCTGGTACAGCGTCCCATGACAGATAGTACACCTGAAGGAAACCGAAGTGTTTTACCCCAAAATATGTTTTCTTTAACACATTTTGAAATGGCCCTGAAAAGCCATCTTTTGTAGGGGAATCTTTTCTCCTCTTGTTCATTCTGTAGTCTCTTTTCCTTACTAGGTCTTTTTCAGAGAGTCTGACACCTTTTAAGGCCCTGTAGACAGTTACCATCTATTCTCTCTGAGTCCTGCTACTTGGAGGCTTCACCTATGGAACAAGAACCTTGGCTTCTTCACCCCCCATCTTTCTTTGTTTATCAGTGCCTGCACAGAAAACCTAAAGTGTAATCAAAGAATTGCTGGAGGCTTAGTGTGGACAAGTCTGAGAGTTAAAAATTCCAGGAAGACTCAGTCACGGGAGTGGGAAGGAACTACTTTGTGAGTGTTACCTCCAGGATCTCTGTCGGGTTCTCTAGTGCATATTGGAGAAAAATCCCCTCCTGCTTCTGGCAAGGAAAGGGGAAAAGGTACCATTTTTAAATATACTAGAGCATTGTATTCTTCTAAACAAGGTCTGCCCTTAGAAGAAACTATTTGACCAGTACTTAAGCTTCTGGGGTTTCATCAGAGCCTAACTAACCTGGGGAAAGGGAAATACCCATTTCCAGCCAGCTCTAGCCTTCCACATGGAGGAATGGAAATACCTAACTCCAAAAGCTGGTTCTTGGAAAAAAAAAATCAATAGAATTGGTAAATCTCTAGCCCGATTAACTAAGAAAGGAGACACAAATTACTAACATCAGAAAGGAAATAGAAGCTATCACTACTGATCCCATGAAAATGAAAAGAAAGAAAGGAATGTGTTGTAACAACTCTACACCCACAAATTTAATAATCCAGAGGAAATGAACCAAGCCCTTGAAAGATGCTCTGCCAAAACTCACCTAAGAAGAAACAGATAACCTGATCGGCCTATGTCTATTACAGAAATTAAATAAATAAACGAATAATAACCTTCTAAAACGGAAAGCACTTTGCCCACATGGGTTTGCCTGTGGATTCTACCAATTGTTCAAAGAAGAAGTTCTAACGGTTATCTTTATCTGCAGTCTCCTTCAGCAGACAGAAACAGTAAGAATGTTTCCTAAATCACTCCACGAGGCCAGCATTACCCTACTACCAAACCAAAGGCATTGCAGGAAGACAAAACTGCAGGCCAATATTGCTCATGAACAGAGATACAAAAATCCTGAGCCACACTGGCAAATCCAATCCAGCAATGGATTCAGAGAAGTGTATAGTGCAACCAAGTGGCATTTATCCCAGGTATGCACGGCTGAGTCAACATTCAAAAATCAAGCGTAATCCAGCACATTAACAGGCTAAAAAAATTATGTGATCATATTAATAAACGCAGAAAAAGCACTTGACAAAATTTCACACCTATTCATGGTCTTTAAAACTCTCAGTAAACTACACATAGAGATGAACTTTCTCAGTAACGAGTAACTGCAAAAACCCTACAGCTATCATATTTAATGGTGAGAAATTTGAAGCTTTCCTGCTAAGATTAGGAATAAGTCAAGGATGCTTTTCAGCATGATGCTATAAGTTCTATCTAATGCAATACAAGAAAATGAAATTAAAGGTATAAAGCTTGGTAAAATAAAACTGTTTTTGTTTGCAAAAGACTTGATTGTCTCTATAGACATATGTACACCTATGTAACAAACCTGCATGATCTGCACATGTACCCCAGAACTTGAAGTACAATAATACAAAAAAGAATAGAAAAATACCTCCTGGGCATAATAGGCAATTACAGCAAGGTTGCAGGATACAAAGTTAATACCCCAAATCAACTGCTTTCCAATATACCAGCAACAAACAAGTGGAATTTGAAATTTAGCATCCTGAACATGAAATACTAAGGTATCAATCTCACAAAATATGTACAAGAGCTATATGAAGAAAATTACAAAACTTGGATGAAAGAAATCAATGAATGGCCGGGCATGGTGGCTCACACCTGTCATCCCAGCACTTTGGGAAGCTGAGGCAGGTGGATCATCTGAGGTCAGGAGATTGAGACAAGCCTGGTCAACATGGTGAAATGCTGTCTCTACTAAAAATACAAAAATTAGCTGGGCCTGGTGGCACGTGCTTGTAGTCTCAGCTACTCAGGAGGCTGAGGCAGGAGAATCACTTGAACCTAGGAGGCAGAGGTTGCAGTGAGCCGAGACTGTGCCACTGCACTCCAGCCTGGGTGACAAAGCAAGACTCTGTCTCAAAAGAAAAATAAATAATAGAAAAAATAATAATAACCACATAGTGGAGGGATATTCCATGTTCATGGATAGGGAGACTCAGTATTGTTGTCAGTTATTCCCAAACTGATCTATAGTTTTAATGCTATCCCATTAAAAATCCTAGTATGTAATTTTGTGGGTATCAACAAATTGAATCTAAAGTTTATATGGAAAAGCAACAGATCAAGATAGCCAGCACAGTGTTAAAGGAGAAGAACAAAGTTGGAGGAATGATACGACCTGACTTCAAGACTGAAATGCATATTACTCTTTAAAAGATGCCAATCACCCAAAAAGGCTACATACTGTGTGATTCTAACTATATGACTTATCCCTCCCTCCCTCCTACCCCCTGAAATTTTTGCTGTCTCCATAGTTTGCCCTTCCCATTGGGTGAAGCACAAAGGATTTTTAGGGCAGTGAATATTCAGTATGATACTATCATGGTTACTATGTACTATATAACATATACTATAGGGTTATTATAAATTTGCCCAATGCATAGAATGTACAACATCACAAGTGGACCCTAATGTACACTATGGACTCTGGGTGGAATGATGTGTTACTATAGGCTCATCAGCTGTAATGAGTGGACCACTCTGGTGGAGGATGCTGATAATGGGGGAGGCTGGGCTCGTGAGGGGCACACAGGAGGTGTATGTACTGTCTCTGTACACTCAATTTTCCCATGAAACTAAAACCGCTCTAAAAAAAAAAGTAAACTCTAATAAACATGAGGAGAAATAATGACATTCTCAGGGAAATGAAATACAAGAAGATTCTTTGCCAACAGACTTGCACTACAAGAAATGCTAAAGGAATTTCTTCAGTGCAAAGGGACATGATAATGGATAAAAGTTCTGCTGTGCAGGGAGGAAGGCAGCGCGTTGGAAATCGTTACTATGTGCATAAATGTAAAATTGTATTTTTCTAATTCCTTAAAAGACAATTGATTGTTCAATGGATGAACAATAGGGCTTGTAACTTATTGAAGTAAAATTTATGGCAGCAATAATTGAGAAGATGGAAGGGAGGAAATGGAATTACACTGCTGCAGCTCAGGTTATATATGAGATGGTATGACATTCATTCCCATTGGACTGTTATGTGTTAAGAATGCATATTGTAATCCTGCAGAAACAAGCAAAACTAATACAAAGAAGTATAGCTGAAAACCCATAAAAGGAAATAAAATGGAATACAAAAAAAAAAAGCCAATTAACTCAAAGGAAGGTATGGAGGACGAAAGCAGAGAATGAATAAAAGGGGGTAAATAGAAACCAAGCAGTAAGACAGTAGACTTGAACCCAGTCATATCAGTGATTTTATTAACTACAAGTAGACTAAGCTCTCTAATTAAAAGGAAAATATTTCCAATCCAGATAATAAAAGAAAGGTGTAGGATTTCTGCTCTCAGGCATGGTGAGGCAGTACCCTACTGGAGACTCCCACCCCTGCACACACCCTAGAGAAAACAGTTGTAAAACCTGGACGTGATAAAGAATTTTGAAGGTACTGGGGAATAAAAACAAGCATAAATATTTGGAGGAAGTGCTCAGAAATCATGGCCATGTGGTACAGGATGTTGATAATGAGGGGGGGTGGTTATGTGTGTGGGGGCAGGGGGCATATGGGAACTCAGAGCTTCCAATTGAATTTTGCAATGAGTCTAAAATGGCCTAAAAAATAAAATTGATGAAAAAAAACTATGAGCACATGTCAAAAAAATAGGAACCAGATGACAGGAGCTACCACTGGCCAAATTCAGGATAATTAGAGCACAAAAATAAATAATGATAGCAATGGGTTTCAACCCACTGAATATAAGAGAAATCCACATCTATGCTGAAATGAATAAAGAAATAAATGTGGGGAAGGGAAAGCTCTTCCTTCAGAAGAATGAAAACTAGTAAATATGGAAGGAAAGATGAAGTTAAAAAATCATCAAAAACTATCAATGAGGAAAGACAGACATTTAGAAATAAACGGTTTCTAAATGTCTATTTGTATTTGTCTGTTCTCAGGTGTGATGATAAAGACATACCTGAGACTGGGTAATTTATAAAGGAAAGAGGTTTAATGGACTCACAGTTCCACATGGCTGGGGAGACCTCACAATCATGGCAGAAGATGAAGGAGGAGCAAAGTCACGTCTTACATGGCAGCAAGCAAGAGAGCATGTGCCGGGAATGTGCCTGTATAAAACCATCAGATCTCATGAGACTTATTCACTATCATAACAACAGCACGGGAAAACCCCACCCCCATGATTCAATTACCTCCCTCTGCATGACATGTGGGGATTATGGGAGCTGGAATTCAAGATGAGATTTAAGTGGTAACACAGCCAAATCTTATCACTCTGTTATGAAATAAATTGCGTCCCTCCGAAATTCATATATTAAACCCTGAGCCCTACTATCTTAGAATGTGACCGTACTTGGAAATAGGACCCTCAGTGATTAAGGTTAAAACATTAAGGTTAGGTGATTAAGGTTCAATGAGGTCACATGGGTGGAGCCCCAATCCCATATGACTGGAGACCTTTCAGGAAGAGGAAGAGACACAGGGGCATGTGTACAGAGGGACAGGGCATGTGAGGATGCAGTGCCAGGCAGCCATCCACAAGCCAAGCCAAGGAGCGAGCCCTTTGGAGAAGCCTCTTGCTGGGTGAAAGCTGTTGGACACAAACAAGCGGTTCTGTTCTGGCGAAGGTCTAGGGCAGGCAAAGCCAGCGCCTGATGATGTGAGTGGGAGCAGTGTCAGCCTCTAGAGGGGAGGGGTGCATTGACTGGAAATGGGGTGGGCTTTCTAGGGTGATGGACATGTTCTATGTCTTGATTTCTGGGTTAATTACATGGGTGCTTGCATTTTGAAAACCCATCAAGCTGTTTATTTGAGATCTATTTTATTGTATGTTGATTCCACTTCAATTCTAAAAATTGCAAAAAAAAAAAGAAAAGAAAAGAAAAAAGGAAAAAAGAAGAAGAAGGAAGAGGACAGGGGCTTCCATATTAAATTAATATATTACATTAATTAAAATAAAAAGAGTCTGAACCTTGCTGACTTGTGTGTGTCAGGAGCAGTAGGCAGGGACCTTGAAGGGTGACCCGCTCCCCAGCATGGGTCCCACAGGCCCATCGGCAAGGCTGAGTCCCCACCTCACATTCCCTGGACTAGGAGGAAAGACCCCGGATGCAAAAGTTATCTGAGCTCTTGCTCTGCTCTGATAGGGTGCAGGGGAGGCTGCACACATCACATCCGAGTCAGCCAAGCATTTTCCCCCACAGAACAAAGCAAGCGTGGATCTCCCATTATGTTCAGCACTAGGCTTATCCCAACGCAACGTCTCTAGGATTCCCCAGGAGACAGGAAGGAGAAGGAAAGACTCTCCCAAAGGGATCTCGTGGCCAGGTGCACACGACAGCAGGAAGTGCCACGGGGCTGTGAGGAAGCAGAGCCCACCAAGGTCCATGTGAGCTCTGGGTTTGGGGTAAGGACAATGGGCCGGAAAAGTGGGCCTGGAGGGATGCCAGGGGGAGGGGCGCAGGGGGCAGCTCTAGACCTGGCAAGAGGGTTGGGAGCCCAGGATTAGCCGGGTGTGGTGGCAGGCACCTGTAATCCCAGCTGCTCGGGAAGCTGAGGAAGGAGAATCACTTGGAGCAGGGAGGAGGAGGTTGCGGTGAGCTGAGATTGTGCCACTGCACTCCAGCCTGGGCAACAGAGCGAGACTTTATCTCAAGAAACTAAAAATAAAAAAAAAGAGGATTGACCTGGCTTTGCCCCTGTTCAACCATGAGCAAGTTACCGCCCCTTTCTGGGCCTCAGATTCTCCATCTTTGAAATGAGGAGGATTACATCGAGGCTATGCAAAATCTCCCCCAACTTGAAAGAGAAAGCTGTGACTGTCCCATGGGAAGTGCAGAGAGGCAAATTTCACTTAAACTAAGGAAGAACATTCCAGTACTCACAAGCGGCTCTTGAGATGGCTGCGGGGTGAGCTGCGCTCCCTACCCTGCGCAGGAGCTCGTCCAGGAGTGGAGGTGCAGTCCTGGGCCAGGCGTCTAGGCCCGTGCATACACTCGATTCTCCTGGTGCAGCTGTGACATGCTTCCCAGGCTGGCCGCTGCCGCTGTAGGAATCAAGCCCCAGTAGGCCAGGCTTTCCCTTCCTCTGAGATGTCTGCACAGGGCACCTGTGAGTTCCAACCCTCTTGCCAGATTTAGAGCTGTCCCCTGCGCCCCTCCCACTGGCCTCCCTCCAGGCTCACTTTTCTGGCCCACTGTCCTTCTTACCCCAAACCCAGAGCTCACGTGGACCTTGGTGGGCTCTGCTTCCTGACAGCCCCGTGGCACTTCCTGCTGCCGTGAGCACCTGGCCATGAGGTCCCTTCGGGAGAGTCTTTCCATCTCCTTCCTGTCTCCTGGGGAATCCTAGAGATGTTGGGTTGGGACAAGCCTGGTGCTGAACACAGGCCTGAGATTGCTCCCCGTCCCAGTGAGGACATCCAGGCCGTTTTCAAACCCAGTTCCGCAGACCACACCTTGATGACAGCACGTTCATAACGACCCGTTTCTCCCTGCCTTGGGGTCCACCCCAAAACCTGCTCTCTCCCTCCAGCGGCGAGGCCATGGAGGGGGAGTGTTGAAACAACCGGGGTCACTTAAGTTCGGAAGGACTTGGCCCTGCAGGCTACCCCTGGCACCGAGCTACGAACATAGCTGTGCCGCCCGAGCTTTGCTTCGCTGAGGACCTTTGCTGAGCGGGGAGAACTCGCCAGGGCAGGAGGTTTCCTACTGGCTTAAAGGGAAAAAAAGAGTATTTTCTTCTGGGCTGGCAAAGACACCAGCCACGTTCATGCTGGCTGCTGGCAACCGATTCAGGGGCCACAGCTTCAGCGGTCATCTATTTGCTGTTTCTTTGAAAGCCCACCTCCCTGGCAGTCTGGCCTCGAATGCCACGGCTCTGATCCATTTGGAAGGTGTGGAGAGGCCCAGGCCGGGAGGGCTGTCGGGGCACAGGCTCTTGCTCCATCCCCACGGCCCCTGGTGACTGATGTCCTGGGAAATGGCCAGCAAGGCAGGGAGGTGGAGGGAGGTAGGGAGGAGGGAGAGGGCACCGGGAGGGAGGCAGAGACCCCCATGGGAGCAGGACCCAGCTTCTTGCCCCTCAGCCCGGAGTTCAGGGCAGCAAGCCCAGCTGTGTCCAGGCAAGAGCCCATGTCCTGGCCTCACCCGGTGAGGTGGGTGGCGCTGCCATGACTCACCCTGCCCTACTCCAGCCCAATCTGGCCTCCCCTCCATCAGAATCCCTTGCCAAGGACTCAAAGGAAGCGGCTTGATCAGTCCCGAGTCCTCCTGCCGGCCTCAGCTGATACACAGTGGGTGTGGGGTTGCTGTTAGGCCGAAATCCTTCCTGCCCCTGACTGCCTCCCCACTGCCTGCTCTTCCCCCGATGGTGGCAACCCTTTCCTTATGGGAAGATGGGTGAGCATTTTCAGCCCAGGCTATCAGGGTTCCCAGGTCTGCAGTGGCCTCTCTGATTGCCTGGGGCAATTCCATGTCTACGGTTCTTCAATTCCACAGTGTTGTCCAAGCCCAGGGGTCGTGGGGACACAGTCCTCTCCACTGGCAGAGACCAACTGGGACGCCCAGGCAAGGTGCTGCAGTCAGCCATGGGGGCAGGAAAGGGAGGTCAGCAGAGAATTGAGGCGAATGACACGGGGAGAAGGAGAGTTAAAGCCAATCCCCCTCAGTGGCTAGGATAACTCCTCACAACAGAGAGAGAGGGAGAGGCAGAGAGAGAAGGGAGGGAGGGAGAAAGGAAGGGAAGGAAGAGGTAAGGAAGGAAGGAGGGAAGAAAGAGGAAGGAAGAAAGAGAGGAAGGACGGAAAGGAGGGAGGGAGGCGAGGGGAGGGAGAGAGGGACGGAGGAGGCAAGGGAGGGACACAGGCCGTGTCTTTGGTGCAGGGATTATTTCCATTTTATAATCGCAAGGCTTGGCCATGCAACCAGAAACTCTCCAATGGCTGCAGACTTATTGTGACCCCGTTTAACTTTCGGCCAGATGCTGGGCAGAAGACTCTGGACTTGGAGTGTCACAGACAGAAGGCAACTTGGAGGGCAACGGGCCAGCCCACCCACTCACCTCAGGGAGACTGAGGCCCGGACGGGGGGAAGTGGCTTGTCCAAGACCACACCACACCGTGGGTGTGCGGCAGAGCCAGGCCAGGATCCAGGTGTGCACCCAGCAGTGCTGCGCTTTCTTCCTGCATGGAGCCTGCTCCCTCTGGAGCTGCTGCCTCAGTGTGCACTTATGCGACCTAACTGGATGGGTCCAGATGACTCAAAGTTCCTCCAAGCTGAGATGTCTGCTTTCGCTCATAGCTGTTTCCTAAGAGCCCCTGGGAGCAGCCTCCAAGCAGAACTCAGACACCATCTTCCCTGAGGAAGTTTACAACCAGGCTGGTGAGCAGACTTCCTAGATTTGATGACAAGAAGCCTGAGCCTTGCAGGCTTTCTGCTGCTGACAGCCAAGAGCAGGCTTGGTTCCTGCTCAGCAAGGTGGGGCCACCAACACGTCTTTTCTTTTAAAAAGAAAAAAAAGACTCCGGGTGCGGTGACTAACGCCTGTAATCCTAGCACTTTGGGAGGCGGAGGTGGGTGGATCACCTGAGGTCAGGAGTTCAAGAGCAGCCTGGCCATCATGGTGAAACCCTATCTTTAAAAAAAAAAAAAAAAGGAAAAAAAAAAGAAGGAAAAAAAAGAATACCATGGTGATAGCGAGGATGTGGAACAATTGGGATACTCTTTTTTTTTTTTGCTGATTGGAATGCAAAATGTTACAACTGCTTTGAAAACAGGTTTGCAATTGCAGTTTCTTCTAACTTTAAACACACACCCCACAGCCCAGAAATCCACCTTCAAGGTATTTACCCAGAGAAAGTGAAAAGAAGTTATGTTCACACATGAAACGCTTAATGTGTATGAATTTGTGGTGGTGGTTTTATTCATAATTGACAAAAATTGGAAATAACACAAATTTTATTCAACCAGTGAATGCATAAGCAAACTGAAGTATATCCATGAAATGGACTTGTATTTGAAAATATAAACAAACTGCGGACATGTGGAACGTGATGAAACCCGAAAGTGTTATGCTGAAGATGACCTAACTAGGGAATTCCATAAACCCAATCTCCCCCAAAAGCAACAAAAATACTTGCAAAACAATACAATTCAACCATTTCAGAATCTGGAAATTAACTACAGGCAAGAACAAACTGAAACCAATTACTGAACCTTGTAATGCTAGTGGTATTAAAAGCCCGCGCTTTGAATGAAGAGACCCCCCAAACAGGCTTTGTGTGAGCAACATGGCTGTTTATTCACCTGGGTGCAGGTGGGCTAAGGCCGAAAAGGGCGTTAGCCAAGGGCAGTGGGATAGGAGTTGGTTTTATAGGTTTGGGGTGGGCAGTGGAAAGTTACAGAGTGAGATCGGTTACAGTGGTGGGGGCGGGAACAAGCAGTGTACATTACCATAAGTTCAGTTACAATGAGGGGTGGGGTAAGACTGGTTAAGATGGCAGGGTGGGGTGAGGGGCTTGTCCGGGGAAGCTTCGCTGGGCGATTAGAGACAATGGCGAAGGCAGGCGGGGGGTGGGACTTCAGACTTTCAGGCTCCAGGCTTGTATATGGAGACCTGACAAGTGGTCTGTGGCATGTTTCACTTGGGGCTATTCTCACACTCTCTCGCCCTCCAGCTCAGAGGTGCAGTGGTTGTGAAAAGCCAGTGCCCTGGCAGCCAAAAGAGGACTGGCCATCGGCTTTCAAAGCTCTGTGGCCGGAAGAGAAGATAGTGAGTGTTCCCAACACACAGGAACGATACATGTTTGAGATGATGGATGTGCTAATTACCGTGTTCTGATCATTACATGTTGTATGTATTGAAACATCATTATCTATACCATAAATATGTACAATCACTATGTGTCAAGAGTAATTTTTTTTTTTTTTTTTTTTTTTTTTTTTTGCCAGGCACAGTGGCTCATGACTGCAATCTCAGCACTTTGGGAGACTGAAGCAGGAAGATGGCTTGAGCTCAGGAGTTTGGGACCAGCCCTGGCAACATAGCAAGATCCTGTCTCTACAAAAAATTTTTAAGATTAGCCAGACATGGTGGTATGTGCCTGTGGTTCCAGTTACTCAGGAGGCTGAGGTGTAAGATCACTTGAGCCCAGGAGGTCGAGGCTGAAGTGAGCCATGATCAGACCACCGCACTCCAGCCTGGGCAACAGAGTGAGACCCTGCCTCAAAAAAAAAAATTAGAAAATTTTAAAAAGGGCTTATACTCAGAGAACAGACAGTAGTTTAACCCAACCAGAAGCTGCCTAGAAAATCTCTATTCCTGTGATGTTGCTGCTGTTTGATTTGTCTGTGAACTCAGCTCTGCAAATACAACTTCATGTCCAGGGCACCACTGAAAAACTTTAAGAATCTGCTGGTGACATCGAGGCTGCCTAAGGCTGTGATTTCAATTGGGGCTAACAAGAGCCGGGCCAAAAATTGAAAACGAGGACCTATAGAACCAGAAAGCCACAGGGAACCTTGAAGAGCTCCATATTCCGGAGGATCTAAAAGACCCTGTGCGTGCGGAGGGCTATACACATGTTCAAGAAAGACCTGGAGAAGGAGGAGGCCCTGTCACTCACTGCTGACCTTGAGGCCCTGCACAAGCAGAAAGGGGAAACCAGGGAGAGTTTTTAAACTGCCTGAAATTTGAAAGTGTGTACATTCACACACAGATAACCTTAGCAAAGGATGGAGACTCAATGCTCAAGGCAGTTAAGAAAATTTGATCGATCACTTGCTGAGCAATAAATTGTATTGACAGAGGACTGAACCCTAGGCGGCCAGTCTTAAAGATATAAACAAACTGATAAAAAGGTGGGGAACAAGGAATTTAGTGGTTGCATAGTACAGGAAAGAGAGTTATGCCAGGAAAGCCACTAAACAAACAGGCAGCAAAAATAAAAACCAAACCAAGCAAAAAAAAAAAAGAGAATGACCCAGCAAGAACAATTCCTGGAAGGGGAGAAACTAATGACAGGGTGGTTACAACGTGTTATCTAAAATGTCCAGCTTTCGACAAACACTTGTGACATATGCAATAAAATGGGAGCATATAGCCCATTCAAAGGAAAAAGGCCAACCAGCAGAAAATGTCGCTAACGGGACCTAAATGTCAGGTTTGGGAGACAAAGAATTTGTATCAATATGTAAATTTAGGAGCTTAAAAATACAACACCTAAATGAAAAAATTCACTAGAGACCTCAACGATGAATTTGAACTCACATTAAGAAAGAATCAGAGGCCAAACATTTTAAAAGAATGAAGACCAATTCTTTACACACTCTTTCAAAAAGTAGAAGAGGAGGAAACATTTCCTGAATTATGAGTATTGTGAGGCCGGTATTACCCTGATACCAAAACCAAAGAAAGAGATCACAAGAAGCGAAAACTACAGACCAGTGTCTCTTACTAGGATGCACACAAAATCCTTGACAAAATCCTGCAAACCATATCCAGCCACGTATGAAAATAGTTCCACACCATAACCAAGTGAGATTTATCTCAGGAATTACAAAGTTAGTTTAACATATGAAAATTAATTAATACGATACACTACATCAGTAGAATTAAAAAACAAAAACTACATGATCATCTCTATGCAGACAAACTATATGACAAAGCCCAATAAACATGATGATGAAAACACACAGTAAACTCGGAATATAGATAATTTTTTCTGAAACTGACAAAGGGCATCTTAGAAAAACTCACAGCTAACATCGCATTTAATGGTGAAAGACTGGATTCTTTCTCCATAAGATCAAGACCAAGAGAAGAATGTCTGCTTTCCTCATTTCTATTCAGCATTGTATTGGGGGTTTCCAACCAGGGCAATTAGCAAGGGAAGAAAACAGAAGACATTTAGTTTGGGAAAAAAAGGTTAAACTATCTCTATTTGCATATGTCATGATCTTGTATATATATATGATTATGAAGAACCCAATTAAAAAACTATTAGAACTTATAAACAAATTCAGTAAGGTTTTAGTATATGAGACCAATGCATTAAAATTACTTGTGTTTCTCTATACTTGCAGTAAACAGTCTAAAAATGAAATTAAGAAAATGATTATATTTACAAAATACAATTATTTTAGTAAGAATGAGATAAGTTTAACAAAAGTATTGCAAAGCTTATACTCTGAAAACCACAAACATTGTTGAAAGAAATTAATACAGCTTTAAATATATGGGAAAACATCCTGTGTTCCCGTATTAAAAGACTTAATATTGTTCAGATGGCAATATTCTCCAAATTGATCTATGAATTCAGCACAATCCCTGTCAGAATCTCAGATGACATTTTTTTTGTAGAAACTGTCAAGTTGGTTCTAAAATTCATATGCAATTCAAGGAATTCAAAATAGCAAAAATAATCTTTAAAAAGAAGATCAAAGTAGAAAGACTCACACTTCCTGACTTCAAAACCTACTACAAAGCAAGAATAATTACTATAGTACAGTACCGGCAGAAGGATAGATAAATAGATTAATGGAGTAGAATTGAGAGTCTGGAAATAAACCCATGTTTCTATGGTAAACTGATTTTTGACAAGAATCCAAGCCCACCTACTGGAGAAAGAATGGTCCTTTGACAAATGGTGCTGAGACAACTAGATATCCACATGAAAAAGAATGAAGTTGGACCCTTACCTTACACTGCATACAAAAGAACTCAAAACGGATCAAACTTCTGAATGTAAAAACTGAAACTACGGAATTCTAGAAGGAAATAGAAGGGGTCATATCTTCATAATCTTTGATTTGGCAATGGATCTCAGCACAAGCAACCAAAGTAAAGCCATACATATCTGACTTCATCAGAATTCATTTTTTTTTTTCTTCAAAGGTCACCATCAAGAAAGAGAAAACTCAACCCACAGAATGGTAGAAAATATTTGCAAAAAAAAAATTGAAATAACCAAAAGATGGAAACCATCCAAATGCCCATAAACTAATGGATGGATAAACAATGTGGTATATCCATATAATGGAGGATTATTTGGCCATAAAAAGAAACTAAGTATTGATACACGCTATAATATATGTAAACCTTGAAAAAAGTATGGTAAGTAAGGAAAGCCAGTCACAAGAGGCCACAAATTATATAATTCTATTTATATGAAATGTCCACAATTGGAGAATGGATAGAGACAGACAGTACATTAGTAGTTGCTTAGGCCTGGGAGGAAGAACATGTGGAAACCAGGAGGATGATAGTTAAGGAATACAAGTTTCTTTCTGAAGTAATAAAAATGCTCTGAAGACTCTACAGGGATTATTTCTGTAGTTCATTACTAGAGAAGTTTCTCTGAATGTGTAGAGCACCAGAAACCACGAGGAGAAGGCACAGAGTTCTCTCCTGAGCGTGAAGCTGGCATTTGCTGTTGCTTTGCTGCAGCTGTCATGTGCCATTGGTGATCATTCCTTTCTTCTTCTGGGAGAGTAAGAGAAAGAGAATGCAGTCTGAGTGGTCCTTGTGTTTATGAAAATAAAAAAAGTTCTGAAGTTTATTGTGATGCTGGTTGCACTCATTTGTAAACATATTAAAGACCACTGAGCTTTATAAATGGATACATTTTGTATTATGTGAAGTGTAGCTCAATGAAACTATTTTTTAAAGGATGGACGTAGATGTGTGGTGTTATTTCTGAGGCCTCTGTTCTGTTCCATTGGTCTATATATATCTTTTTGTACCAGCACCATGCTGTTTTGGCTACTGTAGCCTTGTAGTATAGTTTAAAGTCAGGTAGTGTGATGCCTCCAGCTTTGTTCTTTTTGCTTAGGACTGTCTTGGCTATACAGGCTCTTTTTTGGTTCCACATAAAATTTAAAATAGTTTTTTCTAATTCTGTGAAGAAAGTCAATGGTAGCTTGATGGGGATAGCATTGAATCTTTAAATTACTCTGGGCAGTATGACCATTTTCACTACATTGATTTTTCCTATCCATGAGCTTGGAATGCTTTTCCATTTGTTTGTGTCCTCTCTTATTTCCTTGAAGAGGGTTTGTAGTTCTTCTTAAAGAGGTCCTTCACATCCCTTGTAGGTTGTATTCCTAGGTATCTTACTCTCTTTGTAGCCATTTTGAATGGGAGTTCACTCATGATTTGGTTCTCTGTGTGTCTCTAACTGGTGTATAGGAATGCTGGGATCTCGAGAGAGATCCAAGATGACTGATCACTAGCAGCTCGGGCTCCTAGCTCCCAGTGAAAGCGCAGAGAACGAGAGGACGCCACGCTGTCCCCTTCAGGGACAGGCCCCTCCCAGCCCCCACCTGCGCAGCCAGCCCCTTCCTTCTGGAAACCTTCAAGAATCTGGCAAAGCCACTGCTGTAGCCAGCGGATGCCAAGATTTGCTTCGTGCTGGGGACACAGGACTGGGCTTATGCCCCTGGGGAGCTCACTGTGCTAAAGGCCTGGCCCCTGTCCTGAGAGAATTGCGAGTCCAAAAGGAGCTCACAGCCCCAGCTCCTGTCCGGAGTTTGTCCAGAGCTGGAAGCTGGATCCCCATCTGCGGGAGCGCATGGCCCCAAGGCCCCGAGGCCCCGGTCTATCTGGCCTTGCTCTGGGGCAGCTCCTAGTGCCACAGTTGTGATAACCCTCTCCTGCGAGCAGTTACAGCGCTAAAACCATGACCCTGTCCTGAAGGAGCCCGTGGCCTTAAGCTGTGGACCTGCCTTAAAAGGTGGCCTTATCCAGAAGAAGTTCAGCATCCCAAAGACTATCCTGTCCTATTGGAGAACACAGCCCTGTGACATGGCCATGAAAGACTGAATATTTCAACAGACAACGGCCAGGCTGTGGGTGAAAACAGAACCCTGATCTACAGCCTGCCCAGGAAAGCAACACAAATCCACCACAGCAGCAGGAAGCAAACCGACGGGAGTTAGACTTGCAGGAGGCCACGTGGCCATCTTCAGCGACGATCTACACCGTGACTTCTGTGACAGTTGGCCCCGACTGACCTGGACTTCACAGGCAAGTGACAGCTTCCCTGATTTGGCATGGGCATTAATGACTCCCTATGTCCCCAGACCCTTCAATTTTCTTTTCTTTCTTTTTTTTTTTTAGTCAGAGTCTCGCACTGTTGCCCAGGCTGGAGTGTGCTGGCATAATCTCAGGTCACTGCAACCTCCGCCTCCCGGGTTCAAGCAATTTTCCTGCCTCAGCCTCCCTAGTAGCTGGGAATACAGGCACGTACCACCAAGCCCAGCTAATTTTTTGTATTTTTAGTAGAGACGGGGTTTCACTATGTTGGCCAGGCTGGTCTTGAACTCCTGACCTCTTGATCAGCCCACCTCAGTCTCCCAAAGTGCTGGGATTACAGGGTAAGCCACCACGCCCGGCCCCTTCAATCTTAAGAAGCAAAAGCCTTAGGCTGCTGGTGGAGGGGTAGTGAAATCTGCAACCCCAGGGCACAGGCAAAAGTCTGTTCTTCCTGGAGAGAAGGGCACAAGAAAAAACACTTTGCCCTTGGAATAAAGCGAAAACGCACCTTGGGCTGTGCTGGATCTGAACCTGATACTAAACAGAAGCTGTAACTGCTTAGCAGGTGCAGGGAACTCCCTGACAGACCAACCACAGACAGTAGGCAGGCAGGTGAGTCTCGCCCCTGAGACCAGGGGCAAAGAACCTGCCCCAGACTGAGACTGGATCAGGACAACAGAGAAGCCCTCAGACTTCCAGCGTGAGCCCCGCATCAAGCCGCAAACAGGAGCAGTGTATGTGTGTGGTGTGAGGTAAGGGCCCAATAGCATTTGTTTGCATGGATATCCAGTTATCCCAGCACCATTTGTTGGAAAGATTTTGGCAATGAATTGCCTTAGCATCTTTGTTAAAAGTTAATTGACCATGAATATAAGGATATATATCTGGACTCTCAAATTCTGTTCTGCTGATCTGTATGTCTATCTTTATGACAGTGTCTTATTGCCTTGACAGGTGCAGCTTTACAGTAAGTTGTGAAGTTGGGATGTGACACCCTCTATAGTAGATTGGTGGCCTCCAAGAAGATATGTCCACACCCTAATCCCTGGAAACTGTGGTTTCAATCTGATTTGGAAAAAGGTTCTTTGCAGATGCAAGTAAGTGAGAGATTTTAAGATGAGATGGTGCTGGATTGTCAGAGTGGGCTCTAAAATCTAATAACAAATGTTGCTATAAGAGATGCACAGAGGAGAAGAGCATGCCAGGCTGTAGGCAGAGAGGAGGGTGATGTGGCCACAGCCAAGGAATGCCAAGAGCCATGAGAAGCCCAGAAGCTGGAAGAGAACAGAGACAGAATCTCCACTGAGCCCCTGATAGGAGTGCAGCCCTGCTGACATCTGAATTCCAGACTTCTTCAAAACTGTGGGAGAACACATTTCTGTTGTTTGAAGTTACCTAGCCTAGGATATTTTGTTAGGGCAGTCCTAGCTGACTAATATAGTATCCTCCAACTCTGTTCTCACTCAGGATTGCTGCGGCCAGGTGCAGTGGCTCACACCTGTAATCCCAGCACTTTGGGAGATCAAGGTGTGTGGATCACTTGAGACCAGGAGTTCAAGATCAGCCTGGTCAACATGGCAAAAGCCAGTCTCTACTAAAAATACAAAAATTGGCCGGGCGTGGTGGCACATGTCTCTAATCCCAGCCACTTGGGAGGCCAAGGCAGGAGAATTGCTTGAACTCAGGAGGCAGAGGTTGCAGTGAGCCATGATCGCACCAGTGCACTTCAGCCTGGGCAAAAGAGCAAAATTCCATCTCAAAACAAAAGCAAAAACAACCAAAAAAAGCAAACAAAGATTGCTGTGGTCATTCTGAGTCTTTTGTATTTCCATATAATTTTTAAGATCAGCTTCCCAGTTTCTAGAGAAAAAAACTCTTTTGGAATTATGATAAGGATTCTGTTAAAGCCGTAGTTAAATTTGGGGAGAATTGGCATCTTAACAATATTGAGTCCTCCAATTCACAAACAAGGAACATATCTCCATTTAAATAGTTCTTTAATTTCCATAAACAATGTTTTTTCATTTTCAGTATATGAAACCTTGTAGTTCTTTGTTAAATTTACTCTGAAGTATTTTATGTTTTTGATGATAACATGAAAGTATTCTTAAATTTTTATTTCAGACTATTTATTGCTAGTGTATAGAAATAAAACTGACTTTTGTATGTTGACTCTGTAACTTTGCTGAATTTGTTTATTAGTTCTAATAGGATTTTTTTTTTTTTCTTTTTGAGACAGAGTTTCGCTCTTGTTACCCAGGCTGGAGTGCAATGGCATGATCTCGGCTCACCGCAACCTCTGCCTTCTGGGTTCAGGCAATTCTCCTGCCTCAGCCTCCTGAGTAGCTGGGATCACAGGCACGCACCACCATGCCCAGCTAAGTTTTTGTATTTTTAGTAGAGACGGGGTTTCACCGTGTTGACCAGGATGGTCTTGATCTATTGACCTCGTGATCCACCCGCCTTGGCCTCCCAAAGTGCTGGGATTATAGGCTTGAGCCACCGTGCCTGGCCCTCTAATAGGATTTTTTTGTGGATTCTTTAGGGTTATCTATGCAAAAGATTGTGTTACCTGCAAACAGAGATAATTTTACCTCTTCCTTTGCAATTTGGACATCTTTTATTTCTTGTCCTTACTACATTTCTCTGGCTAGAACCTCCAAGACAATATTGGGTGGAAGTGATGAAAGCAGGCATTCCCGTCTCGTTACTTGACTTTACGAGGAAAACATATAATTTTTCACCATTGTTTGATCTTTGCTATAGATTTTTCCTAGCTACTCTTTATCAAGTTGGGAAAGTTTCTTTCTATTCCAATTATACTGGAAGTGTTTTCTTTTTAATCATGAAAAGTAATGGATTTTGTCATATGCTTTTTCAGCATCGGTTGAGATGATTGTATGATTTTTATCCTTTCTTCTATTGATATGATATATTTTATTAACTTACTTTTGGTTAACCAGCCTTTCCTGGAATAAATCCCACTTGGTCATGGTGTGTAGTTATTTTTATTTATATGCTACTGGATTCAGTTTGCTAGCATTTTACTGAAAATTTTTGCAGCTATAGTCACAAGGAATATTGGTTTCCTTTTCTTTTGCTGTCTTTGTGTGATTTGGTTTCAGGACAATGTTGGCTGCATAGCGTGAGTTGGAAAGTGTTCTCACTGTAAGGTTTGTTCTCACCGAGCTTAAAATGGAAGAAACTGAGGCCAACACAAGAAGATCCAATGCGAAGGAATTTATTCAGCCTCTTGGACGAGGCTCTGCGGTCCGACAGGAGGGGCCAGAGAAGTCCCGCGGACTCCTCTCAGACGTGGGGTTTTATAGGGAGTGGAGGCGTTTGATTGGTTGTGCCCAAGGTGAGTGGGGCCCGGATGGGACAAAATAGTAGGGAGTGGGGCCTGGATGGAACAAAATGGCAGGCAGGGAATGGGGCCCGGATGGGACAAAATGGCAGGCAGGGAATGGGGCCAGGATGGGACAAAATGGTATCGGGTAGGTCCTGGCGGGGCTTTTTTCCGGGCTCCCGGTGAGGTGGGTGTGTGTCTGAGCTCCCTGCAAGGGCAGGGGGTGTGTCCGAGCTCCCAGCAAGGCAACTGGCCTTACACTCACATCTTCACTTTTTTGGTTTGCTTTGGACTAGTGTTAACTTTTCTCCAAACATTTGTTAGAATTCACCAATGAGACCAGCTGGACTTTGGCTTTTGTTTGTGGGAAGTTTCCAGATTACTAACGAAGTCTCTTTACTTATCATAGGCATTGACATATTCAGATTTTCTATTTCTTCAGTTTGGGTCATTTGTGTCTTTATAGAAAATAATTTAATTTAGCTTATCTAATTTCTTGGTCACAATAGTCTCTTATAATACATTTTATTTCTATAAGATTGGTAGTAATGTCTCCTTTCTCCTGATTTTAGTTATTTGAGTTTTCTCTTTTGCTCTTAGTCTACAAAAGGTGTGTCAATTTGTTAATCTTTTCAAAGAACTGACTTTGTCTTTTTAATCTTCTCTATTGTTTTTCTAATTTTTTTTTGTTAATTCCCACTTTACACTCTCCTTTTACTGGTCTGGGTTTAGTTTGCGTTGGTTTTTTTTAGTTTTTTAAGGTGGAGGTTTAGGCTGTGGATTTGAAATTTTTCTTCTTTTCTTAATGTAGGCATTTTTAAAGTAGGCATACATTTTCCTCTGAGCACTACTTCCCTGCAGACCATCCTTTTGGCATCTTGTGTTTCTGTTTGCATTCCTATCAACCTACCTTCTAATTTCCCCTGCGATTTACTCTTTGATCCATTGTTCTGTAGGAGTATGTTGCTTGATTCCACATATGTGTAAATTTCCCAAATTTCCTTCTGTTGTTGACTTCTAAGTTCATCCCGTGTGGTCAGAGAACATACTTTGATGATCTCGGTCCTTTTAAATTTATTGAGACTGGCTTCATGGCCTAACATATGGTCTATTCTGGAGGAAAGTCTTGTGTGCCCTTGAGAAGAATGCATATTCTGCTGCTGTTGAGTGGACTGTTCTGTAGAATTCTGCTGGGTCTAATTGGTTCATAGTGTTGTTCTAGTCTTCTTTCTCCTTATTTTGTGTAACTGTTCCATACGTTGGTGAAAGTGAGGCACTGACATCTCTAACTATTTTAGTCGAATTGCCTATTTTGATCTTTAATTTTGAGTTTTGTCTTTATGTGTCTTAGGACTATGTTGTTAGGTGCACACACATTTGTGATCACTGTTTCCTCTTAATGGATTGACACTTTTATCATTATACAATGTCATCTCTGCTTCTAGTAATGTTTTGTCTTAAAATGCATTTTGTCTGATACTAATCTAGCCACTCTAACTCTCTGTTTATATTTTCACGGTATACCTGTTTGTGTCTTTGCATCTACACTGTTTCTCTTATAGATTGCACATAGTTGGATCATACTTTTTATTCATTCTGCCAATCCTTGCATTTTAATTAAAGTTTTAATCCAATTGATATGATATTTCAAGTCATTATTTTTACTATTTTCTTGAATTTTTATTTTAAGTTTGGGGCACATGTGCAGATGTGCAGGTTTGTTATGTAGGTAATCACATGCCATGGTGGTTTGCAGCACAGGTCATGTCATTATTGATAAGGTAGGATTCGTTCATCATTTTGCTGTCTGTTTCCTATGTCTTACACCCTTTTTGTTCTTATTTTCCACCATTGCTGCCTTATTTTGTTTTAAATGGATATTTTCTAGTGTACTATTTTGAGTTATTTTCTTCATGGTCGTACGGAGATTACAATTATTATCTTTACTTATAACAATTTAGTCCAGATCAATACAAAGCTAATTTTAATACTACACAAAATCTTGGCTTTCCTATAGCTCTTTGTCTTCTCCACTCTTTTATGCTCTTATTGTCATACAAAATACAACCATATACATTGCTTTCTAATCAACATAGATTTATAATTATTACTTTGTAAAGTTTTCTTTTAAATTAGAGAGGAGAAAAAAATTACAGAGATACATTTATATTGTTTCTTGGATTTACCTATATAGTCACATTTACCACTGCTCTTTGTTTCTTTATGTAGATCTGAGTCACTATTTAATGTCCCTTCTTTTCAGCCTGAAGAATTCCTATAGTATTTTTCATATGGCTGATATTATGGCTATAGGTTTTTCTCAGTTTTTGTTTATCTTTTCTTTATTTTTTGGGATAGTTTTGCTAGATGTAAAACTATTGGTTGAGTCTTTGCTATTAACTCTTTCAGATGTTATGTCATTTTTTTTCTGGTCTCCACCATTTCTGAGGAAAAGTCAATGGTTAGTCTTATTTGAAAACCATTGTTCTTTGTAAGTAGTTTTCTCTTGCTGCTTTCAATATGTTCTTTTTGTCTTTGACTTTTACCAGTTTGACTATAATGTGGTTAGGTGTGGATCTCTTTGAGTTTAATCTACTGGGATTTTGTCGAGCCTCTTGCATGTGCATATTAATGCTTTTCATCCAACTTGGGGATCTTTTAGTCATTATTTCTTCAATTTTTTCAACTGCCTCATTCTTTTTTTCATTTAGGGACTCCCGTTATGCATATGTTAGTACACGTGATGATTTTTACAGATATCCAAGATTCTGTCCATTTTATCTTCATTTGTTTTTCTTCTGTTCCCTATACTCAATGATCTCTCTATTGATCTATTTTTAAGTTTACCAGTTTCCTTTTTCTCTCTCTCTGCTACCACTGAGAGAGAGAGACAGACAGAGAGAGAGATTGAGAGAGAGAGAGAGAGAGAGAGAGAGAGAGGAGGGAGAGAGGAAGGAGAGAGGAGGGAGAGAGAATTTGACTCCAGGCAGTCAAATTTAATAGTCAATACTGTTTTACTTTTCATCTGAGTAGCATTCAAAACAGTTAATCATTCTGTCCTTTTTATTTTATTTATTTATTTTTTGTTATACTTCAAGTTCTGGACTACATGTGTAGAATGTGCAGGTTTGTTAAATAGGTATACAGATGACTTGGTGATTTCCTGCACCCATCAACCCATCATCTACATTAGGTACTTCTCCTAATGCTATCCCTCCCCTAGCCCCCCAACCACCCAACAGGCCCTGGTGTATGATGTTCCCCTCCCTGTGTCCATGTATTCTCATTGTTCAATTCCTACTTATAAGTGAGAACATGTGGTGTTTGGTTTTCTGTTCCTGTGTTAGTTTGCTAAGAATGATGACTTCCAGCTTCATCCATCTTCCTGCAAAGGACAAGAACTCATTCTTTTTTTATGGCTATATAGTATTCCATGGTATATATGTGCCATATTTTCTTTATCCAGTCTATTAATGATGGGCATTTGGGTTGGTTCCAAGTCTTTGCTATTGTGAACAGTGCTGCAATAAACATACGTGGGTATGTGTCTTTACAGTAGAATGATTTATAATCCTTTGGGTATATACTTAATAATGAGATTTCTGGGTCAAATGGTATTTCTGGCTCTAGACCCTTGAGGAATCACCACACTGTCACAATGGTTGAACTAATTTACACTCCCACCAACAATGTAAAAGCATTCCTATTTCTCTACATCCTCTCCAGCATCTGTTATTTCCTGACTTTTTAATGATCACCATTCTAACTGGCACGAGATGGTATCTCATTGTGGTTTTCATTTGCATTTCTCTAATGACCAGTGATGATCTTTTTTTTATGTTTGTTGGCTGCGTAAATGTCTTCTTTTGAGAAGTGTCTGTTCATATCCTTCACTTACTTTTTTGATGGAGTTGTTTTTTTCTTGTAAATTTGTTTAAGTTCTTTGTAGATTCTGGATATTAGCCCTTTGTCAAATGTATAGATTGCAAAATTTTTCTCCCATTCTGTAGGTTGCCTGTTCACGCTGATGATAGTTTATTTTGCTGTGTGGAAGCTCTTTAGTTTAGTTAGATCCCATTTGTCAATTTTTGTGGGGATCCCCCACCAGCGTAGAGGCCCCTCCGTGTCTCCGCCATGATGGGGTTTGAGCCCAGACACGTTTCTCTCCACTGGGTGCAGTCGAGTGAGGTGGCTACAGGAAGACGTGGGAAATGTTAAGCTTGCAGAGAGTTACTCTCAGTTCACTGCTTCTAAGGCATGACTGAAGTAATGCCTTATTGTTTTTCTCCTGAAGTCACTGTTCTGGGCTAGTTCTATGACTCTATTTACCCATAGTCACAGAAGCATTGAGATCATTTATTGTATCACTAGAAAATTGCTCCCCTCCTGATTTATTGCTTGCCCACCTGCCATAACGTCATTTTCTGTAACAATGGATAAGAGGATAAGAATCTTTTGTGACCTTTAGGTAAACTTGTATGTTGCCCCCTTCCTTGGTTATTTTGTACTTTCCTTGGTTACTTTGTAACTTTCTGTTTTCTCCCTGATAATGATTTCTGCTTTCCCCCTGATAATGATTCTGTAAGAAGACTGACGTCAGTCACTGTATGTAAAATCGTATATAAGATCATGTGCACAAAGAATAAATCGCTGATCTGAGCATATCTCTTATCAGACCTCCAGACCCATTTCTCTATCTCTCTTCTCTTCCACACACTCTCTCTTCCAGGTATTAGGACCCTCTTGCTGGTCAAGAGATCCTTGGCAGAAGTGCCAATCTCCACGGCCAACAACATCTGGCGCCCAACGCCGTGGGGCCTGGACACGAGAGACTACAGTGCCGCTCAATTCAATTAACAGTGAAGGGCCAGCAGTTCAGTAATGGGAAACATTGAGTCTAAGGAACATAATATGTTTATTCAGTTGTTGCATTCTATGATTAAGTCTCATGGTCATATGTGAAGCAGAAAACTGTGGAGGAATTTGTGCACATTGTTCATGAAATTTGCCGTTGGGCTCCTGAAGGTGGTTTTCTTGATGAATCTGCTTGGCTTGCGATAGGTGAAAAGATTGATCAATTTGTGCCCACAATGAGTCTTTGCCTCAGTCAGCTGTTTTACTTTCTGTTTGGCCAAAATTGCGTGATTGTGTTTGTCCTTGCAAACCTCCTGCTGCTACTGCTCCTTCGTGTACTTCCATGCCTGATGTTTCTACATCTTTTTCTGTTCCCTTTTCCCCACAAATTTTGGCTTTTGTTGCCATTACTTTTGGTGTTTTAGTCATGAAGTCTTTGCCCATGCCTATGTCCTAAATGGTATTGCCTAGGTTTTCTTCTAGTTTTTATGGTTTTAGGTGTTATGTTTAAGTCTTTAATCCACCTTGAGTTAATTTTTGTGTAAGGTGTAAGGAAGGGGTCCAGTTTCAGTTTTCTGCATATGGCTAGCTAGTTTTTCCAAGACCATTTATTAAATAGGGAATTCTTTGCCCACTGCTTGCTTTTGTCAGGTTTGTCAAAGATCAGATGGTTGATAAAGGGGAAATCACCACTGATCCCACAGAAATGCTAACTACCATCAGAGAATACAATAAATACCTCTACTTAAATAAACTAGAAAATCTAGAAGAAATTGATAAATTCCTGGACATATACACCCTCTGAAGAATAAACCAGGAAGAAGTTGAATCCCTCAATAGACCAATATCAAGGTCTGAAATTGAGGCAGTAATTAATAGCCTATCAACCAGAAAAAAGCCCAGGGCCAGATGGATTCACAGCCAATTCTTTGTACCTTCTACCAGAGGTACAAAGAAGAGCTGGTACCATTCCTCCTTGAAAGTATTTTAAACAATAGAAAAAGAGGGACTCCTCCCTAACTCATTTTATGAGGCCAGCATCATTCTGATACCAAAACCTGGCAGAGACACACACAAAAAAGAAAATTTCAGGCCAACATCCCTGATGAACATCGATGCAAAAAATCCTTAATAAAATACTGGCAAACTGAATCCAGCAGCACATCAAAAAGCTTATCCATCACAATCAAGTCATCTTTATCCCTGGGATGCAAGGGTGGTTCAGCATATGCAAATCAATAAATGTAATCCATCACATAAACAGAACTAATGACAAAAACCACATGATTATCTCAATAGATGAAGAAAAGGCCTTTGATAAAATTCAATACCCCTTCATGCTAAAACCTCTCAATTAACTAGGTATTGATGGAAGGTATCTCAAAATAATAAGAGCTATTTATGACAAACCCACAGCCAATATCATACTGAATGAGCAAAAGCCGGAAGCATTCCCTCTGAAAACTGGCACATGACAAGGATGTCCTCTCTCACCACTCCTATTCAACACAGTATTGGAAGTTCTGGCCAGGGCAACTAGGCAAGAGAAAGAAATAAGAGGTATTCAATTAGGAAGAGAAGAAGTCAAATTGTCTCTGTTTGCAGATGATTGTATATTTAGAAAATCCCATTGTCTCAGCCCAAAATCTCCCTAAGCTGATGAGCAATTTCAGCAAAGTCTCAGGATACAAAATCAATGTGCAAAAATTACGAGCATTCCTTTTTTTTTTTTTTTTTTTAAAGAAAGAAAGAAAAAGAATAAAGAAGAGGAGGAAAAAGGAAGAGAAAGAGAGAGAGAGAATGGGAGTATTGCTTTCTTGCTCAGGCTAGAATGCAGTTTAGTAATGGGTATTGAAAACCTCTTTTATACCAATAATTATACTTGATGTAAACAGGAAGGAATAAGGGAAGAAAATAACAAAAGAGCAGGCAATCAATATTTCATTTAAACCTATGAAATGCTATGCGATTACTGAGGAGTGATTTACTTCCAATTATGTAGTCACTTATGGAATAGGTGTGAGGTGGTAATGTATGTTTTGTGTATTTGAAGTGGAGAGTTCTATAAATGTTTATTAAGTTTACTTGTTCCAGGTCTGAGTTCAAATCCTGGATGTCCTTGTTAATTTTCTGTCTCATTGATCTATAGAATCGTTAGCTCTTCTTGTTACATTGATCCTTTTGCCATTATGTAATGTCCTTCTTTGCCTCTTTTGCTCTTTGTTACTTTAAAGTCTACTTTATCAGAGGTGAGAATTGCATCTCCTGCTTTTTATTTGTTTATTTTTACTCTCTGATTGGTTGATAAATCTTCCTCCTTCTCCTACTCAAAATCAGAATGCCTCTCCCTCTACAGGGGATCACAATTCGCAGAGAACGAGAGGACGCCACGCTGAGTGGCGGGAGAGTGAGCAGAAGCAGAGGTCCCACTATCACTCCACAGTCTCTTCCCAAATCTGAATCAGGGACATGTGGCTCAAATCACCTGTTTGAACAGTGCTTCGCACTTGGCAAGGATGTATGTGAACTCCATGCATTCCAAACAAACCCGCCTGCAGGCTGAGGCTGGGAAGGCTCCTTCTTCCAGAGGGGCAAGGACTGTAAGTGCACAGAAAGCAGCTTCTCTTGGCGCACTCATCACCTCTCTGGCCTTTTGCCTCCACCCCTGCCAAAAGCTGCCCGACAGTTGCCTGTCACTCTGTCATCCACCCACACCTGGTGGCACTAGCCAGGGCATACAGGCAGGAGACGCAGATTCTCTGGGCATGGACACACCTGGCCCCAAAAGTCCCCACCTTGGTCTCCCATCAGCCCCCAGTTCAGTCACACTGACTTGTGCTCCAGCTGAACTCACCACCCCTTTGCATGAGAAGGTCCTTCTTCCAATGGGGCTGCCTGTCCCCTCTTAGCCCCTGGTAGAGTACCATATCTCCTGAAACACTCAGCCCCAGAAAGAGCCACACATGTGAGTTCACAGTGCATGGTAATCGTGACTTTTCTTCTCACAGAGTGAGTGGCCCCTCCTGTAAGTGTTCTCGGCATCTTATAGTCAGAGAACCTCTCTGAACCTCTGTTTCTTCTTCTGTGGCATGAATTCATCATGGCACCTACCAAAAATACGGGACTAGGGTAAGGCAAGTGAAGCACTTATCGGAGGCACCACCTTTAGTTGGGGGTGGGGGAGGCTGACGGTTTACATGCAAAGAAACTCGGTAATTGAGATAAATAACATTTTAGCACAATCTATTTAAAAATCAAAATTAATGCAAAGATATCCATGATAAAAGATGAAAATTGGAAATAGAGAATCTCAGTAATTGAGACAAATAATATTTTAGCACAATCCATTTAAAAATCAAAATTAACTCGAAGATGTCCATGATTAACAAAAGATCAAAACTGTGAATAGAGACAGGAAAGACGGGATTCATATTTCTGCGGTTTCCTTCGGCTTCCGGAAACTGCTCAGTAACTGTGAAATAAATCAAGGACCTCAGATTGGAGGACTCTTCAAAGTTATCTTAGCAAACCTCCTGGTTGAACGTGAGGGTAACAACAGCCCAGGGATGGGGCTTACTCCAAGTCAGTGACAGGGCGGAGCGGGGCGCAGGGTCCTGGACTCGCCCAGGGCTCTCTCTGGGGTCTGCACGTAGACTGCCTTACCTCTGAGGGAAACCCTGCAAACCTCAGCCACGGGCCCCACCGATGTTCCGGGTGGCACTGGTCAAGGGAGGCCGGCCCTATCTCCAGGTGTGATGCAAACTGACCTCTTCTGCAAAGTGACCCAAGTCCCCTCCCACTGCAAGAATCTAGCCCCTTCCTTTCCCAATTCCACTCCATTTCCCTCTGGCCATTCAGTTCCAACCTAATTTATGCTGTTTGTTTATTCCAGTTGGTTCTATCCATTCCTTTCTACTTCCTAGTCTAGCACTCTCTATTTTATTGACTTTGGCTTACTCTGTTCATTTATTCCATCCCACTTTATGGTTTCCATTCTAGTGTATACATTCTATTCCTTTCTATTTCATTTATTGTATCCATTCCAACCTTTGGGGCCACCCCGCCCCGCCGTGCTCCTGCACATGGCTCTGCTGCAGGCCTCCAGCGTTTGTGCTGAAGGGCATGGCGGAAACAACCATTTCTGGAAGCCTGCCTCCCGGGAGCCGCTCTCACCTTCCCGGCAAATGCCCACATGAGCTCATGCTTTATGGTCGGGTCCTGAAAAAAAAAAAAAAGTCAACAAATGTGAAGGCAAAGCGAGACCTGTCTTTCATTTGATAGATCCCAGATCCGTTTCTGATCAGCCTCCCATCATCAGAGGTGTCTGCAAGATTTCAGCTGCAAACATTCGCCTCTGCGTTCGCCTCTGCACCTGCCGCCAGCTGTCCGGGCACCCGCTGCCTTGGGACTGCGCTGCAGACAGGGTTGGGAGGGACCCTTGGACTTCATCCCATCTTGGCGTTTCCTCAAGAAGAGCGTTCTTGGGGTGGCAGCTTGAGCGTCTCTCTTACCTGCCTTTGCCTTCCACACTTCTAGAATTGTCAGTAAAACGTAGGAAAGCCCACATGTACGCACACAGAATCGCTCAGTATCTCAATTGCACACCCCCGGCCCAGCTCCCTCAGCACCAGGCTCTGTCACAGAGATGAGGGCGCCCATCGGGCATTAAGTGGAACCTAGAGTTTGCTGCTTTCTCTTTCCTTTGTGGTTGCAAAAAAAGAAAAAAGTTTCTCTTGGAAATCGATGGTGATGGTCTGTATTCCAGACCTTTCTCTTTGATTGACAGGTATAGGAGGCTATTTTCCTGAAAGGGTTGTTTAGTATCTGCGGTGACTTTGTTTCACTCCCGGACCTAATGTCAGGTTGGCACAGTTAGATGCCTCACATTTTTGTTGGCTGCATAATATTTCATTATGTGAAGTATTATTTCTGTTTCATGATTTCTCTGCTGAAGAACTTTTATTTTTGCTTTTACAAATAATGTTGCAGCAAACATTATTGATCACAGGCCTTCGCATAAGCATTTGTGTGATTATTCTTATTGAGTGGATTCTTAGAAACACTGTTGTTTGCTTAAGGAATACCCATGTTTTAAAATCTCTTAGGTACTGCAAATTGTCCTTCAGTTTGTCCTTTGAATCAGTCTTCTCTCCATGAGCTAGAGTGATCTTTGTAAGGTGAATTTGGTCATGCCATCTCCCAGCATTAAAAACGAACAAGAAAAAACTCTCTGGAATTGTGGTGACTTTGTGCCCCAGAGAAACTTGGGCTGTTGGACCAGGCTGCAAATGTCAGATTCCTACAGAGGTCAGGGGACTGTCCAGGTGGGGTGACCCTGGGTTTCATCAGAAATGAGAGCTCCTTTCCTCTGCCCCAAGTTCACCTCCCGAGCCTGTCTGAAACCGCTGGTCAGATACAGCTTCCAGAGACTTTGAGGTGGGGCCCCCTGGAGCCCTGGCTGAGGCCAGACCAGCCAGGCCTGAACCGAAGGCCTCAAAGATGACACCAGTGGGCTGGGGACTCGAAGGCTGTTTCTCTTCTGTCCTTGGAGCTCTGGCGTCCTTTTCTTGTCCTTTTCAGTGAGGGGAGAGCACCTATCCTGGACGGTTTTCACTGAATGAGAAAGAACCAAGAACTTGTTTTGTAAATGCCAGAAGGTGGTCTGATCACACAGCCTTCTTGTGGAGCATATAAAATGTGATCTTTCTTATGACATAAAATAACAATTGGACCCATTCATTCCACACTGCCCTGTAGCTTCCATGCTGGTGCACACGTCCATTTCCCTTCCATTTGCTCTATGTAGCTATTTCATCCCACTGGACTCACACCCTCTCCCTTTCATGGGTGACAGCCCCGGAGTCTGAGGACAGGGTATGGGGGGACCCTTGGGTGGGCTTTCGAGGCACAGTGCCTGGAGGGAACATCTGGCTGAGCAGGTGGGTGGGGGGCTGCCCTATGGAGAGACACAAGTCAGGTCTGTCTCCACAGAGGTGAGAGGACAGAGGTGCCAGCGGTCATGGGTCAGTCCCTGCTGGCCTGTGCTGTGTCCACCAGACCCACTGTGCAGGGAGCTGGGGAGATACTGACCAGGGGATCCGAGCTTCTCCCAGATGATGGTGTCTGAGCTCATCCTACACAGCAGGTGAAGATGTCACAAGCACAGCCAGGAGACCTCCAGCTGGAAGCCGTCACCCATCCTTCAGACAGTAAGACTGAAGTTCTGGGAATCCCTCCCAGGCCCCCCACAGACCTGCAATGAGGATTGGGGTTTCCCACCTCAGCCTTGACTCCATCTACAGAGGTCCCATGTGGGCCTCAAATGCCTGTCTTAGGTTCCAGAGAAGATGCCAGCCAGGATGCAGGGACCCGCCCCGAGCCTGGCAAGCAGCCATGAGGGGCTGAATCACAGTCATGCAGCCTCAGGCCCTGGTGCAGGGTCTGGTCCAGAACAGAAGTCCCATGAACAAGGCGGCTCCCTGACTTGCTGCCCTCTCGGGCACACAGCGGGCAGTAAGTGCCAGGCTCGGTGTGGACCAGCACATCGGAGGCATGGGGAGTCCTGGGGTGTCCTGACCCTGTGGGACCTGCCCTGGCCCAGGAAGCCTGTCTCCTTCTGGCTCAGAAAGAGCGTGCTGCCTACGTACCTGGAGCTTTGGACAAGGAGCTCCTGGGGACAGTGACCAGGCCTGTGACGGGCCATCCTTGCCAACATGATTAGCAGAACAGTGCCTGCAGGGGATAGGAATTGGTTGAGCCTCCTGGTGGGAAGATTCAATTTTCACCTGAGCAAAAGTAGGAGGAGGGAGGAGGAGATGCTACATCCTGAGGGCCCCGCACCGCCTTCTTATCTCGCGCTGCCCACCTCCCAGCCCAGCTGAGCAGACAGCACTGGCCGACGCAGCCGGCCCTGCGGTTCCTGGGGGCACACATCATGTGCTCTGCGGATCCCAGTTTCCGTGTCTGAAAACGCAGGAGCTGCATGAACATCTGAATTCTGAAATCCGACTCGAGGCCCGCAGGCCTGCTCTGAACTGAGCGTTATCAGCCACTCAGCAAAACCCCAGGGGCACCTGCTCTGTCCCAGGTGCTGGGGCTCTGATACGAGGCCAACCTGGCGGGGGTTTGAGTCTCACAGGAGTGGGTCACTCTGAGTGATCAGGGATTCACAGGGCAGGGGACGGGGACCAAGTGCAGGCTGCAGTGGTAGCTCTGACAAGTGGCATCTGGCTCAGGCCAGAGGCTGTCACCTATTCGTTCAACAAACATGGATTGAGCGTCTTCTGTGCACCAAGCTTTCTAGGCAAGCAGGTCCTTGGCCTCCAGGAGCTGACACCGTACTGGGTGGGAGGCAAGAGGGGAGCAAACGAATGAACAAGTTAGGTAGCGTCAGGCCACAATACCAGGACTGAGCGAGTGGGTGTGGCTAGGGCTGGTGGGGACAGGCTCCTCCAGCTGGGGGGTCAGGAGGAGGGGCTCCCTGAGGACGACGCCCAGCCAGGGGCCATGCTTTAGAGTCAGGGCTGCTGGCGGCAGGGACCAGGGACGGGGCTGGCCGGGAGGCACCTGGGCTCTGGTCTGAGCATGGGGGTGGCCAGAAAGCTGGGGAGCAGCAGGCACGTGGAGGGGTCTCTGCTCTTGTCCTCTCAAGTCTGGAACGTGGGGATTTGGGAATTTGGAGGTTTGGACCTCTTCCCTCCAGTATGTGGGCTGGACATGGGCACTCAAGTCCAGCAAACCGCAGCCCCTGCATTGAACACTCAGCACCAATCGGGCCGCCCCCTCCACCGGCTCTCAATGGCTTGTGGTGTCTCTCTCCCTCTCTCTCTCCCTGTCTCCCTCTGTCTCTGTCTCTCATTCGCTCCCTCTCTGTCTCTCTTGTCCTCTGTCCTTCTCTCTCATTCTCTCTCTGTGTCATTCTCTCTCATCCTCTCATTCTCTCTCTCATTCCCTCTTTGTTACTCCCTTTTCATTCTCTCTCTCTCATCCTCTCTGTCACTCTCTCCCTCTTCATCTCTCTCATTCTCTCTCTCTCATCCTCTCTCTCATTCTCTCTCTCTCATCCTCTCTCTCATTCTCTCTCTCTCTCATTCTCTCTCTCTCATTCTCTCTCTCTCATTCTCTCTCTCTCATTCTCTCTCTCATTCTCTCTCTCTCATTCTCTCTCTCATTCTCTCTCTCTCGTTCTCTCTCTCTCATTCTCTTTCTCTCTCTCTCGTTCTCTCTCTCATTCTCTCTTTCTCTCTCTCTCATTCTCTCTCTCTCATTCTCTCTCATTTTCTCTCTCTCTCTCATTCTCTCTCTCATTCTCTCTCATTCTCTCTCTCATTCTCTCTCTCTCATTCTCTCTCTCTCATTCTCTCTCTCGTTTTCTCTCTCTCATTCTTTCTCTTTCTCTCTCTCTCATTCTCTCTTTCTCTCTCTCTCATTCTCTCTCATTTTCTCTCTCTCTCTCATTCTCTCTCTCTCATTCTCTCTCTCTCTCTCATTCTCTCTCTCTCATTCTCTCTCATTTTCTCTCTCTCTCTCATTCTCTCTCTCTCATTTTCTCTCTCTCTCTCATTCTCTCTCTCTCATTCTCTCTCTCTCTCTCATTCTCTCTCTCTCATTCTCTCTCTCTCTCTCATTCTCTCTCTCTCATTCTCTCTCATTTTCTCTCTCTCTCTCATTCTCTCTCTCTCATTTTCTCTCTCTCTCTCATTCTCTCTCTCTCATTCTCTCTCTCTCTCTCATTCTCTCTCTCTCATTCTCTCTCATTTTCTCTCTCTCTCTCATTCTCTCTCTCTCATTCTCTCTCTCTCTCTCATTCTCTCTCTCTCATTCTCTCTTTCGCTCTCTCTCACTCGGTCTGTCCATCTCTCTCTCATTCTCTCCCTGCCACTTCCTCCCTCATCTCTTTCTCTTCCTAAGTGGAAGGAAGGAGGGATGGAGGGAGGGCAGAGAAGCAGCTCCTCTACAGAACCTGCCCCTCATGGGGCCTCAGTTTCCCCATCTGGAAAACGTCAGAGTGGACCTGATGTTCTCCCTTGAGCTGTTGTTTTCTGTGGGTTTTATTGCTTTTGATGCTTTTGAGCTCAGTCAGCAAATGATTCCCTGTTTTCTTTCTATTTTGAGAAGGCTTCTTTCCCTGGTGAATGCAATTTTCAAGTGTCTCTTCCATCGTACATTATTTTTAATGATATAGTTTTCAGAGTGGCCTTCTATTTTTACTTTTCCTTTGGCAAGATAATTTCTAACCCTTTTCTCACCACCCAACTCAATTTCCTTTGTTAATTTCCAAGCGTCTTCTTTCCACAGGGGCCTCACCTCTTAGTACTTAATTGATTCCTTCTATCACGTAATTCCATGGTTTCATCAATAAGCAATTTTAGACCCATTGTCAATTGCTATTTTTTTATACCATTTGATCTGCGCAGAGGCTGAGAACACGGATTAGACATGAGATGAGATTTCATTACCTCTCAGACGACAGCTCTCCCCGGCCCCGTTCGCCGAGGCGAGAATGTCTTCTGGACTTTCCTATATTCCCTTCTAATTAATTACAATCCTTTTTATTCACTTCTCTGACTTCAATCCCATGAGTCGAAAGTGTAAATCAACACATGTCTCTTGCTTCAAATGTCATTTTAATAATAGGGGACTTTGTGCATCCACAATCCCCCCACCCCGAGGCCTCCTGCAGACATGGACAGGGCCTGCACTGGAACTCTTTCTAAGTTCAGTGGGATTCTCCCTGCGCCCGCTCTGCCGACCCTCTGCCTGCCTGGATGCCTTTTCTGGCTGCTGCTTCCTGCCACGCAGGTTGGGCCCGGGGGAGGCAGAGAGCAACAGGAGCCCACGGGGCCGGCCAACCTGCATGGGCAGAGCAGAGCCCGGGAGCTACGGCTCCTCTCGGCACACACGAGCCCTGAAGGAGCCCCTTGCTTTCTGCAGAAGGGTTTTAACACGGCTAAGACCCTGCAGACCCCGTTAGGCTTTTCACCACCTTGAGGAGAAACCTGTCAAAAACAATCCAGATTGCGTTCAGCTGGTGTAGACCGCCTCCGCCTCTGCCTCTCTGGAGAGGTAACTCCGCTTAGTTACCATCTGAGCGGAGTGAATGGCACTCCGAGTCCGGCGCCCCTGCAGCCTGCCCCGGGATCCTACCTGCCGGGAATCTCCGGGTGCGTGGGAACCATCTTTCCTAAGATGAGGATTCCTGCCGCCGTCGGGACAGGAGGCGCCCTGCCTCTCGCACGGCTACTCCTGAGCGACGGGGCACCACACAGAGGCTGCAGCCCCGTGCTGGCCAAAATCTCCACTGCCCACCGTTCCTCTCAGGGCCCTGTGGCTGCCTCTCCCACCCACATGGTCACCCGCACTGGGGCCAGGCACGAAAGCAGCTTCCTTGTCTCCACTCTCCCGTGAGAAGAGCCATCAGGAGGCCGTGTTGAAAGTCAGCTGCACCCCGAGTGTGCCTGTGTGCACCACGAGGAGGCTGGGGGCACGTGGCTGTGAGATCACAGCTACTGTCCCTTTGGGAGGACTCGGGAAAACAGATATCTGGCCTCCGAATCAAAAAGAGCCACATGCCTCCTGACCCACTAGTGTGGCATAACCACCTGTCCTTTCACTCAGGCAGACTCATCATGCTTCCTTCTTCATCGTGGCTACTAGGGAGCTCAGTAAACAGGATTTCGAGGCAGGCACTTTGTGAGCCTGGCCTCAGGGCTGTTGTCCATGCCTTACTTCCTCGTCTGCTCATCTTATTCTCCTGTAACTCATTCATTCATTCTCTTCCTGAATGAATGGCCCTTCCCATCATACCAGGCACTGGGCAAGGGGCTAGATCACAGCAACACCCAAGTGCAAAGGTGTTCAGGGAGCTTATACTATAGCGACATTTACAAACAACAAGTCAATGCACAAGACCGAAGGTGCTGGGACGAGACTAAAACAGGAACACGGGGTGGTAACTGGCTTGGCCAAGAACTGCTCTATGATAGTGGTGAAGTGTGGACGGCAAAGAAGAGCTCCCTGAGGAGGCGACATTTTAGCTGAGAGTTGATTATTGAAAAGGAACTGGATGTGGGGGTGGCGGTGGCAGAGCCTCATGCCTGGAAAGGACCATGAGTGTTCTGGAAATAACAAGGAGGTTTGTATGGCTGGAGCCAACCAGAGGAGACAGGAAGGAGATGAGGACAGAGACATCATCAGCAGGGACCTTGTGCATCTTAGGTCACCTTGAGCACACCTTTCCTGAAATTGTTCTCTGAAATAAGTAAATGAATGAGCAAATTTATACACAAATGTATGCTTATCTGCATGCAACAACTCTGTGCCTTTCGACCTTTCATCAGCAGTTTGTCTGACATGGTTGTGCAGTGTGTGTGTGTGCCTGTGTGTGTGTTCAAAGAAAATGGCAGTGTCCCCATGCCTCAGTGTTTGCCTTAGGGAACAAGAACCCCAGCAATTCCTGCCTGGGGGTGTCGTGGGCATTAAATGAGTGAACACTGACAGCGGGCTGAGGGCTCCCTATCTGTCAGCTCTCGTTACCGGTGTGTGTACATCTGACATGTGGGACTGGGTAGGGAGGCCGTGAGTCTGGACATGGTTACTGACCAGATTAGTTACATAAGATCCGACGGTGAGCGTTCCTGTGGACATCTGGCAGGACATATACAATCTAATAAACAGCCGTAACCTCTTTACAGCTTGGGAAGCATTTCCCCAGCTCTTCTCTTATTTGATTGGAGAATGACCTCAGCTTATGAGAACCTCCTCGCTGTCTAGGGCCATGGTTCAGAGGAGTTTTTCCCCCACTGTGGGATTTGTGGAGGGTCCACACCCAGCAGTCATAGGAGGTGACCCAGCGTGTCCAAGGACTGGGGGCGTGCCAGCTCTTGGCTGATGGAAGCCCCCAGGGCTGAGATCACTGTCTCCAGGGTGTCATTCGGGGTTCCTGGCAGAGTGGTGGAGAACCGAAAAGCACTTGGCTCTGCAGAACTGAGCAGAGGTAGGGCTCCAGGGCAAGGGGGCCTTGGCTGGTGTAACGAAAGACTTCCTGTCACCTGGAGTTCTTCTCCCTGAAGGGGACAGGGCAGGCAGCCTTGCCAAAAGGTGAGCTCCCCATCCCAGAACCTGCAACCTGGTGGTGATGCCTCGGCGCCCTGGCCTGGAGGCAGGGGGGTGCTGTGGAAGCTGAGAGCCCAGGCAGGGATCGCCAGCGCACCGTCCTACAAGCCCCTTTCTTCTGGGCCTGTTTCCTGGTCTGAGACATGAGGGGTGCATGAGAAGCTCCCAGGGCCTCTTCACTCTCTTCTGCTCAGATTCTACAGAGCAGCAGGGCTCCCTCAAGCCTGCGGTGCTCAAGGAACCATTTGGAACGTGGGTAGCCGGCCGATCCCCACACTGCATGTGCGTGGGCAAGAGGGCTTGAAGACAAGCCCTCCAGGATCACGAGTGGCCTTTGCTTTCCAGAGCGAAAATCCCAGGGCTCAGGGCCAAGTTGGAAACCAAGGAGGCCCTGTCTCTTCTCATTCTCCTCACCGCGTCAGCGGCTAATTGAGCACAGGACAGTATCTATGGCACGTCTACAGTAAACATGACTTCAGCCGTCTGGAACCATCTCTCCGCGAGGCTGTCCATCGCCACGCAGCCCCCAGCCAGAGCTGGGAGGAAGCGCCTGATTTGGGGCCAAAGACAGTCTCCCTCCTAGACAGGATCTGCCCCCCCCACCCTGAGGGCACCAGCACAGCCTCCATCTCTGCCCGGGTTGGCACTAGGCACACAGCGTGGGCCGCGGCGGCCTCTGCTCACCTGAGGGCCCCGGGCGGAGCTCTGCTGGGAGCAGCAGAACCAGGTTACGAGATGCTGCAGACGCCAGGGTCTTGTTTCTTCCTCAGCCTCTAGGAGGGTGACGGAGGAGGCACCATCCCCCCCGGAGTTCTGCCGAGGAAATAGACTCAGAGAGGCAGAATGATCCCCCCAAGTTCATACAAGAGTTGCTGTCAGTCCCTGGGTCTGAATCAGAGCTGCCATCTCCTGTATTTGTTTCCTGGGCTGCCTCAGGAAACGTTTTCCTTCACTGTTCCAGAGGCCAGAAATCTGGACTTGAGGGCTCCCTGCCAAAGACTCCAGGGGCAGCCCTTCCCGTCCCCTCTCCCAGACTCTGGGGCTGCAGCGTTCCTCGGCTTGTGATAGCAGCCCTCCATCTCTGCCTATCTTCACATGGCCTCCTCCTGTGTGCATGTGTGTGTGTGCACGTGCGTGTGCATGTGTGTGTGTGCATGTGTTTGTGTATGCATGTGTTTCTGTGTGTGTATGCATGTACGTGTGTGTATTGTGTGTGTGCCTTCATATGTGTGCATGCATAGTGTGTGCATGTATTGTGTAGTGTGTGCATGTGAATATGTGTGTATTGCACATGTGTGTGCATTTGTAATGTGTGTGCCTGTATTGTGTGTGTATGTGTGTGCATGTATAGTGTATGTGCATTTGTAGTGCATGTATGCATGTGTAACGTGTGTTTGCATTGTATGTGTGTGCATGTGTGTGCATGTCGTGTGTGTATGCATGTCTAGGGTGTGTGTATGTGCACGTCTAGTGTGTGTGCATGTCTAGTGCATGTGTGTGTGCATGTATAGTGTGTGTGTGCATATCTAGTGCGTGTGTGTGTGCATGTCTAGTGTGTGTGTACGCATGTCTAGTGTGTGCACGTCTAGTGTGTGTGTGCACATCTAGTGTGTGTATGCACATGTCTAGTGTGTGTGTATGTGCATGTCTAGTGTGTATGTGCACGTCTAGGGTGTGTGTGTGCATGTCTAGGATGTGTGTGCATGTCTAGTGTGTATGTGCACATCTAGGGTGTGTGTGTGCATGTCTAGGGTGTGTGTGTGTGCATGTGTGTGCATGTCTAGGGTGTGTGTGCATGTCTAGTGCAAGTGTGTGCATGTCTAGGGTGTATGTGCGTGCATGTCTAGGGTGTATGTGCACATCTAGGGTGTGTGTGTGCATGTCTAGGGTGTGTGTGTGTGCATGTGTGTGCATGTCTAGGGTGTGTGTGCATGTCTAGCACATGTGTGTGCATGTCTAATGTGTGTGCATGTCTAGGGTGAGTGTGTGTGCATGTCTAGTGTGTATGTGCACATATAGGGTGTGTGTGTGCATGTGTGTGCATGTCTAGGGTGTGTGTGCATGTCTAGTGCATGTGTGTGCATGTCTAGGGTGTATGTGCACATCTAGGGTGTGTATGTGCACATCTAGGGTGTGTGTGTGTGCATGTGTGTGCATGTCTAGGGTGTGTGTGCATGTCTAGCACATGTGTGTGCATGTCTAGGGTGTATGTGCACATCTAGGGTGTGTATGTGCACATCTAGGGTGTGTGTGTGTGCATATGTGTGCATTTATAGGGTGTGTGTGCATGTCTAGTGCATGTGTGTGCATGTCTAGGGTGTATGTGCACATCTAGGGTGTGTGTGTGCATGTCTACGGTGTGTGTGTGTGCATGTGTGTGCATGTCTAGGGTTGTGTGCATGTCTAGCGCATGTGTGTGCATGTCTAATGTGTGTGCATGTCTAGGGTGCGTGTGTGTGCATGTCTAGTGTGTATGTGCACATCTAGGGTGTGTGTGTGCATGTGTGTGCATGTCTAATGTGTGTGCATGTCTAGGGTGCGTGTGTGTGTGTGCATGTCTAGTGTATGTGTGCATATATAGTGTGTGTGCATGTGTGTGCATGTCTAGTATGTGTGTGCATGTCTAGTGTGTGTGTGCATGTCTTGTGTGTGTGCATGTCTTGTGTGTGTGCACATCTAGTGTGTGTGTGCACGTCTAGTGAGTGTGTGCACATCTAGTGCATGTGTGTGTGCGTGTGTCACCTCTTCTGTCTCTTCTAAGAACATGCATCATTGGCCCAGGGCCTGCCCTCACTCCAGGATGTCTCATCCTGAGATCCTCAATTACATCTGCAAAGACCTCATTTCCAAATAGGGTTGCATCCGTGGGCTGGGGTGTCGGAGGTGGACTTTCTTCTTGGGGCTACGGTTCAGCCCACCACCCCCCCAGCCCTGGCACCTGTTGGGACTCCCTGAGTGGAGTGGGAGGAACAGGAAGCCCCGCAGAAGATGCAGGTGGGTGTGACTTGGGGCCACCTCTCTCCTCCTCCTGCCAGACCCCTGGCCCCTGGGCTCCTTCTCCCCTCCCCGCTGAGCACCTGGTTTCTAGCACTGGCTGTGGTGGGTGAGGGATTGGGCCTCTGCAGGGGTGGGGTGAGTGGAGGGGCTGATGCCTAGGAGGGGGGCGTGGCTGCAGAGGAACAGAACAGGTGTGGCAGGCACTCAGCCCTCCAGGGCCACTGCCTCTGAGCCCCGCCCATGGCCCTCGCTGCTGCTCTTCCCCCTGCATGAGGCGTGGTGCTGCCTGTTCCAGCGGCGCTGGTCTACGCTGGGCGTGGAGGGTGGTACTTACTTGACAGTTTCTCTCCACGGCCACCGTCACACAGGACCTGCCACCAGCCTGGGTTGGAGCAGCAGTGAGGCCCAGAGGCCAGAGGAGTCACAAGAGGCCTCGAGGACAGCCAATGTGCCCCGGACCTGGGTGCTGCGGGGCAGCTGGGGAGGACCCATGGGTCCCTGGACAGAGGGCAGGGAGATGGCAGGACGGGTCCATGGACAGGGCCTGGTGGGACACCATGGTGTCACTGGCCAAGGCTTTAGAGAGGTTTGCCTTGGGAACCAGCAACTGGGCCCGGAGCCAGTGCAGGAGGAAGGTGGGCAGAGGGGATGCACAGCAGGGTCACACTGCCCACCCCTCAGGCCACGCCACCCCCAGGCCACGCCACCCCCTAGACAGGGCCGTCCTCCCATGCCTGGGCATGTGAGTCCTCTCCCCATGGTCAACTGAGGTCCAAAAGTACTAAACAGAAATCCCAGAAAGAAACAATCCCTAAGTTTTATTGCACGTGATTCCGCATGGCCTGATGAAACCTCTCACTTCCCACCCTGGACACACGCCTCCGCTGTCCAGCGTCTCCGCACTGTCCGTGCCCTCCCTCCCTGTCAGTCACCGGGAGCCCTCTCAGTGACCAGGCGGACAGTCACGGAGTTACAGTGCTGGTGGTCAAGTCACCCTTATTTCATGTCATCGGGGCCCCAACACGTGGACTAGCAGTTGATTGTTAACCATTGTTGTTAATGACCCTGTGCCTAACTGGTAATTAAACTTGGTCACAGATGTGCATGGAGAGGAAAACCATGGTAGAACAAGGCTCAGTCCTACCCAAAGTTCAGACATCCACTGGGGGGTCTCAGAACGTATCTCCCACCGAAAAGGGGGGACCCCTGTGTAAGGAGGGAGCCCCAAAGCCGACGTTGAGGCTGACGATGTTCTGTTCAGGAGGGCGGCTACGTGCACTGGCCAGGCCTCGCCTCTGCAGACTGACAGCAGATTGTCACTGGATCCAGGTTACAGAAGCTAGCCTGCACCCCAAATCACTGTGTGTACAGCATGCCTGTGCATGTGTGTACGTACATGCGTGTGCACCAGGGAGAGTGTGTATGTGGCTGTGGGTGAGCATGTGTGCACTTGTACCCGTGTACGTGCACATGTGCGGGGCTCTGAGTGTGTGTCTGAGTGTCTGTAAGGGTGTGTGTTTCTATCTGTGAATGTGTGTATACGAGCATGTGTGAGTGTGTGCGTGCCTGTGGGTGTGCTGCAGGTATGTCTGTGTGTCTGGGAAGGGGGTGTCAGTCCCACGACACCCCGGTGCCCAGGGGCTGAGGCTGGAGCATGTCTGTCCAGATGAGCACGTTGAGCTTCCCTTCAGCTCATACTGGAAGGTCGTCCCTGGACCCAGTTTGACCAGTGCTTCTTGGACTGGGCCACTGGTGTCCCACACACAATATTACTTATGACTAAGGATCCTTGCCACGGACAATGGTGACAGCATCTGTCCCTGACAGTAACAACCCTTCCCACCATCTGTCATCCAGGATGAGGCTGTGGTGGGGACACAAAGGGGACTGGGGCTGGACCAGGAGCTCTGCAGAGGCCCACTGGGATGGGCCTATTAGATTTTCTAGAGGTTCTATTGGAATGTGGGTTACACGACCCTGCCGGGAGCAGGTGGGTGCTTTCACTGGGGTCCTCTCATTAGAGTAGGAGCCTGGGCTCTAGGACCAGCCACATCTGCCACACTGATGAGTGGCTTCTGATTCTCTCCACCCTACATGCGAATAGGAAGCCTGCCTCTTCCCGGAACCCTCCGGTTCTCATCAGCCCTCCGGGGCCCCCCACAGAAGCATATAGGGCAGGGCATCAGGAGGCCAAGTCCGGCAGGAGGGTGGGAGGCAGCCCAGGGGCTTGGGCACAGATGCATTCAGAGGATGTGGGGCCAGCATAACACCATTGCCTGGTCACAGGCCACAGGTGGGCTCTGCGGGCCTTTTGTAGACTCCGAGCTCCATCTGGGCCACAGCCATGTCTGAGCTCCCCATGGATCCTGACCTGCAGGCAGCATCTGCAGATCTCAGGACCCCAGCCCTGGAGCCTGCCAAGGAAGACATGAGGTAATGGCCAGGAGGCGACATCCAGATGTGCGGGACGGTCAGCATCGCGATGCAGAGGCCCAGGGTTCCGAAAGCCCCTTGGCTTTGCACATCCTGAAGGGGAAGGCGCCCGGTGCCTCTCTACACTTCGATGTAACTGACGCTATGGGGTAGAATTAGTTTCCTCCCTTGGTGTGAGCTGACACAGGCTGCAGTCCTGCGTGGTGGGAAGATGAGCAATAAAGCATTCTGAAATGAAGGCTCAGTGATCTGGAAGATTTAAAGCACCCTGCGTAGGAAGCAGGCTCGGGCAGCTCAAAGCTGGCGCCAACTCCGGCCGGAGAGGCGCCTCCCAGCCCCCGCTTGGGTGGTGGTTGTGAGGTGTGGAGGCGAAGCCAGCATCGGCGTCCAGATGTTGACTTCTGGAGGGGCCTGGGGCAGTGGGTGACCTGGGCAAGACATCAGGACGCTCCGGCTGTTTTATCGTCGGGCTGTTGAAGATTAAATATTTAAAGACTTTTAAAAATCGAGGCATAACATATGCAGTAAAATGCACACATCTGAAGTGTGCAGGTGGATGCACCTCACAGGCACAGACGTGCAGGAAACCTCCACATGACCGCAGAAGAGGGTCCCCTCACCCCTCCAGACAGCACCCCCAGAAACGGCAGCGATGAAGCCCTTGGCATAGATGGGTGTTGCCCAATTCTGGGCAGACAGAAGCAGCCCCACGCGGCGTGCACATCTGTGCGGCTCCACAGCGGGTCTGTGAGACTCACCTGTGCTGTGCGCCGGCAGCTCTTCCCTTGTTCTTGCTGCTTGGTATTCTTTGCATGAATATAATGGGATTTACCGCACATGTTACAGTAATGGGCCAGGGCTCTCCCGGGCTCTCCCGGGGTCCCGGCCCCCTTGGTGCCCGCAGAAGGCAAGCTTCTTCCTCTCCTGCTTCCCATTCTCCTGCTGACCACAGCCTCTGTCCATCCCCCCAAGCTAGCGGAAACTGAGGCTCACAGTGTCAAGGTGGAGGAAACCCACCCAGACTGGGGGACTCCTCGCCGCAGGGCCCCCACCTGGAAGATCAAGGCACGAGAGCTGCAGGGAGAAGCCAGGGGTGCCAACGGGTGGGCGGCCCTGAAGGCCTCCTGGGAACAAGCCCACTCCGTCCCAGAGCTGGCCCTGATCCAGGGCCAGTCCCACAGCAGGCTCCCTTGGCCCCTTCGGGGTCTCGGGGGAGGAAGGCCCTGGAATCGCCTCTCATCGCCTCTCATCGCCTCTCATCCTATTCTGGAGGTTTCTGGACAACACTTGTGCTTGAGAGGCTGAACTCATGGGAGCCCGAGGAGGCAGAGCTGTTGGAGGGGCCGCCCGAGCTCTGCAGCCCTGGGAACTCCCTGCTTCGTTCCGAACCAACAAAGGCCTCCGCACCCCCATTCCGAGGTCGTGCCCTGGGGTCCCGTGTGCAGTGATTACTTACGGGAAGCCGCCCCTCCCTCAGGGGCTGGGCAGGCAGTGTGTGTCCACAGAGGGGATATTCATGAACGCGGTGGCGGGGGAGGGGGGTTTGGACGACAGACTTGGATTTCTGAGGGAGAAGATACTTACAAGACCTTGGTGGCCAGCCAGGTTCCCCCTCAGCCTCCCGGGCAGGGACTCCAGGAGGCCACACGTAAGGGAAGCCTGGGGGCCCCCGGACCAAGTATTTGGTTTCTGTCAATGAAGAATTAATGAGAGTTTGCAGAAGGGCCAGATGGCCCTGGGATGAATGGTTGATCCCAAACTAGCCTCAGCTGGCACTTGGGCAGCTTAAAAGAGGCTTCAAAACAGAAAGAACCTTCAAAGAAGGGTGCCCAGGTGCCCCTGGAGCATTCTCAGGCCGAGGCCCAGGGGCTTGCCTCCCAGGGACGCTGCCCTGCCCCACTCTGCCCTGAGCAGCTGGGCGCAGACTCAGGCTCTTGCACCCGGTCCTGGCAGAGGCAGAAGAGGCCTGGCGGAAGGAGCCCTAGGTAAGTGCCGTTCCCACCCCAGAATGCCTGCCCTCCATCCACCAGGGTCAGCCCAAGCTCCCATACCACTGACCGTGCTGGAAAAGCCCCTCCTGGCAACCCCTATCCTGCAGCAGGCAAGACCAGTCCTGGGCCTGGAAGGAATATTCTAGATGGGAAGAATTGTCTCTGACTCTAGGTGGGGTGCCCGAGAACATTCTGAAATGAAGCATTCTGAGTGTGTGTCTGAGTGTCTGTAAGGGTGTGTGTTTCTATCTATGAATGTGTGTGTACCAGCATGTGTGAGTGTGTGTGTGCCTTCGGGCATGCCTGCAGGTGTGTTATGTGTCTCAGAAGGGGGTGTCATTCCCACGACACCCCGGTGCCCAGGGGCTGAGGCTGGAGCATGTCTGTCCAGATGAGCACGTTGAGCTTCCCTTCAGCTCATCCTAGAAGGTCTTCCCTGGACCCAGTTTGACCAGTGCTTCTTGGACTGGGCCACTGGTGTCCCACACACAATATTACTTATGACTAAGGATCCTTGCCACAGACAATGGTGACAGCATCTGTCCCTGACAGTAACAACCCTTCCCACCATCTGTCATCCAGGATGAGGCTGTGGTGGGGACACAATGGGGACTGTTCCCTTCATTGCTACTGTTTCTGGGGTGCTGACTGGAGGGGCAAGGGGACCCTCTCAGGTGTGGAAGAGTTCTGGGGCCAGACCAGGTTTCTGGAGTGTATGTGCCTGTGAGATGCATCCAGCTACTCTTAAGATGTATGTATTTCCTGTATATGTTACAGTATCTGGACCAGCTACAAATGGTGAGGAAGACTTGACTGCAGAGTTTGACAGCAGGGGCAGAGAGGGACTCAGCTCTGAACGCAGTGGGGCCCTCTGGGGATTGACAGCCCATGGGCCAAGGGAGGGGCCGTGGATGGAAAATGATGACGTGGAGTTCAGTCATTCACAAAGGACGGGGCGGTTCTCAACCAGGTCGCTTAGTAGGATCCTTTGCTAAAACTGAGTTCAGCAGGCCATGGTGGAGTCTTGTGGAGCAAAGCTCAGAGGGGCCCAAGTGAAGGGCCGGTAGGGAGGGAGTCCCCGTCAGCAGCACCGAGGGCCCCTCGTCCTGGACCCGCTCTGGGATTCCCCACACGCTTCAGTGCAGCGGCCCTCATTGGCTCCCCTAGCACAGCTGATGTATCCCTGAGGCTTCCTCAAACTCCCTTAACAGCAGGGGGACAAAGGGGAAGGAAACGCAGGGGCCACACAGCAGGGAGCTGAGGCTTCTGCCCCCAGCCAGGGCCTATTCCTCTGGGTGGCCCCGGCTCGAGCCTCCCGTGGGCCGCCTGCTCTGCAGATCTCCTGGCTTCTCATCTGCCCTTCCCTGAGCACGGGGGAGGATGGTGCTGACTGGCAGGCGGGAGGGACGCAGGTCCCGGCCACTGTCCCCAGACTTGCATGGACTCCACCATGATCAGCACTGCCCAAGAAGTTGTCTCAGAGGGTCACCAGGAAGTGCACGGTCCAGGGGGGCATGGAGGCATCCCAGGCCCAGAAATGCTCCAGCATCAGAGAGTTGCACAAATCTGCACCCCTCTGACCCCCTAGGACAGAGTTCTGCAGACACAGGCTTCCCAGCAGGGCCCCAGTGCCAGCCCTCCTCTCTTCCAGGCACGGGCACAAGCTCGTTCTCAAAAGGACTGTGAGTGGAAGGGATGTGGGCCACTTCCAGGCTGGGGTTTCGGAGACAGGGCTGGGCCATCCCCCTGGCTGCTTTCCTCATCAGCCAGCTGCACACGGAGGGCTCTGACTCCCCCTGAAATGCAGCGCCACAGGGGTCCCTGAATCAGCCAGGGGCAGTGCCACCCGCCCGCCAGAAGCGCCGCAGCAGGCTGTTTGGGGAGCAAAAATTAACGGTGTGACACTGAAATGTGGACGTTCCGCTTGTTCAATGCTGTCATAGGTTCCCTAACTCGGCCTGGGATAAATCATCTCTGGCTGTCCCTGAATACAATTGTGTTTTCTAAACCCAAAGTAGCAGAGTTTATTCCTGCCTCGTAGAAACCTCCGCAGTGCATGGCTTTCCCTTCTGGATGCCACCCACCTGCGGGTTCCCTGCAGCTTGAGCACTGTCACCCTGAGCTGCACAGGGTGGTCGCCCAGGGTCAGGGCTGGTCTGGCCGTCGCTGAGTCCTCGGGCCCAGCGCAGATCATCCTGCGGTGGCTGCTCGGAGGTGGGGCAGGGCCGATGGCTCCTGATGGTGTCTGCTGCGCTCCTCCTGTCTGTTCTGGGTTCAGTGGACTCCTCGTTCCTCTTGTTTTTTATTCATGCGACTTTCATGGGAAGCTATTTCCCTGACGGCTGCTTGCACAGATTTTTCTGAGACGAGCAACAGCCCTCGCTTCTTTTCCTCTGATCATCTGGAAATGCTGTGTCTCTTGGCACCGCTGTCTTGCCTGTCTTCCACCCACCAGCTGTCCAGCTCGGAGCACTCTCAAGAGAGCTGGCTCTGGGAGGACACAGCCCCCTACAAAAGGTTCTGAAATGTAAAATCTGCCTCTCCGTGGGGCCGGGAGGTTGAGGGGAAGCGTGGGGTGGGAAAGAGAGAAGCAGGACGCGTGGCTCTGTCCTGGGCCTCGCCTCAGCAACCGGACACTGCCCGCAGAGCAAGACAGGGGAGCAGGAGGCGGCGGGAGGAGAAAGACTCCTCTGGGGGCAGGGGGTTCACATCCTGCTCAACCACGGGCCTGCAGATCCCCAAACCAGAGGAGAGCCGAGGTGCAGGAAGAATGAACAGCTGGTGCTTGAACCCGTCTCGGGCCAAAGCATCACTCTGTTCATTTGACAGATGCGGACACTGAGGCCGAGGGAGTTCAGGTCACTGGGAAACTAAGACTCAGCAGGGACAGTGATCTGGCCGAGGATGCAAACGGAGTGGCTCACGATGGATGCAAACCCCAGCTCCTCTGACTGCCCCTCTCTGCCCCTGACCACACACTCACGGTGGTCGTGGGTATGTTCAAGAAGGATGGCAGCCCTGGCCTCCTGCCTCGGAGCCGTCCCCTCCCTTCAACTTTAAGAAGGGAAAACCCAGCCCCGTCACATCATGGCCATGCCCAACCATCCTCATGCTCCTGGGGTCACACTTGGCTTCCAGACGCCCCATGTTCACTGTGCCCCTCCGGGCCTGGTTTTTGTCCAGGGCCTTCTCCCTCCTAGCTCAAGCTGATCAAAGCTGATCTCTGTTCCAAATAATCAAACTCCAACCTGAGCCCCTTGCCCCTGGCACCACCCCGGGCTGCTGCTGGCTCCATGGAGAGAGCATCTTTCTTTGCACAGCTGTACGTGCGGAAGGGATGGGCTGGTTCAGAGTCAAGATGGGGTCATTTGGGACAGATCAGGATGGGGTCGTCAGAAGACCTTTACATCACTGCAATTTCCTCCAGTGTATACGATACACAAAAACAGCAACAGATCTGCCTCTAAAGCCAGGGAAAAGAACAAGAAAAACAAACCCCTTCTTAAAGCTTGTTAGGAAGACAGCATGACGGGCTGATTTTTTTCCTGGAGCGATGATGCAGGGAAAAACACTGCGAGTCTTCAGGGACTCTCCCCCACATCCGCGCGGAGACACTCAACTTTGTTCCAAAGAACCAAGTTTAGTTTGTAGGCGAGAAGTTGACGAACATTTGACATTTGATAAGAAACTAATTTTGGTGTGCCTTTTTAATACTTTAAAACACTGTAGTAATAAACAACATCTATAAATGTCAAACTTTTCTATTTTGATTTTGTTGCTTTGATTTTTATCAACTTTTTTTTATTAAAAATCCACTCTAAATGAAATAGAGAGGGAAGATCAGCAGAAGGAGATAAGTTTTACAGTTTATCGAGATGTAAGCGACAGCATCTCATTTTTTTCAGCACTGGGATTGTTATTATTTTTTGTCTCACTGTGGTTATTATGAAGGTTTTATCTTTGTCTTCGAGTCTAGGAAACTTGCAGCGCTACAGGAACCGGGATTAAATTGCAGAGTGAAGGCGGCTTTCGCCTCGGCAGAGCAGACAGACGTCAAGGTGGGCTGGGGACGGGGGAGGAGGGACGTGCTCAGACTCTCTAGCTCTTCAGGTAGCTGCGAGAAGAGTCGAGTTAACTCCTGGAGGACCGTAGCCCTTCCCTGGCTGGCGCTAACATTCCTCGCTGAACCCCTGTAGGTTCCTCCACACCCACTCCTCATCCTGAGATTTCATGTCATTTGAGGTCTATGCCCCATGGCTGTCCAGGCTCTGGTGGGAGTGGATCTAAGTCTGCGTTCTGTGTGCCAAACATGAAGGCAGCGTTTGTGAGTGCTGGAAGGAGAGGTGGAGGGAGGTGGATAAACGGAAAGATGGATGGATGGATGGATGGATGGATGGGCCGATGGATGAATGGAAAACTGGATTGACCAATGGAGGAATACATAGACATACAGAAGGAGAAATGGATGACTGGAATGATGGAGGGAGAAAGAATCAGATGAATGGGTGGGTGGATGGATGGACACATGGAGAGATGGATGGATGGACAAATAGATGTATGGAAAAGTGGATGGATGGGTGGATGGATGGATGGATGGATATGTAGATATAAGGAAGGAAGAATGGATGAATGGAACGAGAGAGGGAGAAAAGCAGATGAATGGGTGAGTGGATGGATGGACACACGGAGAGATGGATGGATGGACAAATGGATGGGTGAAGGCATGAATGCTGGGAGGTATGGATGAAGATAGGGAGAAAGGGAGAGAGACGGAGAGCGAGCCTGTTCACTGGCTGGCAATTTTAGAAACACAACCTGTCAAGGTTTTAGCCCAGATCCTTCTGGCTTTGAATTTTTTCAGTCCTCCAAAGTCATGCACAAATAAAAGGGAAGGAAATTAAATCTCTGAGGTAGCTTCTGTGTGCTTTTGAGAAGCAGTCACTTACAAGGACAACCATAATAATCATTTTTATATTCCTTCCCAGTTTGCAAAAACGTATCCACACCCTCATTTAATCCTTATAGCCACTTGGAGCTGATCATCATCCCCGCTTATCCGACAGGGGAATCCGGACTCAGAGAGCAAAGGTTTGCCCCAGGTCAGACTGCAAGTGACAGACCGAACTTGATCCTGGAGAGTCAAGCCTTCTGGCCCCTCTCCCCCAGCAAGTCCCACCTCTGGCCTCAGGAAGCCGAGCTTGCTGGAGGCCCAGGGTGGTGGGTGGCACACCAGACTCAACTTCCTTTTGTGGGAAAGAAGGGGCCTGACCATGTGGGAGAGTATGGGAGGGCTTGCCTGAGACGCAGAGCTCTGGAGCATTCTGGGCCTGTGAATTCCCCACCCCTGGAGGCCAGGCGGGCGAGAGCCGATGCTGTTTGTGGCCAAGTTGGGCAGTGCCGCAAGCCTGTCCTGAGAGGTTTGGGGTCCGGAGGTTTGCACACAATGGCGGCAGCAGCACCGACCTAAAACCCCAGTCATCAGCATCAAAATCCGCGACTCTTCTGAAAATGTGACTTCAATTCCACCAGCGCTTCGAGCGTCCTGAGCTTGGTGTGCTGGGAGTTAGATGTTAGATGCCTCTACAACCTTGAATTCCAAAGAGTTTGTGATCCCAGGAAGCAGCTCTGAAATCCCTTCCCTAGACCTCTGGAGCTGACCGGCTGCTATGCAATAAACAAAACCTCCAGATGCCCTCAACCCCAGCAGCTTAAGGAGCCACTGGGCGCTGAGAGCAGGGAGGGAGACCAGGACGACACCGCTGCCTCCCTCGCCTCCTTCACGGCCTCCTGTAGCCCTAGGATGAGAGGGGACACGCCCTCACAGTGGAACAGGCCCTGGAGGCAGAGGCTGGCCCTTTCCTCTCCTCTAGGGTCTTGAAACCATCTTAAATTTTCCCCTGTCCACCAAATTATCTGCACCCTACTCTAGACAGCTCAGGCCCTGATTTTGGCGAAGTCAGTAACTATTTTAGTTTGCTGAAAGACCCTTGGCCTGTGGCTGAGGCCAGAATGTGGTTTTCCCCAGAGGTGTTTGTGAGGGTCCCTAGCTGGGGGCCCAGTGTTGGCACACTCACTGCCTCTTCCTCCATGGCCCCCCATTCCACTCACTGCCTGGGCACCTGCCTCCCACCCGGGGGCACCAGGCACCGACGAGACAGGCGGGGGCAAACTGGGGCATTTCTTCCCTCGAGAGTGATACTCTCTCCAGGGAGGGAACACGTAGGGGAACCAGAAGACACAAAAAGCCATTGCACTTTAAAAAACAGATTCAGGGGCCCAGTGCATTCCATTAAGGGATACACTGCACAGTGGCGAGGTCTGTGCCGCTACGCGGCCGTCACCCGAGCAGTGTACATCTGCACCCATTCCGCAGCTTCTCGTCCCGCGTCCCCTCCCACCCTTCCGAGTCTCCAGTGCCTCCCACTCCACGCCCTGCGTCCATGTGTATGCGTTATTTACTCCCCCGACAAGTGAGAACACGCGCTCTTTGACCTTCTGCATCTGCGATATTTCACTCAAGATAATGGCCTCCAGTTCCATCCACGTTGCTATAAAAGGCGTGAGTGTGCCACAAGTGAACCCAGCGCCGCACCTGCCCGAGCCCCGTGTGCACAGAGCCCTCGGCGGGAGGCGCGCTTCCTCTCAGTCAGAACGAGACACAGAAGGAGACTTTCGGGCCGTCTCGCGAGGAGAACGTGGGCAATGCGGTTCCAGCAGGAGGGACAGTGGGGACAAAGCCCTGAGACTGGGAGGCAGCTGGCTCTGGACTGGATGGGCGACCGGGTAGCCGCAGGATGACAGCAGGAGGAGGCGTGAGATAGAGAGGCTGCGGGGCGCTTGGGGGGCCTGGATACCAGGCCTGCATTTATCCTGAACGCAGAAGGGCATGAGGACAGGACATTGAGCAGGGAAGGGAAGGGACCCAGTGTGGACGGTGATGCAAGATCCTCACCACTCAGCGGGGGCCATGAGCTGTGCCCAGCCCCAGGAACACAATCCAGTGGGGACAGTGGGTTAGGGGACGAGGCATGACAAGTGTGTCTGGGGCCTGAAAGGAGGCAGGGGCTCTGGTCAGCAAAGCTGGGTGTTGGCTGCAGCCTGGAGTTTGAGAAGGATGTGGTGAGGGGTGGGTGATGAGCTGCCCGGTGCCCCGGGGGAGCCAGGGCTGGAATGCACTGTGCCACCTCCCCACCCCAACCATGCTTTCTCCACTGAGCCCCAAACCGTGGAGAGATGGAAAGGGGTGCATGGCTCTGCCCAGCAGTCAGGAGGGTTGAGGTAGAAGCCACTCCCAGACCACCCTGTGAACTGCCCAGGGGGTGCTGGGGTGATGTGACCTGCGGCACTGCCCCGGACTCCACACCGCAGGATGAAGCCTCCTACCACCTGGCAGATGTCACCCGCAGAAGCAGACACCGGGGTCCAGTCAGAGGCTCTGTTCTCTTAGAAGGTCATCGCCAGTTGAAGCTGGGCTTTCCTGGATCCCGACTGCCTCCTCCCAAATTTGCTGCTCTGCCCAAAATGTATTTGGGGCCATGTTTATTCCCCAAGGACCTCTCTGGGGGATTCTCTAAATTTCCCTTGAGTCTTATGGTTGGAGGCCAGAGCTCCAGAAGGAAGCCAGTGGCCAGGTTCCAGGCCTCCTGGAGGGGACAGTGGCCAGGCCCAGAGTGTGTCTGCGTCTGCCTGGGAAGGCTCCCGCCGAGGTTCCTGGTAGAGCTGGTCTCTGAGGCCTGGGAGCTCCAGGCAGTGGTGGCAGCCTGACCTCAGGGTGGAATCTGGAGGCCAGCGTTGTTTGGGTTTTGGTGGTTTAGGGCTTGAAAGGGCCCCAAGAACACTGTCAGCACCTCTCCTGCGATTGATGGCCTGAAGAACACAGTCGGCGGCACAGGCACTGTCACTGTGCTGGCTGCACTGCGCATCTCGGGTACCCATGACGCCCTCCAGACCACGTGGGTGGAACCCTGCCAGGAGCTGCTGGGAGAGGCGCCCAAGGCTCCTCCAGACCTGCCCTGCAGGGGATAATGGCCCCAGTGTCCAGAGCAGGGAGACCGAAGCGCTGGCCTTCAAGGGTGGCTGTGCAGGTAGCTTCACTGGGGGGCCGAGACGGGGAGTTTGGTGTCCTGGAAAGGCCTGGGTGGGTCTGAGGGATGATGGGTGACTTTCCTGTGGCTACTGTAGCAAATTGCTACAAACTTAGTGACTTAAAACAACACAGATTTATTACCTTAGACTTCTGAGGTCAGATGTCCAAAATGGCTCTCCCCTGACTACGTTCCAGGTATGGGCAGGGCTGGCGCCTCCTGGAGGCTGCAGGGGAGAGTCCCTTTCCTTGCCTTCTTCAGCTTACAGGCTGCCTGGGCTCCTTGGCCAGTGGCCTCATCCCTTGGACCTCTGCCTCCCCCCGTCACGTCTCCTCCTCTGACCCCTCAGAAGGACCCTGGTGGTGACATGGGGCCACCTGGATGACCCAGGACGATCTCCCACGTCAGGGTCCTGACTGTGAGGCCCGCCTGGAGAGTCTCTTTTCACACTTGAGGTAGCACCGGCACAGGTCCCAGACGCGAGGGTGTGGACATGGTTGGGGACATTTATTCTGCTGCCACTAGTGATGCCAAGGATGGAGGAGATGGAGGCCCTGGGGAGCTGTGGCCCCGTCCACCCAGCCCTGAGCTTCGGCCATGAACTTATCTGTCCCCACCAGATCAACCTCCAGGACCACCGAGGCCTGCAGGAGGCTGAGGCACGGCCCTGCCCCCACCTCCCCAAATCCAGCTCCTGGCAGGGATCAGTCCCGAGGGGCCTGGAGGGTGTCAGTGGATAGCTGCCACCTCTGCTTGGCTCGGTGCCTGCTTTTGGGGGCCTGCAGCCCCACCGGCCTCATCTCTGTCCATACGCCACCCTCACGGGCGAGCAGAGCATCCCCCTCACCCACGCGCCTGGACCCGCAGGCCCTGCAGTGCCCATGCCCTTCTTGCCTTTTGGCCTGTCCCTGCAGGTCCTCGGAACTTTCCTCACCGTGTCACTAGGGCCCTGTACCAGGCTGAGGGGCCCTCAGCTGCCTACACTGTCAGCCGGATCCACTGACCCCAGAGCCCAGCATCTCAGGGATGGTACCTGCTTGACTGCTGTGGCCTGAGAACCCAGCACACGGCATGTCCTGCGCCTGCACGTCCTCTCAGCCTGCCAGCGTGCGTGGGCTGCAGGGACTGTGCCACTTCAAGGCACAAATGCCCCGGGGGTCCTCCTTCCAGGACGTGCTCCCAAGTGGTCTCCTGGGGCTCCTACGGTCCTGAAAGTCCTGTCCCTGTCCACATGCTCTCCCTGCTCCCTGAAGAGGAGCCTGAGGGGACACGGTCACAGCTGCTATCCCTGTGCAAGCACTGTGAGGGGCACAGGCCTGGAGGGGTGGGTTCTCCCTGAGGCCACCTTCATCACAGCCACAGCGGACACTATGACAAGCTCCAGAATGGGCCCCCATGAGCCCTGGAAGTGTCCCCATCCCCAAGGGTAGGGACTGCAGACCACATATTGAAGGGGGGCACAGACAGGGCTGAGGAAGAGTGGCAGAGCTGGGGAGCGGCCAGCATAGAGAGAAAGAGAAAGGTGAGGCTGGGCACGGGGCACTGGGTTTAGGGTTGGGATTCCTTTTATTCCCTCCCTCCCTCTCTGAGTGCCAGGCTGGAGGGAGACGTGACAGACACCAGGGCGTGGCCCTGGGCAGGGCAGAGGCAGAGACCCCAGCCCCAGCTCGACCTGGGTGGTGAAGGAAGGCTGCGGCAGGTGGCACCAGAGCCAGCCCTGGAAAGACAAAGATGGGCTCCTCGGTGAAGAAGGAGGGGAGGAGGGAGGCAGTCCAGGCCTAGGAGCTGGCAGAGGCACGGGCGAGGGCACGGAGGGGCTACGCACTCAGAGGAGGCTCACAGTGTCCTGGGCCAGGTGGCAAGGCTGGAACCTCTCAGACTATTTTTGGGTCCCAGCTCTTTCATCTCCAGGAGAGAATGTTCACTCCTTTGTGAGCAGCCTCAGAGGTCCTGCGTCCCTCAGCCCCCCTCAGTCCACCTCAGCCCTCCTCGGCCCCCCTCGGCCCCCCTCGGCCCCTTGACTGTTGCTATTTAAAGGCATCTTGGTCCAGGTCAGAGAAAGGGTAATTGGGGCCTGGAAGATGAAAGGGGCCACCACCCCCACCTTCCGTGTGCCCTCATGGAGGGGTCAACAAAACCTTCCTTGTGGCCCTGCCAATTATAGATGCCAAGCAGGGGGTACTGGGCCACATGGGAGACGTGACTGCGCCCCTCCCCAGGGTGGTCTGGGGTCACTGCTGCCCACCTGCAGGGCCCTGGGCCACCAGAGTCAGCCTGGGAAAGTGTCCCCAGGGTGAGGCCCAGAGCTCCCCCCTGCTCTGCTGGGGGCCTGTCCTCCATGAGCCACAGACCTGGTGACAGAGGTGGGAGGGCGGTGGAAGCGGCTCCTCTGGGCAAGCTGCCCTGCCCTGGTGGCCCTGAGGCTGCTGGGCCCAGCAGGGCCTCTCATGGGAGCAGGGAGCAGTGCCACAAAGCCCCCTTTCTGGGCCTGCCAAGAGCACATCCTCGGCCTTCCTCGGCCACCCAGCAGCTCTCCTGAGCACTGCAGGTGGCAGGGAGCTCGTCGGCTACCAGCTGATGTCCCCTGCAGCCACAGTGGGCCCGGGCACCTGCACCGACTGACCCGAGTCAGGAGGGTGAGCCCCTGGGATGTGGCATGCGGCAGTGCCTGCTCTTCACGCCAGGCGGCCCCTGGTGTCCCCAGCCTTCCTGCTTCTCATCACTCCCTGATTCATAGCCAGGCCAAAAATAGGCACCAGCAGAGGCACCAAACGGGCTATTCACGGAGGTGCCCTCTGTCTCCCTCTGTGCCTGTTCCCCGCTCTTTTTCCACCTCTCTCTGTGTCTTTCTGTCTATGTATCTGTGTGTGTGTGTGTGGTGTGTGTGTGCATGTGCGCATGCGCATATGTGTTCTACCCAAAGTGGTTCCCTGCTGTGAACTTCTTAGAAATGCTCATTCCAGGCCCCACCCCAGACCTGCTGGGGCAGAGAGAGAGGCAGCAGCTCCTGCCTTCCTACAAAAGGGTCCCAGAAAAATGTCTCAGCCACAGGTTTGACACCTGAGGGTCCACGGCCTCCTCCCGGGCCCTGGGCTTGAGCCTCATTGTCCTCGTCTGAGAAATGGGCACTAGGGCTAGAGCCTCCCCCACAGCCCTGAGCACACTCAGCCCCTGTCCCCAAGCCTACCGCTGACCCCGGGTCCTCCTCCTGCCGCCTCTGGTCCCCTGTGTGCCCACCAGGCCATTGTCACCCCCTGCACTGTACTGACACCACTGTCATCAAGGTCCTGCCAGCACCTTCCCCCACCTCCTCTTACTGGTCACAGCAGCACTAGAGACCCCATCACACTCAGGCCCCTCCTCCACTACTGCGGCTCCTCTTCTGACCTGCCTCGTCACCTTCCTCTTGGACAGCCAGGTGGCTTCTGAAAACATCCCAGTTCCCACGGCTGCACAGGGCTCCCGGCGCTTAGGATCCTCCCCACTCAGTGGCCTCGTCTCTGCTGGTCCCAGAACAAACAGATCCTTCCACCTCCAAGCCTTTGCTCCAGCCGCTGCCTCCCGAGGCTGCCTCCAGAGGTGGGATGAGCAGAGCGGGAGCATCCAGAATTTATCACGGCCTGAGGTCCTACAGGGTTCTTAGGACAAAAAACGGTGGTTCCCAGCCCCTGGCCCCAGGCAGGGAACCAGCCCCACCTCCCAAGCTCATGTTAGGTGATGTCCGGCTCTCCCTCAGGCCAGCTGCCACTCACTTCCCATCTGTGAGCCTCCGTTTCTTCATCTGTAAAATTGGCTGTAGCATCAACCTTCTCCTACTTGGCAAGGACTAAGTGTGTGTGACGTTCCAGCAGGAGGGGCCCAGTGCACGCCGTTCCCTTGTCCCCTTCCCTGACCCTCAAACCCTTCATGAGGATCTCAGCAAAGTAGGAGGGGAGCCTTGGGAGGAACGTTTGCTCCGAAGCACCTCATTCCTCAGCCTCAACAGCACCCAGCACACATCTGTCGATCTCTGGTCTCCCAGGATTCTTTCTTTCTGGAGGACCAATGTGCCTGTCTCCACTAGGCTGGGCAAATGTGACACTGACCCTGGCAGGACAGCCTGGCAGGTCCCAAGTGCATGGGCCTCTCCTGGCACACCGGCCTATCTCCAGGACCTGAGCAGGGGCCGGGAATGGCAGAGCGGGCGGGAGGCTGTGACACCATCCATCCCGAGGCACGGGAAACAACTCTCTCCACTTTCTTACAGAGGAGATGGTCCAGACAGGCATGTCCGGACCGCAGCAGGGAATCAGCAGCTCTACCACCAGCTCAAGGGGAAGCAGCTACCACCATCACACAAGGATTCAGAGAGTGGGGCGACGCCGCAACGCTGCTCTGGAGGCTGGGCAGCCCTGAGGCCGGGCAACTGCTGGAATGGATGAGGCGTGGCCCAGGCCAGGGAGCCCCGTGCTCTGGGAGCGAGCTGTCCTACCCAGCCCTGAGCTCAGACTGGCTGACCAGGGTGCGGATGGAGGGAGTGACCTTCGGGGGTGCCCCCTGCACGTGGGTGCTGAGCTGCTGCGTGCCTTCCGATGTTTCCTGGGAGCCCGAGGGGCGCCCTGGGTCGGTGTCTGGCTCTGGCCCGTGGATGGTGCTTGCATTCCATGCTTACAGTGATGACGCTGAAATCCCAGTGTCAACCCGTTGTACAGATGAGGAAACTGAGGGGTAAGGCACTGAGTCTCTTGAGAAGCAAGAATCAGAATCCCATCCCAGCGTCTGGCCACCCCACCCCGCTGTGCAGCAGGGAAGTTAGTCTTGTAGTTATTGGAGGTGAGAACAGGCTCTGGGTCGGTCTCCCAGCAGCGCTGTCTGGCGCTCAGCTGGAGGGTGAGTTTGAGGCAAGCCTCTGCCTTGTCCAGGGGCGTCTCACCATCCCCTTCTAGCTGTGGCAGTGACCAACCCATCAGCCAGGGAGAGCGACACTAATTCACCCAGGGGTGGGTAGACTGAGGCCTAAGGAGGAGGGCAGCCCACCCAAGGTCCCTCACTGACGGGGTCATCTTCCCTCCTGGTCGTAGGATTCCTTCATTTGTTCGTGTATTTATGTATTATTTTTGACTGCCTGAAACAAATGGCACAGTTACAGTGTTCAGCATGTTTTGCTGGATGAATGTTCCTTGGCTTACAATGGGACTGCATCCTGATTGTAAGCTGAGAGTTGAAAATATTGTAAGCTGAAAATGCCACAAATAAAAAATGCATTCAATACCCCTAACCTAGCAAACCTCGAGGTCAGCCTCGCCTGCCTCAAACACTCTCTGAACACTCACGTTGGCCCACAGCCCACTGCGTCGGAAAGCATTCCATATCTCATGTAATTTATTGAAGGCTGTGCTGAAAGTGACAAACAGAACGGTGGTACGGCTCCTCCACGAACGTACTCAGCTGAAACGTGCACACTGGGCCTGAAGAGTGTGGGAATCATGGAACTGCAATTAATTGCTGCGTGGTGGGGATGCTGCAGCCACAGGCTCATCCATTTCTCTCTCTTCTGATGGGGCTCGAGATGAGCTGGGGGAAGGTACTGGGGCGTCCACACTTGTTGATGGATTACCAGGCGTAAGTGTTCCACAGGAAGACAGCAAGTTTTGACAGCACGGTTTGTTTCCTCTTTTCATTATTATTCTCCAAACGCTAGTGACACAGTACCCAGTAGAGTATTGGTCATTTAACCTCGTGACTGCGTGGCTGACTGGAAGCTACACTTCCCTATCACTGGCCTGTGTCGTGAGGGAGTTTCATACCGCATGTCACTAGTCCAGGACATTTTTGGGTATGCTGGGAGATGAGGCACTAATTTCCTTCTTCTGCATATGGATAACCGATTTTCCCAACACCCTTTGTTGAAGAGATTGTTAATTCCTCAGTGTGGTTCCTGACATCTTTGTTGAAAATGAACTGACTGTAACTATGTGGATTTATTTCTAGGCTCTTTATTTTGTTCCACTCGTCTATGTATCGTTTTGTGTGTGCCGGTACTATACTGTTTTAATTACTATAGCTTTGTAGTAGATTTTAAAATGAGGTAGTATGATGCCTCTGTGTTTGTTCCTTTTGGTCAAGCTTACTGTGGCTATTTGGGTTTTTCTGTGATTCCATACAAATTTTAGGATGATTTTTTTCTCTTTGTGTGCAAAATGACATTGGAATTTTAAGATGGTAATGCATTGAACCTGCAGATTGCTTTGGATAGTATAAACATTTTGACAGGATTAAGTCTTCCAATCTATGAACAAGAGCTATTGTTCCATTTCTCTGGGTCTTGTTCAATTTCCTTCATCAATGTTTTCCAGTTTTCAGTGTACAGAATGACGTGGGTCGGCTCTGTGTCCCCACTCAAATCTCACCTCGAATTGTAATCCCCAGGTGTCGAGGGAGGGACCTGGTGGGAGGTGATCGGACCATGGGGGTGGTTTCCTCCAGCGCTGTTCTCATGAGAGTGAGTGAGTTCTCAGGAGATCTGACGGTTTTATAAACAGCAGCTTCCCCCGCTCTCCTCTCTCCTGTCACCTTGTGAAGAAAGTGCCTGCTTCCCCTTTGCCTTCCACTAGGATTGTAAATTTCCTGAGGCCTGCCAGCCACGTGGAACTGTGAGCCAATTAAACCTCTTTTGTTTATAAATCACCCAGTCTCGGTATTTCTGTACAGCAGTGTGAAAATGGAGTAGTACACAAACCTTTCACCTGCTTGATTAAGTTTGTTTCTAAGTATTTCACTACCTTTGTAGCTATTGTAAATGGGATTATTTTCTTGATTTTTTCCAGATGGTTCGTCACCAGTGTGTAGAAACACTGCTGGTTTTTGTGTGTTGGTGGTTGTATCCTGCCACTTTACTGAACTTGTGTGTTGGTCTAGCAGCTTTTTGGTGAATTCTTGAAGGTTTTCTACGTAGAACATGTCTGCAGAGACAATTTTACGTCTTTCCTTTCCACCTTGGATGCCTTTTATTTCTCTCGCTTTCCTTATCGCTCTGACAGGGACTTCTAGTACTGTGTTGAATAGAAGTGGTGAGGGTGGGCATCCCTTTCTTCTTCCTGATTATATAGGAAAAGACTTCAACTTTTCACAGTTGTGTATAATATTAGCTTTGGGATTCTTGTGTGTGGCCTTTATTGTGTTGACGTACATTCCTTCTGTATGAGTTTGTTTTTACGCTGCTGATAAAGACATACTCGAGACTGGGTAATTTACAAAGAAAATGAGGTTGAATGGACTCACGGTTCCACGTGGCTGGGAAGGCCTCAAAATCATGGCAGAAGGTGAAAGGCACATTTTACATGTCAGCAAGAGAGAGAATGAGAGAGCTAAGCAAGAGGGATTTTCCCTTATAAAACCATCAGGTCTTGTGAGACTTATTCACTACCACAAGAACGTTATGGGGGAAACCACCCCCGTGATTCAGTTATCCTCCAGTGGGTCCCTCCTACAACATGAAAGAATTATGGGAGCTACAGTTCAAGATGAGATTTAGGTGGGGACACAGCCAAAGCGTATCACCTTCTCTACCTAATTTGTTGAGAGTTTTTTTTAATCATGAAAAAGTGTTGGATTTTACTGAGTGTCTTTTATGCATCTGTTGAGATATGGTTTTTGTCTTTCATTCTGGTAATGTGCTACATTACATATGTTGATTTATAAATGCTGAACTATCCTTGCATCCCAGGGATAAATCCCACCTGCTCATGGTGGGTGATGCTTTTCATCTGCTGTTAAATTTGATTTTTCAGTATTTTTTTAGAATGTTTGTCAGAGATATTAGCCTGAAATTTTCTTTCCTTGTAGTGCCCTTCTCTGGCTTTGATATCAGGGTAATGCTGACCTTGTAAACTGTGTGTGGAGATATTCCCTTCCCTTTCATTTTTTGCAAGAGTTTGAGAAGGATTAGTATTCATTGTTCTTTAAATATTTGGCAGAATTCAGCAGTGAAGCATCAGATCTGGGGCTTTTCTTTGCTGAGAGACTTTTGCTACTGATTCAATCTCTTTACTCATTATTAGTCGGTTCACCTTTTCTGTTTCTTCATGATTTACTCTTCATCATGGCATGTGTCTAGGAATTTGTCTCTTTCTTCTAGTTTATTCAACGTGTTGATCTACAGTTTTCATTGTAATCTCTTACAATCCTTTGTGCTTTTGTGTAATCAGTTGCAACGTCTCCTCTTTCTTTCTTTCTGATTTTGAGTCTTCACTCCTTTTTCTTAATCTAGCTAAAGGTTTGTCAATTTTACTTATTTTTTTGAAAACCCAACTCTTAGTTTTTTAATTTTTTCTATTGTTTTTCTAGTCTATTTCACTTATTTCTGCTCTGATCTTTATTATCTTGTTCCTTCTATTAACTTTGAGCTTAATTTTTTCTTTTTTTTTTTTTTATTTTTGAGACAGAGTTTTGCTCTTGTTGCCCAGACTGGAGTGCAATGGCATGATCTCAGCTCATTACAACCTCCGCCTCCCAGATTCTAGGGATTCTCCTGCCTCAGTCTCCCAAGTAGCTGGGATTACAGGCACATGCCACCATACCTGGCTATTTTTTTTTTTTCATATGTTTAGTAGAGACAGGGTTTCTCCATGTTGATCAGGCTGGCCTCGAACTCCTGACCTCAGGTTATTCACCTGCCTTGGCCTTCCAAAGTGCTGGGATTGCAGGCATGAGTCATTGCACCTGGCCAATTTTTTCTTCTTTTTCTTGTTCCTTGAGGTATAGTTAAGTTGTTTATCTCAGATCTTTCTTATTTTTTGATGTAGGTGTTTATTGTATAAACTTCCCTCTTAGAACTGCTTTTGCTGCATCCAACAAGTTTTGGTGTGTTCTGTTTCTATTTTTGTCTCAAGATATTTTTACATTTACCTTTTAATTTCTTCTTTGATCTACTGATTGTTCAGGAAGATGTTATTTTAATTTCCACATATTGGTGACTTTTCCAGAACTACTCCGGTTATTGACTTCTAGCTTCATACCACTGTGGTCAGAATAATTACCTGATATAATTTCAGTCATCTTAAATTTGCTAAGACTTGTTTTGCAGCCTGACATACGATCTCTCCTGGGGGACATTCTGTGTGTGCTGCTGCTGTTACATGGCCCGTTCTGTATATGTCTGTTAGGTCCATTTGGCCTAAAATGCAGTTCAAGTCCAACATTTCCTTTTTTTACTTTCTCACTAGATGATCTTTTGATTGTGGAAGTGGGGTTTTGAAGTCCCCTGCTGCTATTGGACTGCAGTCTCTCTCCCTTCAGGTCTATTAAAATGTGCTCTATATATTTAGGGGCTTTTATGTTGGCTGCGTATTTATTGACAGTTCTTATGCCTTGTTGTTGAGTTGACCTCTTTACCATTATATAGTGACCTTCTTTGTCTCATTTTACCATTTTTTTGTTTTGTTTTGTTTTGTTTGAGATAGAGTCTCGCTCTGTCACCCAGGCTGCAGTGCAGTGGCACAATTTTGGCTCACTGCAGCTTCCACCTCCTGGGTTCAAGCAGTTCTTGAGCCTCAGTCACCTGAGTAGCTGGGATTACAGGCATGCACCACCGTGCTGGGCTAATTTTTACATTTTTAGTAGAGGCAGGGTTTTGTCATTTGGCCAGGCTGGTCTTGAACTCCTGTCCTCGAGTGCATCTACCCACCTCAGCCTCCCAAAATGCTGGGATTTCAGGCACAGGCCACCACACCCAGCCTCTTTTTCAGTATTGCTTAAGAGTCTGTTTTATCTGGTACAAGACAGCACGCTTGCTCTGTTTTGGTTTCCATTTTCATGGAATATATTTTTCCATTCCTTTACTTCCAATCTGTGCGTGTCCTTAAACATGAAGTGTCTCTCATAGGCAGAATCTAGTTACGGCTTTTAAAAATATATATATATATATGTATAATGCACTTAGCCACTCTGTAACTTTCGATTGGCGAGTTTAATCCATTTACATTTAAGGTAACCATTGATAGGTAAGGACATACTATAGCCCCAGCTCCAATTCTGAGCTCCTCAGTCACTGCAAAGTCCTGCCCGTCAGGGCCCCCACACAGCCCACACTGCATCATGGGATGGACAGGGGGTCCACACAGGCCCATAGCTGTCCCGCCTCTAGGCCAGGCTCCTGCTCAACCTGCCCATGGGAGAGGAGGAGGCAGGACCTACGGTGGGGCTGGAATGACAGCCAATCACAATGGTGAACTTCTTACTAGGCAGCCTTTTAGAACGAGCCATTCCTGTGTCTGTACCTGACCCTCCCCACATATGGTGGAGACTGAGGCACGAGCCTCAGTGACGGTGCAGACAGCAAGGGGAATCGGGCCGCAGACCAGCCGCCGGCCCTCTCCGAGCTGCTCTGCTGCCTCTGGGGAGGCGAAGGGACATCAGTAACTTAGTGCCAGCAGCCGTGGGTCCTGCGGGGTGTGGCGGCAAGAAGGGTCAGGGCCAGGCTGGTTTCAAGCTGCAGTGTGCTGGGGAGGGGAATGGCGATGTCATCCCCAGAACCAGCTCCCGAGGAGCAACCCCTGAGTGGGAAGATGGCGGCTTCCACATGCCCGGCACGCAGACTGAGCTGGCAGGAGGCGGGGAGCGCCTCGGTGGGCTGGTCAGGCTCTGTGGTGAGGGCACTAGTTGAGGGGGCCGCGAAGTGGAAGGACACTTGGTCCGAAGGGAATGGCCGGCTGAGGGAGCCAGTTGCAGTGTGGGTGACGCATCAGCGACAAGTCTGAAGTTCCTGAAGGGAGGTCCAGGCTGAGTCTGCACCAGCAGCCTGGGCCTGCAGCCTCGGCCCCTCCCAGCCAGCGTCGGTGAGGGTGTCCGGCAACGTTTTTCCTGACCCTGTCCCAGCTCAATTCACCTGGTGGGACTCAGACCCCATAACCCTTGTCCTGAGACACAGCCTTCCCTTACAAATACCCAAGGTCGCAAACATCCCAAGGCAGAGTCTCGCGTCCCTTTAGGGACACTCCCAGGGTGGCAGGAAGCTCCCCTTACGATGGGCAGAGAGGCAGTATGAGAGCCACAGACTCCAACACAGCCAGGCTCCTGGTCCACTCAGAGCCCACCATCCCCCTTTAGAAGAACTGGCCTCAGATGACCCACAGCAAGGCCCACTAGCCGGGACTCCAGGGAGAGTCACTGGGCAGCAGGCCTGGCCCTGGCCCCGGTTCTCACCACCCATGTCCCAGTGTGTCCAGACCACAGCCGAGACTCCAGGTGCCTGCTGGCCGCCTGCAGCCCATCTGATGCCCTGTACCCCACGGGAGTGTATCCCCAGAGAGGGACTCGGCATTCCTCGCCACCCCCGACACTGGCCTCAGAGCTCCCGCCCTTGCCTGAGGCCCTGCTCCAGCACCGCCTCCTCTCTGGAGCTGCCCTGAACCCCCACAGCTCCCTGGGGCTCCTGAAACCCTCCTGCTATAAAAATGGCCCAAGGCCCGGAGCCAGGGAAAGCAAGCTGGACCCTAGCTGTGCCTCTTCCCAGGCCAGGGCCTTGTCCAGTCTGCGGCTTAGTCTTTCCATCTGTAAAGTGGGCTGGGTCCACCATGGGGCTGCCGGGAGGGTTCCGGAGGGAATGTGGGCAGCAGTCTTGGTTCCCAGTCACCAGCCGCATGGGATTCAGATGCCTGAGCTGACCCACTCTGGAGAGGGGACCATCTCCGTTCATCTTCAGGTCCCTGGCAGCCAGCACGGACTCCCTTAAAAATAGCCAAACTCCCCGCTAACATTTACAAAGCCCCGTTTACATGTCAAGAAAAATCGAATTTGTGTTTCTAATTTATGTACAGTTACTGTGTGAATGGCTGTTCTACAAGAGACAGCTGGGTCCAAACACTCCAGGTTGCAAAGCCCAAGGTCACAAATACCCCAAGGCAGAGTCTCGCGTCCCTTTAGGGACACTCCCAGGGTGGCAGGAAGCTCCCCTTAGGATGGGCAGAAAGGCAGTATTGTATCAGGAAAGGCTTCAAAACAAATCTCTTGAACCCTGAACTGGGAGGGAAGGGGTGATTTATTCACCCGGGAGCAGTGGCTGCACAGTTGCCTGACAGCTGAGCTCCCCAACAAAGAAAATCCCTGCCCTTTTAAAGGCTTACAACTCTAGAAGTCACATGTGAAAGGGTCTTGATCAGTGAAGTAGTATGTGACTTAGGTGGGGGGTTGATCATGTTTAAGTAAAGACAGTGCCTTCCGAAAAGGTTTCTCCATACCATATCCGTGATCTGTAGATGGGATTGCGGTTAGCAGTAGGGATCTTACCCTTAACCTGGCTGGCGGTGCCAACGGATTCCTCCTCTGGCTGACTTCTAACTTCTCCTATTGAAATGCAGTGTGGAAGTCTAGGGGAAGGCCTCTTAGAAGTTTAAGAGGATTAAGGGTCTCCTCCCTCAGTATGAGAGCCACAGACTCCAACACACCCAGGCTCCTGGTCCACTCGGAGCCCCCTTTCCCCAAGTCAGGGCCACCGTCCCTCACATCAGCAGCTCTCCAGCCGCCCATGAGAGGCCCCTCATGGATGACGAGAATGGCAAGCTGGGGACAGGCACTGTATGGGCAAAGACGGGAAAGGCGGCATGCCCTTGGGCATGGGCAGGCGAGCGGGTGGCTACGGAGGGACTGGCTCTCAGGCCAGTCTCCCGGATCAGTTTGCCTGGGCAACCATGACAGAGTACCACACGCTGAATGGCTTAGCGTCGCCTCACAGTTCTGGAAGCTGAGCGTGAGATGCCAAGGTGTCAGCAGGTGGGGACGTTTCTGTGGGCTGTGAGCCAGGTCCTGTGCCAGCCAGATCCTCTCCAGCTTCTGCTGGTGCCCTGGCAGTCTTTGGCATTCCCCATATGTGTGTGTATCTCTGTCCAAATTTCTCCTTTCCTCTTCTTTTTCTCTTGGCCTTTGGTGACGTTTATTCACGTATTTTTGTGAGTTGTACATATTTTGAGAGTGCACATGGTATTTTGATACCTTTATACGAAATAATGAGTAAATCAGGATTACTAAGATACCCGTCATCTCAAATATTCATCTTTTCCTTTGTGTTGGAAACATTACAAATCTTCTCCTCTAGTTATCTTGAACAATATACACAAATTATTATTAACTATAATTTCCCTACTGTACTGTCAAATACCAGAACTAAGTCTTTGAGATCATCCCTTCTTGTAAGGACACCAGTCACACTGGACTGGGGCCCACCCTAATGACCTCATGTTAATTTCGTTATCTCTGTAAAGACCCCATCTCTGAATTCCAAATGAGGTCAGTCTAAGATACTAGGGCTTAGGATTTCCACATATGAATTTGGAGGGTTCAAGCTAACCCATGACATTTCTCAACAGACTCAGAGGCCCAGGGATGCCCAGGTGACCACAGGTGTGTAAAGGGAAGCCATGATGAGCCCGGGGACAGCAGAGAGAGTGAGAGCAGAAGGGCAGAGCAAGGCTGTGAGCTAGGGAAGAGCCGGGAAGGGCCAGTGCAGAACTCAGTTCCATGCACGTGGAACGACCTGAGTGCATGGAAAGAGGTTAGCCCAGGTTGGAGGTCAGACCTAGCTGGGGTGAGGTCTCAGCTCTGCAATGTCTGCCCTCTGAGATGTCAGGCTTTTAACAGCTCAAGTTCAGTTTGCAGATCAGAGAAATGGGACGGTAACCACAGCTCACAGCGCATGGCAAATGCTTGGCTCTTGATAGGGAGCTCAGGACCAAGTCTGGAAAGGAGGGCCAGCCTGGGTTTCTTCTTTGTATTCTCAGGCCCTGGACAGCCCCTTTAAATCACTGAGTTAGAAATGGGGCTGCCCACTCCTATTCAATGAGTACTAGAAGTCCTAGCCAGAGCAATTAAGCAAGAAAAAGAAGTAGAAGGCATATACACAGGAAAGGAAAAAGTGAAAATACATTTGCTGGTTAAATTATCTTATATATTGACAACCTTGAACACTCCACCAAAAGTCGTTAGAATGAATAAGCAAATTCAGTAAAGTTGTAGGATACAACATGCAAAAGTTAGTAGGATTTCTATAAACTAACAACAAATTATCTGGAAAAGAAATTAAGAAACAATTCCATTTGCAATGGCTATAAAAATAAAATATTTAAGAGTAAACTTAACCAAGAAGGTGAAAGATACATGCACTGAAAACTAGAAAATATTGATGAAAGCAATTGAAGAAGATAAAAAGAAATTTTTTAAAAAATCCTGTATTCATTGATTGAAAATATTTTTAAAATGCCCATACTACTAAAAGTGATCCACAGATTCAATGTATTCCATATGAAAATTCCAATATCAATTTTCAAAGAAACAGAAAAAATAATCCTAAAATTTACATGGAATCACAGAAGACCTCAAATAGCCAAAGTAATCTTGACCAAAAGGAACAAACTCAAAGGCATCACACTATCTAATTTCAAAATCTACTACAAAGCTACAGTAATCAAAAGAGTGTGATACTGGCACAAAAAAAGACACATAGACCAATGGAACAGAATAGAGAGCCTAGAAATAGCCATGCAGAGCCATGCATTTACAGTCAATTAATTTTCAACAAAGATGTAAAGAACACATGATGGGAAAATGACAGTCTCTTTAATAAATTATCTTAGGAAAACCGGATATCCATATACAGAAAAATTAAATTAGACCCTCGTCTCATACCACATATTATACAAAGATCAACTCAGAATGGATTAAAGATTTCAATATAAGACCTAAAACTGCAAAACTACTAGAAATAAACATATAAACTATATGTTCTATAATAAACTAGAGAGAAAAGTTTCATGACATTGGTCTATGTAATGATTTTTTTGGTTGTGACCCCAAAACCACAGGTAAGAAAAGGAAAAGTTGCCAAGTGAGATTACACCAAACTACAAAGCTTCTGCACAGCAGAGGAAAGAATCGAAAGGGGGAAGAGACAACCTAAGAAATGAGAGAGCATATTTGCAAACCATGCATCTGATAAGAGGTTAACATATAAGGAAATCGAACAACCCAAGGGCAAGAAATCAACCTGATTAAAAATGGACAAAGGACCTGAAGAAACATTTCTCAAGACATACAAACGGTCAGCAGGTATATAAAACAATGCTAATGTCACTAAATCATCAGGGAAATGCAGATTAAAACCACGATGAGCTGCTCCCTCACGCCTGTTAAAGTGGCTTATCAAAAGTGTCGATGAGGACGTGGAGAAGAGGAAACCCTTACACACTGCTGGTGGCATTGCAACGCCGTGCAGCCTTTCGGAACACAATGTGGCTCTTCAAAAAACTAAAAATAGAACTACCATATGATCCAGGAACCTCACTTCTGGGTATACATCCAAAGGATACAAAATAATGTGTCAAAGAAATACATTGCAGCACTCTCCACAATAGCCAAGATATGAAATCAGCCTAAGTATTCATCGGCGGATAATGGATAAACAAAATGTGACATCTATGTGGAGTCCCAAAAAGATAAGTAAGCAGCAATGAGGAAGAGGCCCCAGGAGACAGGGAGAACAATTGTTCTGGGAGACTAATCACGGACAACCCACCGGCACATCCTGTCTCCAAACAGCAGCTTCTGCACGCACGTAGCCCCAGCAGCCCGACCTCGTAAAACTTCCCTCCGGCCCCTTCTCCGTTCTGCTGGCTGCTGCTCCCTTGCAGCACACTTTCCCTCTAATAAACTTGCTTTCTTTAACTTACTGCTGTTTCAGTAAATTCTTTCACTGCCTGCAACGCCGGCCCCGATCAATCACCACCCACATCACGACTGACAACAACATATACGCAGCGGAATACGTTCAGCTGATAGAAGAAGGAAATCCTGTCATTTATGAAATGGACGAGCCTGGAGGACATTATGTTAAGTGAAATAACCCAAGCACGGAAAGACAGATACTTCATGTTGTCGCTTCCATGTGGGATCTAGAAAAGTGAAACTCACAGAAGTAGAGAGGAGAATGGTGGTCGCCAGGGGCTGGGAAACCTGGAGATGGCGTCCAGAAGGTGCGACGTTTCCACGACACATAAGGAACAAGTTTTAGAGATCTGTTGCACAGCATGGTGACTAGCGTTAATAATAAGTATTTCAAAATCGCTGGAAGAGTTTATTTTAAATGTCTCACCATAAAAAAAAAGTATGTGAGGTGATGGATTTGTGAATTAGCTTGATTTGATTGTTTCGTGTGTGTGTGTGTGTGTGTGTGTGTGCAAAAACATTGTAGTTGTCTAAAAAATAAACGGAGGCACATAAAACTTTGAAGAGTTTATTTGAGCAAGCAATGATTCATGAATTGGGCGGCCCCAAAGCAGGAGGTCAGCAGCTCCTCCGAGGGAATGCAAGGGTGAGGCTTTTACAGAGCAAGCATAGATGAAACGCAAAGAAAATATTTGATTAATCACAGCTATGCAGTTGCCTTTTTTGGTCTATCTTGTTGGAAAGTCCCAAGTTATATAGGTTTGTTGGCTACTTCTAATTGGTTGAGCTTAAGTTCTTCAAAAAAAAAAAAAAAAAAAAAGGTGTTTAAAAGAAATAGCTTAGTTTACACACTAAGTTTTACACACTAGTTTTGCTCGTGTTCGCAAATAAAGCAAGGTCGAGGTCACTTATTAACTGGTTTTGTCTTCTCAGGAATTCTTCTCAGCATGCTGAGAAGGTGAAGAAAGCATCACTCTCACTTACCACTATTGATACAGTCACTGGAACAGTCACGTAGGTGTTATCATCACCAATAGCTACATTGGGATGTAAGGTCGCACGGTCATTATTATCCAAAATTGGACATTCACTGTACACTTGAGTGGTCGGTTGTTCAGGTCTCTAAATTGTCTAATCCTGATGGTAATCGTTTGAGGTGTGAGGGTTCCTGGAAAGCATCGAAAACCCTCTAAAGGATACAGGACCACAGGGAAATGGATACAATGGCTAAGGAGAACTGATACAATGACCAAGGAAGATAAAAGCCAATTACTATTGGCTGAAAAAGTCCCTGGGGCACAGATCCCAGGAGTCAAGATTTAACCAACTGAATAAGTCAAACGAGAAAGCAGTACCTATTTGATGAGAAATATATTTGTTTCTGAAAAACCTTTTAATTTGGGGCAATGATTTCTAATTTATTGACACAGAAGCAACATTTTTTATTAAGAAGAACACAAACTCCTTCTTCTCATCAGATCAGGAACTTCTGTGGAAGTTAGTCTGTGGAAGCTCAATCGTTCATTTCAGATTGTATTGCTGGAAGGGAGCTCAAACTGTCATTCTATGAGAGCAAAACAAAAGCAAAGATTAATATTTGGAGTAAATTTTGACCTTAGTGTTGGAGTCAGAAGGACAGCTAGTGGACAGTTCTAGATTTGAGTTTGAAACATGTTTAGAGGGTGAATGAGCATGGCAGCTGTAATCTAATGGATTTTCCTGATTTGCAGTTGGAATAGCTCTGGTTATGTCATCAGGTGCTCTTCTGGCCAACTCTCCAAGTGACCCATATAGCAGGAGGCATGAACATTGCCCATAGATGTTCTGTTATAGTGATTTTTCTGAAGTTTAAAGTCATCCAGTTTCAGCTTGCAGAGCTTAGGAAAAAGGAAGTTTTAGCTTTTTATTAAACTAGAAGAATTCAGAATTCAATCCAGTTTACAGGTGGGCAATAAAGCCTCAAAGAAGATGAACAGGACTAGAACTTGGCAATAGGTGCTCCGTAGGTGTCTGTTAAAATAGAATCTTTTAAACAGACACTCCCATTTTTACCAAAGATAATTACAGTAAGATTTTTTTTAAATAAAATAAATCTAGTTTCAATTAACTTGGCTTCGTTACTTGTGCAACAAGAATAGGCATTCTGTATGTTTTTACAAATATAATATTTTAGTCAGAGCTTTGGTAGTCTCTGTTGATGTAAAAAGCCAAACTCTGTAAAATATTTAGAGACTTTTTCTCAGCCAAATATGAGTGACCGTGGCCTGCAACACAACCTCCCGAGAACAGGTGCCCGACGTAGTTGACTGACAACTTGATTTTAGACACTTCAGAGAGACAGAAGTTACAGGCAAAGACATACATCAATGCGTGTCAGTGCTTCAGCCGGTAAACACGGGAGAGGGGCTCCAGATCGCAGGTGGATTTGGAGTTTTCTGATTGGCAGTTGGTTCAAAGAGTTAACCGATGTGTCTAAGAGCTGAGGTCAGCATAAAGAAATGCTTGCTGAGACAGGTAGGGTTGGGGAAGCCACGGCTCTTGTTATACAGAGGCAGCCACTAAGTCACAGGCTTCAGAGAGAATAGATGGCAAATGCCGCTATGGCATTTACCTTAAAAGCTGCCGTAAATGACCTTAAAAGGTGTCAGACTCTCTGAAAAAGAGCTACTAGGGGAAGGAGATTCTCTACTTCTTCCCCTTCAAAATATTTCAAAGAAAATACATTTGGGCGGTAAAATACCCTTATTTTCTACAGAGCCGACTCTCTGTCATACGACACTACACCAGAGTCGGGTCGGAGTTACACATTCTATTGCCGGGAAGAGTCTGTTTTGTCAGCCTGATGATCTCGATTTTAACGTCAATGCTGGCCAGTCGCGTCTGAACCCCAAAGGGAGGAGGGCGTGACAGGGCAAGTCTGACCCCCAGCTTCCCATCGTGGCCTGAACTCATTTTTTCAGGGTTCTTTGGGTTCCCCTTGGCCAATAGGGGCATCCATTCAGTTGGTTGGGGGACATTGAACTTCATTTTCCTTTACATATTCAAGGAACTTTATTGACTTTGTATCAGTCAACTTTTGTTTTTTGAAATATCTGGTGAGGAGAAATGTCACATTAACCTTTAAAAACCTCTCTAAGCCAAGAAGTCAGCCAAAGACTTTCCCAATTATGCCCTGTAACAAGGACCATGGATTCTTTTTCTTTCTTTCTTTCTTTCTTTTTTTTTTTTTTTTTTGAGATGGAGTCTTGCTCTGTCTCCCAGGCTGGAGTGCAATGAATCTTCGCTCACTGCAGCCTCTGCCTCCAGGTTCAAGTGATTGGTTCAGCCAACAGCACCCCCACCCCCAGGAGCTGAGATTACAGGCATGCGCTAATTTTTGTATATTTAGTAAAGACAGGATTTCACCATGTTGGCCAGGCTGGTCTTGAACTCCTGACCTCAGGTGATCCGCCCTCCTCAGCCTCCCAAAGTGCTGGGATTACAGGAGGGAGCCACTGCACCTGGCCTCAAGGAGCACTGATTCTTACTGAACTTAAGTAAGCACCATATTGCCATGAAAATCAAAATATTAAGTATGAGTTCCCCAAATTCTGGAGGAGTCAGGTGTGGACAAAAAGGTAAATGCTCCATTTTTGTTCACAGAAGCATGTTTTACCACAGCTATAATTTATAGACAGCTTAAGAGAAAAGGAGCTTATTAAATCTAAAATACAAGACACAGAAGAACAAGCAATGTTTCCAACAAACAGTCATAGAAACTATAATTATCTTCAGTTAACTTGGTCCCATGTAATCTTTTGTTTGGTTTGATATTGGGTCAGCAACTTTGTGAACCCGTCCGTTTATCGTTACAGTTGTGGAAATTCTTACCCAGTCCAACGGTGTGATCTTCACGTTATCAGAAACGTGTCAGTCTTTTTTATGAAGTTTTTGCAGTTTTATATCATGCAACTGACAAGGAAATGTGGTTGTTTTGGTGACATCCAACATTTTGTGATCCTAATCACAACTGTAATAGATAACTTTATACTAGGACACATCAGATATTTAGGAATTTCTACGATTTCTGTAATACTCATCAACAAATTGATATAAATTAAAACATAAATTTAAGAAGGTTTAGCATTGCCTATTACTTAGCATGCGTCTCATACAGTGTAACACCAAACAAGCCTTAGTTTAATATTTATTTTTATAAAGGAGAAAATTTATTATTATTATTTTTGAGACAGGATTTCATTCTGTCACCCAGGTCGGAGGGCACTGGTGCCATCCCTACTCACTGCAGCCTTGACCTCCCAAGCTCAAGCAATTCTCCCATCTTACTTAGGACTACAGGCACATGCCACCACGCCCTGCTAATTTTAGTATTTTTTGTAGAGACTGGTTTTCTTCATATTGCCCAGGCTGGTCTTGAACTCCTGGGCACAAGTAATCTGCCCACTTCAGCCTCCCAAAGTGCTGGGCTTGCAAGCGGGAGTCACCATGCTTAGCCAAACAATTCTTTTGAGATATTTCAGAGACCCTTCTGGAAACTCCCAAAGCTAATTCGAGGTCAAAAAGACTTAATTCAGAATTTGATTTTGGGAAGTGATCAAAAATGTCAGAAAATTTAAAACATTTGATGAAATAGGATCATAGGTCACTGTGAAACAATACTGAAATGGCAAAAGATTTTAAAGGCAAATAAAAGAAAATTACATAGTTGTAAAAACAAACAAACAAAAGGCTTAGCTCTTTTAGTAAAAAGACTCACTTTTCTGAAACAATTTAAGACCTAATAAAAGACAACATGTGACATAAGAAATTATTTGATGAAACACAAGATGTGTTCTAAGCCAATCACTTAAAGGGTAAAGAAAAAACACTTCATAATGAACGACAGACCGATATTGCAAGGAAACTTCATCCTTTTAGCACAGAGACAACCCAGTTCCAGCTCTGTATTAGTATATACTTAGGTTTTTTTTTAACCCTTGGAAATAAAATTTATCTAATCTTAGTAAATCTCCCTTTTCACAGACCTACGACTTTCTCTATCTGTTTAGTTTTTGTCTCACTCATTTTCTTCCTTTTCCTTCTGGAACAGTCAGTCACCTGCTTTAAGACAAAATTATTCTTTTTCCCTTCATGAAAACACGTACCTTGCATAGTTTTCCTCATTAAATCATTTTAACATATTATTAAAGCATCTATTTTATGTGTATATTTTTATATACACTTGTTTCCTTCATCCTTATTATCTATAGTAGTTTTAATTACACATATTAATTAAAACTCTTGACACTTACTAACCTTAATATCTAGTGAAAATCAGATAGCGCATGATTTCACCCTTTTTAAATAGTGTATGTTTCCTCATAGCACAGGACGGGCTTACCAGTCAACCCAGACACCTCTAATTCCTCTTAATAAGAAACCCAAAGTGTATAAGCTTAAACTTATGTTCAGAAATTAATGTTTTAGTAGTTTATATTATCTGGAAATGGTCTAGATATTTAATGAATACTTGTCACTTAATTTAACTTAGTATAGTTTTAAGGCTTTAAGTTATCAAAAAGATGTTGGAAATGGTTTTCAGACAGACGTAACACTAAATAAAAGCAGCTGTCATCTCATGCCGTCTTTCTTGTTGACAAATTTTGTAAAAAAGATGACGAGCTTTTTCAACTAGTAAAGCTAGATAGAATATCCTTTTTAACTAAGTCACAAATATTTTTATTTATTAAAGATTAAAGTCATTAGAAACTTGAAAATCATTGGGGTTAGTTCCTTTCTCTTCTGAGAAAATACTTATTTCATACATGAACTTATTTTTTCTTTAGACAAACTAAACAGACTTCTTTTAATATTGTTTCTAACAATGCCACCCAGATATATCATTTCTGATAATAACATCCACATATAATATCGTTATATTAGAATAATATAACATATAAATTATATACATATATGTATGGCTATATATGTCAATACATACACATAAATTATATATATGCCTATATAATTTATATGTATGTATACATATAAATTATTTATATATGGCTATATACATATATACACATATATACATACATGCACATATATATATATAAGTATATAGCCATATATATAATTTATATAAGTTCCTAATAACTTTAACCTTTAAACAATGAAAATACTGCTGATTTTCATGTATATATACATATATATCTTGTGTGTGTGTGTGTGTGTGTGTGTGTGTGTGTGTGTGTATCCATGCATAAAGATACAGAGAGATACCAACAGAGATTCTTGGAGTCTGTTCTGTAATTTTAGCCACATTTTAGGTATAGCAATATAAAACTCACTAGTTGGATCCAAATTGTGTCTCTGGCAGTTAAAGTTACTTGCTCAGGTGGCTAAAGCCTTTTATTCATATTCGTGAAAAGGACTTTTAAGATTTTTCATTTACCAATTTATTTCTGAAAAGTTTCTCTTTATATTTTCCTTCTGATGAGTCACTTCTCTGAAGTCTGCATTTCAAAGATTTAGATGTCTCGAAGGCAGAGGAAAGGGATGTGAAGTTTTCTCTAAGAAGGAATTTTGGGGCCCATTTCTCTATTATCAGGAGTCAGTCTTAGTAAGACTGGAGGCTGAATTTCAGGTGGGTAACTGAGGAGACATCCAGTCTATTACCAATTAGTCTTTATCTGTTTTAGCCTTAGGTGGTCACTTTTATAATAGCTCAGTGTTGTGTGCAAGATCAAGAATTAGATTTAGTGGTTGCAGGTACACCTGGTTCATCCGAAGATCTAATTTTTTAAAGAAGTTAGTGTTGAGGAGATTCACATGAGGAAAGCAAGACATTAAAGAGGTTGTTAGATTCAGAATAATTTTTTATTAATGTGCTCTAGAGATTCCGTTAGAGAGATTACTTTTTGAGTCATTCCGTCTTTTAGGAACTTCTGTATACCAATCAAAAAATATATCTCATTGTTTCTGAGGCATTTGGGATCACTTTTTAAAAACGTACCCATAGATGAATAATTTCATCTAGAATAAAAGTTTCCCTGACGTGGTCACTGTCAGTCTCGGCTGTCTGCCTGAGTTTCATACATGAACTTATTTTTTCTTTAGACAAACTAAACAGACTTCTTTCAATATTATTTCTAACAATAAAAGTTTCTCTAGAAAGGCACAGATGCTGGGTCCGTAGATAGTTTCAAACACAGAATTAGCTGGAGTTCCAAACGGAGGACTCCTGGGCCTCTCAGACGCTGGTGAAACCCGTTACACTTTGTTTTTCTAAAACTTTACCACCTGAGGCCTTCAGTTGGATCCAATCCAGCTTTTGTTGAACACTCATTTTGACCTCCGGATCCCAACCTGGATTCTAGGCCTATCCAGAAACAAAGCACCATCCTGGACCTAGTCCAGTCCCCGTCAGACCCAGTTCAACCTCCAGAATAAAAGCTGTTCAAATGAAGTCAGTCGGCACAGGATGCAGGCAGCAAAGCTCGATGTCTGAGAGGCTCCCTGTGATCACCACAGCAGGCCCAGTAGGTGCATGCACCCAGTTATTCATTGTTCCTGGGAGTTTTCAGGGGTCTCCTGTAGATCCCACTTCTGACACCAAACTTTTAAAATGGTAAACTGAGGCACAATAAAAAATTTTAAAGAGTTTATTTGCGCAAACAACAATTCATGAATCAGGCAGCTCCAAACCAGGGGTGGTTTAGGAGCTCCACTGAGGAAATGCAAAAGGGAGGCTTTCAGAGGATGGACACAGAAGGCAAGCGAGTATTTGACTGGTTACCCTTGCACAGTTGCCATGTTTGTTCTATCCTGTTGGAAAGTCCCTAGTTATGTAATTACTAGTTTACTGGCTACTTCTAATTGGTTGAGCTTAAATTCTGTTATTCTTTTTCTTTTTCTTTTTTTTTTTTTTTTGAGATAGAGTCTCACTTTGTCACCCAGGCTGGAGTGCAGAGGCGTGATCTCAGCTCACTTCAACCTCCATCCCCCAAGTTCAAGCGATTCTCCTGCCTCAGCCTCCCGAGTAGCTGGGATTACAGACATGTGCCACCATGCCCAGCTAATTTTTGTATTTTTAGTAGAGACAGGGTTTCACCATGTTGGCCAGGCTGGTCTCGAACTCCCGACCTCAGGTGATCTGCCCAATTTGGCCTCCCAAAGTGCTGGAGTTACAGGCGTCAGTCACTCTGTTGTTCTTTGATAGGCGTTTTCAAGAAACAGCTTAAGTTTTGCTTATGTTTGCAAATCGAGCAAGGTTCAGGTGACTCATGAGACCCGAGTGGTTTTGTTTGCTCAGGAATTCTTCAGGCCTAGTCTCCGTTTTAAATTACTTTAACATATCATAACCCATAAATATATACAATTATTACTTGTCAATTGAAAAAAATTTGGCTGTAAATTCACCTTAACCAAGAATGTGGCTGAGTGCTGCGAGGAAGAGGCAGACAGGGAGGGGCAGGTTTCAAAACGATTTAATTCTTAAATGTGCTTCTAATTTTCCTTCACCATGGCTTCTAATTTCTCTGCAAGTACCACTTAGCAGTTGGTTCTGTTTCATGGTAGAGAATTCCCACCACGTGCAGCTTCCCAGAATCCCCAAGTCATGCCCCCTAAAATGCGCAAAGTGCAGTGAGGGGCTGATGGGCACTAAGAACGCAGGATAGGAGCCCCCCATTTGCTCTGTGGCCCTGGATAAGAACCTTCACCTCTGAACGGGTGCCATTTTCGCCTGAGCTAAACAAATGGAGAAACGCCTATGCTCGACCCCCCTTGCACCGTGTGGGAGCACTCTCCACGTAAAGCTCCAGGCACGCCTGAGATGCAGCAGGCTCTGTGCCCGGCCAGGCCCTGCCAGGCCCGGGCCTCTGGGCCTCTGCTCACAAGGCCAAGGGCCCATCCTTGAGCCCGGTGCCGATCGCCCAGCAGATTCCAAGCATGGTTTCCTCCCCAGAGGCCATGGCCTCCTGGCCACAGTAGCTCGTGAGCTCGCCAGGCTTAGGTCAGTTCTGGGCCATAAACACTTCCTACTGGCAGAAAGGGAAAGAGGCTCCTGTCCCCTGGGTTCCCTGGTGTCTGTTTCCCTTCACTGCTCCAAGTGGCCATTGAGGAATCTGGCCGCAGAGGGCAGGAGCTCCAAAGCTGGCAAGACATGCCATCCGGCCAGCCCGGGCTCTCCAGCACCACACACAGGCCTTGTTTCACTGCTTGGTAATGCCGGGGTTGTTATTTCCAGTATTTTGCAAGAAGCAATGTTTATGCGATGTTTTACCACTGGCAATTTTCTTGTGGTTTTTGATGGGTGCCAAACAAGTCTCCGAAGGCCACAGTGCTGGAAGCCCACAGCGTGTGTCCAGGGATGAGCCTCCTGCCTTCAGGGCTGAGCCTGCGAGCCGGACTTCGTGTGTCCAGGGCTGAGCCTCCTGCCTTCAGGGCTGAGCCTGCGAGCCGGACTTTGTGTGTCCAGGGCTGAGCCTCCTGCCTTCAGGGCTGAGCCTGCGAGCCGGACTTCGTGTGTCCAGGGCTGAGCCTCCTGCCTTCAGGGCTGAGCCTGCGAGCCGGACTTCGTGTCCACACTGCCTCATGAGCATTGCTACAGGGTCAAAGCCATGTGCGATGGTGCTTTATGGCCCCCCACCGTTAAAGAGTTTATTTGAGCAAACAACTCTTTAACAGTGATGTGACCGTGAATGGGAGCATTCACTCCAGTTCTTCCACTCTGACCCCCAGCCCACATCCAGGCTGCATGGCCACTGCCACCATGTCTGCACTAGGGGACCTAATTGCAAGGGACTGGACTAGGTTTGCAGCGGCAACCCCGGGGAAGGGCTCCTGGCCTTGAGGCCTTCTGACACTTACCTGCTGAACAAGTAGGGCCACGAGTTAATTGTCAGCTCCCCACACCTGTCCCTCCTCTTGCTTTCTCCTCTCACCAGTAGCTCCAAAGTGCACTTAGAGACCAAGCCAGGAGCCAGCCGTCTGCCCTACGTTCCTGGGCCCTCGGTCTCCGCTTCAGGTGGGTTCTTCCTCTTATCTCAATAGTCCATGGATCCACCAGCTTCTTTCCATCTCCTGGATCCAGTCACTCCATCTCTACCTGGACCAGGCCAGAATCATGTGTGGACTCTCTGCTGCCCCGTCACCCATCCTCACCCCCCAAACACACACGCACGCATGCACGCACACACACACACACACAAACACATGCAGGCACACACACGCGCGCACACACACACACATGCAGGCACACACACACGCACACGCACACACGCACACACACCCCAACAGCATCCAGAGTGAACTCCTGGGTGGGAAAGCCAGTGTGTGTCATGGTCCTTTTTGGTTCCCAGAAACTCTCGAACCCTACCCACCTCTCCAGCCCCAGCTGCTATGAGCACAATTTCCCTGTCCCAAAATGGTCCAGAAAGCTTCACATTCCTCCCCTGACCAAGAAAGTTTACCAACCAGCTGACCCAGCTCCTTGGCAGTCGCTTCAGTGGGCAGATGAGTGCCAGGGCCCCTGAAGTTCCCCCTTGGCACCTGCTGTGGATCCACCAGCCCAGGAACTACCCACACCCATCCCATGCTGACCCACTAGTTCCACAGTCTTCTGGAGCCCAGGACATCTCCAGCCATGGCACTGCATGGGAAGAGAGGGCTGCCTGAATCCCAGGACTCCAGCACGTGTCTGCCCTAAGCCCCTTTGCACATGTAACCCTCAGAATGGGAATAGTTACCCCAGAAATAAATTCACACATTTATGGTCAATTGAATTTTGACAAAGATGCCAGTAATCCACAGGGGAAATGACAGTTTCTTCAACAAATGGCATTAGGAAAATTGGATATCCAATATGCAGAAGAATGAGGTTAGACCTCGTCTCACACCATATATAAAAATCAACTCAAAATAGGTTAAAGACTTTCACATAACTGTAAAACTGTAAACCTACTAGAAGAACACGTGAGGCAAAAGCTCTATGACTTTGATCCGGGCAGTGATTTTTTGGCTGTGACCCCAAAACAACAGGAACAAAAATTAAAATAGACAAATAGGATTATATCGAATTAAAAAGCTTCTGCACAGCAAAGGAAGCAATCAACAGGTTGAAGAGACAATCTATGGACTGGGAGAATGTATCTGCAAACCATACGTTAATTCCCAAAATATATGAGAACTCAAACAATTCAACAGCAAGAAAACAAATAACCCGATTCAAAGATGGGCAAAGGATCTGAAAAGACATTTCTCAAAAGAAGACATACACATATATAAGGCCAGTAGATATATGAAGAAGTGCTCAACACCACTAATCACCAATGAAAGGCAAATTAAAACCACGATGAGCCACTACCTCACATCTGCTAGAATGACTATTAGCAAAAAGATGAAAGAACAAGTTTTGGTGAGGACATGGAAAGAGAAGCCTTGCATCTTCTTGGTGGGAATGCAGAGTGGCACAGCCATGGTGGTGGGAATGTAGACTGGCACAGACATGGTGGTGAGAATTTAGATTGGCACAGCCATGGTGGTGGGAATTTAGACTGGCACGGCCATGGTGGTGGGAATGCAGAGTGGCACAGCCATGGTGGTGGGAATTTAGATTGGCACGGCCATGGTGGTGGAAATTTAGACTGGCACGGCCATGGTGGTGGGAATGTAGACTGGCACGGCCATGATGGTGGGAATGCAGAGTGGCACGGCCATGGTGGTGGGAATGTAGAGTGGCACAGCCATGGTGGTGGGAATGTAGACTGGCATGGCCATGGTGGTGGGAATGTAGAGTGAAACAGCCATGGTGGTGGGAATTTAGATTGGTACAGTCATGGTGGTGGGAATGTAGAGTGGCACAGCCATGGTGGTGGGAATGTAGACTGGCACAGCCATGGTGGTGGGAATGCAGAGTGGCACAGCCATGGTGGTGGGAATTTAGATTGGCACAGCCATGGTGGTGGGAATGTAGACTGGCATGGCCATGGTGGTGGGAATGTAGACTGGCATGGCCATGGTGGTGGGAATGTAGAGTGAAACAGCCATGGTGGTGGGAATTTAGATTGGTACAGTCATGGTGGTGGGAATGTAGAGTGGCACAGTCATGGTGGTGGGAATGTAGACTGGCACGCCATGGTGGTGGGAATGTAGACTGGCACAGCCATAGTGGTGGGAATGCAGAGTGGCACAGCCATGGTGGTGGGAATTTAGACTGGCACAGCCATGGTGGTGGGAATGTAGAGTGGCACAGCCGTGGTGGTGGGAATTTAGACTGGCACAGCCGTGGTGGTGGGAACGTAGAGTGGCACGGCCATGGTGGTGGGAACGTAGAGTGGCACAGCCGTGGTGGTGGGAACGTAGAGTGGCACAGCCGTGGTGGTGGGAACGTAGAGTGGCACAGCCGTGGTGGTGGGAACGTAGAGTGGCACAGCCGTGGTGGTGGGAACGTAGAGTGGCACAGCCGTGGTGGTGGGAATTTAGACTGGCACAGCCGTGGTGGTGGGAATGTAGAGTGGCACAGCCATGGTGGTGGGAATGTAGAGTGGCACAGCCATGGTGGTGGGAATGTAGAGTGGCACAGCCATGGTGGTGGGAATTTAGACTGGCACAGCCATGGTGGTGGGAATTTAGACTGGCACAGCCATGGTGGTGGGAATGTAGAGTGGCACAGCCATGGTGGTGGGAATGTAGAGTGGCACAGCCATGGTGGTGGGAATGTAGAGTGGCACAGCCATGGTGGTGGGAATTTAGACTGGCACAGCCATGGTGGTGGGAATTTGGATTGGCACAGTCATGGTGGTAGCAATGTAGACTGGCACAGCCATGGTGGTGGGAATTTAGATTGGCACAGCCATGGTGGTGGGAATGTAGAGTGGCACAGCCATGGTGGTGGGAATTTAGACTGGCACAGCCATGGTGGTGGGAATGTAGAGTGGCACAGCCATGGTGGTGGGAATTTAGACTGGCACAGCCATGGTGGTGGGAATGTAGAGTGGCACAGCCATGGTGGTGGGAATTTAGACTGGCACAGCCATGGTGGTGGGAATGTAGAGTGGCACAGCCATGGTGGTGGGAATTTAGACTGGCACAGCCATGATGGTGGGAATTTAGATTGGCACAGCCATGGTGGTGGGAATGTAGAGTGGCACAGCCATGGTGGTGGGAATGTAGAGTGGCACAGCCATGGTGGTGGGAATGTAGAGTGGCACAGCCATGGTGGTGGGAATGTAGAGTGGCACAGCCATGGTGGTGGGAATTTAGACTGGCACAGCCATGGTGGTGGGAATGTAGAGTGGCACAGCCATGGTGGTGGGAATGTAGAGTGGCACAGCCATGGTGGTGGGAATTTAGACTGGCACAGCCATGGTGGTGGGAATTTAGACTGGCACAGCCATGGTGGTGGGAATGTAGAGTGGCACAGCCATGGTGGTGGGAATGTAGAGTGGCACAGCCATGGTGGTGGGAATGTAGAGTGGCACAGCCATGGTGGTGGGAATTTAGACTGGCACAGCCATGGTGGTGGGAATTTAGACTGGCACAGCCATGGTGGTGGGAATGTAGAGTGGCACAGCCATGGTGGTAGGAATGTAGACTGGCACAGCTATGGTGGAAAACCTAGGGAGGCGCTTCAAAGACTGAAGACAGAATGACTGCACATCTCAGATGGTTGTGTGCTGCTGTCACAGAATGCCTGCACCTGGGTGACTTACGAAGAATAGAGATTTATTTCCTATAGTTGAAGGTCGGGGGCCCGTATCTGGCAAGGGCTTTCTTGCTGGGTCATCCTGTGGTGGAAGGCGGAAGGTGGAAGAGGGAGAAAGCACAAGAGAGCGCCCATGAGAGAACAAGCAGGGGCAGAGCTCCTTTTCTAACAACCCCACTCCTGAGATAACCACATTCATCCATTTACAAGCATAGAGCTCTCGTGACCTGATCACCTCTTTTTTTTTTTTTTTTTTTTGAGATGGAGTCTCACTCTGTTGCCCAGGCTGGAGTGCAATGGTGTGATCTCAGCTCACAGCAACCTCCACCTCCCGGGTTCCAGCGATTCCCATGCCTCAGCCTCATGAGTAGCTGGGATTGCAGGTGCCTGCCACCACGCCTTGTTTCACCATGTTGGTCATGCTGGTCTCGAACTCCTGACCTCAGGTGATCCACCCACCTTGGCCTCCCAAAGTGCTGAGATTACAGGCATGAGCCGCTGCACCCAATGACCTGATCACGTTAAAGGTCCTATCTGTCAACATTGTTGCATTCGGTACAAAATGTGAACCTTTGGGAACACATTCAAACCACAGCACCACAGGATCCAGCAATCCCACTGTTGTGTGTCTGTCCAAAACCAAAATGCAATCAGGATGTCAAGGAGATGCTCATGGGCATTGCAGCACTATTCACAATAGTCAAGCTATAGAATCAACCTAAGTATCTATGAATGGACAAGAAAGAAAATGTGGTGTATATACATCATGAAATAATTCATCCCCAAAAAAGAAAGGGATCCTGTCACTGTCAACAACACGGATGAACCTGGAGGACATCACATTAAGTGAAATAAGCCAGGCACGGGGAGGCAAACATGGCATGATCTCACTTACACGTGGAAGCTGAAAAAGTCAGACTCACAGGAGCAGAGGGTAAGATGGTGGTTCCCCAAGGTGGGTGGAGGAAGCATTTAGAAGATGTTGATTAGAAAACACGAATTTCATTTAGACTGTAGGAATAAGTTCAAGAGATCTGTTATACGACGTGGTGATTGTCGTTAATAACAACACATTGTGTCATTGACAATTGGTGAGAAAGTAGACATTAAGTGTTCTCACTGCAAAAAAATAAGGCTGAGAGGTAATGCCGCTGTTGGTTAGCTTGACCTAGCAGTTCCGCAATGCATGCCTATATCCAAGTAGTGTGTTGTACATGATAAATATACCCGGTATTTATTTATGAGTGAAAAACAAGCCAGCAGAAGGGTGAGAAGGCTCACCTCTCCCAGCCCCGGTCCGGATGGGAAGGCTCTGTGGAGGTGGGTTGGTTTGTGGGAGTTCCCAGGCAGAGTGAGGCGTTGATTCCCCTGAGAGCAGGGTTTTGTTCCTGATCACCATTCTGGGCTCCACAAAATGGGGTGTCTGAGGAAGTCAGATGGTCTGAAGGGAACCTTACCAGTCTTTGGGCCCAGCATTGGCCATACGTTTGTGATGACAAGTTGCCCTGGGTCTGTGTCCAGCCTCAAGCTTCTCCCTCCCCAAAACGTGAGCTCCAGTCCTTCCAGACACGCACCAGCTCCTCACAGAGGCCGTGCCATGGCGCAGATCAGCCCCTCTGCATGCGCTCTTCCTCCTGCAGACCATGCCATCTCTCCACCCTGGTGTCTGCTGAAGCTGTCCCTCTCCTGGCACCATTCCTGGGTTTGGAGTGGACTCTCCCTCCCTCTCAGCACCTGCCTGCACAACCTGCTAAGTTTCTGCCGAGGACCCAGCCCTGAACCAGGCACAGAGGAAGACTGGGGACAGTCACCATTTGCTGAGCTGGGGAGGAAGCAGGTGAGCCCTTACCTCACGAGACACAGGCAAGCGCTCAGCCCGAGGGCCCACATGGAGCTGTGGTTTAAAGCATGGGCTCAAGCCAAGCCTGGGGCCCAGTCCAGCCACCAGTCATGCCACTCTGGGCATGCCAGGGAAGCCCTCCGACAACAGGTTTGATTGCAGTTCCTGCCCCAGAAGGCAGGGTGGATGATGGGTGACTCTGCAAGACAGCGCCTGGCACAAGGCACTCTGAGACTGGCAGCTTCCAGCAGCCCCCATGTGGTTGTGGATATTGCATTCTGGATGGCACCCAGGCTTGAAACTTGCAGCCCGTGATCCTATGACCCTGGCGGCCTTGGTCAGGTGGTGGGACAGGAGGGTTTTCCCAATCCTTCCTTTCACTTAGCTTTGGGCTGTAGTTGACCCCTCAGGAAGAGGTACCCGGAATGGTCCTCAGTCCTGTGGATTTAAAACCTGGTGTATAACTTTCCTTCTGCTGCTCTAAGACTTACCACAAATTTAGTGGCTTTAAAACAACACAAATTTATTCTCTCACAGATCTGGAGGTCGGAAGTTCAAAATAGTTCTCACTGGGTTAAAACCAAGGCATTGCCAGGCCTGCATTCCTTCCAGAGGCCTAGAATAGAATTCCTTTTCTTGCCTTTTCGGCAAGAGGCCACCTGCATTCCTTGGTTCATGGCCCCTTCCTCCATCTTCAAAGCCAGCAGCACAGCATCATCCAGTCTGTCTCTTGACCTCACTCTGCTGTCTGATCCCCTTCCCCTTCTATCTCTCACCCTCCTGCCTCCCTCTTATAAGGATGCTGTGATTACACTGAGCCCACTCAGATAATCCAGGATCATACACCAGTCACAAGATCCTTAACTTAGGCACATGGGCAAAGTCCCTTTAGTCCTGTAAAGCAGCATGCTCTCAGCTTTGAGGATTAGGACGTGGACATCTTCGAGGCTATTATTTGGCCCAGCACACTTGAGCTTTCAGGTCCTCTAATCTGTGCTCCAAACACAGTCTCACGTCTCCACCTCCAGCTACCTGGGGCTGCACCGAGGAGGGATCCCCGGTCCTTGCCAGCACCCCCACCCCTCCCACCAGGTCTCTTGTCCTCTCAGAGGGCTGAGACTCTGGAGCTGGAGGGCCTGAGTGCAAATCCTGGCTTGCCACTTTGCAGCTGCGTGACCTGGGCAAGTTACTTAACCCCTCTGGCCTCTATTTGCTCATAAGTAAAGAGGGGATAACAATAACACCCCACAGCCCCCGTGGAGCTATGGTGAGGATTCCATGAAGCTACATTCATAAGATGCTTAGAACCGTGCCGGACATAGGACGTGCTCTTAGTGACAGCTGTCGCTACTTGGTTAAAGCCTGGCCTCACTGTAAGGAAGAGAAAACCCAACTGCCTCTGCCCCCATGAAGCACCGGCAGCCAATCTGGGATGAATTATTCTCCTGTTGGACAGGAGCCATCTCACAGGAACCAACCTCAGACAAGGTGTCTCTGAGACGGTGACAGAATAAGATAAAGCAAGGCCACTCTTAACTTTGTCCACAGACAGAAGCAAGGTCACGGTGCCACCCTCAAAATCCAAGCCAGCCCCTCTGTTGGCAAAAATGAGTGGCGGCAGCTGCTTTGGGCTCCGGCAGCTTCTCCGTTCTGCTCTGCCCACCACAGATGAGCTTTGTCGAGACACCCGATCATAGGAACACCCTGAGCTCTGACAGCATCTGCACTTGAGGGGACTCCTGCTTCTTTACATCCTCCCCAAGCCCCCAGCTCCGGCCCAGTGTGTGCACAAGTTCCTTCTAACCCCTGACGGCACACCTGGCACTCGCCCGCAGTGCGTGCCCTCCCTCTCTGCAATGATTAATGGGCTGACTGCTCAGCACGAGTGGGTCCCAGTGGGCTCTGTCTGGAGGGCTTTGCTTTTTGTTTTATTTGTACAAACTGATGGAGTACATAATCTTTTCTATGTATATAATGCAGAGTCATCCAGTCAGGGTATTTAGGATGTCCATCGTCCAAGACAACACATTCTTTCAGTGTAGCCATCCTGCTCTGCTATCGAACGTCTTACTGCATGTTGTGACTTTAACTCACTTCCCTTCATCCTCTCCCTTCTTCCCCTCTCCTTCCCAGTCTCTGTTTTCTATTTTTCCACTCTCTACCTCCATGTGTTCAAATTGTTTAGCTCCCACATGTAAGTGAGAACATCTGATATGTGTCTTTCGGTGCCTGGCTTATTTCACTTAACGACCTTCGGTTCCACCTGCGTTGCCGCGAATGACGTAGTTTCATTCTTTTCTGTGACCGAACGGTGTTCCGTTGTGTATACATACCACGTGTTCTCTATCCGTTCTCTACCGATAGACACTTAGGTTGATCCCGTATCTTTGCTGTGTGAACAGTGCTGCATGGACATGTGAGGGCAGGGCCCTATTTGAAATACTGATTTCTCTTCCTTTGGGTAGATCCCCAGTAGGGGGATTGTTGTTGGCGCAAATGGTAATTCTCTTTTCAGTGTTTTGAGAAATCTCCAAACCGTTCACTGCGGTGGCTGCGCAGTTTACGTTCGCACCAACAGCGTCCGAGCTCCCATGTCTCCGTATCCTCACCAATATCTGTTATTTTCTGTCTTTTTATTCATAGCCATTCTGACTGGGGTAGGATGATATCTCATTGTGGTTTTTGATCTGCATTTCTCTGATGACTAGTGATGTTGAGCATTTTTTCATGCACCTGTTGGCCATTTGTGTATCTTCTTCGTTTTCTTTTTTTTTTTTTTTTTTTGAATTTTAAGGATTTCTAGCAGATGATAATTAAATAAACTATTCACTTATTTAAACTATTTTAATCATCACCAAAGTATGCTTTCCTCACCTTTTTTTTTTTTTAGAGAAAAAAAGAATGAAGAAGAGGAGGAAAAAGGAAGAGAAAGAGGGAGAGAGAATGGGAGTATTGCTTTCTTGCCCAGGCTAGAATGCAATTTAGTAATGAGTTTTGAAAACCTCTTTTATACCAATAATTATACTTAATGATGTAGTCAGGTAAAAATAAGGGAAGAAAATAATAAACAAACAGCCAACCAATATTTCATTTAAACCTATGAAATGCTATGCGATTACTGAGGAGTGATTTACTTCCAATTGTGCAGTCACTTTTGGAATAGGTGTGAGGTGGTAATGTATGTTTTGTGTATTTGAAGTGGAGAGTTCTATAAATGTTTGTTAAGTTTACTTGTTCCGGGTCTGAGTTCAAATCCTGGATGTCCTTGTTAATTTCTGTCTCGTTAATCTATAGAATCGTTAGCTCTTCTTGTTGCATTGAATCCTTTTGCCATAATGTAATGTCCTTCTTTGCCTCTTTTGCTCTTTGTTGCTTTAAAGTCTACTTTATCAGAGGCGAGAATTGCATCTCCTGCTTTTTGTTTATTTGTTTATTTTTACTCTCTGTTTGGTTGGTAAATCTTCCTCCTTCTCTTTGTTTTGAGTCTTTGTGTATCGTTGCATGTGAGATGGGTCTGGATGCAGCATACCGATGGGTTTTGGCTTTTTATCCAATTAGAATATATATGTTTAATACTGGTATTTGATGCTAGCTGGCTGTTTTGCCCATTAATTGATGTAAATTTTTCATTGTGTTAATGTTCTTGCTTTTTGATATATTTTTGGAAAGGCTGATATTGGTTGTTCCTTTATATGTATAGTGCTTCTTTCAGAAGCTCTTGTAAAGCAGGCCTGGTGGTGGTGAACTCTCTAAGTACTTGTTTGTTGGCAAAAGATTTAATTTTTCCTTCGCTTATAAAGCTTAGTTTGGCTGGATATGAAATTCTGGGTTGAAAGTTCTTTTCTTTAAGGATGTTAAATATTGGTCCCCACTCTTTTCTAGCTTGTAGGGTTTCTGCTGAGAGATCTGCTGTAAGTCTGATAGGTTTCCCTTTATGGGTAACCTGACCTTTCTCTCTGGCTGCCCTTAGTATTTTCTCCTTCATTTCCACCCTAATAAATCTGGCAATTATGTGCCTTGGGGTTGGTCTTCTTGAAGAATATCTTTGTGGTGTTCTCTGTATTACCTGGAGTTGAATATTACCCTGCCTTGCTAGGTTGGGAAAGTTTTCCTGAATGATATCCTGAAGAGTATTTTCCAACTTGGATTCATTCTCTTCATCACATTCAGGTACACCTATCAAACATAAATTAGGTCTTTTCACATAGTCCCATATTTCCTGGAGCCTTTGCTCATTCCTTTTTATCCTTTTTTCTCCAATCTTGTCTTCTCATTTCATTTCACTGAGCTGGTCCTCGACTTCTGATATCCTTTCTTCTGCTTGATGAATTCGACTGTTTAAACTTGTGCATACTTCACGAAGTTCTCGTGTTGTGTTTTTCAGCTCCATCAATTCAGTTATATTCCTCTCTAAATTGTCCATTCTCGTTAACATTTAGTCAAACCTTTTTTCAAGGTTCTTAGTTTCTTTGCATTGGGTTAGAACAAGTTCTTTTAATTCACAGAAGTTTCTTATCACCCACGTTTTGAAACCTGCTTCTGTTATTGGAACACACTCGTTCTCCATTAAGCCTTGCTCTGTTACTGATGAGGAATTGCGATCCCCTGTAGAGGGAGAGGCATTCTGATTTTGAGTATTCTCTGCCTTTTTAGGCTGCTTTCTTCCCTTCATTATATATTTATCCCTCTGTCGTCTTTGTAATTACTGACTTTCCAACTAGGTCTCTGAGCAGACGTCACTTCTTGATTCCCAGCGCCAAAATCTGAGCAATCCACTGCGCCGGCCAAAACAGCGGTGTTAAGATTGATGGTGCTTTTCTGCCCGGGAATCTCCGGACTCTGCACCAAGAACTGCCGCTCTAAGGCGCCAGCTAAACCGCCACACTGGCCACAAGAGTCGCCCTGGTGACCCGTGGGGCTCCTCCGCTGGGAATCTCTTGGTCCATGAGCAACAAATATTCGTCTGAAAGTGTGGCATCCTCTCATTCTCTGCGCTTTCACTGGGAGCTCTGAGCCCGAGCTGCTAGTGATCAGCCATCTTGGATCTCTTGTGTATCTTCTTTAGAGAAATGTCTATTCGTGTACTTTGCCTACTTTTTAGTGGAATTATTTTTTTTTTTCCTGTCAAGCTATTGAGTTCCTTGTATATTCTGACAATCGGTCCCCTTTCGGCTGAATAGTTTGCAAATATTTCCTCCAATTCAGCAGGTTGTCTCTTCACCCTGTTGGTTATTTCTTTTGCTGTGAAGAAGCTTTTTAGTTTAATTAAGTCCCATTTGTCCATTTTTGTCACATGTGCTTTTAAGGTTTTACTCATAAATTCTTTGCTTAGACCAATGTCCAGAAGAGTTTTCTCTAGATTTTCTTTTAGTATTTGTATAGTTTCAGGCTTTACGTTCAATTCTTTAATCCATTTTAAGTTGATTTTAGTATATGGTGAAAGATAGGGGTCCCGTTTCATTCTTCTGCATGTGGCTATGCAATTTTCTGAGCATTCTGAGGTAAGTTCTTGTGGAGTGTGTCAAAGATCAGTTGGCTGTAGATATGTGGCTTTAGATCTGGGTTCTGCGTTATGCTACATTGCTCTAAATGTGTCTATTTTTATACCAGTACCATGCTGTTTAGGTTACTCTGGCTCTGTAATGTATTTCAGAGTCAGGCAACGTGGTGCCCACAGCTTGCTTTTTGCTCAGGATTGCTTTGGTTATCTGAGTTCTTATTTTGGTTCCATAAGAATTTTAGGATTGTTTTCCCTAATTCTGTGAAGAATGACATTAGTATTTTGATGAGGATTGCACTGAATGTGTAGAAGGCTTTGGGCAATATGGTCATTTTGATTATGTTAATTCTTCTGATCCATACATATGGGAAGTTTTTCTGTTTAGTTGTGTAATCTCCAATTTCTTTCATCAGTGTTGTTTGATTTTCCTTGCAGAGATCTTTCACCTCCTTAGTCAAAGTGATTCCTAGGGTTTTATTTATTTTTATTTTTATTTTTTGGTAGCTGTTGTAAATGGGATTGCCTTCTTAATTTCTTTCTCAACTAGATCATCATTGGTGTATAAAAAACTACTGATTTTTGTACATTGATTTTGTACCCTCCTCACTAAATTCATGTATCAAATCTGTGTTTTTTGGGAGGAGCCTTTAGATTTTTCTAGGTATAAGATCATATCATAAGCAAAGAGGGACAATTTGCCTTCCTCTTTTCTAATCTGAACGCCTTTTATTGGGTTCTTTTGCTTGATTGCTCTGGCTAAAACTTTCAGTACTGTGTTGAACAGGAATGGTGACAGTAGGCATCCTTGTCTTCCTGCAGTGCTCAGAGGAAGAGTTTTCAACTTTTCCCCATTCAGTATTATGTAACTGTGGGTTTATTGTAGATGGCCTTTATTATTTTGAGGTATGTTCCTTCTATGCCTAGTTTGTTGAGAGTTTTTATCATGCAGGGGTGTTGAATTTTATTAAATGCTTTTCCTGAGTCTATTAAGATGATTACACGGTTTTTGTCCTTCATTTTGTTGATGTGATGTAGCACACGCGTTGATTTACATGTGTCAAACCATCCTTGCATTTCTATCAGGTATAAACCCCACGTGATCATGGTATATTATGTTTATGATGGGTTGTTGGATTTGATTTGCTGGTATTTTGTTGAGGACGTTGGTGTCTATGTTTTTCAGGAACACTGCCTGTAGTTTTATTATTATTTTTTGTTGTGTTTTTGTCTGGTTTCCGTATCAGGGTAACCCTGGGAAGCTTTGAGGGAATGAATAAATTCCTGGAAACGTGTCACCTACCAAGATTGAATTAGGAAGAAACAGAAAACCTGCAAAGCCCAATATCAGGTAGCAAGATTGAATCAGTAATAAAAAGTCTCCCAACAAAGAAAAGTCTAGGACTGGATGGATTCACAGCCAACTTCTACCAAACATACAAAACACTAGTATTAATACTCTTGAGTATTAATCAAAGAGGAATAAATCTTCTCTAACTCATTCTAGGGGACTGAAGTGCTTCGATCCCAGCAGTGGGGCTCTGGGCACATGGCTTCACCACTCTGAGCTTACCTGGAAGTGAGATGAGACGCCTGGGAATGATGAGATGAGGTCTGTGGGGCATCGGAATACAGAGGCGCCTCCCCACCCCCACCCCAAGTTTCCCACCAATGGGGACACATCGGACTGGCCATCCTCCCAGGGGGAGAAGCCTTGGGTGAGACCACCTCCTAGTGCTCTGCCCTGCTCTCAGGGAAGACAAGGGTGAGCACCCTGCACAGCGGGCCCTGCCCATCAAGGATCCCCCAGGCACAGGCACCCGGTCCACCTGTGCTGCAAAGCAGATACGCAGCCTTTGGTCCTCATTTTGCATTTGTGGAAACTGCAGTTCAGAAGCATTTTCCCTGGGACACAGCGTGTGGCACAGTGTCCAGCAGGGGAGGTGGGTTCTCCCCAGAGACATTCAGGACTTGTGGGCAAGCAGGTGGGCTCGGTGGTTCTCAGGATCAGGCGTTCATCTCAGGGTACCCAAGCCCCACGAAGCCACCATCTCAGATCTGCTGTCACTCCACGATATCTTTTGTACCAGGTTTTGGCTTCAGAAGGCCAGGGCCCTGAGATATAAATTTTTCAAGCATTTTTACCCTTCTTTTGGTCCAGGCTTATACAGCTCCCTGTGCCCTCCTGCAGCTTCCTGGAGGAATGGAGCTGGGGCTTTGGAAGAAGGGGAAGGTCCCCAGGAGTCAAATGAGTGGGGGTACTGACAGGGAGAAACAGGAGGATCAGCATGAACCTCACTGGGGCTGGGAGGGAGACGCTGGGGAAGCACCTGTCCCCTCATTGGCTTGGCTATGTGTTCTAGAAGGTGTGAGAGGAGCTTAGCTACTCAGAACTTGGGGCTTTTTTGAACAAGGGTCCAAAGGGGACACCGGGGATTCTGGAAATCATGAGGTCAACGGAGTGGAGTGCGTGTCTGCATGAGCACGGAGGTGAACGGCTGGAGCCAGCCAGGAGGACCCACTGGGTGCACGTTCCATTTTCCGCCTGGAAACTGGAGGCCCAGAAAAACCAGGAGCCTGCCCAGGGTCACCCAGCAAACACCCGGAAGAACCAGGCAGAGACCAAGGTGGTCTGCCGTCCCCTCAGGGGGGCCTACAGGGGGTCCTCCCCAGAGCCCATGGCAGCTCCTCACCCCACCCCAGACCTGAGCCAGTCTGGCAGTCCTCTATCCTCCTCTGGACGCTGCCAGTGGGACAGTGTCGCAGGGGCTCTGTGAGCTGCAGACCCCGACCCCAGAGCAGCCCCCAGCTCAGCCCGCAGCTCAGCAGAGGCGTGGCTGTGATGTCTGGTGGATGTGCAGCTCTTGCAAATCCCCACTCCTCCCTGCGTCGCCCCTCCCCTGCACCGTGCAGTGGGGGCCCAGGAGGTCGACATCGAAGGCTCAGACACCTGCTCCCCGCACCCAAGCCGTCATGGTCGGCTGGGGCCCCCCCCCCTTCCAGAAGCCTCCAGGCCTGGGGCCCTGATTGCCAGTCAGTGACTCTTGGTCCCCCAGCAGCCGCCCCTTGAGGGGAGCGAAGCAGGGTCAAGTTCTCCAGCAAGCCCTATCCGCCCCTCCCTTCCAGATCAGTGTGGGATCGGCAGTCCCTCCCCCCATAGCCCCTCCCTGCAGCATCCCGGTGCTGCCCACCCCCCACGCCGCTAGCCCCACAGCCCCCACCCGCCGCACCTGCCAGGAGCCGCGCAGTGCGTTACTCCAGCCAGCGCGCACTTCATTTATTCAATAGCTCTGGGCCTGAAAAACACGGCAAAATTGCATCCCATTTTCCGCAAACCCATTAGCAACCAGCAGCCTCGTTCTCCACAATTTTGCTGAGCCGCCCGGCTCAAGGGGAGGGGGTTTTGATCTGCCTCTGCCGCCGCCCCCACCCACCCTCAGAAGGGCACCAACTTTTCCAATCTGTGAAGCGCAAAGAACTACAGGGCAGAGACCTCCGGGGACCCCCGGCCCAGCTGCTGCTCTGGCCTTCGTATCCTCCCCCCGCCTTCACCTGCCCGGAAACCCTCTCATCCCCGCAGTCTTCATACCTCCCGTCTACATTCGCCCCCCACCCCCATCTCCAAGTCCACCCGGCCCTGGCCCCAAGGGTGGATTTCTTCTTCTCTGTTCTGAGCCAGGCAGTGGGGTGGGGGCGCTCGAGTTGGAGTGGCAGCACCCCTCCCCCTCCCCCTCCCCCTCCCCCTCCCCCTCTTCCCCCCCTCCCCCGCCGCACTCGGGCTGTGGGAACCGGGCAGGTGGCTTCTCTGGCCTGCATTTACTTTTCAGCTGGAAAAGGGAAAGCTGGAAGCAAGGCTGGCTGCCAGGAAGGGGCACTGGGGGAGGCGAGGGGTGGAAAAGGCCTTGGCAAACAGGGTCCTCCTGGCCGGGGAGCATCTTGGGCCTGCACTGGGCATGTGGCATTTTCCCCACCCCAGCGGTGCCAGAGGTGGGAGCCCAGTGCCAGTAACTGGCCCAGGCTTCTAAAGGTCTCACTCGTTCGTCTCTGCAGCCTGGTGCCCTGCCAGGCAGTTGGCGGGAGGTGGGCCTCGCTCTATGGGGTGAGCACCGGTGCTCAGGGACTGTTAGTTCACTAGAAGCTGAATGCATGAAATCTGAATACACCCTCACGGTTCTTGTCTTGTGGTAGGTTACCAAGTGCCCAGGAGCTGTGGAGGGCCAGCGAGCCCCTCTCTCAGGCTCAGTTTGCTGCCATCACAAGCGCTCCAAGAATCCTGGAGAGGGAAGATGTTGGAGACAGAGGGACTGCTGCCCGCCTTTTAGGCGACCCTCAGAGGCCGCTCTGTGCTGGGCACAGGCAGAGCAGGTGGAAACCCCATGGCAGCTGTTGGGGTTTTCTGGGGGAACCAATGAAGTGACCCCTCCATGGAAGGGGCGGTCTGCACCTGCTCTTTTCCCTAAGCTCGGGGAAGATGCAGCCTCAGTAAAGGCTGGGCGCCCCCCTCACCCGGGCTCTCTGCAGCTGCCGCCCCGCTTCCCCCTGGACCCGCCAGGAAAATGTCAGCGCCTCAAGGGAAATGACAAAGGGAAGATGACAGCAGACAGCAGAGAATAACAGCCCCACCTGACACAGCCAGGAGCCGGCGGGGAAATGGCAGGCAGTCCCCACTTCCTGGGGACTCAGAGAGGCCCTGTGCCCCGGGACTGCCCACGGCCCTCCCAGGGCTCTGCCCACTCCTTCCTCCTTCATTAGGGAAGATGCCATGGCCCAAGCGCAGGTGGTCTGTTCCATGCAGCCAGCATCCCCCGAGGGTCCAAACCAGGTGTGGGGCTGAAGTTGGAGAGGCAGAGAAGGCAGGCAGAGAGGCCTGGGGTGATGGAGGACCAGTCAGCTGCCAGGCTCTGCTCTGGCAGGCTCTAGTGTCTCTCTGTCAAGAACCCAGGTCCTATTAGGAGGATACTGAAGCCCAGAGGGCTCAAGTGACTGCCCCAAGGTCACAGGCATGGGAGAGCTGGGCCAGTGACTCAGTGTTGGAGGATGGGGCCCTGGCAGCACTGATGCCACCTTTGCCCCCACCCCCATCCTCAGGGTTAGTGCCCAAGTTGGGGGTGAAACCCGGGCCTCTTCCCTAATGAGGTAGGAAGGAGTGGGCAGAACCCTGGGAGGGCCGTGGGCAGTCCCGGTGCACAGGGCCTCTCTGAGTGCCCAGGAAGTCGGGGCTGCCTGCCGCTTCCCCGCAGGCTCCTGGCTATGTCAGGTGGGGCTGTTATCTCTCTGGGGGTGAAACCCGGGCAGCTTCAGAAATTCACTGACTTCTCGGTATCCCTTCCTGAGGCTTAGAAACTTCTTTGTCTTTTGGAGGACAAACTCTCTTTCTGTGTAAAAAACTCCACTCAATTATTGGGTAGTGTGACCCCAGCCTTTTTAGTCAGATGTGTCACTTTCTTTGCTACCCACCAAAGAGGGGGTGTGGCCAGCCGAACAGTCCCCAGACAAATAAGGGTGGCCATGAGGGGACTTGGATGTGAGTGAGAGGCCTCATCACCATGGGGAGAGGGCAGGGTCACCTTCAGTAGTGATCAGGACAGAGAGAGAGTCCTGTGGTTGTGTGATATCAGACAAAGTGACCCAGGGACAGCTGCACAGGCGTCAGTGGCTTTGGTCTTAGAAAGAACCACAGGAAAGCTGTGCTTCAGAGCTGGGCCCACTCTGACCTCAAGCCTTTCTTCTAGTCCAGGAACTGATACAGCACTCACCCACCAGCAATCCAGGGCTCCTTGCCATTTCTACCAGTACGTGCTTCTGCTGCCTGACTCCCTCAACTCTTTTTACCACATCCAGGGGTCCTGACCTCGGCTCTGGCACACAGAATGCCCCAACTCCTCAAATGCGTGTCAGAGTGTGTGCACAAGCACGTGACGGGGTGCGTGCAGTCATTTAGAAATGTGCACATGCCTTAACCCATTGGAAGTCATGTCAGGAGAGCTGTGAATTGGTGGCAAAGTGGAAGGCATAGTGCAGCTACCAGAGTGAAAGAGGAAGGCGGGGTGCAGCTACCAGGTGAAAGTGAAAAGTGGGGTGCACCTACCAGGTGAAAGCGGAAGGCGGGGTGCACCTACCAGGTGAAAGTGAAAAGTGGGGTGCAGCTACCAGGTGAAAGCGGAAGGCGGGGTGCACCTACCAGGTGAAAGCGGAAGGCGGGGTGCAGCTACCAGGTGAAAGCGGAAGGCGGGGTGCAGCTACCAGGTGAAAGCGGAAGGCGGGGTGCAGCTACCAGGTGAAAGCGGAAGGCGGGGTGCAGCTACCAGGTGAAAGCGGAAGGTGGGGTGCAGCTACCAGGTGAAAGCGGAAGGTGGGGTGCAGCTACCAGGTGAAAGTGGAAGGCGGGGTACAGCTACCAGGTGAAAGCGGAAGGTGGGGTGCAGCTACCAGGTGAAAGCGGAAGGTGGGGTGCAGCTACCAGGTGAAAGCGGAAGGCGGGGTGCAGCTACCAGGTGAAAGTGAAAAGTGGGGTGCAGCTACCAGGTGAAAGTGAAAAGTGAGGTGCAGCTACCAGGTGAAAGTGAAAAGTGGGGTGCAACTACCAGGTGAAAGCGGAAGGCGGGGTGCAGCTACCAGGTGAAAGCGGAAGGCGGGGTGCAGCTACCAGGTGAAAGCGAAAAGTGGGGTGCAGCTACCAGGTGAAAGTGGAAGGCGGGGTACAGCTACCAGGTGAAAGCGGAAGGTGGGGTGCAGCTACCAGGTGAAAGTGGAAGGCGGGGTACAGCTACCAGGTGAAAGCGGAAGGCGGGGTACAGCTACCAGGTGAAAGCGGAAGGTGGGGTGCAGCTACCAGGAGAAAGCGGAAGGCGGGGTGCAGCTACCAGGTGAAAGTGAAAAGTGGGGTGCAGCTACCAGGTGAAAGTGGCGTCGGGTCACAAAGCCCTTTGCTGGGATTTTCAGCTCAGACAGACTCAGGGAAGCCTCCTGTTGGGGGCCTGCCAGTCCTGGGACCCCCACTGTACCCCAGGCCAGCCTGGGTCACAACACAGAGGGCTGGCCAGTGCTCCTCGGCCCCGCATAGCCTGCCCTGTGACCCTAAGATGTGTCTGAGGATGCCCAGCCCCAGTGCCCCCCAAGTCTCCCTCCCTGCTCTTCCCAGGCAACCAGCTCTGTGGTGAGCGCAGGTCATGTCCCCAGCTCTGAACACTCAGCTCGGTGGCCCTGACTTGAACTTCTACTTCTGTACCCTCCCATCCAAGCCCGTGGCCCACCCCCTCTCCCTTACAGCTCCCACAGCTCAGAACACAGCAGAGCAGATTCCCAGGGTCGAGGACGGAGGCTGCTGAGGAGCGGGTCTGGGTGAGCTTTAGCTTGTGACCTGTGCTCTGGGGACCAGAGCGTGAACGATGTTGGCATAGGCTGCTGCTCTGAGCTTTCTAAGAGTGAAAACAGGCTGGTGATGCCTGCGGTTCCTGTTTTGGTTGGAGGATGCCATCGGGTGCTGGGGCGTATCAGGAGGGCACGCCCAGAGCCAGCAGTGTGTGCGGGCTAGAGCATCAGGGCAGGTCCCTGGGCTAGGGTGACATCTGGGCTGCAGGTGCACCGTGACTTCAGGATGGGTGGCAGTCCTCCACAGCCATGGCTTATTGAGGGGATCCCCAGTTTAATGTGAACCTAACAGCCACTCTCATCCTGCCTAGGAGGGGGAGGCCACGGGACCAGAAAATGACCAAGGCTGATCTAACCCAGTCCCTCCCGCTCTGAAGGCCACACCCAGCAGATCCCATCTTACTTGCTTTACTTTTTTTTTATTGAATAATAAAAAAGAAAAAAAAATTGCATTCCCCTAGAGTGCCCCCGACCTGGTGTGGGCACCTTGGGTTGGCAAGGCCACCACTTTTAAGAGTCGAAGTGTTTTTCAGCAGGAGGAGTTTGCCGCACCAAAGGAGCTCAGGAGAAGCTGGGGTTTCAGGTCCAGAGGTTGTGAGGCTTTGCCTAGCGGCTGGGCTCACCCGAGAGTCTCCCTGCAGGTTCCCACCACGAGCCAAAGCCACTCTCCCCTGTGGGATGTATGAGGCCAGGCATGGGGCCTCTCCAGGCCTCAGTTTCCTCCTCTGTCATAGGCAACCTGCCGTCCATGTGGAGTGCCACTGGGGCTGCAGAGGGAGGCCGGAGAGATGGTGCCCCTCCCCCCACAGCCCTCAGCAAGACAGTGGCTGCCTGGCTGCCTGGATTTGCATTTGCAGCAGAACAGGGAGTGAGGTCAAGCAGGGTGCCCCCTCTCCCTGCCCAGCCAACCCAGACCCAGGCGGTGGAGCAGGGAGGCTCTGGGGAAAACAGTGAGTCACCGGCGGCCAGAGTGCGTCCTTCCCCACGCTATGGCAGGTTTCATAGGTAATGATGTCATTTATGAGGCTCCCGCTCGGGGCTGTGTCTGAGTCAGCCAGGCTGTGTCGTGACCAAGCAGAGGCTGGCAGCACCGAGGCGTGGGCACGGGCTCTGCCCCTGGGCTCTGGCCTCTGCCCCTCATGGGGCCCAGGCTGTCAGCCCCAGGCCCGGAAAGGGCAGGCAGTGGGGCGGGGGAGCGGTCTGACGCCTCGGATTGATGAAGAAGCATGTCTTTTAGTGGTCCTGGCTCCTGCCTTGGGACGTGGGGCTCCCATGCCGTGGAGGGGCCCAGGAGTGAGTCCCTACTTCAGGAGGTTGCTCCCAGCAAAGTGCTCGTTGGGCGAAGGCCAGTGACATTCTGTGCGAATCCCTGCTGGAGGCAGATGGCCTTTGTGGTTAAACCTCCCGCTTCACAAACATCGTCTCTGAACATACAAACACACAAACATATTTACATCTTTATAATGTGTATTTATTATTCAAATTGCTTGACAGCAAAGTGTCTGAAAACGAAGAGCAGGAATCCCACTGTTCCTGCCCGGTCTTGCCGTCCATCTGGGAGAAGGGCAGGGGCGTCTGCGCTCATCCCCTGCACAGCCCACCCCATGCCACAGCAAAGGCTGCTCCTGCCCTGCTGACCGATGTGCCCCCAGGGACTCAGTGGAGGTTCTGTAAGAGGTGGAGGGAGCTGGGGGCTTCTCTATGTCCCCAGGGCTCTCCTTCTTCCCCTGCAAGATGGGAGAAGCCACAGATGGGGGCTGCTGAGGAGTGGGTCTGTGTGAGGACCAGGTCGTGACCCGTGGCTCCCGGGACCAGAATGTAAACAATCTTGGCACAAGATGTACCCGCTAGGTTGAAAGTGGATTCAGCCTTCTCCGAGAACCGGGACGAGTCTGGAGTCTTTTGAAGCAGGAAAGGAGATCAGAGGAGGCGATGGTGGCAAGGCAAGGACTGAGGCTCTCAAGATGGGTTTATCCAGGCAGAGCAGCCGCTGAAAGGGGAGAAGGGAGAGTGTCGGAAGCAGCGCTGGGTGTTTTCCTGGGGTCTCTCCACTGTGCCCATGATGTCTGAATCACCAGGCCTGCTGGCACGGGGGTCTGCAGCCCACCCTCACAGAATGAGCCCCTCTCTGCAGGCGGGGATCACCCTGACGGCCGCCTCCCAGGACAGACAGCTTGCAGACACCCGGCAGCTGGGTGTCACGCCACCCGCCCCTCTCTCTCCCTTTCCTTCCAGCCTTTCCTCTCCCAAGCAACCCCCTCCCCACCCGGTCCCCCCTTCTATTTTTCCTGGCTAAAACCAGCCACAGATACCACCACACCCGGAAAGAGATAAATAAATAAAGGAAAAACAACCTCAGCTGTGAAAAGCAGTCCAAATCTGAATTTTTTCCGGCCTGAGTTAATTACACTTTAAATTGGCATGTTTACTGATCGGGGAATTTCAAGTTAACAGAGACAGCCCCCCCTCCCCAACTGTTTGTACAGTAAAACTCCTCAGGCTGGCGGGCTCCCCTAGGCCTTGGCAGGCCCCGCCGCTCCCCTGCCAACGACACAGCTTAACAGAAACATCTATTTTTGAGTGTTAGAGAAAACGAAGATCTCACAGATGGCGGGAAGCAGCGTTCTGGATGGTTTCCTGCGCCCAAGCTCTGTGCCCCTTCTCAGCAGCCTCTCGCCCCAGGGAAGACCAGGGCCTTTGCCCTCTAGAAACCTGCGAGCTAGCTCCCTTGCACAGGGGCCTGTCCGCCTATCCCCCCGTCGAGGGCCCAGCCTGGTCAAGGCTCTGCACGCTGTGGCACTGTTCCGTTGGCTTTGACCCCTTTACCTTCCAGCAAGGCTGTGTGGGGTGCGGAGGGGGCTCTGGGCAGGAATCAGGAGTCCCTGACTCATTCATTCGCTCAACGCACACTGATGGGGTGGGCAGCTGCACCAGATAAAGTGGTGGCATGATCTCTGCCTTCTCGAGACCGACCCTAAACACGGGACTGGGTCTCCCCTAGACCCCAGGTACCTTGGAAAAATCCCATCCCTGCTCCAGGCCCAAAGAGAGGCCACCAGCGGACCTGCTGACAGATACAGACCCCAGGAATGCCTCCGTGGGCCAGCCAGGCTCCCAGCTCCCAGCAGCATCTCTCCTGGCAGAAGTGGCCTGATGTGACCACCCCTCCCCCAGGCCTTGGTTCATGGTTGGGATCGACCACAGGCTCTGCCGTGGGACGTCCACACCCTGAGGACCTGTTGGGCGCCCTGTCCAGTGCTGCCCGCAGAGGGGAGACAAAGCCAACCAGCATCTGGACTCGGTCCTGTGCCAGGTACAAGGATGCCACTGTGCACAGATCAGAAACAGCCCCTGCCCCAGCAGAGCTTGCAGTCTGAGCAGGGAGATACCTGCTGATCTAAGAATCAGAACAATGGATATATGACTGCAAATTCAGATGCTGTACCTGTGGAGGATGAATCAGGGAAGACTTCCTGCAGGAGGTAGCCTCCCAGAACCCAGCTTGTCCTTCCTTTGGGTCCTTTCCGTTCCCAGTCCCCAGCCTGTCGCTCGCAGGGCCCAGAGGCCCTAGGCAGTGCAGCTGCATAGGCGGATGCTGCATCTGCTCCGCTACCCTTTGCTGGGATAATGGGAAAATGATGAACGAGCCTCCATCACGCCCTGCTTCCCGGCCCTCAAGCCCGTTCCTGTCCATGACAAATGGTCCCTCTATTCCACAGGGCCTTTTCAGCAGCCTCAGCTGGGAAGCCTTGGCAGCACTTGGTGGAGATTTATACCCATCTTCCCTGGATTCTTCTTCATTTTTCTGCTTCTTTATTCCCTCAAAGAATTTGCTTTTATTTATTCATTCCACAAACGTTCTCTGAGTGCCTCCTGTGTGCTTCCTCCTGGTGATAGAAAGATCAGTTTCTGTACACACTCCCGTGTGGAACAGCTGCTCTGCGCTGGTATCTGTGGTCAGATTCCATCCAGGGAGACAGGCATGAACCGAGCACCTCCTATGAGCCAGCACTGCAGAGCCAAGGGCCCTGGCTTCTAAAAGCTCCCCCATGGGGTGGCTGAAACCCCAGCCCCTTGGGTACTCAGGTCCCGACTTGGTGTTTTGCAGCCCTTCTTGGTCTGGGTCACCTCAATTTTTACAAAGAAAGAAGCTGCTTCTTTATCAGAGGTGGGTCTAGACCCCAGAGTCTCAACCCCAAAGCTGGGGAGACAGTGCTCAGAAGAAAAGCCACAGCCATGCACCCTCCCCTCTGTGGACCTGTTTTCTTACCTATCCAAGGGTATGAGCAGAGAGGCGGAACAAGAAGGGAGCAGCCCTGACATTAGGGGTTCTCTGAATCCATGAGGACCCCTGAAGACCGTGAGCTCTGTGGGTCTCCAGGACTGCACCAGTCGATGTGTCTGTGCAGGGGGGTGGCACACAGACAGAGTGGGGTGGTGTGGGGAGCACCTGGGCCCACCCAGGGGAGATCAGCCAGATGGTCTCAGTGCTCCAGCCACCTTCACTGGGTCTTGTTCACTACACGCAACCAAGGTGGTGAATTCAGCCCTAATTGCCGTCACGTGGATCGAAAAACACAGGTCAACATGGGTCTTTGGTATTTCAATAGTCATCACGCTCTGAGTCTTCTGACAAATCAAGCAGCCCTCTCCCCAGGCCAGACACATACCGAAGCATCCCATTTCACAGGTGATGGCACCATGTCGGAGAGACGCCGGGTGAGTACAGAGAAAAAACCATGAATATTCTGACAAGCCAAGTGTTGGGGAAAGAGAGCCTACCTCATCATGTAATACAAAGAAAAGAGGCCCTTTTGATGAGTGATCTTGATCTGTCTTCCTAAAGCTCTTGCAAGCAGGGTGAGTGAGAGCACACCGCCTGGAGCCAGACCTGCCCCACCTCCGGCTGGGTGGCCTTGGTCCAGTCACTCAACCTTCCTGTGCTCCATTTCCTTGACTGTGGAACAGAAACTGTCCCCTCACAGCCCCTGTTGGGGCCCAGGACCAAGGCAAGCCCCCCTTCAGGACAGCTCTGATGTTTCCTCCTATCTCCCTCTGAAAACAATAAGGAAATGGGAATGCAATTTCCCAGCCACGTCCAGGAGACACAGCTGGGATGAACTGGCCCTCGCGCTGGAAAAAGGAGTGCACCTTGTGAGCTTGGACCGGCGGCAGGGTTTACACACCGCCTTGGAGACGGAACAAGTCACTGACCCTCTGGCTGAGGGGTCCACAGAGACTTCCATCCTGGCCACCTGGGGGACACACGTTCTCATTTGGCTGATCAGATGAGAAAGTCCCTTTGCTTATTTTTTCTTTTCCGCAAACAATAGATAAATCATTTTGCTTTTAATGAAATCCTGCGCAGGGTCGCTGTGTTTGGGTCTGAAACGAGCAGGGAACGCGCACGCTGCCGAGAGCCGGGCTGACACCGGACTCAGGCATGATTCTCAAGTGGCCGGTAATGCACCCAGCACTCTTCCCAAGTGGTGGCCTAGGAGCCCCGGGGCAGGGGGACCGTGCCTGTTAATGCGGCTGTGTGAGGATGGTTACGTTGAAGCTATTAAATAAGGCTAATGTTACTCCCCGCTCATACACACATTTAATATATTCCAAAGATGTGTAGATGCATTAACAGCAATTTTCATCTCCAAATGTTCCCACTTAGTCAGTCCCATGCATAAGATATGAGCCCTAACACCACACACATGGAGATGGAGGTCCCCGGAGCATCTGGCTCTCAGCACTGTGGCGTTTGCTGGAGGGGCTGGGACGCGCTCAGCCCGCGTCTCCGGGGAAACATGGGGCCTGTCACTTCCTCTGGGGCTTTGGTGCCCCCATCCCCTGAAAAGTGGAAGACAGAACCCAGACCCAGCTGACTCGTGCCTCCTGCAACAAATCTCAGCCTCTCAAATGACATCCTGGAAGGGCAGAAAAAGCTGGAAAACCAAACGGCTTTGAACAAATGGGAAGAATTTCTAAAAATCGATTAACATATTCATGTACTCAGTCACCACATCTTATTGACTGCCTGCTTTGTGCACAGCACCTGCCTGAGGATTCACCTGATCCAGTCGCTGCCTTTGGGGACTCCATTAGTCAATCAACAAACACTCACTGTTCTGCTACTGCTTCAGCAGAGGATAAGAGAGAGAGAGAAATTTACGCCATGAGAAATCTCAGTCTAGGGTACCGAGAAATTAACATTAGGCAATTTCAGAGAGGCATAAGCTAGGAAGCAAACAGTAATGGGCAGGTGGTGGAACGCAACGGGGAAGAGGCAAGGCGAGCTGGTGTACAGGGTTATCAGGGATGACCTTGCTGAACAAGAGACATTCCATCCCCTTGGGAATCATGAACCCTTGGGAAAGGAAAATGCAAAGGATGTGGGCCTCTAAGGAAGGAAGGGCCGGAGCCGGGACAGGAGGCCGCCGAGGGCAGAGCGGGGCTGCCCAGGACTCAGCTCCGGAAAGAGGGGTGTGTGCAGGGCCAGAACGAACGATGGAAACACACAGGGCATAGGCTGTGGCTCCAAAAGAGGAGAGGGGGCTGGGGAGTCCTCAGACCACTTTGGCACCAAGCCCGAGGGAAGGGGCCCAGGGAGGCACTCTGGGCAGTGCGGCTGAGCAGCAGCTGGACCCTGCACCTGGAAATGCTCTCCCTGGCAGAAGGAGGGGGCCCTGGAGGGAGACCCAAGTGGCCAGAGGGGCTGGGGAAGAGGAGTGCCGAGGGAGAGTGGGAGCAGGCAGCCCAGAGGGACGGTGCCGGGGATCCCCACTCCCATGCTGGACAGAGAGGAGCGGTCCCGAGGAGGAACCCACAAGGCGGAAGGCAGGTGCAGGGCTGCAACTTCCAAGGCAGCAATGTCTCAACCAGGGAATGATGTGGGTCTGGCTCAGGAGGACCTCCCGAGCCTAGGAGCTCACTGACAAATGACCAGTGATGAAGGACAGCCTTAGCTCATCCCTTGGAGGTGCTCCTGAGGTGCACATGCCTTCAGCCCTGGGTACTCCTCCATTCCCCTGGGCATGAGCAGCATGTACTGGTTTCCAGTAAGTTTCCAGGTCAGCTGCAAACAGGCCTCTGGTCATCTTGCTGTAGTCTGGGCAGGCATCGGGTAGCTGAAGGCCAGCCCAGCCTGGGGGAAGTGCCAGCCAGAAGCAAGAGTGTGGCAGGTGCCCTGCTGACACTGGAACTGGGGCACATCCAAAGCCCTCCAGAACAGAGTGGAGCTGACAGGTCCCAACAAAGTCCATAGGGTCAACCGGCGCAGAGGCAGCTGCTGCCTGGAGCCGGCAGCAAAGAGGAAGGCGTCCCAGGTGGGATTGGATGCCGGAAAGAGGTTGACTGTATAATATTCATCATATAGAAAGTGAACACCTCACAGCCAACCTATTTCAGGAACCGCTGAGCAGTGCTGAGTCCAGGAAGGAGGTTTCTTCCTCAGTGACAAACCCTGCTACCAGCCACCCGCCTCCAGGTGGAAGTCAGGTGCACGCTCAGCTGCCAGCCATGCTCCTGGGGGCCCACAGGGCATGCATCTGGCCCTCCCCGACACCAGCAGGCACAGGAATCATGCAGCCGGGATCTGATACTGAACAGAGGTCAATCATGTCTTATGTGTCATGATTTCTGCAAATGCAGCACAGACCACCTCCCCTCACGCACCACGGGGAGCAGCACGTGCACACAGGGCCACCTGAGGTGCCGGCTCCTGCCCAGGGTCTCACAGCACTGGGACAAGGGGAAGGCAGCCCCGGTGCAGGAAATGCATGTAGCCGTCCCCAACACCCTGGTGAGGCTGCCCTTCTAGCAAGATGCCTTCCAGCGGGACTAGTTCCCCGGAGTCCTCTGCCTCAATGGCACTAGCCAAGAAAAGCAGACTGAGCCCCGTCACCCATCGCTCACGCTCATCAGCTTCATGACCATCCCCCACTCCGGTGGACATCCCCAGCATCTTCCCCGAAGTCCACATGGCCCCAGAAAGCTCTCCCCAAATGGTTTGATGCCAGGGGTTGGGGAGAGGATGAGAAATGTCATGCCAGCCCATGCATTCACATACCCGGGAGAGGCCGCCTCAAGCGCGGCGCCCACACCACCGGGCGGTAGCGGTACTGAAGACAGGCCATCTGTGTTATATTCGTCATTAATAAAAGCGAACTCATCACAGACAACCTCTCCTCAGGTACCCAGAGTGCCGTTGGCTCAAGAACATGGCTGCTGTGTCCCATGGTGCCAGCATCGCCCCCGGGAAGCTGTCCTGAGGATGGACGGGACACCAAAGGTGAGAAGACAGAGAGACAGGAAGCCAACCCCTGCCCTGCCCAGACAGGCCCCCGCTGAAGCCACGACACCAAAGCACCCGTCCTGCTCCCACCCTCAAAAGGGCTTGTCTCCAACAGGTCCTCCAAGGTGAGATTTGATACTGAGAAAAGATCAACCATGTATTATTCGAAATCAATAAAGCGAATATAACACGGTCGATCTCTCTTCAAGTACCAGGAAAGGCGCTGAGCTGAAGCGCGGTCGGCTCCCCGGCACGCAGGCCCCGCGGGCTGCAGCGGATACGGACGGCTAGTGGACCAGGTGAAGTACATTAGAAACAATTACTTTCCAACTGGTCGACCATCCATCCCCATACCCCAGAATGGTGCTGATGCCGGCATCCTTCCCTGAGGTGCCCCGGCCTCCAAGACGGCCTCCCTGGTGGAATTTGATACCGAAAAGGGGTTCACCGAGCAACATTCGTCGTCTAGATGCAAAGTTGCTCGGGTAACCTCTCCCCGAGTACCATGGAGAAGTTCAGACGCTCGGACTAAGGTGGATGCTTGCAGGCGGCCGTCCTTGCGGATTTTCCTCCCCCGAGGGCAGCACAGGGTCTGGGCATTCAGGGACTAGAGCCTCACAGTCTCCAAGGACATTCCCAGTCGCCAAGTCCAACCACTCCCACCCCTTCCAGAACGAATCTGGAGACGCTCCCCAGGAGTTGAGTGCAAGAGCCAGGCAGGATCCTATACTGAAAAGAGGGCACCTTGCCAAAGATGAAGATGAAACCCTGCTCACACCCGCTTTTCATTCCCAGACCCTGAGAGGGGGTGACCCTAGGGGCCCTGCACATGCACAGAGCCTCCCTCCTGGCAGAGGATGCCTTTGGCAGGAGCTCCGGGAGCACAACACCGATCCCAGACCTGTGTCCCTGTGGTCTCATCAGCACCATCTCCAGCCCACAGAGGCATCACCCAGCACCCCTCAAAGGCTGGCTTCACAGTTACCACCAGCTGGCTGACCATCTGATTAGCCTCATAAAGCAAATGAGACCTTAAACATAAGGGACTAGGAGGATAAATGCAGCAGAAGAAAGCAGGTGAGTCACAGATGTCCTCTTTTTACCAGGGTCATGGCAGCCCTGACCTCAGAACCCAACCTTCCCCAGACTTGGGGCACACCCCTGGAAGCTCCAGGGTGTCTCCTGGAGCGGGCAGCCAGCGAACGTCAGGCCGGACGACGGATACCGCAAGCAGAGTCCAGATTCTGTGCCCACCACCCATTCTGTGAACTTTGGAGTGGGACCGACAGCAGAATCCTTTCCCTGACGTTGGCGTGAGTTCGGAGAACTCTCTGCGTCTTGCTACAAGTGGAGCAAGAGGCCAGTCATGCGAGGCCTGCCGTAAAGAAAGAAAAGATGCCACTGACGACTTTGCTTCAGGAGCCACAGGCACGGGCCTGCGTCAGAGCCTCCTTCCCCAGGCGGGCATCACCTCCCACAGTGGTCCCGAGGATGCCCTGGACGTGAGCAGGACTGGAACAGATGATGGGCACCATGAGTACCATCAGGCCTGTCCCGTGGGCGTCCCCCACGCACCTACCCTGGAGAGGGCTCCGGCTGCTGGCCACCTCCTGAGGGTGCTGTGGCTTCCAGAAATTCTCCAGGTAGGTTTTGATCTGAAAAGAGACCCATGTGCAATGCTGGTCACAAACAAAGCACGCCAGCAAACAACAAGCCCTTTCCACATCCCCGGCAAGGGTTTCGACCTTGGAAACATCACCTCCAGAATGACTTCCCAAACAAGGCTCCGCCACCGTGACCCAGTGACGTTCAGCACCAACGAAAGGCATGTCCTTGGGGCCAGCCTGGAGCCACGAGAGGTGGCCACGGCAGAGTCTGAGGAAGGACTAAACCCCAGAATGTTCCTGGGTTCCTGTGTGTTCAGCAGTCACCTTGGACATGTCAAAGGGAAGTATCTTGGGTCCCCAAAACCACTAAGGAAAAGTCAAGCTGGAAACTGCTTAGGATAAAGTGGCCTCTCATTCCATTGAAAGTCACTCCTCTGCTCGCTGAGATAGCTGTAGATCTGATTTGCCTCCTTTGGAAAGGCTAATCAGAAACACGAAAGGATGGGATCATTCGTGCATCACCTGTCCGCGGCCCGGAAGCCCCTCCCTCCTTCTGCTTTTCCTTCAGCTTGTCCCACCTTTGCAGACCAAACCAATGGACTTCTTCATACACTGAATGATGCCTCATGTCTCCCTAAAATGTATAAAACCAAGCTGTCCCTTGACCACAGGACTTCCAGAGCCCGTGTCACGGGTGTAGCCTCAACCTTGGCAAAATAAACCTTCTAAATTAAGGGAGAGCTGTCTCAGATTTTCTCGGTTCACAGAAGCGACTGTCCTGAAAGACCCGCCCCCACCGAGTGGACCTTCTGCTTCCCTCCGGAGTCAGCGTCCCGCCTAGAACCCTCCGTGGGAATGGAGGGACACCGGGAGAGACTGGACCAGGTGATGCATGTCCCTAACGCAGTGAATGCTCTGGAGACAATGTGCACCCAGATCCCCGGGAGGACGCCTTACCAGCCAGCGTGTCGCGCTTGAAGTCAGCACGCCTTTCCGGGAAGCTCTCAGAAAGGTTTGGGGCAGAAAGGAAAGGTCAGCTGCATAAAGGGAGACTGTATCCCGTTTTTTGACCCTAGGTTCCTACTGACCCCACCCACTCCGCTGTGAACACACACAAATTCAATCATCTTCACCAGAACTGTGCCAACATCGATTTTCATAGAAACGTGTTTTTCGGAGCAAATTCCATTACACTGATCCAATTCCTCGTTTAGCTTTCTTGACTGTGCCGTTGAGCTGTTTTCATTTCTTTTATTTCCCTTGTTATTTTCCCCAAATCATTTTCATTAGGATCAATTCTTTTCCATTTGAAAATCTGAATGAAGATTGGGTTGCCTCAGTGTGCTCGTCTATTTCAAACATTCCTGTTTATCGCCGCCACCGCCTCCGTGAATTTCCTCCCATGGCTGCCACGTCGGCTTTCTATTTCCCCAGGTCAAATGTCGCAGTCGAAATGTTGTCAAGAAAACTGGATTCTTCTGCCAATTTGTAGTGAATTGAACAGATTTAGCACTGCGCCGTTTCAGCTGTTTTTCATTTTATTTTGTGTTGATTATTTTTATCACTATTATTTAATACAAATGGGATGAGATACTGATCGCCTCTATTTGTTTCATAACCCAGGAGAAAACTGGGAACAATATTTGGTTGGGGGATAGAAAGAGAAAAATAGAGACGAGGAAAGGCATGGAAAAAACGCAGTGCTTGTGAGCCAGACGGAGGTCTGGGGCTGCCGCCTTGTCACAGACACTGTCAAGTGTGGGCTCTTTGTTTATCTACAAGGTCAAATATCTTTTGAAAAAAAACTGGTGCTGTCGAAACGTCTTTGAGATTAACACAGCCAAAATGGTGATGTAAAGGGAGAGCATCCAGGGTAAGAGCCGAAGCTGACACGTCACCAACACCATCCTCCCCGGGCCGCGGGGCCCCGCCCCCATCGTGAATGAAGCTTGTGTTCTCTGATGGACATCTGTTCTCATCCACCGCAGAGGGCAGACCACCCACGTCTACCCCGTCCGTTCTTGCTCACGGGAGGGGTGCAGATGCCCCTGAGCTTGCCACTGGGTCCCGGAAGCCATCCCAAGCAGGATTTGATACTCAAACAAAAGTTGCCTTTGTGTGATTCAACATAAATAAAGCGAATTCACCAAGGGCAACCTCTGCTCAAGGGTCAAACGTCAGCACAGGCAAGAACACCAAGATGCCTCTTCACCAAAGCGGCATTGCCTCCGTGGCCTCCCTGCTGACTCCAGCTGCATGCTCGCTGGCTCGCTGGCTCGCTCTCTCCCCTCTTGCTCTCTCTCTCTTTCCCTCTTGACTGGCACTACCTCTAAGGAGCCCCCCAGGCGATCGGAACACGGTTGGTCATGGACCAGCCCCTGTAGCAGGCAGCATGGGCGAGGCCATGCACACTCGCATCGGGGGTCGGCCCAGGCTCGGGTCAGCCCCTGGTCACTTACCCTAGAGAAGCTGGAACACCCAGGTTCAGCTCCAGGGCTGGTATCTCCTCCGGAAGTCCCTGCAGTGGGATTTCACACAGAGAAGGGGGCTGCTGATGAATCATGTGACCGTGGTCAGTCCAGCCTTCAGAGGGTTGGAGGAGGACCCGACCTGAAGGCTGGTAACTCCTCTTCCAGCGCAGCATCCTCAGAGGATGGGTGGGGCTGCGTCACAGGGAGAGCATAGGTTCAGGTGACTGTCCTCCACCTACTCCGTTCCAGGAGGCTTCAAAGAGAGTTCAACCAAGGAAACCGGTCGCGCTGCCATCCATTCATTCATTCAGCATCACATCTGCTGTGCACACCTGGGGACACAGCGCCAGGCAAGACAGACAAGGACTCTGCCCTCAGGGAGCTTCCATTCTACCGGGAGAGGACAATGAGTGAAGATGACGTAAAACTCATATAATGACAGTCCTCAGAAACAACGCTTATCCTAACTCTGCTACCTGCCAGACGCTGTCTAGATGCTTCTCATGGAGAACGGTTCCACCCTCCGTTAACCCTGCTTTACAGAGAAAGAAGCTGAGGCCCAGAGAGCTGACAGGCGAAGGGGCTGGCCCAGGGCGCACAGCTGGCAAGGTAGTCAGAAATGCTATGAACAATTCTCGTCTTGCACTCAGAATAACCGAGGAAATCCCTCCAGCCCCTGCTTCCCAGAGGTCACCCAAAGATTAGGCTATTTGAGGGGGTAACATGGATGCCTTCCATTCAGCCACAAGTTCCTTTCCCTAAAATGTGCCGCCCTACCTAAAAAGGTTGACTAAATGTGGTTTATTTACTAACGAGTCTTCAAGGAAGGGACTAGAAGAGCACAGTGTCACCTAAAATGTCAGCATCATTTCTGGGAATTCCTCCTAATGATGGCCAGGATGTGTGCCAAGTGACGTAAGTCACACAGAGAGCGCTTGCCGCGTAGAGGCGATCCGCTTCCTTACCCTGCGCAGGTGCCGGCTGTGACGCTTCCCAAGAAGAATTTAGTACCGAAAGGAGATTGGCCATGTAATACTCATCATAGATAAAATGAACACACCATGGACAACCTCCATTCGAGTACCTGACTTGGGCACTGGCTTCCAGCGCGTCCCAGTAGCAGCCCTGAGGACGGGCGGGTTACCGCGAGTCAGGAAGGCGGTAACACACCACCCACGAAACATGCTCTGCGGCCCGGGCCGCACTGCGTCCCGCACTTGCAATTAGCACCTCTCGCAGGAAGCCATTCAGGGAGGGACGTGCCGCAGCAGATCGTCTGCAGAGCACCATCTGTGATACGTGAAGAGAGGACAGCAGGGAAGAGAGCAGGACAGCGTGTTGTCAACCACACAGTGAGCCGACAACGGAACTGCTGCCACTTCTGAGGAAACCGCCAGGGTGAGCAAGCAGGACGCCTGCAGGTGCACGATCCGCCGAGGGCCATGTGCACGCTGTCAGCTTCGCCATCCGTTCAGGTGTTCAGACACCAGTGCTGGCTCCTAAACTCGGCACCACCCGGGGATGCTTTAAGGCTAGAATTAATGCTTTAGAAAGGGTCCACTATGTAGGATTGGTCACAAAATAAACTGGATGTATCACGGAAGACCTCTCTGCCAGTACACAGAGCAGCTCTGATAGAAAAAGCCCCACTTCTTCCCCAAAGCTGGCACCATGTCTAGAACCGCCCCCCAGCCCCCCAAGGATGAGGCACACACAGGGTTAGGGCCGGGGCATGCAGCCTTAGGAAAGCACATTCTCTGCTGGGTCAGCTACGGTCAACGGTCCCTTTGCTTACCCTGGAGAGGAGCTGACACCAAGGCCGCACCTGAAGTGTGACTCCGCTCCAGGAAGCCCTCCAAAGCAGGATTTGGCACTGGAAAATAGGTCAACCGTGTATGATTCGTCACAAATAAAGCGAAGGCAACACGGATAACCTATCTTCAAGTACCACATGCTAGCACAGACTCGGTGTCAGTGTCTCTTCTCCAAAGTTGGCCTCCTCCAGGAAGTCCCCCTAGGAGACAGGGAACACTGAGGGTTAGCAGACTGACTGCAAGACGGTTGAGAAGAAAGCACACGCCCCGTATTCAACCATTCCATCCCACACCCTGCAGCCAACCGGACTTCAACGCCTTTGCCAAGGTGGGTGCATATTTAAGCAGCACTACCAGGGAGCCGGAGGGTGGAGGGGCCAAGTGCACAGAAACTCAGCATTCTGAGAGCAGCAGGACGCATTCCCTCACCTCACATTAGCATCAAGGCTGACAGCAACGATCCTTTCCTTACACAAGCCTTGTGTCCAGGAAGCCCTCCAAAGCTGAGTCCATGACAAAGAGATTGACTTCACAATACTGATCATAAAGAAACAGCATTAAATGCAAGCTGTATTAGACCATGTCGTGGCACTGACCTCAGAATCATGGCCTCATCCCCAAAGGCGGGCATAATGTCCAGGAATCTTCCTAAGGATAGATTGCATGCTTGAGGTTAATGATACATTATATACGGTTTCTAAAAATCTTCCATTGCTAACAGCAAATTCACATACCTGGCCAGCGGTGCTGACTCCCACGACCACCTCAGAAGTGGGCATTGCCAATAAGGCATCCTGCCAGGGTGGAAGGTGACACTGAAGAGGGGGCATCTGGATAGGATTGTTTTAAATAGACAAATGCACAGTGCAAATGACAACAGGCTGACTTGCAGACAGAGATGGCAGCAAGGGGGCCAGATGACAGACTTTCTGCTCCTTCAGTACATCATGAAATGAACAAAGCAGATTATTTCAACAAAGAAAAGACCAACACCTGGAGTAGAGAAGTGCTCATAAAATAGAGGAGATCCTTGCAACAAAGGAACAATTAAATCTACTCATCAAGAAGGCATAATATGATTCAGAAAAACTAATGAATGAAAATAGTGACTGAGTCATAACCTGGTAAAGCCACTAACATTCAAGGCTAAAGAAAGAATTAGGAAATCTAAGCAGAAAAAAAAAAAATAATTCATCCATCCAAGGGGAAAGCAGCTGTCCACAGACTCGTCCACAGCAGTGGTTTAACACCAGAAACCAGTGGAGCAAAGTTTACAAAGTTCTGAGGGCAGGAACTAGGGGCCAAGAATGTCATGCCAAGTTCACCCGTCATTCATCTCAGAGGCTCCATCCCAGAAACAAGAGCTGAGAGGGAACCCTCTCTTCGACAGATGTTGAAAAGTATTGGATAAAATGCAACCACAGCCAAAATCAATTGCCAAATAAACATGCAGCTGAAAGGCAAAATCCTCAGGTGTTAATGAAAAGAATTAGTTCAGAGCAACATGTTTGCAACCTGCCACTGAGGGACCTAGGGGATGCTGTGCTGGCTAGAGGCTCCGAGGGTCTGTAGTCAACTTCAAGTATAAGCAGGATGAAAAGACACAACTTTGGGTCCAGGAGAAGTCGATCCAGGAATGGAAAGGGGAACCAGAAAATTTTATAATGGCCAGGGATGATGAGAGGGTTTGTCATTTCCAGGAGGTGGATAGAATGAGGTCTCCTGTGAGATATCAAAGCTTCAGGACAAAGATATGGTGAGGATTTATGCCAGCCATATGTCTGGGACTCCTTAAGCCAACAAAATGAGTTGAAAAGTGGTACCAACTGATAAATTCCTTGGGGTGCTAGACAGCACCAAATGCAAATTCATGTGCCTAGAGATTGAAACAAAACAAAGACACCTTAGTGCTCAACTGATGTAACCTCACAACACAAAGTTACAAAAACCATGAAGAAAAGCACCATCATGAGAGTCAATAGATTCAACAAAGAAAGGGGCTTGTATCCTTAAAGCTGAGAGAAAGTATACAATAAATATCTTTAAAGTGACTAAATAAATAAAAAAGAACTTGAAATCATAAAGGCCAAATAGAACAGAATGAAAAAAAATGGACAGATGAGAAAAGGTGTAAAAGCAATGGTCAGACATTCTCAGAGCTGAAACACCTCACAGAGTACAGTACCCCAAAGTCTTTCCAAAAAGGTTTGTGAAGATCATTAGATGAAATAGTTCAGCCTGGCAGGGGTTGTAAAAGCTACATGGAGAAATCACATTGAAACAGCTAGTGAAAGCCTCAATGCAAAAGACAGTGGACAATATCTAATAAATTTCTGAGAAAAACCAAGTAGGCTGAGACTTTTATACCTAGCTAAGCTGTCCCTTGTGTATAAAAGGAAGAGATACATATTCTCAAATGCACGTAACTCAAGAGTAGTGTCTATGAGCTATTCTCACAGAAACCATAAGATCAATTCCATAGAGAGATAAATTAAAGTTAAAAACTAAAGAATGGAGAAACTTCAGTTTAAAAAACAAAAAAAAACAAAAACAAAAAAATCATCTTGTGGTCAGAAATGAATTCACTTAAACATAGAACTATGGCTAAACACCTGCAAGAATTATAGATCTAGAACAAATTGCAGATATTTATACTGTAAAATTAAAATTATAACTGAAAAAAGCAGGAGGTAGCAAGTGATAAGAATGCTGACTTCTTTATCTTTCTGAACTAGGGATGAAATTGAAATAGTTAAAAAACATAACAATCCCAATCACTTAATTTTTACACACTAATTTTTCTTCATTTTATAGGGATCTTTTAGGAGTTGCTACATCTGGTGGTAAAGCGAGAAACATATATCAATCATTTCAATCTCCTTTAGCTTGTTTTTTATGATAAATTCAAGTAAAATTATAGTTCATATATATATATATATATATTGGAGATGGAGTCTTGCTCTGTCACCCAGGCTGAAGTGCAGTGGCACAATCTCAGCTCACTGCAAACTCCACCCCTGGGTTCAAGCAATTCTCCTTCCTCAGCCGCCCGACTAGCTGGGATTACAGGCACCCACCATGACACTCAGCTAATTTTTGTGTGTGTGTGTGCTTTTAGTAGAGACGGGGTTTCACCATATGGCCAGGCTGGTCTACAAACTCCTGACCTTGTGATCTGCCCGACTCAGTCTCCCAAAGTGCTGGGATTATAGGTGTGAGCCACTGCACCTGGCCTATGGTTAGCCGTTTTAATAAAATGATTAGGTACAGTGAGATCTCATATCTGTAAAATATTTTCTCTCTATGTCTGTCTTTTCTTCTAATTGCATGTATGCTCAGAAAGATGTATGAAATTTCTAAAGTCCTTAATGGTTATTTCTGGGTGCACAGAGAATTGGGCAATTTTCCCTCTTTTTCATTTAGATTTTTCCATATCACTTGAATTTTATCATAAGTATGTGTCATTTTTATAAATATGGTAATAAGGTAGAATAATTATCCATTTTGAAAAGAAAAACAAGAAATTGAAAACGCAACTGTCCTCTGTCCTTGAATTTGTGTGGCCTCTGGATCAACAGATGTGGTGAATCACCCTTCCAGTGAGTCTCCAAAAATGCTGAAATAACACCCCTTCCCTGAATTTGCCAACATGTCTAGGAAGTCCTTCCTCTACGACAAGATTTAATAGTGAAAAAGGAAAGAACTATCTACTGTTTTTCTTTAAAAAAATACAAAACCCCAGAAGCATCATGGGCACCACCACTTCCTCAGTCATGGAGGTCTTGAGCACAGATTATATGCTTCTTCCCCAGGAATGCACTGGATGAGGATTCGGGTTGCTAGCAGCACCTAGCCATTAGTTCCAGGGGCACACACATGTTCAGTGCACTGGTGTGGAACCAACATGAGTATGGTGTCCCCTACATTGGCATCAGGTCCAAGAAGACAGCTGGTGAGATTTGATACCGAAGAGAGGTCGACCGTGTATTGGGCATCATTAAGTAATGCGAACTCACCACGGACAACCTCCCTCCGAATACCATGAGGTGGCACTGCTCGCAGCATTGCTGCACCTTCTGCACAAACTGAGAAGCTTGGGAGTGGCCTCTGAGGATGCACGGGACCCTGAGGATGAGTGGACCAGGTGGCTCAAACCCAGGCTCTTCGGCCAAACCTAGGTTCATCAACCTGGGATTAGTGTGAACAGAAATACAACTTCCTGTGCTCAGCTGGCCATGCAGGTAACACTTAAAAATGCAAAGATGTCAGTGGCACATGAGTCATTAGAAATGAAGCAAACCACACTCATTTGCAAAAGCGGGCTAAGCACAGCCTCCTTAGCAAACCTAGGATCCCCTTAAAGGAATTCTCTGGAGGGTGTGGGGCTGCTATGGGTTAGTAAACCAGGGGTCACAGTCCTGTTTCTGTTGTCTTCTGTGTCCCGAGGGCTAATAAAAGATGCTTCTAGATGCCCAAGATTTAACTCCAAGGTTGAATTTGATAGGAATAAAAAAGAAGTCAGCCACGTGTATTTCAATCTTAACTTTAAAAAAGTTAGAGCGTCCCAACAACCTCTCTCGATTTTCCTGAAGTGGGGAGTGCCCCAGGAAGTTGTCTTAGGGTCAGCCTGGACTCTAAAGTTAGGAGCTCAGTCACATGCATCCTCAGGAAAGTGCCTGCCATGGGTTCAGCCATCCAGAAACCTACCTTGGAAGCAGCACTGGCTCAGGAAGCCCTCCGAGGCAGAATTTGACACTAAAAGAGAGGAGAGCCGTGTATGACTCGCTTTGATGAATCGAATTCATCACGGCCAGCCTCTCTCCAAGTACCATACGTGAACACTGGTGAGAAATTCATTGCCTGTCTTGCAGAGGTGGCCGCCCCTGTCGGGAGTCCTGTTAGGAATGGGTGGGATAGCGTTGGGTAGTGGGCCGAGCCGAGTGACATACACCCACATTAAGTGCATGCTCACCCGAGGCACACTTACTTTAAGGGAGTACCGAGGACACTGCCTTCTCCCCAGTGGTGAGGGTGCAGTTCGTCCTCCCGGTCAAGAGAGGGAGCTGTTGCATAGCTCACTAGCTCTCGACAGGAGAATCATGGCTGCTTCCCACAGCCACATCCCCTCCATGGAGACTCCTAGGGAGAGACAGGATGCTGGGTATTAGAGGACGAGGTGACAGACCTAATACACCAGCACATGCTCTGGGAAGAAGGATTCAGTCACACACCCGGGAGAAAAGCTGGCCAGCATCAGGTCCCTCAACAGAAGACAACATGGCGTCCAACATAATCAGAAGTCAGTACTTCAAGGAGGCTGTGACAGTGGTGAAGGAGCTACCAAGACTGACTCATTGCATTTTAACTAAACGCACACCCCCAAGAGCACGCGTCATCCCAGTGCTCCGAGCAGCCACGGCAAGTCCATGGCCGCTTCCCCAGAGTTGGTGGGTGCTCTGGAAAGTCTTCCTGGGGTGGGAGTGATGCTGAGGGTTGGTGACTAGGTGGCCCACAGGGTTAACACAGTGCACGCCCCTCTGGTCAACCAGTCACACACCCTGGACGGTGCTGACACCAACATCTCTTCTGGAAGTCGGCCTGGGGCCTGGGAAGCCTCTCTTCAAAGTCTTGTGAGGTGATGCTGGTGATAGAAGCACAGCCGATTCCCCAGTGGTGGTGAGACCCATGGAAAGGCCTCCTACAGGCACATGGGATGCTCGGGTAATCGGGCCAGGTGACTTACAGCTAGGTCAGTGCACTGTCCGTGGCCCGCCATCCATTCTTGGCTTTTCCACATGGCTGACACAAAGACTATTTTTCTTGAAGCTGCCATTGTGTCCAGGAAGTCCTTAGAGGTAGCATTTGGTACTGAAAAAAGTGTTGTCCGTGAATGATTCGTCATAAGTAAAGCGAATCCACCACGAACAACTTCTCTTCAAGTACCACAGAAAAGCAGAGACAAGACAGACAGGGGTCCCCTTCCATGTCTCCAAGGGCCGTGGCTGCCAACCACCATCCTGTGGACAGAGTGGACACCGAGCATTAGTAAGGCAGCTGGCAGGTGTCCCAGGAACACCCTGGAATCTGGGCAACCCTCCACTCACCTCCCCTGGAGGGGTGCTGGCACAGGCTCCCTTCCCTGGAGTCGAATCCACAGGCGCGAGGTTTAGAAATGAGAAGAGGGAGGCCACTTGTCGCAGGCCAGGAGCACTCCGCGGTGTGTGGACCCCAGGGTTTCTGAACAGGGCTTGGACTTTTCAACAGAGCACTCTCAGTTATCCATCAGGCACATCAAGGTGCCGGCCAAGCTTCTGCAGGGCCCACAGAACTGGGGAGGTCCAGAGACAGCCCCCTTTTGCCACTGCAGGTGCCCCTGGAGAGACTGCCTGGCTCAGGCATGCCAGCCCCCTGGTGGGTTCCCTGTCACTTCCCTGGGTGGAGTCTCTATCAACACCCTTGTGGTCAGAGTGATCCTTCAAACACAGACCATGCATCCCCCCCTGCTCATAACCCTTTCATATCCCCCATCTCACTCAGATTAAGACCCGGAGTCATGCCTCTCCCAGCTCAGATCCAGCGACTCCCAACAGCTCAGTTCAATCCCACTGGAACAGCTCAGTTCAATCCCACTGGAACAGCTCAGTTCAATCCCGCTGGCCTTCTTGCTGTTTCTTAAAGATGCCAGGGGCCTCTCCATGGGCCCTGCCCTCCTCCTGAAATGCTCCTACCCCAGATCTTCCTCTGGTCCACCCCACTGCATTCCCATCCCCATCCTCAGAGAGAGCTTTCCAGGCCCCCGTATTTAACACAAATGTCCACCTGCTTTTACCTCTTTCTGTCACTGTACCCAGCCTTCCCTTTCTCCATAAAACCTAGCAGTGGACAAAATCAGGTTTCCTAATTCATGTTATCAACCGTCTCTTCCACCAGAATGTAAAGTCCACGTGAGCAAGGACTTGATTCGTTCACTGCTCTGTGCTAAGGTCCAGAATCACCTAGAATAGAGTGTGCACTCCATCATTGTTTATGGAATGACCAAGGCGTTCCTTGCTATTTGATCAATCCGCGAACCACACAGTTATACTAAAAACAAAAGAATCTGATTTTTTTGTTTTTTAAAAAAAGAGAGACTTATTTAAAAAAACCACAGTGGCCAAAGCAGCCAACCCTCTCAATAGCAATTATGGCCCCAGGCAGGACACGGGACTCTTGCAGGAGAGTGACCCGAGGGAGACGCCTCAGAAACAAAGCTCGGACTGCTCAACGAACTCTCCACAGACTCGAAAAGATGTGGATGCCGTATCTCCCCAGATGTTGGAGCTGCTTCCAGAAACCCTTCCCCACCAAGACATGACACACAAGAAGTCTGCCCTGGAACAAAAGCAATAACCATGACCCATTCAGTATCAGTCAGTCCTGCTGACGACAATCACACTGCCTCACCAGCACGTCTCCAGGGATTCATCTTATCAAGGGTGAGCGTCACTTGGAGCAGGCAACAGACATGTTGTGTGAATGGGCTTCTCACTGGTCAACCGCCCCCAATAATGTGCTGCAGACACCAATGCCCCTTCCAGAAAATCACAGCCTTGGAAGCAGCCACCTTCCTCAGAGATTCGACCCTGGTCATGGGTGTGGCGCGTGAGGAAGCTCGTGCACTGCGATCGCAGGTTCACACACATACCTTGGGTGGGAAGTGAAGCCACGACCTCCTCCCTGAAGGCGGGACGCTGTCTGGGAGGCCCTCCAAAGCAGTATTTGATACTGAAAAACTGGATGTCCCTGTATGATTCGTCATAAATAAAGCGAACACAGCAGGGATAACCACTCTTCAAGTACCGAAGCCTGATGCTGATGGCCCACTTCTTCACCAGAGTCCACCTTCCCTCCAGCTAGTCCGCCTGAGGATGAATTGGGGACAGAAGGTTAGGAGAGTCGAGGGGTGCACACTGTCAATCAAGCCAACCATGCATTCCTGCCCCTGGAGAGGGGCAAAGGGCAAGAACGCCTTCCAGAAAGCTTCCCCAGCAAGATCCATACACAAAAAAGGCACCAGCCCTCCCTCGTGAGACTCAGCATAGAGAAAGCAAACCCAGCAAGGAGAAGGTCCTTGCAAGCGCCAGATAACAGCACCGCCTAGGAAACCGCCACCTCTTCTTCTGGGCTGATGTGGCCTCCAGGAGAAGTCACTGGATAGGTAGGGACTGTGGATCAGTTGACATGCATCATTTGTAAAATGCACGTTCTCTGATCAACCATCCATTCCCCTATCACGTACAGGGCCCTGTCCCTAGGTCAGAGTCCTGCTGAGGAACCTCTCCAGGAAGTCTGTCCTGAAAAACAGCAGTCCAACATGATGAGCCACAAATCCAGGCAGGGCCCCAAGGTCAGCCTCGACGCCGCTCTGCCCCTGAGGCCTCCAGAGCCTGGAGGCCACAGCTTGAGGGACTGTGAGGCTTACTCCTAATGAAGGCACAGGCTCTGCCATGGGCCATTCTTTCAAGTATTTGGGGAGGCGCTGACACCAATGTCCCCTTTAACAATTCCTTGCAATTATGTCCAGGAAGGTGATGCCGAGTTGAATTTGTAACAGAGGAAGCATCGTTGAGGGAACCTGCCGTGGACAAGACCTCTCCAGGTGTGGCAGAGGAGTCCCCCTGCCTCCTCTTTTAGGTAGCCTGGATACTGAGGGTCAAGGACAAAGGAAGCCTGTGACCTGGCTTGACAACTTGCCCTGAGGCCTCTGGCCCAGCAGTACCTCCTGGACTGTGGCCTGGTGCTGATGGCAGGAGCCCTTCCCTGGAGTTGCCCTCCCTTCTGTGGGGGCTCTCATGGGCAGGCTGCGTGGATGGAGAACTAATGGGCCATTTAATAGGTATCATCAATCCAGCCCTCCTCTTCCTGGGACACAGAGTGGGGCTGAGCACTGAAACGGTCTTGCCCAGAAGTCCCCCGAGGACCAGCAGACACTGGGCATCGTCAGCAGACCCTTCCCAGGTACCTCATCATGGTGCTGACACAGGTCTCCTCTCTGGCGGTGGGACACCCCCACACATTCCTCCACTGCACAGGAGTGAGGCCCGCTGTGTGGTCTTTGTCATGAACAACACAGGAGCATGCTGTCGGTTCCTCAGCAAGCCCTACGCCACGACACCGAGGACAGCGTCGGCACCCGCCCCCGGCCAGAGCTTGCAGCACCTCCCGGGCTTCTCCTGAGGGCGGGATGAATTCTCCGGGTCAGTGGTGCAGGGAGCACATTCATCCACAAAGCTCACGTCCCTGTGTCACCTCTGTGCACACACCTTAGGCGAAGCTGACAGTTTTCTTACTGTGAAGCTAGCACCTGCAGCATGCATCCTGAACTGACTCCACGCAGGGACCCCAGCGCGCTGGCCCCCTCAGATAGGACAAAGCCATCGAGGCAGAGGGCAGCGGGGTTTTATAGCCACTCTGGGATGCTGTCCCGCACAGGGACCACATCCTGAAGGGGCTGGAGGCTGGCGCCAGGGTCCTCCACTTTGTTAGTCTGTTTTCATGCTGCTGATAAATGTACCCGAGATGGGGTAATTTACAAAAGAAAGAGGTTTAATCAGACTCACAGTTCCATGTGGTTGGGGAGGCCTCAGTCACGGCAGAAGGCGAGGAGGAGCAAGTCAGGCTTACGTGGATGGCAGCAGGCAGAGAGAGCTTGTGCAGGGAAACTCCCCCTTATAAACCATCAGATCGCATGAGACTTATTCACTATCACGAGAACAGCACGGAAAAGATCCGCTCCCATGATTCTATGACCTCCCACCAGGACCCTCCCACAACACATGGGAATTCAAGATGAGATTTGGGTGGGGACATTGCCAAACCATGTCATCCACCAAACGGGATCAGGGACAGCCTCCCTTCTCCATCAGCGGGGGACATGCTGGAGGCCATGTTCTCCTCCCAAACTGGGTGCTGCGTGCAGGAAGCCCTCCGAGGCAGCGGCACAGAGCCAGAGTCATTAGCCGCGTGGTCTCCCTCAGGAGGGAGCGAAGGGAACCTGGCACTGTGCCGGTGTCTTTGAGCGCCAAGCAGAGGAACAGGAGACCCCACCAGGCCGGCTGGCAGAGCCTCAGGAAAGCTGACCTGAGGAGGAAGTGGGCACTGGGCCAGTGACCTGGGTGAGGAGCAGGAACAGAGCCCGAGTCAGCCTGCTCTTCACACACCTGCAGAAGTGAAGGTGTGGCTTCATCCAGGGAGCCACCCTGGGCCAGATCCAAGCCTGGAAAACAGACTGTCCTCAGAGGAGTCCACATGGAGGAAGTCACCTCTCCACAAGTGTCCCAGCGGAGTGGTAAACCCTGTCCTCACCCCCAGAAAGTCACCCTGAAAAGCACTGGGTCTAGAGGGTCCATCCCAAGGAGGGACCTAGCCCTGTGGCTAAGCCGCAGGCCCAGCTACTGGGGGTAGGCACAGGTTGGCATTCAAAGAGCAACCTCATTTAAATCGCAAAAGCACATCGCGTTCACAGCAAACACAGCAAAGCAACCCAGGGCTCTTCCCCCCACCGGCCTCACTTCCAGGAAGCTTCCCTGACGAAGCGCGGGGCCGGGGCGGGGGCTCTCAGCTCACACAAGGCACACACTCTCACGTCTCCTGTGGGGCGGCCCTCCGAGGCAGAGTCTGATATTCAAAAAGAGGTTAACCATGTATTATTCATGACGAATGAAGCGAACATAACACGGATAACCTCTCCTCAAATATCCTCGAATAGTTCTCAAACGAAACCATGGCCTCTTCCCCACCGCTGTCTTTGCCTCCAGGAGATTCTTCTCGGGATGAGCTGAATCCCAGGGTTGGGAGGGAGGTGCTCGCATCCTGCAGAGAAAGCACAGGAGCTGGCGTCAACCATCCCTTCCCACACCTCAGTCTCAGAGCCCAGACGGCCCCGACACCGAAGTCCAAACCCTGACACTGGAACCATGCTCAGAAAGACTTCTAAGGCAGGTTCTGTCAAAAAAATAGAAAAGCCTCCTCCAGGGATTCCTGAAAGATGGGGTTTGATGATGAGAAAACAGCAGACGAACACACGTCAGAGACAGCAAAGCCATCGTGAAGAATTCTGCTTCTGATAAAACGGGGTGTCACTGATCCCTGAAGACAGGGTCCCTACCGCAAAGATGGTCTCAGTTCTTGGAATTTCCTCCCGTGGACTGCCTGGAAATGGAGGGTCACAGAATTCCCAGGACATCAATAATGCATAAGCTCACTGTTGACCCACACCCGACACGCCTTGCAGCGGGTTGACACCGGCGGCCCCTCCCTGAGGCAGGTCCTGTATCCGGGGAGCCCTTTGAGGCATGATCTGATTTTAAAGAAGAATCATCTCATGATACTTATTCATGTGAAGGTGAGCCCGTCACAGATAACCCTTGTTCACAAACAGAAGCGCGGCAGGTTGATGCTGAGCCGTGCTCTCATGAGGGACGGCATGTGGCTTGTGGGGAGACGGGGGACACACCTCACAAGGCAAGCGCCTGCTCTCCAGCCCCGAACCGCTGCGAGGGAAGTCCACAGACCGGCGGCATTAGCATCACTTGAGAACTTGCTAAAAATGCAGAATCTTGGTCCCTGAATCAGAATCTGCTTTTTAACAAGATCCCTAGGTGATGAAAATCTTAGGAGCATTTTTAAAGTCTGAGAAACACTACTCTAGCCAACAATTTATATGCACACACACACACACACACACACACACACACACACACACACACCAGAGGTGCTGTCCATCACAACTTACTCCATGAGAGTCTGTCTAAGATGTGGCAGTTCCCAAGGAAGTCACGAAGCCATCCGCCAAGAATAATCCCAACACCCAACGGGCAGCTGCTTAGGAGCTACCAAAAAGTAGCAGTAACAGGCAAAGTACTGAGTTCTTACTAACGTTTGCATCCCCTACAGGAAGTCTTTCACGCTCAGAATGAAGGCTAAAGATGGGAGAGACTGGACCCAGATGCCCAGATCCACCATCCATCTAGAGAGATGTTTGACCCTGGCATCTCTCCAAGGAATTCCTCATGGCTAAGATTTAATAACAAGAAGAGAAAGACAGATGAAATAATCGTGAACATCTTCCAATAAAACGATATGGCACCAAGCCCCTAAGTGGCATCTCCACCCCAAAGGTAGCATTAGTCCAAGGAAACACACTGGTGGCTTGCATTCTGGGGTCACCGGATCCGTGATTACAGGTCAGCAATACGGTCACACTCCACGGTGAGGCAGGCACCCATGTCCCCTCGCTGAAACCAGCACTGTGCTTTCAAAAACTTCTGAAGCAAATTTGGATACTAAAACAATGGTTGTCCGATATTAATCATCATAAATATAGAGACCATACCACAGACAGCCATTCTTTAAGCACCAAAGAACAGCGCCATCAAGAAGAGCTGGGCATCTTCTCCAAAGTTGGTGTATCTTCCAGAAAGTTCTTCTCAAGTAGTCCAGACAATGAGGATTAGCAGGTCAGCTTCACACACTGAGAGTCGAGCCCACGCCTAGGGGTCAGTCACACTCTCGGGCAGAGAAAGGGGGTCTGGCCCCAATGATCGGCCCCTAAGGTTGGCTTCATGTCCAAGAAGTGCCTCCAAGAAGCAGGATTTGGTAAGTCGCCTGAATGCTGGGTCACCCACAACACACACCCATGGCCAATACAAATCCCTGGCAGCACCAAGGAGCCCGGTGGCCCCTTGCCAAGCTGGTCCCACCTCCGAGGTTCTGAGGTTAGGGCACAAGTGTCCCCAGCGCAAACCAACTGCACGCACCCTCATCCCCACCCAGGCGTGGATCCCTGGGAAGGGCTGATGCGTGCATCCCTTTAGAGAACTTGTCATGGCGTCCAGGAAGTCTGCCGAGGCAGGATTTGATACTCAAAAAGAAATTGTCCTTGTATGATTCATCATAAATAAAGCGAACACATCAAGGATAATTTCTCCTCAGGTATGAAACAGCGGCACGGACAGGAACAGCACCACCTCCAGGTCTTTGGCTCAAGGTTGGATGGTGACTGCTACGTGGCAAACCCAGTCACACATGCGCTCATGCACACACACCACGCGCACACACACAGGCAGGCACAATGCATGCACCACGTGTGACCTTCTCTTTAAGCACCAGGGAAGCAAGATGTCATGGAATCCTCACTCAGCTTGGCATCCTCGCTCAAGAGTCCTTAAACATGCGTATAGCGGCTGAGGTCAAGAATCCAGGGACCGTCTCTCTTAAGCAGAGAAAATGCTCTCGGCACCCCTGCTGACCCCCACTGCATGTGGCATTGTGTTTTGAAAGCCATCGTGAGAACAGCTTAGCTGCCAAGCATCAAGAGTGTCACTACCCCCACCATCAACACCGTGCACGCTCGGGGCTTCACAATCCATTCCACACCCGACGAAGGACTTGACCTCCCTGTCTTGACATTGTTCCAAAACCTCAAGGAGAGATGTTAGTGGTCAGACCACCACCACCACCACCACCAATGACAGTTTCACAGCACACAAGGGTCCTGGATACACCTGCGAAGCGCTGACCACCGGGCTCTGCTCCCAGCCATGTACAGGTCTTAACTGGTTCAGCCCCAGCAGCCCCATGAGGTAGACGCCGATGTGACTCCCCCTTGACATGTGGGACAACAGGCACGGCACGATGAGATCCTTGCCCGAGGCTGCACGGTTAGTAAATGTCAGAGGTGGGATCCAAACACAGGAAATCGGGCTCCAGAGTCTGCGCTCTTGATACTGAAAAAGTGGATGACCCTGTACGATTCGACATGAGCAAAACGAACAGGACAGGGATAACCACTCTCCAAGTACCAAAGGTTAGCACGGAAAAGAAAGCCGCTGCCTTGGGTGGACTTGGTATGTCTTCAAGGCACGGTCCTGGGGATGAATTAGACGCTGAGGGTTAGTGGACCGGGTCACACCCCCCAGGCAGAACATGCACACGCACATACAGGTACCAGCAGGGACCGCAAAGCCACTGCCTGCACCGGCGCCACCCCGGCCATCAGCCCAGGCTGGTGACTGCCCACTCAGGAAGCAGGGACCCAGACACACATGTCCTACATGCTTTTGGCCCCACCCACACTTAACCAGGAAAGGGGATGTCCCAGAGGCCACTGCCTTCCCTAAAGTCGCCCATGTGCCTGTGAAGTCCTCTCTGTGACGTAGGGACCCGTGAGTGATTTGCCACACACAAAACGGATACACACGGTCATGCACACACATACCGCATCCCTTGCTGAGTGTGGGCTGGGTCCAAGACAAGGTTTGATACTCACAGAGAGCTTGCCCTTGTATATTCCATGTCAATAAACCGAATATACAAAGGGCAACCTCGCTTTAAGTACCAAACAATAGCACTGGGCAGGTTCCTCGCTATCATTCACGGGGCCGGCCTTGTCTCCCGGGGTTCATCCTGGGTGGGGGAGGTGGGAGATGCAGGATCAGCAGACCAGGTGGCAAACACCACCTGCCGGCTGTGTGCCCACCGGTCAGCTCTCCATCCCAGGGGGCCCAGGAAGGGGCAGATGCCAGCCCCCTTTCACTGGAATCAGCCTCATTTCCAGGCATCACTCCAGATTAGGACTTGTTCCTGAAAAGGAGAGCCACCCCACGGGCCTTCCTGGGCACACACAGAACTCAGTTTCTCACTTTCTACGGGAACTCCCTGGGGTGGGACCACCATCTTCTCCCCAGTGTGGGCACCTCTCCAGGAAGTTTTCCTACGGATGCACTCAGCACCGAGGTCCAGGGATTGGATGAATTTATGCCCCTGACAAAGCAAAGACCCTGTGGTCACCATTCCTTCATCCATCTCACAGAGGCATTGACACCAGTGTCACTCCCCATGCCAGCCCTTGCCCCACCCTTGCCAGAGGCTGGCATCCTGTCCTGAAGCTATGCTAAGAAAGAGCTCATAGTCAACAGTCGTCAAAACCACGTACCCCCGAGTAACTGAGGAAGCCAACCCGCAGCCCTTTCCCCACAGTGGCCTCTCCCTCTAGAAGCGGAGAGGAGCAGGAGCCACCTGCTCCAGGTGGCAGGTGGTGGGACTCATTACCCAGGCGTGGTGCTCACCTGTCTTCAGCAGGGCGTTCACTTTCCTCAGGCTGAGGCTTCTGCAAAGACCCTTCCTGAAACTGGCCTCGGTTCCAGATGACCTCCATGGCAGTCAGGGTGTAAAAAGCCGGCAGCCCATGCCCCAGGGAGTATCTCCACAAACACAGAACCACAGCCCCCTTCCCAGGCCGCCATCCTAGGCGTGAGCAGAAATCCAGCAGTCAGAGGCAGGGCACAGACACGGGGGCAGAAGCAGGCGCCCTCTGACCTCCCACATTCACGCACCTGGTGCAGGGCTGACAGCTCCTAGGGCTCATCCCCAGCGGGGCCTTCATGGGTGATCATAAGTGACAGACAGAAACAAACCACTCTTACAGTTTCAGCCTGGGAACTGCAAGCTGGACCATGAGCACTCAAGCATCAAAAAAAAGCACTGATGAGCACACCTCAGCCCCTTCCCCACAGCCAACACCACCCCCAGGAAGTCCTCCTGGAGCTGGCCTACCAGGATCAAAAACAGCATAGACAAAGTCAGTGCTCTGTGGTCCACCCTCACTCCTGTGTCACCCTTGAAATGGTCCTAAAGCCAGTTCTCCTTCTAAGGCTGATGCTGGGAACAGAAAGCCTTCTGGGTATGACCTGGTACCCACAAGAGGCAGATCCACGTGTGATTTTCCTTAACAAAGCAAACCACCATTAAACTCAGTGCACACAAAACAATGCCTCCTCTCCCACTGCCTCTGGGGAGGAAGAACCAGCACTGAGGGCAGAGGCAAAACCCAGGGGCAGCGTCACAGCCAAGTTCACGTTCCGGACAGGGAAGCCAGGCGATACCTGAGAGGAGCTGAGATTCGCAGCTTTGTCCTGCAGACGAGCGGGGTCCGAGCGCCTTCCCCGACAGAGTTTGATACGCAAAGAAGAGTCTCCCCCGTATATTCACCATTAATCAAGTGAACACACAAGGGTATCCTCTCTTCAAGTACCAAAGAGCGGCTCAGAGAGTTGTTCAAAGAGCAGGTAAGGACCGCGCCGGGTCTTCACCAGAGTGGACATCGCCTCCTGCGAGGCCTGAGACCACGAGGGAGGGGCCGGGTGACAAGCCCCATCTGGCTGACCCTAGAGCTGGGCCCTGCAACTTGCACGCTGTGGCCTGGCCCTGAGAGGTGGCGCATCCAGGACTCCCTGCAGGCGAGATTGGTTTCTAAACAAGGGAGCGAGTGGGCATGACTATCAATGCACTCAGCATGCATGGGTGAACCTGCTTCAAATGCCCACAGGCTGCATGGACAGTGGAGCCATCACCTTTGTCCGTGGGGGCACAGGGTGCGAGGCCTTAGCCCGGAAGACGTGGACTTGCCGGAGAAGAAGGCGTCTGCAGGCATTCTCAGAGCTGAAGAGTGCTGAGACTCTCCCTCCTCTGAGGCTGGCGGTCTCAGAGACGACCAGATCCAAGAATGTGTCCCGTACCTGCCTCGAAACAAACAAAAACAGGGCCCCAGCATCAGCCTCTAGGGACAAAGCAGTCCTGAAGACCAAACACTGCCACCCACCCGAGGCACACTCAGGTGCGCCTCCACTGGACAATGTGCTCCAAGGACTGGCCACCGGGGTTCAGCGACAGTCCCAGAGGACACGGGCAGGGAGCTCTGCCAGTCACTTGCCTTAGAACAGCCTGACATCCACATCCCTCCCTCGAGGCTGACACTCTCTCAGGGATGGAACTCGGGGGAGCAGCAGGTGAGTAGCGGCATCGGCTCGGCACGGCTCCGTGCTCCACTACCCACCATCCATGCATGTGTCCAGACAGGTACGAGGTTCGTGCTGGAAGCAGGAAGCCTCCTGGGTATGACTTGGTATCCAGAAGAGGCAGATCCACGTGTGTTTTATCCTTAAGTAAGCAAACCACCATTAAACTCGGTGCACACAGAAAAATCCCTCCTCTCCCACTGCCTCCAGGGAGTCCACAAGAAGAACCAGCACTGAGGGCGGAGGCAGAACCCAAGGGCCAGGATCACAGCCAAGTTCACGTTCCCGGACAGGGAAGCCAGGCGATACCTGAGAGGAGCTGAGATTCGCAGCTTTGTCCTGCAGACGAGCGGGGTCCGAGCGCCTTCCCCGACAGAGTTTGATACGCAAAGAAGAGTCTCCCCCGTATATTCGCCATTAATCAAGTGAACACACAAGGGTATCCTCTCTTCAAGTACCAAAGAGCGGCTCAAAGCGTTGTTCAAAGAGCAGGAGCAGGTAAGGACTGCGCCAGGTCTCCGCCAGAGTGGACATCTCCTCCTGCGAGGCCTGAGACCACGAGGGAGGGGCCCGGTGACAAGCCTCATCCGGCTGACCTGGAGCTGGGCCCTGCACCTTGCAGCCATACAATTGACTTTACTTCCCAGCATCCAGGAAGTCCTCCTGGTGAACACTGGCTAAGGGAGGTTCGAAGATGCAATAACATGCATCGTTAAAGAAAATAGAGAAACAGAAGTCCAACACGCTCCGGGATCAACCACCCATTCGCAAAGCACAAGACAGCACTATGACAGGTGTCCTTTTTCCTGAATCTGGCATTGTATTCAGAAAGCCACCTGGGCAGTTAGTCGTTACTCAAAAGTTTTCATCTAGGGCAAGATTTGGCAAAGGAAAATGAGACTCTCATGGGCCAACTCTTTATGAGTAAACAGATACTAACATCAGGAATCCAAGGGCCTTTCCGTCAGCAGGGGTCCGTAAAGAACACCTACGCACAGAGAGAGCAGTGAGGCTTAGAGGTCCCAGCAGCAGGTCCTGCAGCCGCACTGGGCACTCTGGGGCCTCCTTCCTGTGGACTGGACTTCCCTCAAGTGGACAGTGAGGTCCAAAAGTCACTCCAAGGATGGGCTGGGTATGGAGTGTGGGTGGACCAGATGACCCACATCTGAACTCCACACTGACTTTGCTGACGACCATTCTTCCATGTGTCTGGGAGATGCACTAACCATTACCAAGACCTCTTCCGAGAGGCTGGCCTCGTGCCTGGGCGGACCTGCCAGAGCAGCAGCCCATGGGTGCTTTGTGATGAGCAGGGCCCATCAAGGGAGGCCCTTTGTTCTTGCTTGGTTTTTTTAACCTCTTTTTTGAGACAGGGGTCTCACTCTGTCAGCCAGGCTGAAGTGCAGCGGCACAATCTCAGCTTACTGCTACCTCCCAACTCCCAGACTCAGGTGATCCTCCAGCCTCAGCCTCCTGAGCACAGGGGTCTCAGGTGCACACCACGACGCCTGGCTAATTTTTGTATTTTTTTGCAGAGACCGGGTTTTGCCAAGTTGCCCAGGCTAGTTTTGAACTCCAGGGCTTAAGCAATCCACCGTCTCAGCCTCCCAAAGTGCTAGGATTATAAGCATGAGCCACCGTGCCCAGCCAAGGGAGGCCCTTTTTTCTGAGCAGAATGGGTGCTCTGAAAAGAAAACCCTACATCAGCTCCAAAGTCAGCATCTCTTCCAGAAAGTTCTTGGAAGGATGCATGAGATGAGGAGGGTCAGAGAACCAGGTCACAAACAGCAAGAAAGAGGCACATGCCCTGTGGTCAGCCATCCGCACCCCAGGGCTCTCCTGGCCATCTGACAGGTTGCTGGAGTCAGCCTTGTTCCCAAAAAGCCTTCCCAGGCAGGATTTGCTCCCCAGAGAGAGTTTGCCCTTGTATAAACATTGCAAGTCAAGCAAATGCATGAAGGATTACCTCTCCTCAAGCAGCAAATGACGGCCGTGACAGGAAAGCCATCTTCACGGTGACTAAGTTGGCACCAGCTCCAGGAGCAAGCCTGAGATACACAGACTGGATCGCAGGGTGGGAGCGGCACAGCAGGGCGTGAAGTGCAGGCCCGCGGGTGAATCACACATCTATTCTTTTCATAGCCCCTGAAGCTGTGCCCCTTCCTGAAATTGACAGCCCACTCAGGTATTCTCTAAGGCACAACTAGTCACAGAAAAAGAGGTTCATTCCAGAAAACGCATCGCAAACATGGTTAAACACACAGAGAACAAACTTCGTTCAACGTCAACGAGGTGATACTGAGAACAGAGTCTTTTAACAGCACATTATGTGTGTGTTGGGGGTTGAGAGCAAACAGCAGAGAAGCTGACGGCGCATTTCACACAAAGTACAGTTCTGTGCCCGTCCGTCCTGTACCCGGGAGGGGTACAGAGAGCGTCCCCTCTTCCACGGCAACTTCACGTCCTCCGAGGTTTTCAAAGCAGCATTTGATACTGAAAACGTGGATTTTCCTCTATGATTAATCATAAATAATGTACTCATAGAAGGAGAATCTACCTTTTAAATACCAAAGAAGGCTTCCATCCAGGAAAACGCGCACTTGTGCTTGAGTCAGAAGTGAAGTCCCATGGGGCAGACGAGCTTCCACGGAAGAACTGGAACCGCAGGACCCACAATTTCATCTTCACCACGTTCGCTGGCGTCTCAAGATGGTTCTGGGCAGGTCATGCGGCCCGCCATCTCTGCACCTACTCAGGCCCTATGGTTTCTTCCGGAAATAGTTCCAAAGCAGCATTTGATACTGAAAACATGGATTTTCCTCTATGATTAACCAAGAATCACGTAAACATAGAAGGAATATCCACGTTTTAAATACCAAAGAAGGACTGGGCTCTGGAAAGGACACATCTGAGAGCAGTTTATGGAAAATGGAAGCAAGACAGCAAAGCAACTCGTTCTCAGTCCCGTGGCGTGGCCGTGACAGCGCTCCGCGGCCCGTGCGCCAAGCTGGCTCCTCAGCGAAAGGGGGCTCCTAAAGGTGATGGTCAGCAGACATATGGCACGAACTCAGCACATGTTCTGCGGTCCACCACCTTTCCACTTACCCAGGAGGGCTCAGCCCCGCCTCGCTTCCCTGATGGAGGCTTCAGTCCAGCCATGTTCCCAAGGCAGCTTTTGATACTGAAAACGTGGATTTTCCTCTATGATTAACTACCAAACACGTAACCATAGAAGGAAAATCTACCTTTTAAATACCAAAGAAGGTCTCATCCCAGAAAGCACGAACCTACGTACAATCCATCAAACACAAAGTCACACGGCACAGAGGAGAGCGTTTGGCCACCATGGAGAGGCTGACGACAGAGCTCAGCCGCTCGGCTGGGCGGGTGGCTCGCGACAGGGGTCTCCTCAAGACGGGCAGGTGGTCCGCAGACATATGGCACGAATTCAGCACATGTTCTGGGGTCCACTGACTTTCCACTTACCCTGGAGGGGGGGTAACTTTACTGTCTCTTCCCTGATGGTGGTTTCAGTCCAGGAATGTTTCCAAGCAGCATTTGATACTGAAAACGTGGAATTTCCTCTATGTTTAACCACAAATAACATAAACATAGAAGGAATATCCACCTTTTAAATACCAAAGAAGGATTGAGTCCTGGAAAGCATGAACCTAAGCACCATCTATCAAGATTAGAGACAGCACAGGACAGGTGCAGTCGGCAGGGGCCTCCCGGGTTGGCGGCAGTGACGTGAGCCCTGCGGAGGACCCATGTCCCAGGATAGACTTTGTTAACAAGAGCTGAGGTTCTGGGATTCACCTTCCATCACTCTCTGCAGGGGCGGGGGGCGGGAGCTAACCTTCCTCTCAGAAATGTTCAGAAATGTTTTCAAAGCAACTTTAGATTCTGAAAATGCGATTTTCCTCTATGATTAACCATTAATCCTGTAAGCATAGAAGGAACATCCACCTTTTAGAGGCGCAAAGCTGGAGCACACCTGGAGAGCACAAACCCAAACATGATTCACCAAATACAGAAAGTGACGGAAGCAGGTGAACGCGTCGTGAGCCTCGCGTGGGAAGCGCAGGGCCCGCCCCTGGCCTCTTCACATCCAGAGACGGACCTCCTAGGCAGGCACAGCAGGTTTGGGGTCTGCCCTGCTGTCACTCGTCCGGGTGGAGGTAACCCTAATGTCTCTTCCCTAATGGAGATTTCACAGTCAAGAGCATTTCCAAAGTAGTATTTATTTCTGAAAAAAGAAAAAAGTGAATGTACATCAAAAATTTGCAGTAATGCAGGCGAAGTAGGGGTTCTATGCTTCAAATTCCAAAAACATCAAAAAGAGAAAAAGCCTGCCAGGTTCCTAAAGTGAGCACCGCCTCCATGAAGCCCTCCCAAAGCACCTGATGGCCAGCACCATGCAACAGTGTATGCTGGAGCATCCTTCACATACCTTGGTGGGAGGAGGATATCCAAGAATCTTCCAGAAAGTGAAGCTTGTGTTCAGGAAGTTTCAATCAGCAGAACTGGTCACGTCAGTGTGACAGACTGAGGAATAGGCAAACGGGTGAAAAACAATGTCTCTTTAAATACAACAGAGAGACAGCAAAACAGTGTCCACCAGCCCCTACCACTGCCACCCTCCAAAAACAATTATCACAGCTTCCAGAAAAATCATTTTTGGGGTGGGCTGGATGCAGAGGCTTACCAAGATAGTGACGAGACATACCTCCCAAAGCAAAAAGCAAAGCACCAACGACCCACACTCAAACCCTGTCCCACAGGGATGCCGTCACTCCAGGGAGTCCCCAAAAACGGATTCGGTACTGAGGACCGGGTGACATTCTCCACAAAGAAAGTGTATGCGCCATGGCCAACCCCCGTTCGCACTCCACACACAGACCACCTACACCAATCTCACTTCTCTAAAGCTGGAATCGCTTCAAAAAGGTCTTGGACTTGAAAAGCACGACCTCTCCAGACCTCAGAGTTGCAGAGTTAGGCATTCCTCCTATGGGCGAGTGAATCATGAGCAGCCCAGATATCACCACTGTCTGCAATCAGCCAGGCCCTGCCCTGCAGTCACAGCTTTTTGAGGAAGCAAGTCTGATCCCCCGAAGCCCCCAAGCACAATTTGTCATAAATAAGGCGAATCTATATAGACAATCTATACGGACAAGCATGTGTCAGCCGGAGCAAGGCCACTTCCCCCAGGTGAGGGCTGCCTCTACGAGGCCCTGTTGAGAACCAGTGGGACGTGGCTGGTTAGGGAATTGGACGGTCTGAATCATAAACATATATTCTCTGTGACCAGACATCATTCATGTCCCCAGGAGTGGATCTTGCCGGGATGGCCCTGAATGAGGAGGACATGTGATTGAAGAGGACAAGCAGCTCCTGGCTGGGCTTGGGAGTCTTACTTTGTGAACTGAAACACAGGCAGCCCGGAAGAGCTGGGATGGGTGCAGCAACCAGTCACGGAACTCTTCTTGCCATGTGCTGGGAGAAAGGTCAGCTCACACGCCGTGTCTTCCGAGGGGCTGCCGTTCCTCCCTAAGGGTCCTGGCTAGGGTACCCAGGCTGGGCAACAAGAGCAAAAACTCTGCCAGAAAAAGAAAGACAAAGCTAAACCAGGCATCAAGCCCTGGGGAGTCTGGGGAACTCCGCACCCATCAGGCAAGAGACGGGCTGCAAGGTCTGAAGACTGATCAGAGACCTGCAGTCTCCCTTTCTGGGAAAATCCGGAAATTCTAACTTTCCCAAGCAAACAGGCATTTGCTGTTTCGTTGTTGTTTTGTTTTGTTTTGAGATACTGGAGTGCAGTGGCGCCATCTCAGCTCACTGCAACCTCCGCCTCCCAGGTTCAACAATTCTTGGATCTCAGCCTCCTAAATAGCTGGGATTACAGGCAGGCGCCACCACGCCAGGCTAATTTTTGTATTTTTGGTAGAGACAGGGTTTCACCATGTTGGCCAGGCTGGTCTCGAACTCCTGACCAGGTGATCCGCCCGCCTCGGACTCCCAAAGTGCTGGGATTACAGGCTTGAGCCACCGCGCCCGGCCTTGGCCGTTATTTTTTAAATAAATTTATATTAGAATAAACATATTAAAATAAGTTACATACTAAAACGTCAGTATGCTTACCACGTATTCACAAAACTTCCCATCCTCCTCACATAGCTGCCATTTTTCTTTCCAGTGTATACCTATGTTTTCCCTATTCTGTTTGAGTTTAAGCTTTGGGAATCAAGAGACAAGAGAGTGTCTATTTTGACATTCTTCTAAAAACCCGAAAACTGCGTCACACTCCTTTGTTCACTTCTTAAGAAGAAAATGGTGGTGTAGGACCTAACTTTTTAGGTATAGATTTACCTTAGGAAACAGGATTATATGGTGATTCATTCAATAAATTCTCAATTCTCAAAAGAAGAAACAAAGGAAAGCGCTTGCCATCTGTTCCACCATCTGCGCTCACACCCTCAGCGAGGGGTTGACAGACACCCACATCGCGTTCCTGAACTTGACACCACGTACAGCGAGTCCTTCAAGGAGGCCTTCGGTGCTTCAGAAGACCCACTGCGGGCTCTCTGCCACACGCTGAGTGAACCTTTCACCAGCAGCCTCCTCCAACCATTCCCGGCCGTCTTCTGGGGTCCTGTCTCTCTTCTGGGAGCCATGGTGTCCTCCTGCAAGGGAAACAGACGGCAAGGATTAACACACAGAGACGCGTACCGTCGGAGACGCAACCTCTCCTCGAGGCCCTCCTCTCACGTACCTGAGGTGGTGGAGGCGACGCTGACTCTCCCCTGACATAAGCAGCGGAGAGCAGAGGCCCTCCTCGAGGGGAGACGAGGCTCTGGTGGAAAGAGAACTGTCCATGTCGTGTCGTCGGACAACGATGCTTCCCCTCCCGCAGGGGACTCAGAACCAGTGGCCCCTCCAGAGGTCCTCAGGCTCAGGGTCTACGGGCCAAGTGGCACGTGTCATGTGCAGACTGTGTGGCCTGCCTTCTGCTCCCACAGCTACACCTTCCCTGATGTGGGCACCCCATCATTTAGAAGGGTGGCATTCAAATTAGTAAAACGGGTTGCCTGTGCAGGCCACAGCTTGGACCGCCTTTCTGGATGGAATTTCCTGACATGAATACTGCTGCTGCTTCTCCAAAGATGTTTCTGCCACCGGGAGGATCTCTGGAGGGAGGATAGAGCCCAGGGGATGGGTGGAACAGCTGTCCGCTGCCCGAAGGGCATGTGCTGAGGCCAGCACGGTCTCAGTGCCACCACTGGACCACCATCACCATCACCTCCCAGAAGTGGGTTCTGGGCTTTGCTGATGGCACCTGATTCTCAAATAGAAGTGCGCCATATTTTTCACTATAAATAAAAGGAAGAACCACAGATAACCTCTCCCCTGCTACCAAAGCGTAGCCCAGAGAGCAATCCCACAGCCTCGACTTCCGGCTGGCAGAGCTCCAGGAAACCCTCCTAGGGGAGAGGGATGCTGAAGTCATGGGGCTGACATGCAGGCTCTCTGGGCAACACCCATCACCCACCCCAGAGAGCTGCTGACCAAAGCTCCCAGCTCAAACAGCCTCTCCCATCAAGTGGGATTTAATACAGAAAAAAGCGTGGCCAAGAGTGGCCTGTCACAAACAAAAGGAATACACCGGGAAAACATCTCTTCTCTTCCAGGACCGAGGCACCTCCTCCAGGAAGATGGCCCAAGGACGGACTGGACGCGGGGACCGGACACCCAGGCAGCAATGTCTTCGAGGAGGCCTGCGTTCTGCCATCAGCCGTTGTTCACTGCTCCTAACTGGAGGCAGACACCGACGTCTCTCTGCTGTTGGTGATCAAGGAGCACATCTCTCAGAGCAGGACTGGCTCTTGGAAAGAGCAGAGCTGGGAGGATCTGCCTCCAGCCAATCGCCACTCTGGGAAATCCTCTCCCGGAACCACAGGGCCCACTGCCTCCTGCCTCCGTTGCTGCCCCAGTCAGTTCTCCCGTGGGGGTTCGGGCGGCAGTCCAGCAGGCGGCACGCCCTCACGTCCCCGCCGTGCATCCCCTCAGGCCTCTGGAGCGAGCGGGTGGGTGGTCTTCGCTGCTTCTCTGTTTTTCTTGTTGTGGCAGCTGCTTCCTTTTATTTATTTATTTATTTTTTAACTTAATTTTCTTTCTTTTGAGACAGTTTTGCTCTTGTTGCCCAGGCTGGAGTGCAATGGTGTGATCTTAGCTCACCACAACCTCCGCCTCCCAGGTTCAAGTGATTCTCCTGCCTCAGCCTCCCAAGTAGCTGGGATTACAGGCGTGCACCACCATGCCCGGCTAATTTTGTATTTTTGGTAGAGACGGGGTTTCTCCATGTTGGTCAGGCTGGTCTCCAACTCCAGACTTCAGGTGGTCCTCCCACCTAAGCCTCCCAAAGTGCTGGGATTACAGGCGTGAGCCACCGCGCCGGGCCCCTATTTATTTATTTCTTTATTTTCTTGGCTGCTATGATCTGAACTCTTCTCAAATGCTGGCGGAACGCAGCATTTGACATCTCCCCAGCCTCCCTGCAGCAGAGCTGGCATGTGACTGAGGCCTCACCAACTGCACCTGTTCTGAGAGGTGGGCGTGGACCGAGGACTGAGCATGGTCCCTGTGCCCACCAACATGCAGAGTCACTGAGGGGCTGCCAGGACAAATCCTCCATGTACGTACCAAGAGAGGTGGGAACACCAGGTCCCATGCTCAGGGTCCCATCAGGGATGGGGGCTCTTCAAGGAGAGATTTGATACCGAAAAAGAAGTGCACCATGTTTGTTTCGTCACATATAAAGCGAAAATAACATGGGCAGCTTCTTTTCAGGTACCAGAGATGAGCACGTCCTCCCCGCCAGCGGCACACCTGGGCGTGAAGGGACACTGAGGGTCAGGGCGTGAGGGCAGGACCAGGCAGACACTGCCAATCAAACTTATGCTCAATTAAGCCTGAAAGCATCAGGTGTCCGTGCCCCTGGAGGAGGCGGCGGCATGTGGGAAGGGCTAGGCTGACCCTGAGCAGAGGCGGACAGTCATCATGGATAAAGCAAACCCATCCCAGATTCCCTCTCCTTCAGAATCCCAGGAAGTCTTCATGGGCAGAATTCAATAATTGGGGCAGACGGGTTTCAGAATGTCCACTATCGACCCCTCAATGCTCACGGAGAGCATCACTTCAGAGAAAATGGGATGGTCCTGGACCCCAAACCAGTAGTTCCAGGAAGCCCTCCTCTTCAGAGATGCGAAGAGGAGGATATGGAATTAGGAGAAACAGATCACTAAGCCAGCACCAACTCTCGGCGGACCCAACTACCTGTGCACGTTGGGTGACCCTGACCCCCATGTCCCCTCCCTCAATGTTCCTGGTTCCCTGGAGGCATGGCTTGGACCTAAAACACTGACAGTTGTGTGTAAGCTGTGACAAATACAGCAAACCCACAGAGAGCCAAAGGACAGCAGGGACCAGGAAAGGACAATGGCTTCCCCAAGTTCCCATCACTTGCAGGGTGGCCTCCCGGGGAGAGGTGGATTCGAGGGAGTGAATCAGGGCAGAAGTTCTGGGTTCACCATCCTTCAGGCCGCTGGAGAGGACCCAGTGACCCATCATTGGATACAAAACACAGTAATTCTGCATCATTTGTCAACCATAAATTAAATCACTAGGACAAAGTTCTGAAAGCACACATCCATAAGGAAAGGCACCTTTTTTTCCCCGAGATGGAGTCTCACTCTGTTGCCCAAGCTGGAGTGCAGTGTTGCGATCTTGGCTCATTGCAACCTCCACCTCCTGTGTTCAAGTGATTCTCCTGCCTCAGCCTCCAGAGTAGCTGGGACTACAGGCATGCGCTACCATGCCTGGCTAATTTTTTTGTATTTTTTTCGTAGAGACAGGTTTCACCATGTTGGCCAGGCTGATCTTGAACTCCTGACCTCATGATTTACCTGCCTCGGCCTCCCAAAGTGCTGGGATGAAAGGTGTGAGCCACCACACCCAGCCAGCAAGAAAAGTCACCTTTCACCAAGACCCTGCCTTAAACTGGATGCTGAAGATAGATAGGCAATCCATGAGAAACACATCATCGAAAAAATGCAGGTTTTCCCAGTCACACTGGAAAACACACTGTGGTGTCATCTGTTTGTACGGCAAGTAAGATAAAATCTAACTCAAACTGGCTTTAAAAAGTAAGGGATATATAGACTTAGATAACTGAAGAGTACAGAGACAGAGCAAGTTTCAGGCAGGGTTTGATCTAGGGACTCAAATGATATCATCCAGACTCTCCTCTAGCTCTCCAAGATGCCTTTCATGATACAGACTCCCTCTTCCTTGTCTGTGTGGCACCAAGCCGTCTCCTCTTCGTCCTTAGACGGCTGCAGGACCTTCAAAGCTTACATCAAAGCTCACTGTCTATTCCCAGCTGAAGGGAAAAGACAGCGTCCACTCTGGCAGCTATCATAGGAAAGGGACAGAGAGTTTCTTTCCCAGAAGCCCCAGCAAACATCACCTTGCATCTCACTGGCCCAGTGGAGTCAGGGGCCCCTCCTCGAAGCAATTACAGTGGCAAAGAAGAAGAGATCAAGAGATTCACTAAAGCCCGGGCTGGTGGAGGAAGTGGGGAAGGGTCAGTGCAAGCTAAGCACACGGCAGGGAGAGGGAGCTTTCATAAGAAAAACCGGGGGAAATTGAGGAAGGGAGAAAAGACACGGGGTGGGGAAGTCCTGACCAGCATGTACTCCAGGGGCCCATGTGCCGTCCCTGACGTTGGCACCCGAACCAAGACGTCTTCCAGGTTGAATAGGATACTGAAAAAGAAGTGCACCGCGAATGTTTCGTCACAAATAAAGCGAAAACAACACGGGCAACTTCTCATTAAGTACCGCACGTCAGCACCGTCGGCAGCACGGCTTCTCGGGGCCAGCATCACTCCGGCGGGCTTCCTGAGGGTATGCGGTCCTTAGTGCCACCGGGCAACGGGCAGCAAAGATACGGCCCTACATGCCACCCCTTCAAGACTTCGGAGGCTTCTCACAGGCCTGTCCCTCCGCACAGGCGCCACTGTGTCCTGGAGGTGCTTCTGGGCAGGGTGTGCTCAAGTCATCAGTAACAGAAAGTCTCCTCCAGCACCACAGGATGACAATGACACAGAAACACTGAGGACAGATGAGGAGGGACCAGGAGAGTCGCAATAACTCCGTGGATAAGATGGATGAGATTCACCACCTACCGTCTCAGGGCACACAGCCAAGTGCCCGCCCCGATGGAGCCTCTGGGCTGAGGAGGTCCTCCTAGAATGGGTTCCGCAAGGGATGTTTTAACGTTTGCCTCAACCCATGGAAAGACCAGGGCCCTGACGCAGCATCACCGCTGTCGCCCAGCCTGAGCCTGGGAAGTGCCCCACGGCTGGCAGGAAGCTGCAGTTTAAGGCAGGATGAATAAACAACGCAATGGAACCCAAGTTCTCAGCTGGTCCACGTGGACAACTGACTTGTTGGTGGCAAATCCTTGCCGGTTTGTGCATTCACACCTCACCACAAGCTGCTCACGGTGGGTGGACCTCCCCGCCCCTTGTCTTGGGCTCAACCACGTAATTTGTTCTGGTCAGTGATCTGTGGGTGGAAATACAGCAGTTCCCGGACTCAACCTAAGGAATTTCTGCATTTCTACTTACTTTCCTGTGCCTCTGCCATAGCCATGGGGCATACCAAGAGGCGGGTGAGAGAGGTGGGTCCCACCTTCAGCCCTGAGAGCAGGCGTTCTCCCCACAAGTCATCCTAGGTATGGGAGGGTGACGGGGATGAACCGACCAGGACACACAAATCCGAAATAGAAGGATCACCCTCAGACAAGATGCCTACTCCCTAACTCTCCACGGACCCGACTCCAGCATCCCTCCCCTGAAGCTCATGTCAGCCAGGGCACTTATTCTGCAGGGTCTGACACTGTGAGCATCTGGGGCGTCTGGGTCCTCGTAGGTCAAGCAGAGCTGGACGACAGACAGACATCAGCCCGTTCCCCAGACAAGGAGCGTGGACTGGATGCTGTCCAGAGAGCGGCTGGCTTCTGGGTGGTCCCGACACAGGAGAAGCTCATCTCAATCATGCTGCCAGCTCCTCAGCCCCCATCCACGACTCACCAGGAGTGTTGCTGGCACCAAGGGCCCTGGAATCCAGCCCCATGTCCAGGAATCCTCCTATGGAAAAGAGATAGCATGGAGCATTCATCAAACACACAGCAGGGCCGTCAGACAGCCGCTCTTCGTGTAGCACAGAATAAAGCAGCCATCACAACCACAGCTGTCCTGACACGTGCCGTATCCTGCACACACACCACTCCTCAGACCCTCACCAGGATACACCACACCCTGTACCAGGCCACACACACCCCCTGCACTTAGCATGTGCTGCGGAGCGGGCCTTTCCCTGGCGGGGCACTGAAGGCCCCTGGGGGCCTGTCACTGTCAGTGGTCAGGCTCTCAGCCCTCCCGGGCAGGATTTGAAACTGAAAGACAGGTTATTCCCTGATGACTGCTCGGATTTATTTGAAGGAGGTAGGAGGAGGGGCCCCCAAGGGAAATCCCTCCTGAAATCCTGCAGAGTTCCACGGCCCCACGTCCTCCCACATCTTCTCCGAAGTTGCCATGTGCACCAAGGTATCATCCCACAGCTGGACCGGGCACTGGTGGATAGTCAAACGGGTGACCTACATCATAAATGAAGTGCACGTCACCGGTCTACCATCCCCTCAGCTACCCTGGAGAGCAGATGGCACTATCGCCCCTTCAATGACATTCCTGGCGTGTCCAGAAGGCCATCGAGCGAGATCTCATGCTGAAGAGTCCCCACCCACCGTGAGAGGCGAACAGACAAACACCGCAATGAGCGACGCCCTCGACCACGGAAGCGCGGCCCCTTCTCCAGACTCAGCCCCCCTTCCAGGCCCTCCAGGGAGGGCTGGGGCCTGAGAGCTGCACACCCACGATACGCGTCACGCCGTCAGCCTCGCTTGCGCCTCCCGAGAGTGGAGCTGGCCACGTCCCTCCCTGAAGGCTGCATCAGGAACAGGAAGTGCCTCCAGGGTGGGATTTGATACTAAAAAAGAGGTTTCCCGTGTATGTTTCATCATAAATAAAGAGAAGACAACACGGATAACCTCTCCTTCGAGTATCGAAGATTAGCACTGATCACAAAACAAACAAAAACAATCAAAACAAAACTGCCGAATCTTCGCCGACGCTGGTGTCACCTCCAGGAAGATCCCCGAGTCTACACCGCACCGGGTAGACCAGACGTCAGACAGCTTACATTCCGGTGTTCCAGGCTGGTTCTGGGAGTCCTTTAAGCCTTGACAATGAAAAGAGGTTGCCCAGGAAATATTTCCCGACACAGAGAACGTTTTAGGTACAACCTCTTTCCAGGCACTGGTGCTTTCCCGATGGTGGAACCAGGGTTTCCCTGTGGAAGTCCAGGTCATGGGAAGTGGCCCCAGGAATAATGGTTTGCATTCTGAAGTCAGCGCATCAGGAGAGTTCACAAATAAATCTTGAATTCTGTGGTCAAGAAGCAGGTGGCCAGGTCTGCAGTTAGCTGGCGCCCAGGCCCCGGGTGGCGCTGGCCACGGAGCCAAGCAGTCTTCCAAGCAAGGGGTGACTCTAAAAGCAGATGCACGGTACTGAGTAAGATGTAAGCAAAGTGAGTGCCCACTACACACGTCTGGGGAGGGAGGGTCAGGGAAGCCAGGGCCCCTCCTCCAGGTCAAATCCCACCTAATGCCTTCTGCTGCCAATTCAGCAGAATTCCGAAACAAAAACGAAATTCATTTCCCGATGCGAGCTCCCCAAATGTTTTTGCCAATTCTGGGCTGGATTTTCTGTTTGCTATAAAACTCCTTTGACAATAATTGTTTCTGTCGTCGGGGAATACTAGTGTCTCCAGACTCTTTTTCATTTCAATAGAGTTAGAGCAACCCTGACAGGGTTGGAGAGAATTGGCAGTCGGAAGCCTCAGGATTCCCCTTACAAAGTTGTACGATTGTGCCCTCTCTTCCCCCACAGGTGGACGCTGGAGCAGAAGGCCAGGAAGAGGATCCCAGGCCAGGCTGCGTCTCCGTGCCCTTGCCACCTGTCCTTTGACCCCTGTGTAGCCAGCAGAGCGCCCAATCTGCACAGACTCAGCAGCCGTTTGCCCTGGATACCCCAGAGGCAACTTATGATTTGTTCCAGTCAGTGATCTACAGGTGGAAACATGGCAGCCTTGACATGCTCTCTCTCTGCCCTCTCTTTACGAGGGCTCTTTTCGTCTGGAAGGAATGGTGTTTGGGTATCAGCTAATAGGAAGGGTTGGCAACAGCAGTCATTGGTACCACCGCATATATTCTGCTCTGGTTATAAAAAGCTGGGTTGAGGTGGAAAGACCTGGCCCTTCTCCAGAACCCCACACCCTCCTCCCTCACAAGTCCCCTCCCCAAATGCCGCATATGAGCCCAGGACCCACAGTCACAACCAAGTGCCATCAAGACAAATGCACCACCAGCAACCTACTTCTGTGCCTTGGTTTTAGAGCTGGCAGGGAGCCACTTCGTTCCCCAGAGACCAGCATCACCTCCAGGAGGTCCTCCTGGAAAGGACCGGGCACCAAGCATTACTGCCAGACACCACGTTCAGAACAGGGGAAGCTCCATCTCAGCCCATTCACCCTGGCCTGGGCCTGACAACTACTGTTTTAGCCTGAAGGCTTCCGAGCTGGTGTTTGATACCAAAGAGTGGTCCACAGAAAAGATTTGTATAAAAGATACGGATACACCAAAGGAAGCCTCTCCCTGAGTACCCCAGAGAACTATCCGCAGAAACACAGCCCTGAGGCTGGGTCGGATGCGCTGGTCAGTAGAGCAGCTGTGTACCTGCGGAGGTACATGCCCCGTGGTGGGCCACCCACTCCCTTCCCCTGGCTCAGGGCTGATGACAGTGCCCTCCCCTCAAGCCGTCATGACATCAAGGATTTCTCCAGATTTAAAATAAGTCAACTCCACAATTCCCGTTAGAAATAAACAGGTCCCAAACTGGGCCTATTCCAGGGACCCCACGGTCTCCTCTTGACCTCAGAATCGGCTTTTCTTCCCTAAGATGTCATTATATCCAGGACGAACTGCAGGCTGGGGGCAGACAGGCAGGACACCTGCACTGTCTGTCCAGGGCATGATTCCCATGAAGCTGGCATTCCCCTCCTGTGCTGGGCTCATTCAAGCCCCTCACTGAGTGTGGTGAGGACCAGGCACCCCCCACAGCAGGGCCAGATGCCAAAGGGCCTGAGCTACACACACGATCCGCTGGGAGCATGACGGAGGCAACCACAGAAGACCCACCTGCGTGTCCCGTGATACTGTTGTGGTGACGCTGTGTTCCCCCAGGCTGCCATCACATCACAAAGTCCTCCTAAGAAGGGATAAGACATTGAGGGTCAGTGCAATCGACAGCGAAATTCAGAAACACGGGACACGCTTAGTGGTCAGCCATTCGTTCACGTCTACTTATTCACGTCCACAGCGCCCCTTCCCTGAAGCTGAGGTCTGGACCAGAAGCCCTCCAAGGCGGGGACTGATACTGGAAAAGAGGTTAACCGGGTGTGTTTCATCCTCAATAAGGAAACAGAAACCCAGAAAACCTCTCTTCACGTACCACGAAGTAACACGACAAGAACACCACTGATTCCTTCCCCAGACTTGACATTCAGTCCTGGAAGTCCTGTTAAATACGGATTGGACACTGGGGTTAGTAGCACAGATGACATTAGTCAAATTAATATGGCACAGGCTTTGTGGTTAACCATAGATTTCTGTCCAGTGGACTGAAGCTGAGAGTAATGCCCTTCCCTGAAGCTGAGGTCTGGACCAGAAGGCCTCCAAGATGGGATTTGATACTGGAAAAGAGGTTAACCAGGTGTGTTTCATCCTCATTAAAGAAACAGAAACCCAGAAAACCTCTCTTCAGGTACCACCAATTAACACTGACAAGAACACCACTGATTCTTCCCCAAACTTGACATTCAGTCCTGGAAGTCCTGTTAAACACGAATTGCACACTGAGCGTTAGTTAGTTATTTGCTAGAGGCAGCCAGGAGCTGGATGCACGCTGCTTGCCAACCATCCACCCAAGCACCCCCACGGGGCAGACCCCTCGGCACCTCTTGAAGTTGACATCATAACCAGAGGTGGTGACGCGGTAGGAAGGTTGGTCACAGGAGCTGTTGCATTTAGGGTTAACCCCCAGGGCCACCTTTTCTCAGTTACTCAAGAGAGGCACAGATGCCCCAAACGAAGGCTGACTCCACCAGAGGTCCTGCTAAGGACTCAGTGGATACTGAGGGGTGGCAGGCCAGGTGACCTTGGCTGTAAATAAAAGTGCTCACACTCTGGTCAGCTGATCACTCGAGTACTTTGGGATGGTGCAGAGAGCATGCCCCTTCCCTTGAACTTGGATGGCTCTATGTCTAGGAAGCCCTCCAAGGAAAGAGATCAGAGTGAGAATCAGTCCAGCTCAGCCACATTTGGCACGCGGCGCAGATGCTCTCTTCAGAGTCTAGCAGAGTGCAGCTGGCCCCGGGTTAGTGTCTCTTTCCCCAAAAGTTGACACCTCTTCCAGGAAGTTCTCCAAGGGGGCATTAGATACTGAGGGTTAGTGGACCAGGTCACAAACGGCACAAATAAAGCGTGTGCTCTCTGGTCAACCATCTCATGTATCCAGGCACGTGCTGACGCCACGCTCCTCGTCCGCAAATTAACCCCGCGGCCAAGCCAGAGCAGTGTGCTGAGAAGGCTGCCACACGAGAGTTACGGTCACACACAAGACAGACACATCACGAACCCCGCTGGGTTGCACTGAGCGCAGACCTAGTGCCCCCACCCCGCAGTTGATGTTAGCTCCAGGAAAGCTTGCAAGGCGGGATTAGATACTGCAAAGAGGTCGACCGTGTAATGTGCGCCATAAATAAAGCGAACGCGCCACGGACCACCTCTCTCCAAGTACCGAGCAGCAGCCGTACTGACACCAGGACAGTGGCTCTTCCTCAAAGCTGGTATCACCTCCTGGAAGTCTTCCGAGGCGAGATGTGATATTGAGAAGAAGTAGACCATGTGTCCTACGTCATAAATAAAGCGTACACACCATGGTCAACCGCATCTTCAAATACCAGGAAGTGATGCTGACCCCTGGCTCTCTTTCTTTCACCTGCTATCACCTCCAGAAAGCCCTCACAAAGTGCATCATGAACTAGCAGCCTCCGGTAACGTGGCAACGACCACAAACCCACATCCAATGCCACTACCACCTCCAGGATGCCCTGTAAGGCTGGTGCTGGTGCTATTGGCTGGTGGACCACGTGGCCAATGTCATAAATAAAGGGCAGGGTCTGCAGCCGAATGCCCAGTGACCTGCACTGCACAGCGCCCATCACGCAGGACCGGCTCTCAAGTCGGCATGGCCTCCAGGAATCCCCAGGGCGGGCTGATGCTGAGACTGAGTGGAGCACGCTACATCTGTCATAAACAGTGTGTACGCTCCGTGGTCCACCATCGCTCCAAGGACTGTGGAATGGTGCTGAAGCCAGATTAGTGTGTCTCCCACGAAGCTGACTTTGCCTCTCTCTGGGAAGCCCTCTGTGACTGAATTTGATATTGAGAAGACGTGGACCATATTACATACGGCACAGAGATAGCGCATGTTCTATGGTCAACCATCTTTTCAGGTACCTTGGGCAGGGCCGATGTTAGAGCCAGTGTCTCTTTCCTCTCGCTAGCATCACCTCCAGGAAGCCCTCTGAGGCTTGATGCAGTATTGAGAAGAGGCCACCATGCAACGTCTGCCACAGAGCAGTGCACGCAGCACAAAGGAACCCCTCGAGTGGAGATGACGTGGGGACTGGTGCTACGCCTCACACTCGTGACTGCTTACGGAAAGCCCCCCAAGGTGCACGCTGTTATAGAAAAGTGGACCAAGTCACATGCGTTGTAAGTAAAACATTTGAAGCGTGGCCAACTTCTACTAAGTACCCCGAGGCAGGACTGGTGCCAGAGCCGGTGCCCCATCCCCTGAGTGTAACAGCACCTCCCTGGAGACATTCCAGGCCGAATTTGGTACTTGAGAAGAAGTAGACCCTGCTACACACGCCACTGGAAAAAGACATGCAGTGTGGCTGAACCTTTCCGAGGTACCGTGAGGTCAGCGAAGAGGCCAGAACCAGCGCTCTGTCCCTGAGGCTGGCAGCATCTTCAGGAAGTTCTTCAAGCAAGTGCTCCGGACTGGAGATGGGGAAGAGTGGGCCTCAGAGGGGCTTCAGCTGTAAGCATACACGGTGGGGTCGATCAGATCTTCATGAGGATCAGTGCTGAGTCCAGAGCTGGGGCATCTGCCCCCGAGATGACTAGACTTGATACGGGAAAAAGACTGTACACGCATCAGCAAAGACAAAAAGACTCAGTGCGTCTTCAAGTACCTGGAGTGGCATCGTCTCCTGCACCCATATCTGCTCCTACTTGGGCGTACTGTCCTGAAGGCATCTGAGGATAGCTTTGAGGATGAGAGGCGGCCTGTTTCACATCCCTCATTGCTGAGCGTTTGCAGCACCAGCCAGCGTTTCTTCAAGTACTCCAGAGGGATGTGCCAACGCGGGCGGCAAGATGCCTTCCTGGAGGTCATCCTTGTCCTGAGGAAGCCACCGGAGGCTGCGTTTGGCACTGAGGAGAAGACTGTGTCACAAGCATCGACAGAGAAAGCACACATCTAAGAGTCTACCATTCTGCCGAGCGCCGTGGCGTGGGGAGGATGCCGAGACCCGCGGCTGTCCTCTAACTCCGGGCTTGCTCCAGGGAGGTTTGGATGGCTGGGCTGGATACCAAGAAGCGGTTTACCATCCCACATACATATTCAAAATGTATGTGGGACGGTAAACCATTTCTTCAAGTACCGCACGAAGGTGGTGGTGGCTGCAAGAAAGCTCCTGTCCACAAAGTTGCCTGATGAAGGCGCCTCTTCTAGGCTGCATTTGATGCTGACAAGAAGCAGGTCGTGGTGTCAGTACTGAGTAAGCGTTGCACAGTCAACCACGACATCGAACGCCATGGAATGGCTCTGATTCCAGACAGAATCAAGGTCTCCTCCCCAGAAATGGTGAGATTTCCCAAGGCAGAACTCAGTTTAAGAAGAGCGCGATTATGCCATTTTGCATCATGCAGAAAAACACATGCCATACAGAAAGCCACCTCTTCGGGCATCGTGGAGAAGCCCCGATGGTGGGTCCGATGGTGCCTCCCAGAAGACAGCGTTGTTCCCAGTAGCCTCGGGGATGGATTTGATACTGAGGGTTAGTGGACCGTGTTACATACGTCACAGATAAAGCGTACGCTATACGGTCTACTATCTCTCCAAGTACCACACAGAGACGCCGAGGACAAACGCTCAGGACACATCCAGAAAGCCTCCAAGGCCTTGAGCTGGGTGGAACCAGAAGGCAGGTCGAGCACAACACATGCATCATGCGACAAGCACACACAGGCCAGGAGTCTCGTCTTCACGGTCAGGGGTTGACACGGACGTTCGGAGCAGTGGCTCTTCCCCAAAACTGGCAACTCCTCCAGGAAGCCCTCCAAGGCTGAAAGTCCCACTGAGAAGAAGTGGGCGATGCTATGGATTTCATCATTCCGTAAATACTGATTCGGTGCCTGCCATGTACCAGGCATTGTGCTGGGTCTGAAGGGGTGGGCAGGTGGGAGGGAAGACATGGCACGTGGCTAACAGAGCTGGTCGGGGGAGTGGAGAGAAAATCAGAAATACAAAACGGCCCATGTGCAACTGAAGAACATTTGTCTAGTTACACGGACCAGCCCGAGCAGACAGTACCAGGGCACAGTCTTACCTATTAGTGAGCTCCAGTCTTGGGCATTTAAAAAAAGTGTCATAAGGCCATATCTGCCTCAATATCAAGGGCATTTCCAGGAGGTCCTCTTAGGTTGGATTAGATTCTGAGCAGTAGCCACCAGGCCATCTTCATGAACAAAGCAGGAGTTGTTTTGGTCAACCGCCTACCCATGGTTGGAACCAATATCTCCTTCCCAGACTTGGCCCTGCCTCTGGAAAACCCTTCGAGATGGAACGTAAGACGGATCGGAGACGGGCGTCAGTATAAACAGAAAACTTCAACACGGAAGGCGACTCTTCAACACCACACAGCAGAATGAAGGACGGACCGGTGGGACCCCCTGAAGGTGGTATTGGCTCCACAGAGCCCGCCAAAGCTGGCCAGGCTGCTGCGGAGTGGCAGCCCATGTCACACAAATCCCTCCTTTCGCACGGGCCACACGGCAAACCATCTCTTCCAGAACCACGGCTGAGGCTGGAACAGGCGTCTTGGCCCCAAGTTGCATCACTTGCAGAAAACTCCCCAGAGAGTGTATTCAGTGCCCAGAAAAGACAGGCCTTGCTGCACAAGTCAGGCGTCAACCATGGGCCGCAGCAACTGCCGTGGAGCAGTGCTGAAGCTAAGCCCAGTGTTCTCTTCCCTGAAGTTGGCAACACCTCCAGGATGCCCTCCGAGGATGGATTGGATACTGAGAGTTAGTGGACCATGTTACATAGGTCAGAAATCATAACGCCTACGTTCCATAGTCTACCACCTCTTCAGGAACCACGGAACGGTGCCGACCCCAGAACCAGGGCCTTGCCCCTGACGTTGGCGTCACTTCCAGAAAGCTTTCTGAGGCCTGATTTGGCATTGGAAGCAGGCACATGGCAAACATATACAACCCTCCTCAAATGTGGGGGAATGGCATTGATGGGGGAAGGGTGCCTCTACCCTACGTGGTAATTCCTCCAGGAAGGCCATGCCAACTTGGAAAGACTGCGCAAAGGCAAACTGTGCAATGCTGACCACGCTTTGGCCATTATGTGGGCAACTATCTCTTCGTCAAGATAAAGGGCAGTGCTTTGTACTAAACGGTACACTCTAAGAGCACAGTCCATCACACGGCTTCCCAAGCTCACCAAGTTCTGATGGTCCTCACCGTGCACTAGACCACCCTTGGAGACTCAAACCACAGAGCTGAGTGAGTAGTGCATTCCTACAACTCCCGATCGATCTCTGCACCTCCTCAAGGAGGTCTTCCTTGATTTTCTCCATCTCCTTTCATGGCACAACTATCCCATGTGAATGGGGTGCAAAGCAATGATTGGTTAGCCTCCAGGGAAGGGGCAAGGGCAGGCCCCTCAGCAGCCCTGCAGGAGGGCACAGTTGTCCTCTATAGCCCTGAGGCCCAGTGTAGACTGGGTCTTGCAACCCGGTTGCTGAAGTCCTAACTCCTTAGGAAGTCATCCAAGGCATCATTCTCCCCTGCTCCCTCCATGCGTGAGCTAGTCTAGTCTCACAGACTGCTCTCCACAGCTGTGTACTGTCCACATGCCTTTGCTGGCACTACTCCTCCCCCCAGAGTTCACGTCTGCTGACACATCTCTCAAGCCCAACCAAATGGCAGTTCCTCCATGAGCCCCTCGGCCAACTCAGGCCTTTGCATCGCTGATGCTCCGCAGCGCCCTGCCTGCCCACTCCTCCAGCCCACTCACATTTTCCATGTGGTCACTCATAGAAATAAACTTGTGTTTACCGAACACCTGTCAGGTGCTGGAGCTAGACCAGTGAATAAGACACAGTCTGTCTGTAGCTTCCAGCATAGTAGGGGAAAGCAATAGAAAACAGCTATTGCAGAGAATTCATTTCAAAATTTGAGGAGGCCAAAGTGTTGTGAAGGAGCAGAGAGCATTTAACAAGAGGCTCTCGCCAATCAGGGGAAACTTCTCAGAAGTTTAGATTAGAAGATGAAGGATGAGGGGACTAAGCCATGAAGAGAGAGGACAAGAATGGACAATGTAGAGTAAAAGCAGAGGAGCAGATGGAGCCTGGACTGGATGGAGCACAGGCCAGATGAACACGGTCGGGGTGGAGAGTGGACTGGATGGAGTGTGAACTGGATGGAGTAGTGGTCGGGGTGGGGCGTGGATTGGATGGAGCATGCTCTGGGTGGGTCACAGTCTGGATGGGGAATGTGGACTGGATGAGGTGTGGACTGGAAGGAGTAGTGGTCTGGATGGAGTGTGAACTGGATGGGGCATGGTCTGGATGGGGCATGGTCTGGATGGGGCGTGGTCTGGATGGGGAGTGGTCTGGATGGGGCATGGACTGGACGGGGCGTAGACTAGACAGGGTGTGGTCTGGATAAGGTGTGGTCTGGATGGGGTGTGGTCTGGATAGGGTGTGGACTGGATAAGATGTGGACTGGATGGGGTGTGGGCTGGATGGGGTGTGGACAGGATGGGGTGTGGTCTGGATAAGGTGTGGACTGGATAAGATGTGGACTGGATGGGGTGTGGTCTGGATAAGGTGTGGACCGGATGGGGTGTGGTCTGGATAAGATGTGGACCGGATGGGGTGTGGACTGGATAAGATATGGACCGGATGGGGTGTGGACTGGATAAGATGTGGACCGGATGGGGTGTGGACTGCATAAGGTGTGGACTGGATAAGATGTGGACTGGATGGGGTGTGGTCTGGATGGGGTGTGGACTGGATAAGATGTGGACTGGATAAGGTGTGGACTGGATGGGGTGTGGTCCGGATAAAGTGTGGACTGGATGGGGTGTGGACTAGAGAAGGTGTGGACTGGATAAGGTGTGGACTGGATAAGGTGTGGAATGGATGGGGTGTGGACTGGATGGAGCATGGAAACTGAGAGTATCCATGTGAATTGAGTGTGGGGAGCCAGAAATGTGCTAGAAAGAAGTCTGAGGAAGTAGATCATTCAGGACCTTAAAACAAAAGTAAAATTCTGGACTTCTCCTCAGCCTATGGGGAAGCCATTATTAGTTGACAAAGGACACAGTGAGCTTCATATTTTTATGATTTCTCTGGCTGATGTGAAAACAAAGCGTTGCTGGGAGTAAGAGCAGGAAAAAAAAGAGTGCAGGGGCACGAAGAGAGGATGGTAGGAGCGTGGAGACAGGAAAGCCGCCACGTTTCAGAATGTCGAGGGTCACCAGATGAGGACCAAGTGCTGGCGGGGCACACACAGTTTTAAGTGTGCTGAGGTTGAAGGGCCACCAGGAAATCCTCGCCGAGGTTCTGAGCAGCAGTTGCTGGAGCCCCCGCTGATGTGCGCCTAGCTCTCTGGGTGGAGTGGCAGGTTGGAAGCTAAACAGAGTGAGACACAGAGAAGCCACCGAGCAGACGGCAGCTAGATGCGGAGAGCTAAAGTGGATTCTTGAGGTCTGTAAACGTAAAGGGATTAGAACGTGGTAAGAGCCAAGGTGGAGGCTCCAGTGGGAGGGAACTCACTCAGATCACCCCTTGGTATGGGAACTCCTCTGGGGCAGGAAGGGGCTGCACTGGCCTCAGCTTGGTACCCCCAATGCCCAGCACAGGCAGTGCCCGCCACAGCATTGTGAGGAAGGAAGGAGTACAAGATACAGACCCCAAAAGCATCCGTGTCCTCCTGGAGAAAGTGGCCTGGGTCCCCACTAGCTTCCTGGGTGCCTAGAGAAGTGAGCAGACCCACCTTCCCACCCAGCCTCCCAACACAGCAGACTTGGGCCAGGAAGTTCCTGCTGACCGCAGGTGGCGGGCAGCCCGTGTCACTCCCCAGGCCCCGGTCACTGTTGCAGTCCCTCATCCATCCATTCTTGCAAAGGTGCGCAGATTCATCCACTCCTCCACACCCTCCTCTCCCTCAGAAATCCTTCGCAGAGTCATCCCCTCCTCAGCTACGCTCCTCTCACTGGCTCGCCCAGGTGCACTCTTGGATACCCAACCATGGATGCATTTTCTAGCATCTGCCCTGTGCAGAGGCTGAGGCTGACTCAGTGCTCCTGCCTTCCAGGGGCTCACGGGCTGGATAGGGGAAAAACAGATACTCAACCCACATGACACTGATCCGTGAATTCAGAAGTGCACAAAGTAGTAGGATTCAAGGTCTATGCAATCTATGGTCCAGAAAGAGTAAGGAGCCCCACCTATTGTTGGGGGGTGGGGGCAGACCACAGAGGCAGAGAGAGGCCATTTGTGCCCCCCAAAGCATATGGCACAGGACTGGGGGGATGGTGAGTAGAGGAGGCAGGGAGAAAACCCACGACACCTTACTTAGCATTTGGGAGGGCGTAACAGTGGGAGGAAAGGGAGGAAGCAGATGAATATTAAACTTAATTATTCCACACAGGGCAAAATCAGAGAATACGATTTCATTTGTTACCATAGAGAAATAATGGATGTTAAGTGTAGTCCTTTAAAAAATTGAAATGTTAGCACCAGCAGACACAGAAGCTGGTTATGTACTTTCTGAATCACAGAGAAAATTAAAAGTGAAAAAAATGTAGTCTCCGTGATATAACAAAAGATAGCAGGGAAGAAAGGATGAAGAAAAAAAACAAGCACCTAGTACAATTTTTTTTTAAAGCACAAACGTGACAGTTAAGGACAAAATGTAAATGGGTGACACACCCTTTAAACAAGAATGCTCGGTGTGGGTCAGAAGACTCAAACTGAAACTGTATGTTGTGTATCAGAGAAACGACTGAAATAAATGAACTCAAGAAAACTGAAAGCCAAGGGATGGTGCAGATCAACAGCAGGGCCTCAACTTCCATGCACCGAATCCCAGGCAGCCCACGCCATCATGCACTGACACCCCCAAAACCACGGAATGCAGACAGCAGCTGCCAGCCAGCAGTCAGTGGCACCCCCAGTTTTGCATCCATAGCCATTTTTTTTTCAGTTTGCTTGTGCCATTATTTAAGTATTTCTTTGCAGAGGCTCTCAGTGGGTATTCTCAAGGACATCTGGGGTCCCCCAGAGCATTTGAAGGAGGGTGAGCAGCACCAACAGCTTGGGGTCACTGCACAGTCACAACAAGGCCGCCTGACTTAATCTCTATTACTTACTGGACTTCTGGGTAATATTAGGTCTGAATAAAGGGTTTGGCTGCCTTTGAAAACCAGTATTTAATTACACTTCGCTCCCATTGTTTTATAAATACGTGGAAAATGGAAAAACAAGGTTGCTGACCACTGTGGTAAGAGCACAGGTCTCCCTTATACTTAGGAAATTAGTATAAACATGGAAATCGTTAGGCGGACCCAACATGGCTAGTCTTTGGCCCCAGTAACTAAATTTAAGGCAGTTGACTGCATGTTTGAAAAGAACAAAACTAAAGCGCGTGCATGGAACGGTAGGCATGGCCTGGAGTACTGAGCTCTCAAGGAGCAACGTTCTTTGGAACACGCAATTCTCCGGTTCAACTTGCAAACAACACTTTGCCTTCATTACAGGTTTCCAGAAACAATTACATGAGAAAGTGAGGTTCTGTAGCTTAAAAACACAAATGAAAAGAAGACAGATGTGCTTCTGTGATTTCAAGTCATGAAATGCCTCTCAGAGAGGGAAGGGATTTCTACGACAGAGCACTCACGAACATCTGCATTAGAAGTAAAATAGCACCCAAAATAGGAGAAGTAAGAGACAGTTTCCAAAACTCTTTCAGTCCTAAAAACGTCAAATAGGTAAAAAGTAAATGATAAAAATACCTCAAATCTAGAAGCAACAACGAGCTTAATGGAAAATGAGAAAAACAGGAAAGCGCCCACCTCATCAACGTTAGGTCACACTGTCCAAAAGGCTCTAACCGCTGTAATGAAACAAGCGAAACCCAGGTAAGTCTCATAAACTCTTAGACTGGGATTCAAAATACGGTTGCTTATAGATTACGTAATTCTTTACTAAGAAAATCCAAATAAACACTGAAAAGTTAATAAAACTAAATGTCTTTACATCAAAATCCATACCTTATAAACAAGGAGTACATCTTACTTTTAAAGGCCCACAAAAAACATTTACGAAATCGATCATATTATGCATGAAAAAGACATCAATAAATTCCCCCAAAGTAGAATTTATGTGTCCACATTCTCAAGCCACAAGAAAAGATAACCACGAATGAATTAAAAGTATAAACGACGTACAACTTAAAAACATTAGAAATGAGTTTTTTAAAATCAGCTCTACTTTTGCACATTTAACTCAGGTAATCATTTCTTTCATAACAAGAAGAAATAAGAAGCCTTATAACACATATTTTAAGGTCCCGAAGACTACATATTAAAACATGTGAAAATGCAGTCAAAATTGCAAACAGAAGCAGGTTCATATTTTCATTATTAAAGAAGAATAACAATAGGGCATATATGGACAAATCCATAAAACAAACTTAAAGAAAGCAGAAGAAAGAAATCAGTAAAGACAGATATGATTTAACTTGAACACAGGCACACAAAAACTGGTTGAACTGACAAGTTATCCCAAGAACAGATTCTTTGAAAAACCTCTAAAATAGATATTCTTCTAGCTCATCTAGTAACAGAGAGATAAAGTATGCATATACAAAATTAAGAATGACAAAAGTGATTTAATCATAGAAATAAATTAAAATTCTAGTATAAAAATACTACTTATAACCCTATGTGAATAAATGTTTAAATCTCAGAAAAATGGATTATTTTCTAGGATAAATAATATCTAAAAACATGTGCCAGAACCAGTGCAAGGTGCTCTCTTAATCCTCACACAGGTCCTCTTAGGGCTTTTGCAGGCTTTTGTGTTAATCACTTAACAAACGAGGAAACTAACACCTAGGGAAGTGACACAGGTTCCTCAGCACATAGAAAACGAGAGAGCCCAAATCTTAAACTCGATTCGTCTGATTCCAGTGCCTGCGCATTTAAACACTGAGCTATATTAGAAAAAGAAGCAAAAATTCTAAAGATGTAGAAAACCTAAAGAATCCAATAAATACAGAAGAAATAAGAGACGTTGCCAAAGACTTATCCCAGGATAGTTACATAGGTGAGTTCTTTCAAGCTTTCATGGACTAAAACATTCAAATGATGCATATATGGTACAGAACACAGGAAAAGATGGAATGTTCCCTAATTCATTTTACAAAGTCAGCATAACTTTGACACCAAAATTCAACAACAAATAGATCTGGAAAATTCTAAATGAAATATTAGCCTAGCAAATCTTGTAGTATATTAAAACAACAATACACCATGATCAAGCAGAATTCAATCCAAAAATGTTTCAAAGTTATGAAACATGATTTTAGTTTATTTTATCAACAGATCAACAGAGAAAAACAACATGAATATCTCTACAGATGTCAAAGAAGCATTTCATAAAATTCTAACGCCAATACTGATTTCAAAGTCTCATTTAAAGTCTAATATAAACTCAGAATAAATACTTCATTTATTTAAAAAATCTGAACTAAAAAATGATTTGCAACCATACTTAAGTGAACCAGAGGCAAGACAAGATTTCTGTTCTCAAGAACAGAATGTTTTAGAAGATCTAGCCAATGCTATAAGACAAGAAAAAGACATAGATGAGATAAAATGACAGATAAAAATTGCATTATATAGATATGAATTGCTCTTTTTTTTTTTTTTTTTTTTTGAGACAGAGTTTCACTCTTGTTGCCCAGGCAGGAGTCCAGTGGCACAATCTCAGCTCACTGCAAGCTTCACCTCCTGGGTTCAAGAGATTCTCCTGCCTCAGCCCCTCGAGTAGCTGGCATTACAGGCACCCGTCACCATACCCAGCTATTTTTTTTTTTTTTTTTTTGTAGAGATGGAGTTTCGCCACGTGGGCCAGGCTGGTCTCGAACTCCTGACCTCAGGTGATCCACCCACCTTAGCCTCCCAAAGTGCTGGGATTACAGGAGTGAGCCATCACGCCTGGCCATGAATTACTCTTTACCTAGAAATTCCAAAACACTTAACTAGAAGCTTGCAGAACAAATCAGAGAATTCCATAAGATGAACAGTAATAATGAATATATAGACACTTTCCTACGTACCAATAACAACCAGTTAGAAAATATAAAGAAAATGGATCAAATTCACAATAGAAGCCATATTTCATTCCTTGACATAAGAACAACAAATCTTGAATTTGTCAAATTTGACAATTTATGAATATATATGTACATAAAACTAATAAAATCATGCAAAGCCTGTTTCAAAAAATATCAGCTTTCCTTAAAATTGACAGTTTTATAAAGTTCCACACAGTATTCATAAAGAATGTTTTTAACTTCACAACATCACTACAGTTCATCTGAAAGAATATACAAATAAGACTAACAGAGAAAATCTTGAAAAATGAGAATTAAGGAAGACTATTGCTACTGAGTAATAACACATTTTAATAACACGATATATTAAAACAAAGCAATGACAAACCAGTGCATAATAGAAAACCAGAGCAAGAACCCAAACTATTAAAGTGTCTAGCATGTAGTAAATGTGGAAGTGGAACAAAGTTATTTCTCACAATAATTAAGTTGATAAGTAGAGACTTAAATATAAAAGATGAAATCATAAAAGAACTCAAAAAAATTACAGCTCAGTTTGGGAAAGGGCTTTCTGAGCTAAAAGAAAAATGCAAATGAAGAAACACTAAGAAAAAATTAATGATAAATTTTTAGAACATAATAACTTTTAAAATAAAAAAATATGAACAAAATGGAATGGGAAATGAAAAAGTGGGAGAGCCTGGTAATATATGATAGAAAAGAGTCATCATTCTTGTTAAAAAGGCCTTACAAAATCAAAATTAAAAATGAACACACCAATAAAGCAAAATGGGTAAACAACTTCCAGTTCAAAGTGGTAAACTGAATGAAGCTTGGCTACTCTGCCAGGAGAAAAACAGTTCAAAAAACCTATTATTATTATGAGAGAGATTAAAGAAGCAATTGCATTCATAAAACAAATGTAATATTTAGAATATAATTTAAAAATTAAAAATTAGAAATATGAAAGCAGAAATGAAAATAGTTAAAACAAAGATAGGGAAATCCCTTTTAGAAACAGAACAAGAATATTTAAAGTTGAAAATCAAAGGAACAATATGGGAATATTAGAAAACTAGTCAAGGAGTTCCAATATACAAAATATAGAAATGCTAGGAAGAGAGGATAGGCTCAGTGGCTCACGCCTGTAATCCCAGCACTTTGGGAGACCAAGTGGGTGGATCACTTCAGGTCAGGAGTTCAAGACCAACATGGTGACCCCCTTGGCCAACATGGTGAAACCCCATCTCTACCAAAAATACAAAAATTAGCCAGGTGCAGTGGCACACACCTGTAATCCTAGTTACTTGGGAGACTGAGGCGGGAGAATTGCTTGAACCTGGGAGGCAGAGGTTGTGGTGAGCTGAGATTGTGCCACTGCACTTCAGCCTGGGCAACAGAGTGAAACTCCCTCAAAAAAAAAAAAAAGAAAGAAAGAAAGAAAGAAAAAGAAAAAAAGAAATGCCAGGAAGAGAAAACAAATGTGAGGAAATGATCCAACCGGTTGTTCAAGACAAGTTTCTACAACTGAAGGACAAGTGTCTTCAGATTAAAAGAACCTGGAAAAATGGATAAACATAGATCTACATCAAGACAAAAACACGTGAAATTTTAAAATGTTGGAAGACAACAAGAAAGTTCTACAAGTTCCAGAAAGGAAGAAAACAAATCACATAGAAGGGATGAGGAATCACTAAGACTTAAGACCTCTCACCAACAGCACTGAAAGTCACAAGATAATGATTCATGCTTTCAAAATCTGAGCCAAAATAAAAGGTTTCCAACTTCGAATTCTATACCCAACCAAACTTTCAATGTCAATGTGGACTAGACGTTTTCCTTTTTAGAGGTGAAAGGTCTCTAAAAATTTACCTTCCATTAAGCATTTCTACAGAAACTGCTAGAGGATGTGCTCTAGCCAAACAAGGGAGTAAGCCAAAAAGGATGATAACATAGAATCTACAAAAACAGGTAATCTATAAAATCCAGCTAAGGAGAGAGGCTCGAAGGCATCCTCAGAAGGAGAATACAAAGAGATTCTAAGATGGTGTCCAGAAGCCTAAAGATTATCCAGTTCAAAACAAAACCAGCCAGAAGGCTCTAGGAAGATATTTCTAGATAGGATAAAACATTTAAAAAAAATTTAAAAATAATGTGTTTGAATATATTGAGAGGCTAGGAATAATAAATCAGCTAGGCTTATAAAAAACCAACCAATCAAAGAGAAAAAAAATACAAGATAATTATTAACTCCAAAAGAAAAAATAGTCATGAAGAAAAGGTAAATCGTAGTGCTATGTTGCTCAGATTTCAGCAGTGCTTACACTCTCATAAAAGAGTGAACTCTGAATTTGGATCAAACCCAAACTATGTACTAAACATATTGAGGATGGTGCACAGGAAGAAGAAAGGTGGGGGCAGTGAGACCAAGGAGTCAAATCCTCATCTTCTACAGTCGCAAAGTCAAGATAATGCCTGAGCCTCAAAAAAGAAAAAGAAAATCAAGAAGTAGAAGAGAAAAACAATGCGACTTAGATATACAGACGTAAATATCAAGAGAATCAGTGAAAGGAGTTAGAAACTATTGGTTCCACTAAGCAGAAATTAGGATGGAGCTGGGAGGGCTGGAGGCCTGATCCTGATGCTCTGCAAGGATCCTGTAGAACTCTTTTGACTCTTAAACAATGCATATGCATGACTTTGACCAAAATAAAAACTAAATGAAAAATGAAAAGAACCTGAACTGGCAATTCAGATACAGATAACCAAAAAAGATAGGGGGAAATGTTCTTTATCACAGGTAATAAAACAATTGCCAATGAAAAGAGCGAAATGCTGTGTTTTGACAAATTGACAAAGGTAATCAATCTTGATCATTACCAGAGAAACAGGTACTTCTTAAACTAATTCTGAGAACGTAAGTTGATACAAACGTTAAGAGGGCAATTTGGCCATAAAACGTTCACAGCTTTTGACACGACATTTCACATTTAGAATGAACTGCAGAAGATGAATCAGACATGTACGTGACAATGAATAAACAGATGTCTGCCCCAACTTACAGAATCCAACTTCTAAATGGATCTAAATACTCAATAAAAGCAAACCAATTAAATTAATTACAGTATAGCCATTTGCTAGAATCCTATGTAACCATTAAAAAGCACAAGATAAGAAATTACTTAATGGCATAGGAAATGTTCAGGATATGTAATTAGTGGAAATAAAAGACAGGATGGCAATGATGAACTCAATTAAGCACGTACAGCCACATACACACCTAATTTATAGAAGAAAACAGAAGGCAGAGGCTGGCCACCAATACGTCCGCAATGGTGATCTCTCAGTGGGGGAACTAGGGAGATTCTTGCCCTTACACTTGTTTAATATTTCCATATTTTTCAAGCTTTTTATAATAAACACGTATTCCTTTTTTAATGGGAAAAATATTTTTTAAAATTACGTGCAATAAATGTTAGCCATTAGCTTAGGTTGTTTTATGGGGAAAACGTACGTGATCCCCGCTTATCGCACTCTCCATTACAGTAATGAATTAATAGAATGCAGTTAGCTACATAATTTTTAAAAGAGCCTTCGGGCAGGAGTGTGAACGTCACCCTGAGCCCCATCTCAAGCTGGCATCTGGTCAGCTGCAAAGTCAACACGCCTCCCTCCACTTAGGTGGGACCAGAGATAAAGGGCTTCTCTAGCCAGCCCTGCCCACGCAGAGAAGCAGCTGTGAGCAGTGACCCAGCCTCTGCTTGCTAATGTTCTTGGTGAGAAGCACATGCATTCCGGCCCCTCTCTGAGGCCATCACAAGCGCTCCAGCCTGTCACAAAGCCCGTCTTTGATTGCCTATCCTCTAGTCCGAGTTTGGCCCTCAGTCGCAGGTACACAAGTATTTCAGAGCGGAACCAGGAAAAGCAGAACTCACCCAGCAACACACATGCTGAGCCCATCACCATCGTCCTCTGGAAGCCTGGCTCAGCCACTGCACCTTCACAGGCTGCGGGCAGGAGGACCTGGCCACATTCACTGAGAGGGTACTCTGGGAATGGCAAGCTGGGTCGGGGCTGGCTCCTGCCCTCCGGGTGCATGGAAGTCAATGTGAAATGCACAGCTATGGAACAGCACATGGGGAGTGATGAATGGGTCACTTGAATGGGTCTGGAGAAGGGCTGGGGGTGTCGGGAGATCTCGAGACTGATAGACATGATGGGAGGTGTGAATTGAGGAATTACAAGTAAGGCTGGAGCAAGAGAGGAAAAGGAAAGGACACAGGACCGATGGGATAGAGTGGCTTCGTGTACCACGAGCTGCGCTCACAGAGGGGTTTAAGTGGCGCCGGGTAAGTGGGCACGTCACCCATAGGATGCCACCAGAGATGAGGCAAGCAAGCAGGATGAGGGCATCCAGCTAAGCCAGAGAGGGAGGATGGGGGCTGACCAGCCAGGGGGCAACTGGAAGGAAGCGAGGAGGAGAGACACGCAGGGCGCCATGCTGATGGGACTTGGTGACAGATTGCTCCTGGACGGTGCAGGGGAGGAAGAAGATGCAGCCGACCTTGGTTTCAGGATTACTGAGGCCATTCATTGAGATAAAGGAGCATGGGGGTGGGGGGTGCATAGAGGTTTGACCAAGTAGAGCAATGCGTTGAGGGTTACAACAGTCAAGTCACCGCCGTTGTTATTGTGACTATCACTGTCCTCAAATTCAAAAATACACACAACCAGACTAACTACAGTCTTTATTCCGACACCAATCAACATGAGTCCGTGAGGGCTCTATTTTAGTATCTTCATTTAGCTTGTTAAGGATTCAGTGTCCATGCATAAGCCCACCCTCCAACCCACAACGAGAAGAGTAACTGTCACTTATGTCCACTTGTTCTCCTCCCTGTGCCGGGTCAATGTCCCATACAGCCCTGTGGGCCTGGTGTTTCCCGCTGGCTCTTCCTTCTGAGGCTCTGATAGCCACTGGCTATGCCCCGATCCTGGATTCGGGAGCTGTGCTTTGCATGGCCACTGCCTTGCTCATAGCAGTAGAGTTCCTTCCACACCAATCTCGGCCCAGGAACTGACTCAGCCAGGCTGTCCTTGCTGGGAAAAAAATGGGCTGGTATTAGTGACAGATGAGCCCCCAATGGGGACTGTCCCTGAGGTCGTGGAAGCAGGAACTTGGAGGCAAGTGAGTGGGTACCAAAGTCAAAGCTCTAGGGTTGAGGGCAAGCCTGGGCAGCTGAGAGCAGCCCCTGCGCCCACGCCAGAGAAGGAAGAGGGCATCCTGCTGGCTGGGCCAGGAGCACGGCTCTGAGCTCTGCAGCCCACATGTTGTGTGAATTTGGAAACAAGCTGTTCAGGGTGACTGTCTGGAGCAGGACAGGAGTTTTCCAGATGCTTTGCTGCAGGGCTTTGTGAAAAATTACCAAATTGGTTAACTCGGCCAGGAAAGTTTGGTAAGCTCTTTTGTCCTGATGAGCAAACCATGAACATGTGCTCCGGTGCGCTCAGGATGGAAACCTCTCACGTGCAAGAGGCCCTGACCCAGGCTCACAGATGGAGACAAGGCAACCAGCCTCTGGGGTCAGAGCCGCTGCCAGCTTCTGCTTTGAAGCCCTGCCCGTGCGTCCCAGGTACGGTGAGCAGCACTGGAGGCAGGTGTGGGGACGTGAGCTGCACCCCAGACTTGATGCAGGCCTGGGCTGTCTGCACTCATCTGAGCCTCAGTTTCTTTCTCTGCAAAGAAAGCCAGTGACGCCCCCTGCAACACTGGGAGGCTTCAGCAAAGTGGCCGGTGTGGCAGCACAGACTCCCCCATGTCCGGGAAGCAGGGAGGGAGGGACAGCTCCCGGGGGCCTGCAGGGGTGGGCTGCGGAACTGGAAGGACCTCTGCCTCCCTCGCTTCCAGCTCACAAGCCTCATTTTTTTTTTCTTTTTCTTTTCTTAGAGATAGGACCTTGCTCTGTCACCCAGGCTGCAGTGCAGGGACACAAAGCCATGCTAGAAAAGTGGGGGCGTGGGCATCCAAGGGCCCCAGAGACCCTCCCACCTCAGCCTCCTGAGTAGCTGGGACCACAGGCATGCACCACCACACCCAGCTCATCTTTTCAGCTTTTGTAGAGACGGGGTCTTGCTATGTTGTCCAGGTTGGTCTCTTGGCCTCAAACCATCTTCCCACCTGGGTGTCCCAAAGTGCTGAGATTATAGGCATGAGCCACCATACCTGGCCCTCACAAATCTCATTTCTTAAAGCTCAATTCCCTAGCAAGGCTTGGTTTTCCTGCTCATCCCAGCCTTTGTCACACACCCTACTCTGTCTCCTGTTCCTCACGGTACAAATCCAAACCCAGGCCACACAGCCACAGTCCCCGAGAAAGGATGGCAAGGAGGAAGCCTGGGAGGAGAAGCCAGGAGGTCTTTAATGCAGCAGCATGGGACCAGAGGCCCCGGGTGGTCCTTGGCACCCAAATCCATGGCTTTAGAGGGGTCCCCCTTTGGGAACTCTCCTCTCCAATATGGCTTCTCCAACTCTGATGAGCACCCACAGCTGAATAAACAGCTGGGCCAACTGGGGCATTAAATCTTTGGATTTGTGGCCTGCCAAGCAGTGGGGTTTTGCAGAGAGCAGGGCGTTGGGGGGGGCGAGGCAAAGGGAATGTATAGGACAGCTGGGCGTGAATGAGAGGGGCGAGAGGCCAGGGTCACAGAGGACCGGGAACCCCAGGACAGAGGGATTCAGTTAAGCAGCCCTTTACGAAGTCTGAACTCTGGCCTGGGGTTCCCCTGAGAACCTCACAGGAGAGTCCATCAATAAATGAGGCCAGGAGCCCAGCAGCACGGGGGCGGGGGGCAGTGCGGGGGCAGCTGGGGCAAGGGATGCTACAGCAGGGAAACGTGTGCCCAGGTCAGTCTTTGTCCCCTCTGGGCGGCAGCCAGCAGCGCCGGCTGGCAGGGGCTAGCTGGGGTCACCGACTGCTGCCAGTACCAGAAGCATCTGTCGGGACGGGGTCTGGGCCTGCCGCAGGAGCAGGGCTGTCTTTTATTTTACCGTGTTGAAAAATACTTGCTGGTAGGAGAAGCCTCAAATCCAAGGACAAAGAACATATCACCAAATGGCCCCAAAATTACAATGAGCATCAGGAGCTCTGATGGACGGGGTAGAGGCGAATGCAGACGGGGTGGAGGCGAATGGGGACGGGGCGGAGGCGAATGGGGACGGGGCGGAGGCGAATGGGGACGGGGCGGAGGCGAATGAGGGGGTGGAGGTGAATGGGGATGGGGTGGAGGTGAATGGGGTGTGGAGGTGAATGGGGGGTGGAAGTGAATGGGGGAGTGGAGCTGAATGGGGATGGGGTGTAGGTGAATGGGGTGTGGAGGTGAATGGGGTGTGGATGTGAATGCAGATGGGGTGGAGGTGAACGCGGATGGGGTGGAGGCAAATGGGGACGGGGCGGAGGCGAATGGGGATGGGGTGGAGGCGAATGAGGGGGTGGAGGTGAATGCGGACGGGGTGGAGTTGAATGGGGACGGGGTGGAGGTGAATGGGGACGGGGTGGAGGTGAATGGGGACGGGGTGGAGGCGAATGAGGGGGTGGAGGTGAATGGGGACGGGGTGGAGGTGAATGGGGATGGGGTGGAGGTGAATGGGGACGGGGTGGAGGCGAATGAGGGGGTGGAGGTGAATGGGGACGGGGTGGAGGTGAATGGGGACGGGGTGGAGGTGAATGGGGACGGGGTGGAGGCGAATGAGGGGGTGGAGGTGAATGGGGACGGGGTGGAGGTGAACGGGGTGTGGAGGTGAATGGGGTGTAGAGGTGAATGGGGTGTGGAGGTGAATGGGGGGGTGGAAGTGAATGGGGGAGTGGAGGTGAATGGGGATGGGGTGGGGTGAATGGGGTATGGAGGTAAATGGGGTGTGGAGGAGAATGGGGTGTGGAGGTGAATGGGGATGGAAGTGAATGGGGGGGAGGTGAATGGGGACAGGGTGGGGTGAATGGGGACGGGGTGGGGTGAATGGGGACGGGGTGGGGTGAATGGGGACGGGGTGGGGTGAATGGGGTGTGAAGGTGAATGGGCATCAGAGTGGAGACAGCTTTCCTCTCTCTAGGGGCCAGTTCGGTGAGGGCAAGGGATTCTTGCCATCCTCCCTCTCCCATTTCGCAGATGGGAAACAGCCTGAGCTGGGCTGTCACTGGCTCCGGCTAAAGGCTCCAATGAAGACAGGGAGGAAATGTCTCTTCATGAAGGTCACTGGAGGACACTGCGGTCCCCTTCAGGCCGGAGAAGCAGGTGGAGGGGACATGTGAATGCCACAGACAAGCGTGGCTCACCCCACATGGAGAGTGACTCCTTCTATGTGCGGGGCTGCGGGACATTTGGCGTTTTGTGAGATGCCTTCATGCGAGCAGAGGGTGATGCTCACCTCGGACCGGGAGTGAGCCCGAGTTCTGCCGGCGCGGTCTCTGGCTGGCAGACTGTGCACGCACTCCACCGGGGCAGGGGACACGCACATGCACTTGCCATCAGTGCATGGCCACAGCACACACCAAGAGTTTACAGAATAAACAAATGAAATGTACTTCCCTTTTACAGCGGAGGGACACGAAATTTACATGGTTCTGGCAACTTAACCAAGGGAAGACAGAAACCGGTATCTTTCCTGGCAGAGAACAGAAAAAAGAAATCAGAAGAGAATAAGACACCTTGAATCCTCCTGTCCCAGGGGCTGGTCCAGGTAGTGTCCACCCACGGAGGACAGCAGGGGCAGGGGACAGCCAGTTGTGAGGACACCAGCACTGAGAACCTGGCATCCAGGCACCCTAACCCTTTGTTTTCTGCCATCCCCCAGCCCACTGCATCTGTGATCCTCGGTCACTGCTCTGCATGGCAAATGCCAGGATGCCTGCAGAGAGCACTGAACATTGAGTCAGAGCTACCTGGGTCCTGAGTGTGGATGTGATGGGCCCCGGGCCTCAGTTTCCTTGTCTGCACAGTGAGGAAGTGACATCACCCGCCCAGGACATTGCCCGGATGGAAGGGGAACTGTTGGCTCTGCCTGGGACACAAAAGCATGATATAACTTTCCTTCCATTCTCACCCTGTCAGGGTCCACCCAGCGCCTACTCCCTGGGAGGAGTGTCAGCCGCCAACCGCTCCACCCTCCAAGCAGGATTGCACTGGCCCTGGCCCTGAGTTCCCTCGCCTCCCAGCCTGGGCCAAAGCTCCCATCCCACCGAGTGCCTGCACACTTGTCCCATCCATTTCAGGACCAAATCAAGCTCCCTTCTGGCCTTGGGAGGGTTGGAGCCTTCAGCCAACGGCTCGGTAGAGGAGCTAAAGAGGATGGCCGAGCTCACAAGTTTCATCAGAGAATCAAAACCAAACCTCAGAATTCTGTCTCGCAAACCATCAGCCTAGGTTTATTTTCAATCTTCCCTTCCCTTCTTTGAGAGGAGGCCCCAGCGACCCCCACAAGCCAGACTCAGCTCTGGCCAGTGGCCATGGGGTTTCAAATTTCGAAAGGGGCCTTTTGCAAAACGTTCAGTTTCAAGCTCTCGTTCGATTGCCCACATCCTGTCCAAGCTTCCTGGGGGAGTGAGATTTATTTAAGAAAGGAATCAGATCCCCACATTCATGCCATTGAGTGAACACATGCGCCGTCCCAGGCAATTTCAAGGATTAAGGTTACATATCTCTTAATGAGTCGCAGGCGGAGGGCAAAGTGGAGTTGGCTGGAGGAGGAGGTGCTATTCCCCCGTACCAGGGACCCCAGTTCTCTGCCAGGGATATAATTTGTGCCCCATATGACTGTACAATTCTTCTTTTGTGCCTTCACTCATTCTTTCATTCAACTAGCATTCTTACTGATCAGTCCCTCTGCACTGAGTTCTGTACTGGTCAGTGAGGAGTCTGAGGTGCCCAGGACAGAGCACCTACAGCCAGGGAGCTGAAGCCCTGAGTAGGGAAGCAGACACCTAAACAAATCATGACCAAGCAACAGAGGTTATGGATAAAGGTCAAATTCATGGCCATCTAACATTCAGAGTGCGGAGCGACATAGCCCACCTTGGGGAGGGAAGCAAGTGAAGTCTTGCATCTGTGGAGCAGTGTGAGGGTGGCCATGGAGAGGGCCAGGGGCAAAGGCACAGAGATACGCACACCCGGAGACCCGGGGAGGCTCTGCAAGGCAGCACACGAGGCCAGGGAGCATGTAGTGGGAGGTGTGGCAGGAGGCCAGTGAGCTGGGGCTCTATCCTGGGGCCGATGGGAGGTGTGGCAGGAGGCCAGTGAGCTGGGGCTCCGTCCCGGGGCCGATGGGAGGTGTGGCAGGAGGCCAGTGAGCTGGGGCTCTATCCCGGGGCCGATGGGAGGTGTGGCAGGAGGCCAGTGAGCTGGGGCTCTGTCCGGGGCCGATGGGAGCCACCAGCAGGCTCTCAGGAGCAGGGACTCCGGGGCATGCATTCTAGAGAGACGGCTCCAACCCCACCTCCCCGAAGAGAACAGAGTGGAGGTGGGGGCAGAAAGACCAGCCCAAGATGAGGGAAGCCTGCACCGCATGGTGGTGGCTCAGATGAGAAGTGGGGACTCGCGGGCTCACCGAGGATGCGCAGAGGAGGGATGGGCGCTTTGGTGGAGACTGAACGGCAAAGGCGGAAGGAGGCAGCAGGGATGATGCTTGGAACGGCGCTTGCCTGACAGCCCGGCTGCCTGCGGGATATCACTGTTTCTCAGGCAACCACTTTAAGAAACTCAGAGTGAAAAGCAGTGGAGGAAAAAGAAAAGGTCAACTCATATTTCAGTCTACCTTTAGTTTGTCATTTGGCAAAACATCGAAGAGAAATACTTGAACGTCAACCAGGGAAGACCAAACCCTGACACTCAGCAGAGACTTTGTTAACACGTGTGGTGCTTGAGTGAAGAGCAGGGTTCAAAGCTCACAACCACCCAGATCATCATCAAGTAGAACTCAAGCGACAGCCAAGCATAAACCCCCCCAGGTCCAGTCACTTCTCTTTCCTCTTAGATGTCCAAACACCCCATGGACCTGAGCCCAGGGAGCCAAAGCCACTGGCCATCTCTGACCATGGCTAGAGTGCTGTCCTCCCAGGCTCTCCTCAAAGCCAGGGAGAGAAGCAAGGGGACCTTCCTGTGAGCGTCAGGACCAGCTCAGCTGGCCCAGCTAATGACAGCGCCCAGGGCCTTGGCTTCATAGCACCTATCACGAGTGTAATTAAATACTTTTGCCAGAAACATTTGATTAAAATCTCTCGCCCAAGACTTGGAGCTCGATAGGGGCAGAGGTAGTATCTGTCTGTCTTCTTGCTGTTTATCACCCAGCCTGTGGCACATAGAAAGAACCCAATACTTTTTGAATAAATGAACGGCTGGATGAACAGCTAACTGACGTAACGTTTCCTGATATCTAGACCTTCTGGTGGGCCATAATGGCATAAAAAGACCTTGTCCTCAGAAGCGCATAGCGGATGGTGTGATGTGGCTCTGGCGTCAGTATGGAGGAGTGGGAAGGGACAGATGTGAACAGAGGACTGTGGGAAGCTAAGGGGGAGGGCAGGGGGCTGTGAAGGGGTTGGGGGGGTGACAATTGTGTCAGGCCCAGCACAGGCTGAGTGGCCAGTGGGAGGGATGTGAAAACTAGAATAACTGTAAGTTGCTGAATGCTGTAAGGCTGTTTTGCCTCATTAACCAAGGAATTCTGTGGGCAGGGGCGGGGGGTGCCAGTGACAACCTAACTCCTGTCTCCTGTATCAGCTTGCTGGCACCAGGCGAATCTCAGGGTCTAACCTGAAGCCGTCTATACTGACGCTGCTGCCCAACCCCGGCTCAAAGGTCGCCCTGCCACCAGCACAGTCAAAGCTCCTCCTATAAGGGGCTGGAGCTCACCCAGATGGAAAACGGCGGACCTAGAAGAGTCAGAATAGGGGTCCCAGGTGCCCAAAATTAAGAAAGGGGAGTCTACATGATGTGCCCTGACGTAGCAGGCCCATATCAAGTCCTCACGAAGGAGAGGGCGGTATCCACACCTGATGACCAAGAACCCATTGCCAAGTTCAAAGGAAGAACGTGAGAACAGCAGTGAGAGATGAAATCCAGGGTCAGGAGCCAGGCAAGACAAGAGGAGAAGAGAAATGGTCAGTGTGAGGCGTACAGGGGGCCCTGAATACCTATTTGTGGAATGGAGAAGGGAGGGAAGGACAGAGGGGTGAAGGGTGGGTCTTGTGCATGTGTCCTACACAGAGCGTGGGTGTTGTCAACTCACTTTTCTGGTTGTGTGTTTCCTGGTAGAAGAGCATGCCATGCCGTCTTGAAGGTCGGGACTGGCCTGGAATACCGTCCAGACCGGCATTCTTCCTAGAACTTAGTTGAACTCTCCAATCTTCCGGAAGAGGGGAATTTGAGTATCACATCCATTTGAGAGCTTTTAAATTAATGCATTTGAAATCATAAAATATAGCTACTTTGGGTGAGGATGAAGAAAGTTGGCAAGTAACGTTTCTGAGGCATCTACTTCCACCCAAGTACCATGCTGCGTGTGTGACACATATTAAATAAGCTCCTGGGAAACGACACATCCACTCAGGCAGGCAGGTATTGTTATTCTCATCTACCAGACGAAGCTGAGGCTGAAAGTTAAGGGCTGCTCCTAGCCACAGTCCCACAGCCACACCACGGAGGAAGGTGGTTTGCTTGGAAAGGCATGGAGTGCGCCCACTCACTGGAGGCATAAAAACAAGACTGGGTTATTTTTGATCTCCTGTCTTGGCAGAGGCAAGGGCAGCTTTCGGGAAGACCTGGGGCTTCCATTCCACCATGCCAAGCCAGCATTGCCCAAGGATGGGCCAATGTCCAGGGCAGTCCGAACTGCCAGTATCCTGTCTCACTGTCTGGCACTGGACACAGGAAGCAGGACTCAAGGCAGAATCTGGACTCGTGTAGGAGGATGCCACAAACCATCTGACACACAGCACACCTCCCCAAAGAATAGCTCCCAGGCCATTCTCAGACAGGCCGTCCTGGTTCCAAATAAGCATGTGTATTTTTAGTTATTCGTTCATTCACTCAGCAACAATTTACTGGGCGCTTCCGAGGCACAGAGCTGGCAGGCACCAGGGATACAGAGAATAATTTGACCCAGTTCCTTGCCCCTGCGGCACATCAGTTTAATGATGACATGTAAACAAACACCCACGATGGAGGGTGGGTGCTCTGATTGAGTTATTTATGCCACGGTGTGAAGCTGGGGCATGACTACTCTCTGTGGAACAGTCAGGGAAGAGTCCTAGCATGAGTTCACTCATTCACTGCCTCACACTTGAATAAGCTAATTCACTAATTTATTGACTCATTCACTTATTCACTTACTCATTCCCATAGCCAATTTATTCCTTGATTACATACTCATTCACTAATTCACTTTTTTATTCATTAACTGTAATATATCCATCACTCGGCTATCCCTCTATTTATTCACTCAGTAATTTGTTTCATTCGCTGACTCATTTATTTACCCAGTTAATTTGTTCAGTTGTTTCCTCTTTCTTTAATGTATTCATTTGTAAACTCACTCAATTCTAGACTTATTAATTCATTCATTTGGGTCTTCATTGAGTCATTAACTCATTGACTGATTCATACATGGGCTCACCCACTCATTTATTTCCTCATTACTAATTGACTTTCATTTATCTGTTAATTCATAAATTCATTCAGGCATCCACAGATCCAATGATTCACTCACCCATTTACACATTGGTCTTTCATTTCTTGACTCCTTGACCTACTATCTTCCATTCATTCACTCACTGACTTAGTCTTTCATCATCCACTCATTCACTTTGTGACATTTTTACTTACACGTGAGCTCATCCTCTCATTAACTCACCATGCATTTATGCACTAATCACTGATTCAGTTATTTATGGACCCATTGTTGATCCATTCACCCATTTGTGTACTCCTTCACATTCTCATTACTTCATTTATTCATTCCTTGTTCACTCCAAGACTAACTTGTTCATGTACTGCTTCACTCCTCCATTCTTTTATTCACCATGTATTCACCTATTCATTCAACAGGTGATTACTGCATGTGCTCTCCATGTCAGGCACAAGGGGCAGAGCAGTGAAGGCGAGGAGTGTGGTCCCCAGCTTTGTGGAGCTACAGACTAGGGAGTCTGTCACTGGCTCAGGAGCCATCTCTTCCACAACTCACCTGACACTAAGATTGAGCTGAAGGCACACCTTCTGTGCTTCTAGAAAGCCCATCTACCTGCCCTATTTTATGAAATTGCTCTATTTATAAGTGGGTCTCCACCTAATCTCACAGAGAGCCCATCTACCTGCCCTATTCTATTGAATGGCCAAATTTATAAGTGGGTCTCGGGCCAGGCACAGAGGCTTACACCTGTAATCCCAGCACTTTGGGAGGCTGAGGCAGGCGGATCACGAGGTCAAGAGATCGAGATCATCCTGGCCAACACGGTGAAACCCCATCTCTACTGAAAAAAAATACAAAAATCAGCTGGGCGTGGTGGTGGTGCGCCTGTAGTCCCAGCTACTCAGGAGGCTGAGGCAGGAGAATTGCTTGAACCCGGGAGGCAGAGGTTGCAGTGAGCCAAGATCACGCCACTGCACTCCAGCCTGGTGACAGAGCAAGACTCCATCTCAACATAATAATAAGAAGAAGGAGGAGGAGGAGGAGGTGGAGGAGAAGAAGAAGGAGGAGAAGAAGAAGGTCTCCATCTAATCTCACAGAGCCACTTGGTGAGTGGAACTAGACTAAAGTCATATATACATGCCACTCCTGACATGAGGTCTGACAAGAATCAGCATCATAAATGTTGAGCTGAAATTAACACCTTAATATTTGTTATTTTAGTACTCGCTTAGATATTAGCTGCCAGAAAATAGTAAAATATGGGGTATAGAGGTCTCCCACCACCACTTCCAAATAAATCAACTCACTAGAATTTGTAACTGAGATAATGAAAAAAAATCAATGTAAGTAGCATGCAAAAATGTCTAAAATATATCCATAGTACATGCAGAATGGTACTATATACTATTAAAATAAAGATATAAAAGATTAAGCTTTCATTTCATAAAAGTTCATAGTGCAGAACTGAAATACTTATAATCTTTGTTTCAAAACACATTTTAATCACTGATTCATTATTTGCCCTCTTCTAATTTACTTTTTCATAGATTTATTTTCCATGAACCAAAATACAAAAGCAAGAACACTGAACATTTTAACACCTGTGTCTGACCTCATTATAGACAGAAACAACAGACTGAATCTTTTCTGTTAAATGGATTTCAGAGAAGCAAAATTGTGTTGATCATAATTCTTGCTTCATGAAATGTTATCATTTAAATATTCTTGGCCATTCTAGTTTTTTTGTTGTTCATGTTAGTTACTCATTTTCAAAAACAAAGTCAACAACAAAGAATTTACTCCCAAGGAAGAGGGGAGAAATTGACTATTATTTAAATCTTTCCATTATCTCCTCAAACAGTGGTAAAACAGTTAACCCAAGTTAAACAAATCTTTGTTTTATAATATAATCTCCCAATTGGTCACAAGTGGCCATTGTAATTTTACTAGCATAAATACTTTGTATTTGTTTAACTATTTATTATTTGTAACAAAAGAATAAAACTCAAGAGAACCACAACTAACTCAAGAACAAGATCTTTGGCGAAGGCTAGAATCTGTCTATAAGCTCCTTAATCTAAGAGGTAGCAAACCAAGCCTCTTTTTAAATGGATCTCATTTTGCAAAATGAGTTATCCATGACACTTGGCAGGTACATTCTTATCATTGGTTCAGACATGGTCTTTTTGGATTTAATGATTGCATGAAATCATTTCTTCTTTTAAAATAATAAATCATCATCATCTGTAACAAAAAGGCCAAACTAAGAATAAAACCTTAATCTGACTCGCCCTGTTCTACACACTCCTTGGCCACATGGGTAACAGTCAAGATCTTCATCCTTCAGATAATTATTAAAACAGCCAAGTTACGTCCATTCTATGCGGGTACAAAGCAGATACAGAAAATAATGAAATACCCTTATCATTGGTTCATAATTGGCACTTATTTATTTAGTTAACCACGTGTTTGTTTAATTTTAACTTCTTTTGTCTTAATGAATCAAACATCCAGGAACCCACAGCAAACTAAGAACAGAACATTGACTATTAAATGTCTCTATCTAGATGCTTCTTACGCAAAGTGGTGGCAAATTTAATCTGTTTTCTTTTTCTTGACGGACCAAGGTATTTCAGAACTGAATTAATTATATTTCTTGCTTTACAACATACCCTCAGGATCGGTCCACGCCTTAACCGTTTTTTCTTTACTCATGAATATACTTGTTTGTTGATCCATTCACTTATCCGCTAATCAGATAAAATTAGTATCTGTGAACCCTCTCAAGCTCCACTACTACATTCTCAAATTTTCCTGACATCATTATTCCCACAAAGGTTTACATACTAGTTCTTTCTTTTTTTTTTTTGCAATGGACCTCAGTTGTTCACAAAATGATTGATCATAATTTTCATTCAGATGCATTCCATTCAAATCACTAGCCCAGACATGGCCCCTCTACATTTAATTTGAACAACTTTTAGACATCACGATGAACAAGAAGGAACCACCATCTTAATTAGCAACTAGAATACTGACTCCACAAATGAGTAACAGCCTTTATCAAGAGGAGAGTCTTTAATAATCAACAAGACAAACATACCATGTGACATTTAACTATTGAAAATGAATGGAAAAGCTAAGTTTTTTTTCTCATACTGAGTTTGTGCTAAATTGGATTAATTTCAGTTCATACACATTCTCATCATAGGCCTATGCATGGCCTTTTAAAATTTAATTATCTTTTCAAATGACAGTTGCAATCGTGAACTAACAACCCAAGCCAAGAACTTCATTACTTACATTGCAAGACATTCTCCTTACTCAGAGGGCTAAAGTTCCTCATCACAGGGAATAATTAAATCAGCTCTGGTCTATCCATCCTGTAGATGATATTACCAAAGGAAAAAGGATATTACCAAATGAAAAGACCTAGATTTAGGTTTCCATTTCGTGAACAGGAAGTAACCATCGCAGAAATTGATCACAAACAATGATTTATTCCACATTCTTATCTCCAGCTCTTGAATGGAGCTCCATCTTATTAATTAACGTATTATTCATTTTAATACTATTAGGAATACCCTTAAATGAACCACCCAACATAAAACTATGAGAGTTACACACATCTGACTCCATATTCCATACCCACAGAGCTAAAAATGTAGAGCTCCTCTTTTAAAAAGCCCTCTGTTGTGCAAAACTGTAGTCGCCATGAACCCTGATTTACAATACAGTCTTATCATTGGTCCTTACATAGCCTTCATTGATTATATTCTGCATTTTTTTAATCATACACTAAATACCCTAAGCAGACCACCCCGACAATGACAAGAACTTGCATCGTTACTCACACGGAACCATCTTCATCATTACAGAATCATTGTTGGCTTGAGTGTGTTCATTCTATGGAGTTGAAAGCAGATGGCAAAAAAAAGGAAAAATAAATATGCATTATTTTATACCTTTAAAAATTTATACACAAACTATGCAGGAGTATCTCTTACCAAAAAAGGAGTGGAAATATCAAAAGTTGTCTCAATTGATCCTATGTTTCCCTCTTTGATTTGCTTAGCTATTTATAATTAGGTATTGATAAATTTGTGAAATTATTTATTTGTTTCTCTTAACAAAGTAGACAAACTCGAACTCGCCACTCTCCCACGGCAGAAACATTGACTATTACCATTCTTTGTCTATATGATCCTCAAGCAAAAAAGAAATACTCCTGACTTATTAATTTAATTCATAAAACCCAGTGTTTTGGGATATTAAAAATATATAATTCCACAGATGTTCTTATTTGCGTGTAACATATTCTCATCCCTGATCTTCTTTAATTTTGTGTATAGATGTAGTCATTTATTCATTCTTTTATACTACAATGAATACCTATGACTAAACACCCCACCCCACCCAAGGACAAGAACATGGTGCATTACTTGTATAGGTCTGCAGCCTCCTTTCCCAGAGACTTACCCGCCATGGTCTTTACCAACGATAATCATTTCTGGAGGGTAGAAAGCAAATGGTAAAAAGAATGAAACATCCTAAATTTTAACTGTGCTCTAATACTCTAATGAATGCAAGGTTAGCAAGTTTAGATTAATTTTTTAAAATTGGGTCATGTTCTTTTTACAATTGGCTAAAAAAGTCCCTCTTCTTTGTCACACTAATTATTAATTTTGCATTTAAAATGGATGTCTTTCCAATTGCAACAAAAGCAAAAATTGACATATGGAATCTAATTAAAGAGTTTCTGTATAGCAAAAGAAACTATCATCAGAGTGAATGGACAACCTACAGATCTATTTATCTGACAAAGGTCTAACATCCAGAATCTACAAGGAACTTAAGCAAATTTACAAGAAGAAAACAAACAACCCCATTAAAAAGTGGGCAAAGGACATGAACAGACACTTCTCAAAAGAAGACATACATGCGGCCAACAAACAAGAAGAAAAGCTCAACATCATTGATGATCAGAAAAATGCAAATCAAAACCACAGTGAGATACCATCTCACACGTCAGAACGGTGATTATTAAAAAGTCAAGAAGAAACAGATGCTGACAAGGTTGCACAGAAATAAGAACACTTTTACACTGTTGGTGGAAATGTAAATAAATTAGTTCAACCACTGTGGAAGACAATGTGGTGATTCCTCAAAGATTTAGAAGCAGAAATACCATTGGACCCAGCAATCCCATTACTGGGAATGTACCCAAAGGAATGTAAATCATTCTGTTATAAAGACACATGCACACATATGTTCACCGCAGCACTATTCACAATAGCAAAGACATGGGATCAACCCAAATGTCCATCAATGACAGACTGGATAAAGAAAGTGTGATACATACACACTATGGAATACTACGCAGCCATCACAGGGATAAGAACATGTCCTTTGCAGGGACATGGGTGGAACCGGAAGCCATTATCCTCAGCAAACTAATGCAGGACCAGAAAACCAAACACCGCATGTTCTCACTTCTAAGTGGGACCTGAACAAAGAGAACACATGGATGCAGGGAGGGGAACAACACACACTGGCACCTGTCAAGGGAGTGTGGGGAGAGCATCAGGAAAAACTGCTAACGCACGCCGGGCTTAATACCTAGGTGATGCGTTGACAGGTGCAGCAAACCACCATGGCACACACTTACCTGTGTAACAAGCATGCACATCCTGCACGTGTACCCCGGAATAAAATAAAATAAAATAAAATAAACAAAATAAAATAGATTGATGCCTTTGAACCCACCACCTGAATCAAGAATGAGAGCTCTCTACAAAACACGTCAGCTTCAATGCCTCCACAAATGCACTCAACAACCTAAATCTTTGGACTTCCCATATGCAGAATTAGATTCATCTAAACACTCGTTTCAAAGCAATTTCATACCAATGAACAGTGCTTGATACCACTTAATTCATCCATTCACAAGCCAGTTTGGCCAATTATTCATTCTTTGTAAAGAAACAGAACAATGTGTAAACTCTCAGAAACCCAGAACATGTCTGATAATGTGCATCTATGTATATCCTCCTTATACAAAAACTTGTAAGAGCCAGAATATTTGCCTTAAGAAGAAGACACTCTCAGAAACCAGTTACATCACAACCCTTATTTCCAGACATGTTTGCTACTGGCCCTTGCTTTATCCTTTTAGCTAACTGATTATTATTAACTTATGCATTTGTTCATTATTAAGATAAAATCAGTATCCTTGTACATGATCTAGACTATAACATGGATAATCATAGCACATGCACAGTTGCTCATTACCAAAGTAATAGCACATGACATCACTTTGTAATGGAATTTAGTGAGAACAATAGCTCTTGTTATAAAACAAATTCTTGCCACTGGCCCTCTTTAAAATTAGTCTTTTATTTATATAAACAGCATTCCTTTTTAGGGATAAAGCAAACAACCAGGAAACCAAAGACAACTCAACATAAACATGGACAACTCACACATTTGTCTACATGTTCCTCATTCTGATAGATTAAAAAACCAACACGAGTCCCACTTCCTGAGCAATAGATCAGTACTGTGACTTGCTTCAGTACACGTGTTATAGTTGGTCCAGGTGTGGCCATGTTTTTATTCACTTATTTCTTTTACTTGAGTTCTGCATGCATTAATTCACTTGTAATAACATAATCATTATCCATGAATCACAAAAGCACAAGAACTGAATTTTCTTTTTTTTCTTGAGACAAGGTCTCACTTTGTTGCCCAGGCTGGAGTGCAATGGTGCGATCTCGGCTACTGCAACCTCTACCTCCCGGGTTCAAGCAATTCTCCTGCCTCAGCGTCCCAAGTAGCTGGGATTACAGGCACTTGCCACCACTCCCAGCTAATTTTTGTATTTTTAGTAGAGACGGGGTTTCACCATGTTGGTCAGGCTGGTCTCAAACTCCTGACCTTGTGATCCACCTGCCTTGACCTCCCAAAGTGCTGGGATTACAGGTTTGAGCCACCTCGCCCAGCTGATAACTGAATATTTTTAACTACTGTCTACAGGATCATTTCCAACTAAGCAATAGACTAGGTTTATTTTATATTGGAGGTTAAACTTCCTGACTTCTATTATTCATCATCCTTGACTCATACTCACGAGTCATCATCTCTGGACCAAGCCACAGACTATCAATCTTTTTCTTCATTTAGATTTTGTCTGTTTCATTTATTTATTAATTTACTAATTCATAATAAAGAAATAGAAATGAACCAGAACAAATAGGATGAGAGCTGTAATAATCCTGCTGTCTATCTGTAGATCAGTTCCTACAGAAATGAGACTTGTTTCTTGAACTGACTTCATTGTTTCAAATATGCGTTACTCAACATAATGCTTCATATCATCTCCATGTTCATTTTTGGGCCATGGTTAGTCTTCTTTGATTATATTTTCTACTTATTAATAATGCATTGACCACTCTTTTTTTTTTTTTTTTTTTTTTTTTTTTGAGACAGAGTCTTGCTTTATCGCCAGGCGCCAGGCTGGAGTGCAGTATGCGATCTTGGCTCACTGCCACCTCCGCCTCCTGGATTCAAGCAATTCTCCTGCCTCAGCCTCCTGAGTAACTGGAACTACAGGCTTGTGACACCATGCCCAGCTAATTTTTGTATTTTTTTAGTAGAGATGGGGTTTCACCACATTGGCCAGGATGGTCTCGATCTCTTGACCTTGTGATCTGCCCGCCTCGGCCTCCTAAAGTGCTGGGATTACAGGCGTGAGCCACCGCGCCCGGCTGCATTGATCACTCTTAAATGGCCCAAACAAAGACAAGCACTTTGACGATTACTCACATTTGTCTGTATGTTCCTTAAAACGACCCTAGTGCAGTGGCCATGGCAGGATCAGTGCAGGGAGTGACTGTTCTGAGGATTCCAAGGAAGAGCAGAAGACACAATTTGAGACTTTCGATCATTAGTTCTTTCATTCTGCCTTCCATTTGCTCTGTCAGTTGGTATTTATTGATTTATGTTAATATTTGCTTATTTTCCCCTTAATAAAATAAGTTCTGGACTTACAATTGACCCAGCTGACCTGAGAACTGCTGAAAATCACATAGCCGTTGAGAACTACTAACCAGTGTTACTGCTCTATCAATTGTTATACGATTCTTAGCCAGAGAGTTAAAACCACGGGCCCATTTATTACCCATTCCAAATTAATTAATAGTATTTCTTTCCTTGCCACATATGTTAACAATTAGAATATGCCTCTCTCTCTTCATGTTTAATCATTTAAATCTTTGTGTGATTCTTTCATTGATTCATTGATATTAATATAGTCACAATTCATGAACCGTAAAATTGGAAGCAAATAACTCTTGATATCTCTAATATCTATCTAACGGATTTTTTTCAACAGAGGAATAAATTAGATTTCTATTATATTGAATCTCAGAGTTCCAGACTCTTAATATTCATCATCCATGACTCAAACACCACCAGCTGTCATCGCTGGTTCAAGCTTGGACCTCATTTTCTTGATTCATGTCTATGTGTTTTTATTGATTAATTTACCAGTTCATCACTAACAATAAGATAATTACCTAAGAGCCATAAAAACTTGAGAGTAAAATCCTTAAATAGCTCTAATATCTGTCTATGTCATTATTACTAACAGCAGTATACCTCTTTCATTAATTAAATTCAATGTTTTCATTAATTAAATCCAATGTTATATATATGCATTAAAAAACATAATGCTTTATATTAATTCCATTTTTACCAATGGGCCAAAGTTTATCTTCAATGATTATATTTAGTACTTCTTAATACTGCCACAAATATCTTTTTTAAAAAACACTGAAACCAAGAACATTGACTATCACTCACACTGGTCTCCATACACCATATTACACACAGATGCAACCACAGAGCTTACCGTGAAAAAGGAATGATAAGATCAGCTGAGTGCGTTTATTCTGCGGAATACAGAGCACCAGAGATGACCAGAAAAGACTAAGACATTATCTGCATTATTCTTTGCATTCATTCTTCCATTTCTTCAGTCATCTAGCTAATTTGGGACAATTTATTTTACTTACTCTACGTAGCCAGACAATATCAGTCACGCCACTGACACAAACATAAACATTCATTATTATTTACCACTGTCTACAACATCCCTAACTAAAGAAATAAAAAGTTATACCACTTATTCCCTAATGGTATTGGTATTTTCAATATATATCGTAGGTTTTCTTCTCACTCTGTTGCCCAGGTTGAAGTGCAGTGGTGTGATCTTGGCTCACTGCATCCTCCATCTCCCAGGTTCAAGCAATTCTCCTGCCTCAGCCTCTCAAGTAGCTGGGATCACAGGCACGCACCACCACGCCCAGCTAACTTTGTATTTTTACAAACCCCAGAGATGGGGTTTTACCATGTTGCCCAGGCTGGTCTCAAACTCCCAACCTCAGGTGATCCGCCTGCCTCGGTCTCCCACAGTGCTGGGATTATGAGTACGAGCCACAGTGCCTGGCCATATCATAGTTTTTCTTGCCTCACAAACTATTTTTATAATTGGACAATGCTTAGTCTCATCCAACATAATTGATTTGTGTATTTGTTCAGTGGTTCCTTCATCGATCCAATTATAATAATAGATCGAAAACTTGTGCTCACAAAGAGCAAAAACACGACCCTCGCATATTCCTGACATCTGTCTATAGGATCACTTCCAAAAAGGGGAAAAAACTGTATTTCTCTTCTGATGGACCTCAGAGTTCCAGATAGGTATTCACTGTCTAAGATCCATCCATTACCAGGAGTCATGATTAAACCAGGATTAGCTCTGGTGCTCTTCATTGACTGTTACATTATTTATTACTTCATTAATTCACCATTAATAACTTTTAAATGCTATCACTCACAAAACCCCAAGAGGAGCCTCGATATCTTTAATCTGTATCTACACTCATCCTCACAGTTCCACATCCCATCACTATCCTTCGTAATAACACAGGACATGCTCTTCATACAAGCATCCATCAGTATAACACGCCACATCCATTCCATACTTGTCCCTGGGCTACTCATGGCCTTATGGGATTATATGTCATATTTTTTCTTAATACACTATAAACCTTTAAACAAAATACCCAAGATGGGACAAGAACCTTGACTATTACTCACATTGGTCCGTAGCTTCCAGCACAGAGATGGACCATACAGTTCTTAGCCAGTGAAAACCAGCTTCTGTGCTTCCATTCTGAGTACAGAGCAGAAGAGATGACAACAAAAACGAGACCTTCTCTCCATTGATCCTTGCTTTTCAAATACACCTCAAATGAATGAACATGGAAACATTTATACTCATTTAGACATTCATTAATTTGAGGTATATTTCATTTTTTATGAACCACTGGCCAGGTGTGGTGGCTCACGCCTGTAATCCCAGCACTTTGGGAGGCCAAGGGAAGTGGATCACTTGAGGTCAGGAGTTAAAGACCAGCCTGGGCAACATGGTGAAACTCTGGACTTGTCCCTGACCCAGAACTTGAATATGATCAATAATTTATACTGTCTTTCTCATTCAAAGAGGTAACAGGTATTCAAGGTTTCTCTTTAGTTGTTACCAATTTCAGCATATATTAATAGCATTTTTTGTCTTTCCACATATTTTTATAATTGGACAATGCTTAATTTCATTCATCTTTTTTTTTCTTTTGAGGCAGAATCTTGCTCTATCACCCAAGCTGCAGTGACATGATCTCAGTTCACTGCAACCTCCTGGGTTCAAGCAGATTTTTGACTCCCAGGTTCAAGCAATTCACATGCCTCAGCCACCCAAGTAGCTGGGATTACAGGCGCATGCCACCACGCCTGGCTAATCTTTGCATTTTTAGTAGAGATGGGGTTTCACCATGTTGGCCAGGTTGGTCTTGAACTCCTGACCTCAAGTGATCCAACAGCCTTGGCCTCCCAAAGTGCTGAGATTACAGGTAGTCCTTATTCATCTTTATTTGTATATTTATTGATTATCTCATTGATCTCATTATAAATATAAAATAAAATTCATGAACATGAAAATCAAACACATATACTTTCTATTTTTTGCCATCTGTCTGCAGGATCATTTGAAACAGGGAATGGACTAGGTATCTTTTGAGATGGACCTCAGAGATCCAGACACATATTCATCGTTTAGGACTCATACGCCACCAGTGGTCATCACCGATCCAGGATTGGCCCTTCTTTTCTCCATTATTTTCTACATCGTCTGTGGATTAATTCACTAGTTTACTAATAATAACTTTAAACATTTTGATTCACAAAACCCCAAAAAGATATTCCTAATCATTCTGACATTAATATATGTTTTATTATTATTATCCTGTTTTTCATATGTGAATTGCCAATGTAATACTTCTCTTGACTCCTATATCTCTCACTAGATACAATTCACCATCTTTGATTATATTACATGTGTATATATGGTACATTACATGTGTCTTTATAGTACTCTTCCATAAACCACCCAAAGAAATACAAGAAATCTGACCGTTACTCACGTTGGTACACATGCTCCTTCCTAAGCATGGTGCAAACAGAACACGTGATCATGAAGAAGTCCTCAAATCAGAACAAGTACGTCCATTCTAAGGAGTACAGAGCAAAGAAGATGATAACTGTTAATCCTCGCTTCTCACCTACCACCAGTCATCTGTGCTATCATTATCTGCGGTATACTTACTTCATTTTCTCTTTAAAGAACGAACAATTTCAAACTTACAATTAACCAAGAATTTGAACACTGTCTATAATTATCCTGTCTATATCACCACAAGCCAAAGAGGGGACAGACATGCACATTTCCTTCTCTTCAGATTCCACTATTCTCAATACATATTAATAGTGTTTCTTGCCTCACCAAATATTTTTTATAACTGGACAACGATTAACCCTACTCATCCTTATTTACACATGTTTATTGGTTTTTATATTAGCCAATTATAAAAACAGAATCAAAACATGTAAACACAAAGACCAAAACCAAATTCATCTTCTATTCCTGATGCCTGTCTAAAGGATTATCTCAAACACAGAAAATGAGCTAGATTTGTTCTGTGATGGACCTCAGAGTTCTAGACACGTATTCGTCGCATATGACCCACACGCCACCAGCAGTCATCATCGATCCAGGACTGCTCATCTCTTTCTCCATTCATCTCTACCTTGTCTATTGATTGATTCATTAATTCACTAATAGTAATTTTAAGTCTCTATGGGTCAAAAAAATCCCAAGAATAACTTTAATATTCCTAATTTGTATACTGAACCATTCCAACATTGATATACCTCTTTAATGAACAATCCTCAGGTTTTTATACGTGCATCATCAATACAATGCTTCATATCATTTCCTATCTTTCACTGGGGTGTAATTGGATATCTTTGATAATGTCATACACTTTTTATAATACACTGAGTACTCTTAATAAGGCCCCAGAATGAAGTCGAAAATGTTGACTATTCCTCACATCAGTCTGGCTGAGCCTAACCGTGATGCAAGCACAGCATGTGACCGTGGAAGAACTTTTCAGGGTGCACAGTTCATCCATTCTGCAGAGCACAAAGCACAGGGGAGTTCGGAGCATACAATGGGATGTTCTCGCTCATGATTCACCTTTATTTAGTGAGTCATCTAGGCCATCATTATTTGAAGTTTATTTCATTTTCTCTTAAGAAAATGAGCAATTTTGAACTTGCCACTGACCCATACAATGCTTAACCTTATTCATCTTTATTTATTCAAATATTTGCTTATTGATTCTCTCATTGGTCCAATTATAAAATAAAATAAAAATGTTAAAACAGAAAGACCAAAAACAAACTGAGTCTATATTCCTGACATCATACCTATAGAATCATGTGAAACAGAGGAAACTGATTTTGTGATGGACCTCAGAGTTCCAGACACATATTCGTCATATGACTTACATGTCACCAGTAGTCAACATCGATCCAAGATTCTTCCTATTTTTGTCTATGCATTTTTACTTTGTCTAGTAATTAACTCATTAATTTACTGATAATAACTTTAAAATCTTTGGTTTTTAAAAACTTAAGAGCTTTGATATTCCTAATCCCTACAAAGAATTGTTATAACGTTAGATATTTTCATTAATTGTTCTCCATTTTTCATATATGCATTTTTAATATAGTACTTCATATCTTTATGGATATGTGATATGGATAGATTTGGTCATCTTTCATTATATTCCTGTAATACATTGGAATATATTATATAAGAAATACATTCCTATAATATATTCTATTCCTATAATGTTTTATGTCTTTTTATAGTATGAAAAGGTATACCTTTTTATAATCCATTACATTATAGAAATATATATAATATATTCCTGTAATGTATTATACCTTCTTATAATGCATTGATTCCTCTTAAACAAACCACTCAAACCAAGACAACAGCTTTGACCATTACTTACGTTGATCTGTATGCTCCTTCCTAAGCATGGTGCAAACAGAGCATGTGACCTCAGACACATCTTCAAATCATCACAAGTACGTCCATTCTGATGAGTGCAGAGCAGAGAAAATAATAACAAAAATGTGATTTTCATGGTTGATCTTTCCTTTTCACCAATCACTAGTTAAACATTTAGGCAATCATTATTTGAAGCATGAACAACTTTGAACTTGCTGCTAAACCAGAACATGAATATGGTATATAACTTATACTATCTCTTCATTACTGGCCAAAAAGGTTAGGTATGTAAGATTCCTTTTTGGCTTTCATCAATTTAAATACATATTAATAGTACTTGCCTCACCATACATTCTTATAATCGGACAACGCTTAACTTATTTATTTTGTTTATCCATGTATGTTTTATTCTTTCATTGAACCAATTATAAAATAAAAACTCATGAACAAAAAATTCATTCTACCTTCTTGACATCTGTCTATGAATCACTGGGAACAGAGGGAAGAGACTTCAGTGATGGACCTCAGAGTTCCAGACACGTATTCATCGTAAGTGACTCATACTCCACCAGTGCTCATCATCGATCCAGGATTGACCCTCTTTTTCTCCATTCATTTCTATGTTGCCTTTAGATTAATTTATTAATTCACTAATAATAATTTTAAACTCTGTGATTCACAAAACACTAAGAACCCACACTTGATATTCTCTATCTTTATACAGAATCATTCTAACATAGATACATCTGTTTAGTTCTTCTCAGTCTTTCATATATGCATTATCAATAAATATTTCGTATCACTCCTATAAATACCACTGGGACATAGATGGCCATCGTTGACTGTATTATACACTTTTTCATGACGCATTGAGTCCTCTTTAGCAAACCACACAAACCAACACAGGAATTCTGACTATTACTCACATTGGTCTGCACACTCCTTTCCAAGCATGGTGTATAAACAGGGCGCGTGATCATGGAGGAATCCCCAACACAGCACAAGCTGTTCATTCTGAGGAATACAGACCAGAGAAGATAATAACAAAACTGAGACATTTTCAGTATTGACATTTGCTTTTCACCTGTCAATAGTCATTCATGCAATCATTATTTGGAGTATATTTAATTTATTTTCTGAAAATAAAACGAATAATTTTGAAATTGCCACTGACCTGGAAGTCAGACATTACCTATACTTTATTCGGTCATTACCGTCATTAGTCAAAGAAGCCACAGGAATGTGCCTTTATTTCTTGTGGATGTCACTGTTTCATATACATTAATCATGTTTCTTATCTTGTCCCTTAGTTTTATAATTGGACAATGCTTGAATTTATTCATCTTTATTTATTTGTATTTGTTTACTAATTCTCACATGGATCAATTACCAAAATAGAATCAAAACATGTAAATATGAATACTAAAAACATATATATTCTAAATTCCTGACAGCCGTCTGTAAAATAATTTCAAACATACAGAATAGGTTAGATTTTGTTTGTGATGGACCTCAGAGTTCTCGACACGTATTCATCATATAAGACTCGTATGCCACCAGTAGTCATCGTCGATCCAGGACCAACCTTCTATATGTGGATTTATTTCCACCTAATCTGTTGACTAATTTGTTAATTCATTAATCATAATTTTAAGCCCTATGATTTACAAAACCACAAGAATAGCCATGGTATTCCTAATGTGTAGGAATATTTATTTCATTAATTATCCTCAGTTTCTCATGTATGCGTCTTCAATATAATCCTGACATCATGCTCATGTTTATTTGAATACAGTTGCTCATCTTTGATTACAATATACTTCTTTTTATAATACATTGAACTTTCTTGAACAAACCACACAAAGCAAGGTGAGGACTTCCACTATTACTTACATGGGTCTCCAGGCTCCATCCTAAAAATGGTGCAAGTGGAGCACATGACCTTGGAGGAATCCTTAAATCCACAAAATGCAACCGTACTAGGGAATACAGAGCAGAGAAGAGGATAACAAAAAATGGGATATTGTCACTACTGACCCTTTCTTATCACCTATCATTACTTAGTCATTTTGGCAATCATTATTTGCAGTATATTCATTTTATCTAAAAAGATGAACAATTCTGAAATTGCCATTGACCCAGAAACAGAACGTAGTCTATACTTTGTACTGTCTATACCATCATTAGCCACAGAGGCCACTGGAAGATACTATTTATATATCTGTGGACTTCGTCGTGGCAAAAGATATTGAGAGTGCTTCTGGGTGGGTACAGTGGCTCACGCCTGTAATCCTAGCACTTTGGGAGGCCAAGCTGGGTGGATCACTTGAGGTCAGGAGTTCGAGACCAGCCTGGCCAACATGGTGAAACCCCGTCTCTACTAAAAATACAAAAATTTACCAGGTGTGGTGGCATGTGCCTGTAATCCCAGCTACTTAGGAGGCTGAGGCAGGAGAATTGCTTGAACCTGGGAGGAGGAGGTTGCAGTGAGCCAACATCATGCCACTACACTCCAGCCTGAGCAACAGAGCAAGACTCCATCTCAAAAAAAAAAAAAGAGTGCTTCTTACCTTATCACATTTTGTTATACTTGGCCAATGCTTCAACTTTTTCAGCTGTATTTATATGTGTTTATTGAACCTTGCATTGACCAGTTACAAAAACAGAATGAAAATACATAAACACAAAGCCAAAAAATTATGTTCTATATTTCTGAACTCTGTCTATAGGACAGGCCAGATTTCTTCTGTGACAAATCTGAGTTGCAGACATGTATTCATCGCATATGACTCATATGCCACCAGTGGTCATCATCGATCCAGAATGGATCATCTGTTTTTTTCATTTAATTCTGCCTCATTTATTGATCAATTCATTAATTCACTGCTAATAATTGTTAAGCTCTATGATTTACAAGACCCTATGGAGACCTGTATACATATAATTAATATGTATATATTAATATACAATATATTTACATAATACAATATAATACAATATATTAATAATATAATAATATATTAATAGAATCCCGCTTCTCCAGATATTTTTATAATTCAAATATGAGCCATTTTTCTTATTTATTATATTGATACTCTCATTGATCCAATTATAAAAATAGAATAAAAATACATAACCACCAAGAAAAATAAGCACATTCTGTATTCTAAAATCTGTCTACAACATCATTTTAAACAGAAGGAGTGCACGCATTTCCACTGTGACGGACCTCAGAGCTCCAGACACATACCATTGTCTATGACCTACACGCCACCAGTAGTGATCATCATCAGCCCAGGTCTGGTCTTCCTTTCCTCCATTCACTCCTATATTTTTGTGATTCATTTATTAATTCACTAATGATAACATTAAAGCTTCTGATTCAAAGAGCTCCAAGAAGAGCCTTGATATTCCCAATCTGTACATGGATTCCTTCTAATATTGATATATCTGTTTAATTATCTGCAATTTTTCATATATGCATTATCAGTATGATGCTTCATATCACTGCAATATCTATCACTTACATACAGTTGACCATTTTGATTATATTATAGGCTTTTTGGTAATATCCCTGAGTCCTCTTAAACCATTCAAACCAAAATGAGAATGTTGATTACAACTCCCATTGGTCTGCAGGCTCCCAACCATGATAAAAACAGAGCACGTGACCATGGAGGAATTCTCAAATCATAACAAGCACATCCATTCTGAAAGAATAGAAAGCAGAGAAGATAACAAAATTGAGACACTCTCAGTATTGATCCTTGATTTTCACCTGTTACTAGTCATTTGGGCAATCATTATTTGGAGGATATTTGCTTTATTTATTTTCTCTTAATAAAATTAATAACTTCAAAATTACCACTAACTCCAAATATGAACATTGTCTATAATTTATACCATCTATATCATACACCATTTATTTCTTTTTAGGCTTCACTGATTTTAACACATGTTCTTGCCTTACAAGTTTTTACACTTGGGCAGTGTTTCAATCATTTTTCAATTATTATATATTTGTTTCCTGATTCTCACATTGATCCAATTATAAAAATAGAAGGAAAGCACATAATCACACAGAAAAAAAAGCACATTCTATCTTTTTTAAATCTGCCTATAACATCTTTGAAACAGAGAATAAGGCAGATTTTACCTGTGACGGACCTCAGTTCCAGACACGTATTCATCACGTATGACTCATACGCCACCGGTGGTCATCATCGATCCAGAATGTGTCCTGTTTTTCTCTGTAGACTTTTACCTTGTCTATTGATTAATTCATTAAATTCCTAACAACAATTTTCAAACCTTTGGCTCACAAACACCTCAGAACAGCATTAACATTAATGTTCGTTATCTGCATATAGAATCATTCTCACATTGGCCAGTGCTTCATTAACTATCCTCAGTTTTTCAAATACATGTTGTCAATGTAATGCTTCATGTTACTCCCATTTCTATCACTGGGCTGCAGCTGGCCATTTCTGATTGAACAGACCTTCTAACAATGCATCAAGTCCTCCTAACTAAACCACCCAAACTAAGACCAGAACTTGATTACTCACATTGGTCTGCATGCTCCCAATCAAGAGGCAGCCACAGCATGTCACCAGGGAAGAATCCTTCAGTCAGCACAAGCCATCCAATCTGAGGAATACAGAGCAGAGATGGTAACAAAACCGAGACAGTCTCACTAATAATGATCCTTGCTTTTCGCCTTTCCTTCAGTCTGTCCTTTAGGCATTCATTAGGTGAACTAATATTTATTTCATTTTCTCCTAAGAAAAAGAACAATTTGATAGAGCAAGTGAATAAGAATTTGAACATTATCTAATATTTATTCTGTCTATATTATTATAAGCCAGAGAAGTAACAGGTATGTACAATATCTCTTTGGACTTCACCGATTTCAATATACATTCATAGTATTTCTTGCCTCACCACATATTTTTATAGTTATAAAATGCTCACCCATTTTATCTTTGTTTATATGTTTATTGATTCTTGCATTAGAATGAATATAAAACCAAAACAACTTCATTCTATCTTCCTGACATCAGTCTCCAGAATCACGTATAACAGAGGAAATGGACTAGGTATCTTTTGTGATGGATCTCAGAGTTTCAGACACGTATTTATCACGTATGACTCATACGCCACCGGTGGTCATCATGGATCCAGAATTGGCCCTCCTTTTCTCCATTCAGTTTTACCTTGTCCCGTGGTTGCTTCATTAATTCACTAATAATAATTTCAAAGCCTATGATTCAAAAAACTCCAAGAGCAGACTTGATATTTCTGATCTGTACTTTATCCTCAGTTTTTCATACATGCATTATCAATATAATACTTCATGTCACTGCCATGTCTACCATTGGGATAACACTGGCCATCTTTGACTGTATTTCACACTTTTTAATAATATATTGATTACTCTTAAACAAACCACCCAAACCACAATGAGGATTTTGACCAATACTCACATTGGCCTACAAGCTCCTTCCTGAGCATGGTGCAAACAGAGCATGCGACCACAGAGGAATTCTCAAGACAGAACAAGGACATCCATTCTGAGGAGTACAGAGCAGAGAAGATGATAACAAATTTGAGACATTGTCACCATCGATCCTTGCTTTTTCTTTAGTCATTTAGGCTACCACTATTTAGAGTACAGCATATTTATTTCACTTTCTCTTAAGAAGATGAACAAGTTTGAATTTGCCACTGACCCAGAACATGAACACTGTCTACAGTTATCCTCTCTATATCATTGTTAGTCAAAGAAGTGACAGACATGTACCATTTCATTTTCTTTGAACTTCACTATTTCCAATACATATTAATAGTGTTTCTTGCCTCACCACCCATTTTTATAATTGGGGAACATTTCACCTAATATATCTTTATTTCTGTTTATATTTGTTTATTGATTCTCACATTAACCCAATAATAAAAATAGAATAAAAATGTATGAGTACAAAGACCAAAAACAAACCCACTCTATGTTCATGATATCCACCTAAAGAATTGTATCAAACAGGAAATGGGCGAGATTTCTTTTATGATGCACCTCAGAGTTCCAGACACATATTCATTGAAGATGACTCATATGCCACCAGTACTCATCATCGTCCACAGGACAGGTGCTCTCTCTCTCCATTCACTTCTAATTGCTTATTAATGATTTATTAATCCACTAATCATAAATTTTAAAATCATGGTTCATGAAATCCCAACAAGAGCCTAGAAATACCTAATCCCTACAATGAGTCATTCTAATATGGATATAGCTGTTTCATTCATTATCCTCAGTTTTCATAGATGCATTATCAATATAATCTTCACACAACTCCCATATTTATTGCTAGAACATCACTGGCCATCTTTGATTATATTATATACTTTTTTAGTAATTCATTGAATATTTTGAAATAACCACTCAAACCTAGAGAAGAATTTTAATGATTACTCTATGCTACTAAGAAATAGATGCAACCACAGAACAAATGATAAAGGAGGAACATTCCAATCGGTCAACTGCACCCATTCTAATGAAGACAAAACAGAGTCGATATTTCTAAAAACAGGCACCTCATCCTCTATAATTTTTGCTTTCTGCATTTCATTTACTCAATCATTCAGGTAATTCATAATTTTCCATGAAGTACATGTTTTTTCTCTTAACAAAAGGGACAACCTCAAACTTAGAAGAATTGGCTCAGAACAATAAAATGGATCCTATTAGTGTCTATATGATCTTAAGCCAAAGAAAGAGGGAACATCTTTGATCTGATATTTTCTTAATGGATGTTAGTTTTCTCTACTTGTATTAATAATATTGGTTGTCTCCCTATATATTTTTATAGCTGGACAATGCTGCACTCTCTTCAATTTGATTTATTGACTTACATTTGTTTAATGGTTCTATCATTAATTCCTTAATACTAATAAACCTAAATCTAAGAATCTAAAATGAGAACATGGTCTTTACGTGTCCCAAACATCTGTCCACAGGATTATTCTGAACAGAAGGTATAGACTATGTTCAGTGTTGGTGCTCAGAGTTCCACACATGTATAACTCATAGTTTATGACTCCTGCGCCACTGTTTGTAATCATTGTTCTATGCATACTCATTTCTTCATTCAATCTTACATTTGCAGATACTGAATCACGGATTCACTGAAAATGAATGAGTCAGAAAAATGCAAAAATAAATGCTAGAATAGTGCTAACAGCTATCAACACAACCACTTCCCGTATACTTTACATCTTTTTCATTTAATGATGTCAACATTAGTGATTATTCGACATCATATTTCACATTATACTTATTATCGAGTCATAAATAGCTATTTGATTAATACTTTTTCATAATACCACGGATACTGTCAAACAACTGAAACCAAGACAAGAACATTGACTATATTCACACAGGTCTCTTTTTGAACGGAGTTAACATGAGAAACTTGATCAATTGCAGAATGCTCAAATCAGCTAATTGCATCTACACTGAAGGGTTCTAGGTGGACATCATGATAAAAAGTTTGAGATATTCTGTCCATTCATCTGTAATTTCTTTCATTCACCTAGTCATTTAGGTATTTATTAATTTATGGTAATATTGATTTATTTTTCTTCTTATAAACTTCAAACTTGTAATTGACTTGGGGCAGTAACTGGCTCTTATCAGTAATTACTACTATTGTCTCTATCATTTTTAGTCAGAAACATTATCCACTTATCCATTCCAATGTACACTAACAGTATTTTCCTTACTGCATATTTTAGCAATGAACAATGCTTTGTCCTCTTCGTTTTATTTATTTTATTTGCACATTTATTAGCTTATTCTGTCATTGCTACTTTTACCATATTTTTAAAACTCATGCACACAAGACTAACCACAAACTCCTTGTATATTTCAGGTGTCTGCCTATCACATCACTTTAAACATGGGAATAGACTAGATCCTATTTGTGTTGGAACTCAAAGTTTCCGATACATACTATTCTTCATATACAACCAGCATATGCAACCACATAAGCCACCAGTTGTCACTGACAGTCCAGGATTGGCCTTCTTTTTCTTCATTCTTATCTACACTTGTTTACTGAGTAATTCATTAATAAAGACACACACATAAACCACAAAAAAAAAGTTCTTCAGTATCACTCACATTCATCCATACTATCACAAAGATCCTAAATCCCTTTCTCTAAATGAATTAAGTTTTTTACATAGGCATTAATCAACATAATACTTCATATCAATCTGAAATGAAACATCAGCATGACTGACCTCCTTTGACTCGCTCAAACCAAGGGAATTTTTACCATTGCTGATGCTGATCTCTCTGCTCCTAACACACAGAGTGTGTGACCATGGAAGAACGTGCCAGTCAGAGCACAGGAGATGATTACATATTCTCTTCATTGACCCACAGATTCCTCCATCCTTTTATAGGGTCATTCAGGCATTTATAAATTTATATCAATATTTATTTCTTTTTCTCTTAATAAATCAAACATGAAATACACAAGTTAATCAGATAAAAAACGGTTACTTGTCACTTTCTGTGATCACCATTAGTCTAAGACAAAACACACTTGTTTCAATGTATTCATTCCAACTTAAATTAGTGGTATTTTCCCCTCCTGTATATTTTAACAACGAGCATGCTTTACCACCTTGATGTTTATTCATTATGTATTTGTTCATCTCCTCTATCAGTGATTCCTTATAACTTTTAAGATGCATGAACACAAAGATTCTTGTATATCACTGACACCAACTTAGTGGAGCTTGTAAAGAGAGGAAATGGTCTGCACACTCACGGTGGTCCGCATGCCCCTCACACAGGGGCAGCCGCAGAGCGCAGGCCATGGAAGGATGCTTCCATCAGCTGGAGTGGGTCCATTCTGAGGAACAGATGATCTCAAAACTCAAGCGTTTCTCATCAACGACCCTTGCTTTTCATCTCTCATTTAGTCACTTAAATCATCATTATCTGGAATATATTTATTTCGTAGTCTCTTAAAACAAACAGCTCTGAACTTGCCCCTAACAAACATACTTATTATTCATCACCTTTGACTCTTACACCACCAGTCATCATCATTAGTCCAGGAATGGCTCATCTTCTCTTCATTTATTTCTACATTGTTTATTGATTAATTCAGTAATTTACTAATGACACGTTTAAAGTGCTACAATGTATGAAACCTGAAAAAAGCCTTGATATCCCTAATGTGTGTATAGAATTATTCTCAGATCAATGTAACTCCTTTACTAAATATCCTCAGTTTTCTTAAATGAATTAATTGAATTAATTCATCAGTAGACTACTTCATATCAATTTCATGTTTGTCACTGGGCTACAGTTGGCCTTCTTTAATATACTGTATGATTTTTAATACTATAGTAATTATCCTTTAAAAAATCACTCAAGCCAAGAACACTGACTATTACTCATAATGGCCTCCAAGCTCCTAACACACAGATGCAACCACGCGGCCCAAGGGCATGAAGGGGTGCTTGAGACAACTCAAGTGAGACCACTCTGACGTGCACGAAGTAGGACTGTTGACAAAAAATTTGAGACGTTATAGCCATTGTTCCCTGCTTCGTGTCTAACATTTAATCAGTAATTAGAGCAATCATTAATTGGGAGGATATTACATTTTCTCTACAAATGAACAACTTCAAATTTGCCAAAGACTCAGAGCATGCACACTGTCTATAATTTAAACTGCCTGTGTCATCATTAGCCAAAGAGGTAAAAGTCACATACCACTAATTTCTCATTGAATTTCATGTTTTCAACATATAGTATTAGTATTTCTTGCCTTGTCACATATTTTTATATTTGGACAATGCTTCATCTATTTTATCTCAATTTACTTTTATATTTGTTCATTGTTTCTTTTTATCAATCCAATTACAATAACAGAATGAACGTGCATGAAAAGAAACATCACTTTTCCTTTGTGTTGGACGACAGAGTTCCACACACATATAATTCATTATCCAAGACTCATACGCCAGCAATTTTCATCACTGATCCAGGAAGGGCCCACTTTTCCTCAATTCATTTCCAAGTTATTTATTCATCAATTTAGTAATTATAATTTTAAAACTCTGTGATTCACAAAAATCCAAGAGATTTATATCCCAAACGTGTATTTAGAATCCTTCTCACTTCAATATCTCATAGTAATAACAATTATAGTATTTCATGTATGCACTAAACGATGTACTACCTCATAGTAACCCTGTGCTCATCACTAAGCTACAACTCACCGTCTTTGATTATATTTCACACTTTTTAATAATACAGTGACTGCCCATAAACAAACCATGCAAAACAAGTCAAGAACTTTAGCTGTTACTCACATTGTCCTCTAGGCTCCTAATGCAGACATCCAACTAGAAAGCTTGTGACCAAGGAGGAATTCTTAAGTCAGCTTGAGTGGGTCCATTCTGAGAAATATAAATCAGAGAAAAGGGTAAAAAGATTTTTTAAAAAATTGAGACATTCTCTGCATAGAATGAAAAGGCATGAGCACAAAGACCAAAACCAAGACCCTTGTATATTCCCGGTAACTGTCTGCAGGGCCATCCAACCAGAGTAAAGGAATTACGTATCTTTCACATCGGACCTCAGAGTTCCAGACACGTATTCATCGTCTATGACTCATACGCCACCAGTAGTCATCATTGATCCAGGATTGGCCCTTTTGCTCTATTGTAACCTATATTTGTTTATTGATTAATTCATTAAATCATAAAATGATAATGTTATTATTCACAAAAACTCAAGAAGAGACCTTATATCCCAAATTGCCACATAGAATTATTCTCACATCAACATATCAGTTTCATTCTCTTATTTTTCATATATGCATTAATCGATATAATGTTTCATACATCCCATATTTATCACTGAGTCATAATCGTATTCATTATATTTCACGCTTTTTAATAATATAGTGAATCTTAAGATAAAAGAAATATTGAAACCAAGAAAAGAATGTCAGCCATTACTCACTTTAGTCTCTGTGCTCTTAATATAGAGAGGCAACCACAGAACTTGTGGCTATGATGGTATCCATTCTAAGAGTATGAAGCAGAGCAAACGACAAAAAAATTAAGACATTATCACCATTGATTCTTGATTCCTGCTTTCTGCATTTCATTTACTAGGTCACTTAGGTATCTATTATTTGTTTGCGCTGTGTGTGTGTATATACATATATACACGTGTGTGTGTGTGTGTGTGTGTGTATATCTTATGCAAAGGAATACATCTATCAAGAGAATAACCCAGAACAATAAAATCCACTCTTACCTACCAATTTCTATATGATTCTTACCAAAAGTAGTAATACCTTTTATTCATTAATTTGTAAATGAATGTAAGTGCTTTAAGTTTTGATTACTAATATTTCTTGCCTCCACACATATGTTCGTAGTTGGACAACGCTTGACCCTCTTGTCCTTTATATATTAATTTGTATTGGTTTAATGAATCTATCATTGATCCATTGACAATAATAAATAATCTGTGGAATCAATCCATGGATACTATCTATATATTCCTGATATTTCTCTGTAAGTCAGTGTCAACAGAGGGAATAAACTATGCGTTGTGCTGGACCTCAGAGTTTCAGACACATATTATTCACCGTCCGTAACTCCAATGCCACCATTTGTCATCACTGGTCCGTGACTGGGTCTCCTCTCCTTCATGTGTTTCTACATTTTTATCAACTAAATGATCGCATTATTGACATCAATACATGGTTCAGACAAAGCCAACAACAAGGTCTTGGAATATCTGTAACATCCACAGAGTCATTTTCAACATAGACTAGATCGCTTTCATTAATTGACCTCTATGTTGCACAGGATAAATTAAACAACATACTGTTTCACGTCACGCTCATCACTGAGCCGGGATTAACTTTGTATTCACTTAATACTTCTTAATTTTTTGATTGACAGAGAAAATTGTATGTATTTACCATGCACAACGTGATGTTCTGAAATACACATACACTGTGGAATAACTAACTCTATCTAATTGACATATGTATTACATCTCGTAGTGATCATGTTGTGGTGAGAACACTTAACATCTACCCTCTAGCATTTTTCAAGAATATGATGGATAACATTAACTATAGTCACCATGTTGTATAATATTTCTCTGAACTTACTTCTCCTCTCTAACTGAACAATTTAATACATTTTATAATAATACCAAGAATATCCTCAAACAAATTACTGAAACCAAGAGAAGAACTTTAACTATAACTCACCTTGGTCTCTTTCCAAACACGGAGCCAACACAAAAATTTTGATCCCAACAGAATGCTTGAAATAGCGCGCTGTATCCATTCTGAAGAGTAGAAAGCACGGAAGAGGATTTAAAAACACTGAGATGTTCTCGCCATTGATTCACGTTGTCTGCCATTTGTTGAAACTGCCTTTTAGGCTTTTATTAATTTATGGAATATTTATGTATTTTTCACTTAATAAACTTCAAAACTTGCAACTGAATGAGAGCAAGAACTGTCACCTGTTACAGTCTATGTCATTGGTAGTCCAAGACATAATATCCTTGATCAACTTATTACCCATTCCATTTCTATTAATATTCATTTTCCTTACTACGAAGTTTAGTAATAAACAGTGCTTCACTGTCTTCGTCCCTATTAATTTATACATGTGTTTATTTATTCTGCCCTTGATGCATTTACAATAATATTTTTAAATTCATGAACACAAATATCAAGAACACAACCCTCATAGATTCTGACATCTGTGCGTAAGTTCCCTTCGAAATGGGGAACAGATTAGATCCCATTTGTGTTGGACCTCAGAGTTCCAGACACGTGGTATTCACTGTGCATGACTCATACGCCACCAGTGGTCATCATTGGTCCAGGATCTCTTTGATTTCACACTAATACAAATTTATCTATTTATTAATTCATTAATAAGAAATACACGTCAGTCAGAAAATATGAGAATAATATTCATAAAGATTCTTAACATTCATCTACAGATTCATTTCCACAGACTAAATCTCTTCATTACTGTCTTCTGTGGCAATGACCTTCTCTGGTCCATATATTGACCAATCATTATAATACGTCTATCAACCTGATAGTCCATATATTGACCAATCACTATAACAAGTCTATCAATCTGATAGTAAAATTGGCATGTTTGGGCCTCTTTGGTTATGTTTAGTACATTTTAGTAATATGGGAAATACCAGTCTACACCAACAAAGACACGAGCATTGACTATTACTCACATTGGTCTTCATACTCTAACACAGAGATGCAGCCAACATGCTGGTGAGCAGGGACGAGATCGAATCACTTCAAAAGCAGCTATTCTGAGGAGTATGAGCAAAAAAGATGATTAAAAAATGAGACATTCCTCCACTGATCCCTGCTTAGCATCTTCCATTTAGTCATTAATTCACATAATATTACTTGGAGTATTTGAACCTGCCACTGACCCAGAACAAAGACATTATCTAATTAATACAGTCCATATCATCCTTTGCTAAAATAAACAGCTATACACCATTTACCTCTCTCTGGACTTCAGTGTTTCATAGATATATTAACAAAATTCCTTGTCTCACTACAAATTTTTATAGACAATGTTTCCCCCATTTTACCTTTATGTATTTATATATTAGTTTACTGATTGTTTCATTGACCCAATCATAATAATAACGTAACGCATGAGCAAAGAGACCCAATTTCTTTTGTGAAGGACCTCAGAGTTCCAGACACACATTCATCATGTATGATTCATGCGTCACCAGTGGTCATCATCGATCCAGGATTGGGCCTCCTTTTCTCCATTCTTTTCTATATTGTCTGTTGATTTCATCTTCAGTTCACTAACAGTAAATTAAAACCCTATGATTCACAAAACCCCAAGAACAGCCTCGATGTTCTTAATCTGTATATACTATCATCTTATCTCAATATATCTTCTGCCTTAATTATTCTCAGCTTTTCACACATGTATTAATCAATATAATGTTTCATATTAATTTCATATTTGTCATTTCTAACAGTGGGCCTTACGCGATTATATTTCACAATTTTTGGCAATGCAGTGAATATCTTAAACCACCTAAACCGCAGCGAGAACTTTGACTATTACTCACATTTATCTCTAAGCTCTGACACAGAGGTGCAACCACAGAGCTGGTGGCCATGCAAGAAGGCATAAATCACCTCGAGATTATCACTCTGAAGAGTACAAAAAAGAGAAAATGATTTTTTAAAATTAGACATTCCTCCCCTGACCCTTGCTTATTGAGGTGTTTTGTGTGTTGGACCTCAGAGTTCCGGAGACGTGTTATTCATCACCTAATTCATCACTGGTCCAAGAAGGCCCACTTTCTTTTCATTCTTCACCACATTGTTTATTGATTAATTCATAAATTCACCGATAATATTTTTTAAAGCCTACAATTCACAAACCCCCAACAAAAGCCTACCTATTTGTTAGGTATCCATCCTTATTCACACATCAGTATATAACTTTTATTATTTATCTGTTTTTCACATATGCATTAATCAGTATAATGATTCATGTTAATCCCAAATGATGATGTTTCCATTAGGCCTTTTGTGATCATATTTCACACTTTTTAATAATACAGTGAACTTCCTTAAAGAAACCACCCAACCTGTGACAAAAATTTGGACTCTTACTCATATTGGTCTCCAGGTTCTAATAGAGATTGAACCATACAGTCAGAACCATGGGGAGAATTCTTAAATCAGCTCAGATGGGTCCAGCGTGAGAAAAACAGGACAGAACAGATGATTTTAAAAAGAAGGAGAAGAGACATCTGAGACATTCTCTCCATTGATTCTTGCTTTTTACCTTTAGTCAGTCATTTAAGTAATCATAAATTTAGAGTATTTTCTCTTAAGAGAATGAGCAAATTCAAAATTGCCATCTATCCAGAACATGAATATTGTCTGTAACTTACACCATTCTGAGCTAAGGAGGTAAGAGTCATGTGAAAGTTATTTCAAATTGAAGTTGAGTGTTTTTCTAATTTATTAGTAGTGTTTCTTTGCTCACCACATATTTTTAATTTGAACAATACTTCATTAATTTACTTATTGATTGGTTCTTTCATTGATCCAATTATAATAATAGAATGAAAATATATGAACACAAAGATCAAGCCCGAGATCTTTGGAGAGTCCCAACATGGGCCTAGACAGCGCCTTATCTCAAGAACACGGACGACACGTCTTCTGTGTTGAACATCGAAGTCCAGACATGTTTGACTCATTGTATGTGGCTCATGCTGTCACTGGTCTCAATTTTCATAATTTCTGCTTTTGTTTTGAATAAATCATTAATCAATTTCTACGAGTAAAATAAGAACGTGATTCACAAAAATCTACAAACACGATGCCTGGCATAACAAACACCTGTCTAGAGACTCCTTTTCCACGTTGACAATGTCGCTTTCATTAATCCACCTCTATGTGGCACATTATTGATTAACAAATACATGTTCCACATTATGTTTGCCGTTAGGCCATGGTTAAATTTTGAATTGTTTAAATTTTTTAATAATACTGTGAATACCCTTAATCAAGTACCCAAAGGAAGACAACATTTCTGGCTGTTACCCACATTGGTTGCTTTCCAGACACAACAGCAGTGCAGGTTTCCATCGTCGTGGAACGCCAAGTCCACTGGGTGCATCCGTTCTGATCCATCTTCATACAAAGCAGAGAAGATGATAAAAAAATGAGAAATTCTCTCCACTGACTGATGTATTCCACCATCCATTTGTACCATCTTTTTGGCTTTTAATAATTTATGGGGCTGGGCGCAGGGGCTCATACCTGTAATCCCAGCACTTTGGGATGTCGAGGTGGGTGGATCACCGGAGGTCAGGAGTTTGAGATCAGCCTGGCCAACGTGGCGGAACCCCACCTCTACTAAAAACATAAAAATTAGCTGGGCGTGGTGGCAGGTGCCTGTAATCCCAGCCACTTGGGAGGCTGAGGCAGGAGAATCACTTGAACCCAGGAGGCGGAGGGTACAGTGAGCCAAGATTGTGCCACTGCACTCCAACCTGGGCAACAAGAGAGAAACTCCAACTCAAAATAATAATAATAATAATTTATGGAAATATTTCTTTGTTTTTCTCTTAATTAAATGAACTTCAAGCTTGTAACTGACTGAGAATAATAATTATTATCCGTCACAGTTGATGTTGTCTTTAGCCCAAGACGTAATAAACTTGTTCTATGTATTATCTCTTCTAACTTAAATACTAATAATCCATTTTTGGGGTTTTGTTGTTGTTTTTGAGGCAGAGTCTCCCTCTGTCACCCAGGCTGGAGTGCAGCGGCATGATCTCAACTCACTGCATCCTCTGTCTGCCGGGTTCCAACGATTCTACCTCAGCCTCCTGAGTAGGTGGGACTACAGGTGTGTGCCACCATGCCTGGCTAATTTTTGTATTTTTTAGTAGAGATGGGGTTTCACCATATTGGCCAGGCTGATCTCAAACTCCTGACCTCGTTATCCTCCCATCTCAGCTTCCCAAAGTGCTGGGATTACAGGCGTGAGCCACCGCGCCCAGCCTAATCCATTTTCTTTGTTACGTATTTTAGCAACAAAAAAATGCTTCACTCTCTTCTATTCATTTATACATTCATTTCTTTATCCTGCCCTTGATTCTTTTACAGTAATATTTTTCAAATACTAACATAAATATCCTGAAAAAGAACCTTGCATATCCTGATATCTGTCTGTTGGATTCCTTCACAAAGGAGGAACAGGCTGGATCCCATTTGTGCTGGACCTCAGAGTTCCAAACACAGGGTATTCACTGTGCATGACTCATACGCCACCAGTGGTCATCGTCAGTCCAGGTTCAGCCCTCTTTCTCTATTCCTATCTAAATTTGTTTATTGATTAATGTATGAACAAAGAAATACACAAAAATCTAGAAAGAAAAATAAGAATTAGATTCTTAATATCCCTGACATCCATATATATAATCCTTTCCACAGAGACTGAATTTCTTTCATTAACTGAGCTGTTGCATAGATGCGTTACTCAGTATAATGCTTCATATCAGTCTGATATTTAACATGGACAGATTTCCCTTATTTGATTATATTTAATACTTTAAAATAATACAGCAAATACCATTCTAAAAACCGCTCGATTTGGTATAAGAACACGGACTGCTACTCACATTGGTCTGCGTGCTCCTGACACACAGATGCGACCACAGAGCTCATGACCATGGCAGAGTGCTCGAATCAACTCAAGTGCGTTCATTCTGAGGATTACTGAGCAGAGCAGATGATTTTTAAAAGGTCGTAACATTCTTTCCACTGGCCTTCAGTTCTGCTTTCTGTTAGTCATATACAATTAGTAATTTGTAATAATGCTTATTTTTCTCCTATGCAGGCTAACAATGTCAATCTTGCCACTGACCCAGAAAATGAATACAAATATTTATCTATTACTGTCAACATCATACTTAGCCAAAGATTTAACAATCATGTACCATTTATTTCTCTTTGGACTTCAGAGTTTCCAGTATATATTAATATTATTTCTTGCTACACCATCTATTTTTATAATTGGACAGTGCTTCACATGAGTCATCTTTATTTAGTTATATATTTGTTCATTGATTCTTGTATTGATCCAATTACAACAATAGAAGGAAAATACATGAGCAGAAAGACTGGCTTTCTTTCATGTTGGACCTCAGAGTTCCAGACACGTACTATTCATCATCCAAGACTCATACGCCGGTATTTGTCATCATTGGTCCAGGAAGAGCCCACTTTCTTTTCACCCAAATCTGTATTATTTGTTGATTAATTCAGTAATTCATGTGTAATAATTATAAAAATTCATGGTTCACATAATTGAAGTCTATCATTGATATTCACTATATGTACAAACACACACACACATATATATATATTAGTTGACTATTTTTTTTTATTTTCAACAACACACTAAATACCCTTAAACAAACCACCCAAACCACACAAGAACTTGACTATTACTCACACTGAAATCTTTCACGTAAGGACAACAGCACAGGTCTTGATCAGGGCTAAATTCATAACTAGCTCAGTGCATCCATTCTAAAGAGTCCAAAGCAGAGAAGATGATAAAAATACTGAGACATTCTTTCCATCAATCCATACATTTCACCATTCATTTACATTGTCACTTTGGCTTTTATTAACTAATGGTAATAGTTATTAATAAAATAGAATTTAAGGTTGCAAGTAATTGAAAGTAGTAACTATAACCTATCACAATCTATATCATTTTTGTTTCAAGACATAATACCTTTCATCCACGCATATATTATCCATTCCAATTTAAATTAAAATGAATTTTACATTATACATATTTTAGTAATAAACAATGCTTCACCTCCTCATCTTGTTCATTTATACATTTATTTATTCATCCTGCCCTTGATTCTTTTACAATAATATATTTTTAATTCATGAGCAGGAAGATCATGAAGATCCTTCTATATTCTGTATCCTGACATCTTTTTGTGTCGAACCTCAGAGTTCCAGGCACATGACATTCACTGTGCATGACTCATATGCCACCAGTCGCCATCACTGATCCAGGATCAGCCCTCTTTCTCTATTATCATCTAAATTTGTTTGTTGACTAATCCACTAACAAGGAAATACACATAAGTCTTCAAAAAAAGAATGAGATTCTTGAATATCCCTAACATCCATCCATATACTCATTTCCACAAAGACTAAATGTCTTTCATTAACTGAGCTCAGTGTTTCATGTACGCATTAATTAACGTAAAGTTTTTAATCTAATGTTTAAATATTGCATTCTTCACCTTCTCTTGTTGTGTTTAATACTTCCTATAATATAGCAAATAACAATGCAAACAGTCGATGCTCCTTCAAAACAAGAAGGAGCATTGACTATGACTCACATTGGTCTTCATGCTCCGAACGCATAGATGCAGCCACAGAGCTTGTAACCATGGGATCAGCTGGCAAACATCCATCCCGAGGCTCACAGAGCAGAGCAGATCACAAACAGATGAGACAGTCCTCCTTGATCTGTGTTTGTCATCTTCCCTTGAGGAAAACATTTGAGAAATCATTATTTGAAGGATATTTACTTTATTTTCTCTTAAGAAAATGAATACCTTGCAACTTTCCTTGACCCAGATGTTGACTTTTATGTATAAATATCAAATGCATCATCCTTAGTCAAAGAAGTTACAGTGGTGTAACATTTATTTCTCTTGAGACTTCAAGGCTTTAATATAATATTTTAATATATTATTATATTTAACATGTTAAATATTACATTAAATATGATATATTAATTAATATTACATTCTATTTAATATATAAAAGCTTTGATATAGTAATGATACATCTTGCCTCACCACTTATTCTATCATTGGACAATACTTCATCCCCTTCATATACGTACATGTATATATATAAATTATTTCATTTATCCAATTGTCGTAATAGAATGAAGTGAACAAACCCAAAGACCAAAAGCAAACATATTGTATATTCATAGGATCACTTGAATCAGAAGGAACGAGCCAGATTTCATTTGTGATGGGCCTCGGAGTTTCAGACACGTATTTGCTGTATCTGGCTCATATGCCACCAAGTAGTCATCATTGATCAGGGCTGATCTCTATTTTGCTGTTCATTTCTACCTTGTCTATTGATTAAGTCATTTATTCATTAATAACTTTCAAGGCTCATGATTCACAAAATCCAATAACACTCCTGATATTCCATATCAGTATGCAGAATCACTGAAACATTAGGTGTGTTTCATTAACTATCCTGTTTTATATATGTGCATCAGCAATGTAATATTTCATGTCACTCCCATATAATTAGGATAACATTGGCCATCTTTGAGTGTATTTCACACTTTTACTTTTAAATAATGCATTGAGTACTATTAAACAAACCACCCAAATCAAAGTAAGGACTTTGACCATTATTCACATTGGTCTGCAGGCTCCTTCCTAAGCAGGGTGCAAACAGAGTGTGTGACCTTGGAGGATGTTCTGATCCTCAAATCTGAGCGAGGACATCCATTCTGATGAGTACAGAGCGGAGAAGATGATAACAAATTTGAGACTGTCAGCATTGATCCTTGCTTTTCACCTGTAATTAGTTAGTCATTTATGCAATCAGTTTCTGGATTTCATACTAGTTTCATTTTCTGTAAAGAAAATTTCATTAATCATAGTAATGTCATTCTCTGTTAAGAAAATGAACAATTTCAATCTTGCTACTGGCCAAGAATTTGAACATTGTCTATAATTATACTGGCTGTATTATCATTGGCCAAAGAGGTGACAGGCATGTGCCATTTATTGCTCTTTGGACTTCATGTTTTCAATACATATGAAATGCTTCTTGCCTCACTACAGATTTTTATAATTGGAAAATTACTAACATTATTTATCTTTTTATGTATAATATATATATTATACATATAGGCTCTCACATTGAGCAACTATAAAAATATAATGAAAATAAGTAAACACAAAGATCAAAAACAAATACATTCTGTATCTCTGACATCTATACATATAGGACCATTTCAAACATACAGAATGAGCTCAGTTTCTTTTGTGATGGACCAGAGTTCCAGACACGTATTCATCATGTAAGACTCATACGCCACCAGCAGCCATCATCAATCTAGGATTGATCATCTCTTTCTTCGCTCACTCTTTCTTGTCTATTGACTGACTCGTTAACTTACTACTAAGTCCCTATGATTCAGAAAAAACCCAAGAATAACCTGGATATTCCATCTCTGTATCTAGAATCATTCTAACACTGATTTGTCTGTTTTATTAACTGCCCTCAGTTTTCATCTATGCATTACCGATATAATACTTTATATAACTTTCATATCTGTCATAGGGATAACATTGGCCATCTTTGTATTATACACTTTTTTTTTTGAGATGGAGTCTCACTCTGTTGTGCAGGCTTGAGGGCAGTGGCGCAATCTTGGCTCACTGCAACCTTCACCTCCCGGGTTCAAGTGATTCTCCTGCCTCAACCTCCCAAGTAGCTGGGATTACAGGCACCCACCACCATATCCTGCTGATTTTTGTATTTTTAGTAGAGACAGGGTTTCACCATGTTGGCCAGGCTGGTCTCAAACTCCTGACCTCAGGTGATTCACTCACCTCAGCCTCCCAAAGTGCTAGGATTACAGGCGTGAGCCACCACACCTCGCCTATTAAAAACTATTTTATAGGACTTCCTCTTTTTCTGGCTGGAACCATGGAGGGTGCAGAAGAGAAGAAGAAGAAGAAGAAGGTTCCTGCTGTGCCGGAAACCCTTAAGAAAAAGCAAAGGAATTTCGCAGAGCTGAAGATCAAGCGCCTGAGAAAGAAGTTTGCCCAAAAGATGCTTCAAAAGGCAAGGAGGAAGCTTATCTATGAAAAAGCGAAGCATTATCACAAGGAATATAGGCAGATGTACAGAACTGAAATTAGAATGGCGAGGATGGCAAGGAAAGCTGGCAGCTTCTGTGTACCGCAGAACCCAAACTGGCGTTTGTCATCAGGATCAGAGGTATCAATGGTGTGAGCCCAAAGGTCCAAAAGGTGTTGCAGCTTCTTCACCTTCGTCAAATCTTCAAAGGAAACTTTGTGAAGCTCAACAAGGCCTCAATTAACATGCTGAGGATCGTAGAGCCATATATTGCATGGGGGTACCCAAATCTGAAGTCAGTAAATGAAATAATCTACAAACGTGGTCATGGCAAAATCAAAAAGAAGCGAATTGCTTTGACAGATAACGCTCTGATTGCTCGATCTCTTGGAAAATATGGCATCATCTGCATGGAGGATCTGATTCATGGGATCTATACTGTTGGAAAACGCTTCAAAGAAGCAAATAACTTCCTGTGGCCCTTTAAATTATCTTCTCCACGAGGCGGAATGAAGAAAAAGACCACCCATTTTGTAGAAGGTGGAGATGCAGGCAACAGGGAGGATCAGAACAACAGGCTTATTAGCAGAATGAACTAAGGTGTCGCCATGATTATTTTTCTAAGCTGGTCAGTTAATAAACATTACCTGCTCTTAAAAAAATAATAATAATAACTATTTTATAATACGTGACATAGTCTTCAACAAACCACCAAGACAAGAGCTTTGACCATTACTCACATGAGTCTGCACACTCCTTCCTAAGCACAGGGCAAACAGAGGACCATGGAAGAATTCTTAAAACAGTACAAGCGTGTCCATTCTGAGGAGTACAGAGCAGAGAAGACGATAACGAATTTGAGACATTATCACCATTGATCTTTGCCTTTCACCTTTCATTTAGTTAGTCATTTAGGCAGTAATTATTTGGACTGCATTTATTTAATTTTCTCTTAAGAAGATGGACAATTTTGAACTTGCCACTAACCAAAAAACTGAACGTTGTTTATAATTATACTATCTATGTCATCATTGGCCAAAGAGGTAACAGACATGTATCATTTATCTCTCCCTGGACTTCACTGTTTTCAATACATATTAATAATATATCCTGAAATACTGGAACATTGCTTCACCCATTTTATCTTTACTTACGTATTTGTTTATTGATTCTTACATTGATCCAATTATAAAAATAGAATGAAAATATCACAAAGCAAAATATTTCTGAAATATTTCTATAGATCATTAGAAGCAGAGAGAATGGACCATGCATCTTCTCTAACAGACCTCAGAGTTTCAGACACATGTTCATTGTACGAGACTCATACGCCACCAGCAGTCGTCATCCATCCAGGATTGGTCCTCTTTTCCCCACTCAATTCCATGTTATCTATTGATTAGTTAATTAGTTCATTAATAATTTTAAAGCCCTATATTCTCAAAACCCAAGAAGAGCCTTGATACTTCTAGTCTGTATATAAAGTCATCTTACATCAATGTATCTCCTTTATTAATTATCTCCAGTTTTTCATATATCTATTAATTTACATAGTGCTTCATATCAATTTTGTCACTGGGCAACAGTTGGTCTTCTTTGATTATATTTCACTCTTTTCAATAATATGGCGAGTGAATACCCTTAAGCAAACCACCCACACAAAGACACCAACTTTGATTATTACTCACATTGGTCTCCATGCTTCTAATGCCCCGTGGCAACCATAGGGCTTGTGACCGTGGAAGCATGCTTACATCAGCTTAAGTGTATCCATTCTAGGATTACCAAGCAGAACACGTGGTGAAAAAACTTAAGACCTTATCCACATTTATCCCTCCTTTCCAAATTTCATTTACTTATTTATTAATTTTTCATTATAAACATCTATTTTTTCTCTCTGTCTCAACAACAGGAACAATATCAAACTTGCAACCAACCCAGAAAATAAAACTTGACTGATACAGAAAGCCTCAACGTTTTATATATCAAAGAAGGTAATTTACATCAATCCCAACTTCATTACTGGGGTGCATTTGGCCCTCTTTGATTATATTTCATATGCCATTATATACTGAATGCCCTTAGATAAGTCACGCAAACCGAGACATAAAATGTGATTGTTACTCACACTGGTCTCCACGCTCCTACCGCTGACAGCCTCCACCTTGAGGAATGCAAAGGAGAACCAGTGACCAAAAGGTGGAGACATTCTCTCCACTGATAATGGCTTTCCAGCTTTCATTTCTTTAGTCACACAGATATTTACTAATTGATGCTATTATTTGTCTCTTCTAAAAACAGGACAGAATGGTACTTGCCACTGATGCAGAACACCAACACTGTTACTTCTCATTGTCTATACCCATAGTCCCCAACGTGTTTAGCACCCAGGACGGGTTTTGCAGAAGACAATCTTCCTACGGACCAGGGCAGGGAGGGGTGGTTTTGGGATGAAACTGTTCTACCTTAGATCATCAGGCATTAGATTCTCATAAGAAGCATGTGACCTAGATCCCTGGCATGTACAGTTCACAACAGGTTCTGCTCCTATGAGAATCTAATGTCACTACTGATCTGACAAGAGGCGGAGCTCAGGTGGTAATGCTCACTCACCCACCGCTCACCTCCTGCTGTGTGGCCTGGTTCCTAACCCGCCTTGCACAGGTACTGGTCCACAGCCCTGAGGTTAGGGACCGCTGATCTATGACACTGTGCCAAAAAGGTGACACACTTGCCCCACCTATCTACTCATTGACCTTAGGACTTTCAAATTATATTAATAGTATTTCAGGCCTCACCTCTCATTTCCATAATTGGACAGTGCTTCACCCTCTTCATCTTCATTGAATTGTATAAATTTTGTCATTGATTGTTTTGGAACAATACAATCAAAATTCATATCCACAGAAGTCCAAGAACATCACCTTAACATGTATTTAATCGTTCTACAGGACACGTCCACCAAAAGTAATGGGCTAGATCTCTCTCTAGGTACTAATCTCAGTTTCCAGTGTCTATTTATTCATCATCTATGACTAAATATGCCACCAGCCATCACCACTGGTTTAGGATTTGACATCCTTCTCCTATATTTGTTGATTTATATTTCAATAAATTATAATAAATAAATTTACCTGAGTCACAAATCCCATAGAACATTCTTAAGTATCCGTAACAACTGTCTACAGAGTAAATTCACCCAACAACTATATCCTCCATTAATTAATCTGTGTTGTACATATCCATAACAACTGTCTGCACAGTAAATTCACTCAACAACTATATCCTTCATTAATTAATCTGTGCTGTACATATCCATAACAACTGTCTGCACAGTAAATTCACTCAACAACTATATCCTTCATTAATTAATCTGTGCTGTACATATCCATAACAACTGTCTGCACAGTAAATTCACCCAACAACTATATCCTCCATTAATTAATCTGTGTTGTACATATCCATAACAACTGCCTGCACAGTAAATTCACCCAACAACTATATCCTCCATTAATTAATCTGTGCTGTACATATCCATTAATGAACTTGTATTCATATCAATCCCATAGTACACCATAGTCAGCTTCTTTGACTTAATGCATTGTGTAAATAATACAGTAAATATTTTTGAACAAGCCACTCATACTAAGACAAGTGCTTTGACTCTGACATTGGTTTCTATGCTCCTAACACACAGAGTTCATGGCCACAGCAGAACGCTTAAATCAGCTAGGAGCTTTCATTCTGAGAAATAGAAGCAATGCAAATAATAAAAAGCTGAGATATTCTTTCCAATGATACATGCCTTCCCCATTTTATTTGTTCAGTCATTTAGGTATTGAAATCTAGAACAGAAATGCTATTTTTAATATCTGCCTGCCAATCTTAATAAAACCAGTAAAATCCAAGAATTTGTTTCTATATAAGAGCAATGTTACAGAGGACATACTTAGTCCATACTTGGTTTCATTTTTCTTCAGGTATTCATACATTTCTGTGGTTATTTGTGCACTAATCAACGTACGAAGCTGCAATCAATAGCTATGAAACACAATCAGATCATTGTCATTCCTAATATGTGTATATAGGATCAATTACATCATAGGCAGTAAACTAGTTTTCATGTTAGACCTCAAAGTTCCAGACACAGGTGTTTATTGTCCATAATTTATACGTCACCAAACTTCATCTTTGGTCCAGACTCGGGGCTCTTTTTCTTGATTCGTATCTTCATTTATTGATAGATTAATTCATCAATTCACTAATAAGTAAATACCAAAGAGTCAGAAAAATTCAAGTGCAAGATTCTTGAATATCTGATATCTGTCTATAAAATTATTTCCCATAGACACTATTTCTATTTTATTAATTTAATGCAATGTTTCACATACAGATTAACCAACATAATGTATTACATCAATTCCATTCTTAAGATATTAGCTGATTATATGCCAAAATGTATAATAATACAGTGATACCTCTTAAAAAATACTCAAACCGAGACAAGAACATTGACTCGTACTCACATTGGTCCCCATGCACCCACACAGGGGCAACCGTACACCTTGTGACTATGAGAGGATCCTTAAATCAGTGCCAGTGCATCCCTTTTAAGAAGTACAAAGCAAAGCAGCTGCTTTTAAAAACTAAGGTTCTTTGTCGAACTTTGCTTTCCATATTTTATTCCAAACCAGTCGTTTAGGTACTTATTAATTTTTTCATAACATACATGTTCGTTCTGAACAAAACAAGCAACTTTGAATGGACTGATCTCCTACTTCCCAGCATCTACATGATCACTAGTCAAAAAAAGGTAACACCCATGGGTTCCCTCCCTCCCTCCCTTCTTTTTTTTTTTTTGTTTCAGAGTTTTGCTTGTTGCCCAGGCTGGAGTGCAGTGGCACGATCTTGGCTCACACAACCTCTGCCTCCCGGGTTCAAGCAATTCTCCTGCCTCAGCCCCCCGAATAGCTGGGATTACAGGTGTGCACCACCACACCTCACTAATTTTTTGTATTTTTAATAGAGACAGGGTTTCTCCATGTTGGGAGCTAGTGTTTGATTTTATGTTGATAGTATATCTTGGATCATGACATGGTTGAAGTCCTCCTCTCCATGTTCATATTTGTCAAATTACGTATTTGTTTAATATTTTGATCATGGATCAATTTAAAATAATAATAATATATAAATCCATGAATCCAAAATAAAAGGACTAGACCCTTACATATTCTTAACATCAATCTATCACTTCAAACACTGATGGTCATTTTCAAATCACCTTAGGAAATAGATTAGATTTTGTTTTCTGCAGACCTTTCAGTTCCAGACACATATTATTCATTACCCATGACTCCTAAACCATCAATCATCATTATTGATTCAGGTTTACATGTCTTTTTCCTCATATTACCCTATTTTTGCTTATTGATTAATTCTCAATTCATCAAACGTAATAAAATAATTATCTGTGAATCACAAATTCTCAAAGAAAAGAGGTTCTTATATCCCAACCATCTATCTGTGGAATCACTTACGTCACTGAATATACCTGTCTCATTAATCATTCCCATTGTTACAAAAATTGATCAATCAACATAATGTTTCATGTCAAATCCATATTTATATTGGGCCACAGTTGGCCTTCTTTAGTTATATTTAATACTTTTAAAAAACTTGTTCAGTGAATATCCTAAACAAGCCACAAAAACCAAGGTAAGAACAGTGACTGTAACTCACTTCGGTCTCCATGCTCCAAACACTGGGGCAGCCACGGAACTTGCAAACACGTAGGTCAGCGAAGGCGCGTCCATTCTGAGAAATGCAGAGTAGTTCAGACAAAAGCAAAACTGAGAAATTCTCTCCACTGATCCTTGTAGTCTGAGGTATATAGTGATCTGGGGCAATCTATGTGACTCTTTAACTTAAGAAAAACAAACAACATCAAACTTTCCATGAGCCCAGAATACGGGCTATCATGTATGTCGTCTGTATGACTTTTAACCAGGGGTAACAGGCTGAACCACTGGTTTCCAGTGGAATTCAGTGTTCTCAGTGTATATACATGTGTGTTCTCCTGGCACCACGCCGCCTTTCCGTAACCCGTGAGGCTTCACCCTGTCTACCTTTGCATATTTATATCCACGCATTGATCCTTTTATGGATCCATTTATTATGATAGAGTAAAAACTTATTTTTAAAAAGGCCAAATAAGATCCTTATATATTCTTAAACAATCTATAGGATTATTTCTAAGAAAGGCACCAACCTAAAATCTTTCCTTCTTGGACTTTAGAGTTCCAGACATATATGCATCATACATGACTCATATGCCACCAGTGGACACCATTAATCCAGGCTTGGCTCTCACTTTCTTCATTTCTATCATTGAATAATACATCAATAATCTAATAATACTAAAATAAATACCAAGAGTCACAAAAACTAGAAGACAAGATTCTTGACTATTTCTAACACATGCCTACAAAATAATTTCCTGTAGCAATACCATTCTTTCATCAACTGACCTCAAGGCTTCATACATAATAAGTACATTTTTTACATTTGGGTCATGGTTGGCAGTCACTGACTACATTTGCACTTTCTCAATACCCTTAAGAAGAACACTGAAACTGAGACAAGAAGTTTGACTATTACATCGGTCTCCATGTTCCTGACACGGGGAGGCAATGGCTGACCTCACGACCACGGAACACCAAAATGAGCTCGTGTCTGTCCATCCTGAGGAGCACAGAGCAGATAATAAAGAACATCGAGACCCAATCGCTGTTGATTCTGCCTTTCTGCATTGCAATTATTCAGTGATTTAGGTATTTATTAATTTTTCATATTGTAGATGTCTTTTTCTCTTAACAGAAGAAACAATCTCTGACCAAGAAAATAAAACTGACTCTCCCTTGTTAGATTCTGTATACTCCTTAGTCAAAGAGGAAACACTATGATCCATTTATCTGACAAGAGGAATCAATATCTCCCAGTTTTAGTGATAATTTATGTCATCTCCTACATTCATAGCTGGACACTGAAGCTTAAATCTCTACTTTTATTTTTATCTGTTTGTATTTGTTCAATGGTTCTATCATTCACCTATTAGTAATAATAAACCTAAATCTATGACCCCAAGATAAGAAAATTATCTTTGTATGTTTCTGACATTGTCTACAGGATCATTTCCAATAGAAGCAAAACCTAGATTCTTTTCTTCTCATATTCATCATCCATGACTTATATGCCACCAGTGGTCACCACTGACCATGGTTAGGTTTCTCTTTCATCGTTCGTTTCTAAATATTTATTGAATAAATCATTTCTTCATTGATTATAAAATGAAGGCATGATTTTGAAATACCCAAGAACAAGGTATCTGAAGAACCCTTACGTTTGCCTATAGAATTATTTCCCACAGACACTGTGTCTCCTTGATTAGTCTCAATGCTGCACATTTTCATGGAGCCAGTTCACTTCTTATTATATTAATTTTTAATAATATAAGGAATATCATTAAACAACCTAAATCAAGACAATAACCACTACTCACGTTGGCCTAACATAGAGGCAACATAGCCTTGACACAGCAAAATGATCAGCTCACTGCATCCATTCCGAAGAGTGCAAAGCAGAGAAGACTATTTTTTTTTTTTTTTTGAGGCAGCGTCTCACCAGGAGCCAGGCTGGAGTGCAGTGGCGCGACCTTGGCTCACTGCAACCTCCGCCTCCAGGGTTCAAGCAATTCTCCTGCCTCAGCCTCCCAATTAGCTGGGACTACAGGTGCGCGCCACCACACCCAGCTAGTTTTTTTGTATTTTTAGTAGAGACGGGGTTTCACCACATTGGCCAGGATGGTCTCGATCTCTTGACCTCGTGATCCGCCCACCTCGGCCTCCCAAAGTGCTGGGATTACAGGCATGAGCCACCGCGCCTGGCCAAGAAGACGATTTTTAAAAATGAACATTATTTCCATTAATCTATATTTTTCACCATTCATTTATACGGTCATCTGAGTATTTATTAATTTTTCTCTTAATACAACAAATGTGAAATTTGCAACTAACTCAGAGCACTAACCATTATTTACTGCTGTCCACATGATCCTTATTCAAAGATGTATTATATTTGGTCCATTAATTATCCATCCATTTCAATTATATTAGTATTATTTTTCTTTACTATACATTTCAACAATAAACAACACTTCACCCTCATCTATATTCATTTATACATATGTCTACTTATTCTTCATTGCTATTTTAATAATATAGTATTTTTAAAATGCATAAACATAAAGAAAAAGAACAGGTTCTTGTATTCCCCTGTCATCTGTCTACAGGAGTCTTTCAGAGAGAGGGAATAGGCTGGATACTGCTTGTGATGACCTTAGAGTTCCAGAAACGTATTCATCGTACGGCTCATACACCACCAGTGGTCATCATCGATCCTGCCAGAATTCGCCCTCTTTTTCTCCATTAATTCCTAAGTTGTTTCCTAATGATTTATTAATTCGCTAACAATACTAACATAAATACCTCTGGACCACCGAGTTTCAAGGACAAGATCCTTAAGTATCCCTAATATCTGTCTATATAATCATTTGCCGCAATTAGTATATTAATACTTCCTTTATTCATCATAATCATTGTTTAAAATATCTATTAATCTGCACAATATTTCATGTCAAGTCCATACACATCCCTGGGACGTGGCTGGCCTTTGATTATATTAATATATAATACTTTTCAATATTACACTGAATATCCTAAACAAATAAACAAAAGCAAAAAATAATTTTACTGTTACTCACATTGCCCATGTGCACCTCTACAGAGGAGCAGACATGCGGCTCCAGACCAAGGCCAGGTGTTCTGCCAGCTCGAGAGTGTCCATCCTGGGAAGCACAAAGCAGAGAAGATAACAGGATTAAGATATTTTTCACGGATGCATTCATTAGACCCTTCTCTTAGTCATTCAGGTATCTGTTAATTGTGGTAATACTTACCAATTTTCTTTTTAAAAAAAGAACAATATCACACTTGTTCTAATGCAAAATAAGAAACCCGACTGTACTGCCAATGCCATCCTCAGTCAAAGAAGACACTTAAATTACTTGTTTTTTTAATGGTATTCATATTTTCGATACGTTGTAATGATTTCTGCTGTCTCACCATTTACACTGAGAGGACATGCTTCACATTCCTCATCTTTACTTTTTTATATGTGTACACTGATCATCATGTCAATGGATTTATTTTAAAGAAGAATCAAAATTCCCAAAAGGAACCCAAGAAGAAGGGCCTTTTGTATTTCCAAAATCTGTCCATAGGATCACTTCAAAAGCAGTAGACTATATTTCCTCCTCCACGGAAGCTCAGAGTTCTAGACACACATTATTCAGCATTCTTGACTTCTATGCCACCAGTTTTCATCTTGGTTCAGGCTTAATCCTCATCTACATGTATTTATGCATTATTTCATTAATATTAATTTTATAATACATGTAAATATAATATCCAAAGAGTAAGAGCATTGAATATTCTAGAACTTTCTATATAGTCTGTCAGTTTGATACCTCTTTCATGAATTATCCTCAATGTGTCATAAATGAGTTAGTAAATACCATGTTTCAACTAACCTCCTATTTATCATTGGCTGAGGTTGGCCTTTTGGATGATTTCTCACACTTTATGATATTATAAATACCCTTTTAAAAGTCTCTTAAAGAAAGACATGAACTTTAACTATTATTCACACTGATGTCTAAGCTCCTAACCAACAGTGGCAACCACAAACCTCTTGACCATGAATGCTTAGGTCAGCTCCAGTGCATCCATTTGCTGAACACAAAGAGGCAATTAAAAAAAATTCAAACCTTATCTCCATTGATCCTTTCCACATTTCTATGATTCAGTTATTTTTATATTTATTAATTTTTCAGAATGGAAATGTTTTTTCTCATAACAAAAGGAACAATCTCAAATGAGACTGAACCAGAAAATGAAACTGACTCTTACTTACTAGAGTCTATATGAACCTTAGCCAAAGAGGTGATACTCATGATCTATTTCTTTAAGGGGCATCAGTGTTTAAAATTTTTAGTGATAATATTTCTTACAGCATCACATGTATTCATAATTGAATAATGATTCACCCTCTATCCTTGATCTATCAATGATAAATCTAAATCTATTAATCCAAAGTAAGAATATGATATTTGCACATTTCTGATATCTATCTAATTATGTTTTGTGTTGGACCTCAGAGTTTCAGACACGTAGTATTCATTGTCCATGACTCAAACGCCACCAGTGGTCATCATTGGTCCGTGTTTGGGTCCCTTTTTCTCTTCCTTTCTACATTTGTTTGAATAAATCATTAATTCATTAATAGTAACTAAATAAGCATATGATTTACAAAGCCGAAGACAAGATCCTTGAAAATTCCTAACACTGGTCTACGGATTCATTTCCCACATAGAGTATATGTCTTTCATTAATTGACTTCAATGTACATTAACAGTTAATCAAAATAATATTTTGTATCATATTTATAACTGGGTCATAGTTAGCTATTTAAATATGTTTTAACACTTTTTAACAGTATCACTAATACCCTGAAACAAAAGGCCCAGAGAAAAATAAGAAGATTTGACTGTTACTTACAGTGGTCTCTTTCATATGGAGGACACTTAATCATGATTAAGGAAGAATGCTTAAGTCAGCTCAGTGCATCCATTCTGAAGAGTGCGAGGCAGAGATGGTAAAAATATTAAGACGTTCTCTCCATTGGTCCATACTTTCCACTGTTCATTTGCATAGCTATTTAGATATTTATTAATTTATGGCGATATTTATTAATCTTTCTCTTAATACAACAAATATTAAACTTGCAACTGATTTAGAGCAATAACTATTACTTATCACTGTCTATATGGTCTCTTTGGTGAAAGATGTAATACGCTGATCTACTTATCCGTTTCAGTTTATATTAGTATTATTTGTTCTTACACATTTTAACATCGAACAGTAATTTATGTGTCATCTTTATTTATTTATACGTGTTTATTGACTCTGCCATTGCTACTTTAATTAAAATATTTTTAAAAATTAATAAACATAAAGACAAGAATAGGCCATAATGTTCTCCTGACATCTGTCTATAGGATCATCTAAACAGAGGGGATGGACTAGATTCCTTTTGGTTTGGACCTCAGAGTTTCAGACATGTATCAGTCATCATGTGAGACACACATTGGTCCAGGAAGGACCACTTTCTCCTCATTCATTTCTATATTACGTACTGATTAACTCATTAATTCACCTAGAATATTGGTTCAGACCTAGGACTCTTTTTCTTCATTCTCATATACATGCGGTTACTGATCAATTTATTAATATACTAAAATAATACAATAAATATCTATGAATCAAAAACTCAAGAACAAGATCTTCAAGTATCCCTAACAACTGTATGGACTCACTCACTGCACTGAATATATAGCTCTTTCATTGATCATCCTTGTTGTTGTAAATTAATCAACATAATGTTTCATATCAATTCCACATTGGTCATTAGGCCACGGATAACTCTTTTTGAATATATTTAGCTTTTAAAAAATATTACAGTGAACAAACCACTAAACAAACCACCCAAACCAAGACAAGAACTCTGACTACTCACAGAGGACTGAGGCTCATACACAGGCTCATACACATAGAGGCAACCACGGAGCTCGTGAACATGGCAGGATGCTTAAGCACGTTCTGGTGCGCCCACTCTGAGAAGCTCAAAACAGAGCAGATGATAAGAAGACTAAGATGTTATCAACGTTGTTGAGTACATCCAAAGCTCAGTAAGTCAATTGTGTAGGTATATATTCATTTAATTTGGGATAATACTTATGAATTTTTCTCTGAAGAAAATTAAGAATATCAAATTGCCATTGATCCATGATACCAGCTTTATCCATTCATCATAACAGGTGGATGGATGAAGAAAATACGGTACATATACACAATGGAGTACTATTCAGCCGTAGAAAAGAATAAGATCCTATCATTTGCAATTTCATGGATGGAACTGGAGATCATTCTGTTAAGTAAATGAGCCAGGCACAGAAAGACAAACATCTCACTTATTTGTAGGATATAAAATCAAAACAATTGGACTGCATGGACATAGACGGTAGAAGGTTGGTTATGAGAATCTGGGAAGGGTAGTGAGGGGCTAGGCAGGAGGTGGGCATGGATCAGGGGTGCAAAAAAATATAGTTAGAACGAATAAGACCTAGCATTTGATAGCAACAGGATGACTACTGTGAATAATAACTTAATTGTATATTTGAAAATAACCGAGTGTAACTGGATTGTTCAGAACACAAAGGATAAATTCTTAACGGGATGGAGATCCCATTCTCCACAATGTGCTCACTTGCCATTGCGTGCCTGTGTCAAACCATCTCATGTACCCCACAAATATATATGCCCACTATGTACCTGTGAACATTCAAAATAAAAAAATAATTTAAAAGGAGTAGGCATGCTTCACACTCTCCATCTTTACTTCCTTGTTTGTCTACAATGATCGTTACATTGATCAATTTATATAATAAAATGCAACTTCATAAACACAAACCAAGAAAACAGTTGTTTTACTTCCTAGACTATGTAGATAAGATCACTTCAAACAGAAGCAATAGACTCTATTTCATTTCATTTCGGACCTCAGCATTCCAGACACATAGTCTCACTGCAATTGATTCACACGCTACCAGTCATCATCCTTTGACCTAGCTTGGGTCTTCTTTTTCTTTTTTCTCATCTACTTTTGTTAATTATGAGTTTATAATTCTCATATAATAATAAAATAAATATGTATTAGTGATTAAAACTCAAAAAAAAAAACCCACCCCTGTAATCCCAGCACTTTAGGAGACTGAGGCGGGCGGATCACCTGAGGTCAGGAGTTGAAGACCAGCCTGGCCAACATGGTGAAACCCCATCTCTACTAAAAAATACAAAAATTAGCAGGGCATGGTGGTGGGCACCTGTAATCTCAGCTACTCGGGAGGCTGAAGCAGGAGAATTGCTTGAACCTGGGAGGCGGAGGTTGCAGTGAACCGAGATTGTGCAACTGCACTCTAGCCTGGGCAACAAGAGCAAAACTCCATCTCAAAGAAAAAAAAACCTCAAAAGATGATCCTTCACATTATTCTAGAGATTCATATGCCTCAATGACTACACTTCTTTCATTAATTATTCTCATTGCTGCAAATATTGATTAATCAAAATAACATTTCATGTCAACTTCATATTTATCACTGGGGAATGGTTGGCCTTCTTTGTTTATTTGTTTGTTTTGAGGCAGAGTTTCACTCTTGTTGCCCAGGCTGGAGCACAATGGCTCGATCTTGGCTCACTGCAAGCTCCGCCTCCCAGGTTCAAGTGATTCTCCTGCCTCAGCCTCCCCAGTATCTGGGATTACAGGCATGTGCCACCATGCCCAGCCAATTTTTTGTATTTTCAGTAGAGGTGGGGTTTCACCATGTTACCATGTTGGGCAGGCTGGTCTCGAACTCCTGAGCTCAGGTGACCCATCCACCTCAGCCTCCCAAGGTGCTGGGATTACAGGCATGAGCCACTGCGCCTGGCCAGTCTTTCTTCTTATATTTAATACTTCTCTTAATATCACAGCAGATACTCTAAACAAACTACTCAAACCAAGATGACAACAACGGACCGTTACTCACATGGGTCTGCATGCTCCTATACAAGGAGTCAACCACAGAGATCACTGACCAAGGCTTAAATCAGCCTGGGTATGTCCATTCTAAGAAGTAGAAAACAGAGCAGATGGGAACATGATTGAAATATTCTCTCCATGTATCCTTGCATCTAGAATTCATTATTCAGTCTTTTAGGCTTATCCAGAATCAGCTTTCTAAATATCTCACATGCTCTTAAAAACAAACAACATCGAACTTCCACTAACACAAAACAAGAATATTGACCATTGCTGATGTTATCCAAAGAGGCAACACGTTGGAGCCATGTATTATGTAACTGACTTAGTGTTTTCCGTCCTATTAGTTCCTCTTGTCTCACTCATTTCTTCATAGCTGAACAATACTTCGCTCTCTTCACCTTCACTTATTATAATTGTACATTAATTCTTTTTCATTAAAAAGGCTAATTGTATATATTTGAGGTGAATAACACAATCTGTTTATTGGACATGGATACTTTTATTGACCTATTTATTATAATTAGAGTCCAAATTTGTGGATTCTAATTATAATGATTCTAATTCTAATTATCCATGGATTTGGATTCTAATTATAATAGATGCCAAGCAAGATCCTTTTAAAATCTTAAATCTGCCTATAAGGTCATTTTCACCAGAGCCAATAAACTGATTTTCTTTTTATGCTGGACCTCAGAGTTCCAGACACGTATTCATCATACACGACTCATACGCCACCAGCAGTCATCATCGATCCAGGCTTGGGCCTTGTTTTAGTTTCTTTGCTTGTCTGGGTTTTTTTTCACTCTCCTCTACCTTTGTTTACTAATTAATTCATCAATTATCTGATAATAAAATAAATCACCATGAAGCACCTAAACCTAGAACATGAGTGAGCCTGAAATAGTGCTACATCTCTATATAGAATCACTTTATCTCTTTAATTAATCATCCTCAAAGATGATTAATCAATATAATGTTTCATATGAATTCCATATTTATCACTGGGCTATGGTTGGCTTTCTCTGATGATATTTCAAACTTTTCAAATAAAGAGTATATGTCCACAAAAACTCACACTGGTTTTCATGTGCCAAACATACAGAGGCAACTAAATATCTGTGACTACCAAGGAATCCTTAGAGCAGCTCCAGTGCCGTCCTAAGGAGTACAAAGCAGAGCACTGATTAAAAGAAAATGAGGGCTTTATCTTAATTGAATCCTGATCCCTACATTTAATTTACTCATTCACTTAGGTGTTTATTAACTTTTTGTAGTTCATGTGTTTTCCAGACAAAACATACGACCTTCACTTGGTTTGAACCAGAGTAATAAAGTTGACTATTATTTATCAGTGTCTATATGATAATTAAAGGTAACACTTTGATCCACTTATTTCTTAATGGGAATAATTTTTTCAACATTTATTAATAATATTTCTCGCCTGACCACATATATTGATAATTGAACACAGCTTCACCATCTATAGTATAATAAATCATACTTATTGATTCATATATTAATTTAATGCTTCCATGATTGATTTACTTATAAGAATACTATCAAATACATATTAGGAATTTTCCATCAGAGTAATTATAGTAATTAAACTAAATTTTTTAGTGTTGGACCTCAGAGGTCCAGACACAAAACATTATTCATCCTCACTGACTGTGCATACCCCGACAGTCATTATCTAGGCTTGGGCCTCTTTTATCTCATTCATCTCTGCATTTCTTTACCAGTTAACTTATCAGTAAACTAATAATATTAAAGTAAATATCTACATATCTAAAACACTTATAAACAAAATCCCAAAACCCTTGAGAACAAGATGCTTAAGTGCCCCTGCTTTTTTTATTATTAATCATCCACAGTGATATCAATTAATCAACAGTTTTCATGTCCACCACGTACCTACCATTGGGTCACGGGTGGCTTTCTTTGGTTATTTTAAAATGTTATAGTGAATCTTTAAAAACCTACGCTAAACAAATACAAAACTATGACAAGAAGATTGACTGTTACCTCCGTTAGTGTCCAGGCTCCTACCCGGAGGCAACCACAGAGAGCGGTCACAGCAGAGGGCGTGGGTCTGCCCGTTCTGAGAAGTACAAAGCAGGGCAGATAAAGAAAATCAAAATGGAGACACAGTTTTCCTTGATCTACGCATGTCACCTTTCATTTAGCCAGTCACTTAGGTATTTATAATTTTGAGTTAACATTTATTAGTTATTTTTAGAAAAATAGCAACATTGATCTTGCCACTGACACAAATCAAGACACTGCTCTGTATACTGACCGTTATTTCATAATAGACCCCATTGTTTTCAATATATATGAATGGTTCTTTTATCTATTCATACAACTTTTGTAACTGCATAGTACTTCACTTATTCATATTTATTTATGTTGGTTTATAATAATAATATCAAAATCTATGAACACCAGGCCAAGACCATGATTTTTTTTGGCCCTAACATCTGTCCACAGCATCACTCCCAATAATGGCAATGAGCTGGGCTTCTTACTGCCAGACCTCAGACTTCCAGACACGTATTATTCATCATCCATGACTCATACGCCACCAGTCGTCATCATTGGTCCGGGTTTGGGACTCTCTTCATTCTTACCTGCTTTTGTTACGGACCAATTCATTAATTCCCTGACAATAATAAAACAAATACTCTTGAATCACAAACTCAAGGCCAAGAGGCTTAAATATCCTACATCTCTCTTACTAACTAATTTGCCACATCTATATGGTTTCACTAATCATTCTCAAGGTTTCATATACGGCTTAGTCAATATAAGAGTGCAGTGCATAATAGTTCAATGTATATCATCTTGCCACAGATGACTTTCAGTGATGACATTTCACACTTTTTAAATATGGAGTGAATATCCTTAAAAGTAGCATATTCAAACAAGATGAGACTTTAACCATTATTACTCATATTGGTTTCAGTGGGCCAAACACACAGGGCACACGTAATCATTTCAAATGCACCCATTCCGAGCAGTACAAAGCAAAAAAGGTGATTTTTAATATAGAGACATTATCTGCATTGATCTCACTTTCCACATTTTATTTATTTACTCGATCATTTAGGTATTTATTAATATGCATAATTGGGTAATATTTCACTTCTGTTGATTTACTTGTACTTGTTATAGTAATAGTAATTATTATTTGTACTGACTACATAATTATTAGTCAAAGAAGTTAGTTTTAAACCATGTCTTCCTTAATCTATTATCTTCTAATATATATTAATAGGTTTTATTGCCTCATAACATATTTTAATAATTGGATGATGCTTCACCTAGCTATATTTATTTTTATTTGCTTATTGATTATTTTTGTAATTTTAATATACCCAGTTACGACAATAGAATCAAAATCTGTGAACACGAAGATCAGGAATATGATCCTTACATATACGTACCATCTGTCTACAGAATCATGTCCAATAGAACCAGTTGACTAGATTATCCCTGTGTGGGACCACTGAGTTTCAAACACATAATATAATAATTAAATAATGTTACAAAAACTTAAGAACAAGAAATACTTTACAGCTATCTACAGGATCATCTGTCACAGTGATTTCATCATTAATCGTTTTTAATTTTGTAAATATTAGATAATCAACATGTTCCATGGCAATGCCATAGTTATCACTGGACCATGGTTAACCTTTTGGATTATCTGTAATGCTTTTAGTAAAACAGTGAATACCCTTTAAAAACCCCAGAACCAAGGCAAGAACTTTGACTATACTCACATTGGCCTCCAAGCTTCTAACACACAGAGGCAACCAGAAACCTGGTGACCACGCAACACTGCGTTCTGAGAGCACAAAGCAAAAAAGATGAAAAGGTTGAAATGGGCTTTCCATACACTTCTCCTTTCATTTTATTGTACGTATGCGTGAAACTGTATTTTTTCTTGAGAAAACAAACAACAGTGAACATGGCCCTGACCAAATGACCTGCCATGAGCTCTGATTTTTACTGAATATGCCATCCTCCAGCCAGGGAGTAATACCTTTGAGTCATTTATTTCTTAATAGAAAGAAGATCACAGTGTTTTTAATATATATGAATAGTATTTCTTGTTTCACTATATATTTCCATAATTGGACAATGCCTCACTCTTTTTATCTTTATGCAGTTACATATTTGTTTGTTGATTCATTGAGCCAATTATAAAAATAGAGGGAAAATGCATGAACACAAAGACCAAAAACAACATCTTTGAATGTTCCTAAAGTCTATCCTTTGGATCAGAAGGTAAAGACTAGAGTTTTTATCATATTGGACCTCAGACTTCCAGACCTGTATTCATCGTCCATGACTCATACGCCACCAGTCATCATCATTGGTCCAAGATTGACTCTATCTGTCTTCATTCATGTGTACATCGTTTATTGATCAATCAATTCATTAATAGTGCTGTAATAATAAAATACATAGCTATGAACAGGGAAATCTTAAGAATAAATTTATACTTAAGTAGTGAATAATAAAAATGCTTGACTTTATTTGATGATATTTTAGACTTTTTAAGAATACAGAGAATACCCTTAAAACAAAACAAGAATTTTGACTACTACTCACAAGAGTCTTCCTGTGACAAACAGAGGTAGAGTTCATGGTCACGGCACAGTGCTTAAATCAGATGGGGCTGTTCATTCTGAGGAGTACAAAGCACACCAGTCAATAATACTGACTATTTCTTATACGCAGTGTCTTAAGACGCTTAAACAAAGAAGTAACATGCTTGATCCGCATATTTCTTGAGACTTTAGTGTTTTCCATTTCTATTAGTAGTGTTTCTTGCCTAATCACATTTATTCATAGTTGAACAATGCTTCAATCTTCCTTTCTACTTGTTTATATAATAAAATCAAAATTTACTAACAAAATCCTTGATATTAGACTTAAGAACTTAACACAATTACTAACAGCAGCATGTGTCCTCCATACTCACATAGGTAGCCATCAAAACCGTCATCAGAGGAAAACGATTGGATCAGCCATCATGCCTCCATTCTGGGAAGTACAAAACAAATGTTAGAAAAAATAAAACCACTGTGATTTTGCTTTCTGTTTATGGGTGTCATGTGTCACTGGATTAATTGAAATTTTTGATAGGTAACAGAGTTTTACCACTTGCTTATGACTGGCCTATGACCAGCTCAAAGTTAAGTTTTAATAGCCTAATAGTACGATAAACCTCATTCCTAAATACAAGAAAAAGAGCTATGTCTCTAATGAATAGTTGTCCTATGGCCCTCTGGCATAGATAATAAATTAAGTTTACTTTTAAATGACCATACATGCTTCATATTAATCCCATACTCTTAACTGGTCAAGGCTTCATCATCTTTCAGTGACCTTGTCCATATTTTCAGGATGTGACAATAAACAACTATGAACCTAGCATTTTACTCCACACTGACAGCGTCCTCCATCTTGGAATGTGATAAGCTGTCTTTATAGAGGAAGCTTAAAATCAACTTCGACTCAAATAAAATTGAATAATTAATTTTTACATTAATTAACTGAATAACTATTAAAAATGAAAAAGATAGTCCTACTTTTTTCTCCTTCACTGACCATAGATGTGCTGAATCATTCACACACAAACGTCATTCATTTAACTGTATACATAGCCATTTATTCCTTTCCAGTTAGAGTTAACTCTCATGATAACCACTAAAGCAAAAGCAATCACTTTGTTACTTACATAGGTTTCTACACTCATTCGTTACTCAAACAGACAACAACCATGATCTTCTCGCTGGAGAATAATGGAATCATTGCACATCCATTCTGTGGAGTACGAAGTGAATACAAAAATAGGTAGATGACAGAGAGAGAGAGACAGAGAAAGAGAGAGAGACAGAGAGAGAGAGAGAGACAGAGAGAGAGAGAAATGGATCAGCCCAGATTTAGATTTTTTTTAATTCAGTTCAAGTCATTAATTATTGATTAGGAATAAACCCTGGTACTCATCATATATTTGAAAGATGAATGACATATCCATTGATTCACCGATTCATTGACTCACGTATTAAATTTAACCACTATCAGTAACACCAGACAAAAGAGTAAGAATGTGACTATTAAACTTGTCTGTCTGTTTATCTGCCTTCAACCCAAACAGGAGTTTAATCTCCTTTCTGCATGAATCTGGCTAGAAAGAATTAAATTCATCTAAATCCTAGATTCAAATACATTCTCATCAACCATGCATTGTGCATGCACGCATACATACATACGAAGTTAAATAGTTACACATGGAGTCGTTTGTCTATTCCACGTTTTAAGGAAACTGCACCAACAAGACTGAAAGGGACATACCGCGCAAATGTAGAAATACATTCACCACTCCGAAAATGCAAGAGCTATGTCAATTTTGTTTTTGGAAATAATGACAATTCTGGTGAGCAATTGCATGGAACTGGATTAATCACTCTTTTTGTTCCATAATACCTGGCCCTCATTGGTTCATGATTTGGACTTATTTTAAATAATTGGTTGAGACATTAATTTACTCTTTTTACGTTTGTAATAAAATCATTATATCTGTGACTCCACAGAAACTGGACAATATCAGTGCTTGTCCGCATGCTCATTAAACAGAAAATTCAGATCATTTTCCTTGTTTTTGTAAATTAAACTGAGGAACTGAATTTAAATACAATGAAGACTATTAGAACTCATTATAGTTGGTCATTTGACATATTCTCAAGACAGATCCATGCGTAAACCCTCTCTCAATTAGGAAGTGATTTAATCAATAATTAACTTAAGTAAATATTTTGCCTTTTCTTAAAAAAAAAAACAAAAACAAAAAAATGAACACCCTAACCCAGAACAACAACCTGGACTCTAATACCCGTTGATCTATATGTTCCTTACCCAAAGGATAAGCTTTGATTAAGTTACTTTACTGGGACTTAGTGCTTCAGAAATGTATTAGTAATGATTCTTACTATTTTGTGTACTCTCATATTTGGAGCAGGAATAACCATTTTTTTATCTATTTATACAGCACTTTTCTTGGTTTATCCACGTACTCCTTTACTAAAAATAATACAGTCCATACTCAGAAGCCCAAGAACTAAATGCTGATCATTATTAGCTTTTGGAATAAGCTCATTTCCCATAGAGATAATGAAAAGTACTCTTTCTGTAATGGACCTCAGAGTCACAGGGTTTAATCAAAATCCAAGATTCAGACACCCCAGGGTACTCATCACTGATCCAGGATAAGCAATCTTTTCCTTCATTTATACATTTGTTTATTGATCCATTCATTGATTCAGTAGCAGTAATAAAATCAATACCCATTGTTATTTTAACACCCAAGAACAATATCCTTGAATATCGCCAACAACATCTGTTAGCAGGCTCTTTTCACACAGACTAGCCCTTTTCTCAATAGACTAGATCTCCCTTTGGAGTGGCCCACAGAGCGGCAAGCATGGATCAATGAACGTCCTCGCTTCCTCGCCATCTCATTCCACTTATCCTCCCGCTTTCGTGCGTTCCTCCTGCATTAAGGAGCTATCTAACAGGAGTTTGCGTATAATGGAAACGTGCCGTAACTGGATTCTCCGATACAGTCACCAACGGCTACATATAGCTCCTGAGTACTAGAAGTGTGGCTAATGCAACCAAGAAATTAAATCTAAAAGTGCCTGCACCTTTAACTATGTTAAATATAAACAACCATGTGTAGATGCAGCAAACAACACTGAACAGTGCAGCCATAGACTTTATTACTGAATAAATCTTAAACACAGTAAAAAATAAGATGAATTATTAATCAAATGTAAAAATGAATAAAATGTATTTCACCTTATTTTTAACCAAAATTGTGCTTAATTGGACTAACCATAACCTTAGTTTCATAACACATTCATATCTCTGATCTACATATAGCTTAACTTGAAATAATTCGGCGAACATTAATGAAAAATTTACCCTCATTGACAAGTTTTTTGACTGTTATTTACTTAAGTCTTTAGCTTCCTTACCCAAAAAGGTAGCAGCCAAGATCTTCATCAGCAGAGACTGATTAAATCAGCCACAGTCTTCATTCTGTGGAGTTTGTTAATACAAATTTTCAAAAGAATGAACAGTACAGATTTAGATTGACTTAAAAGACATTAGTTGTGTGATAATAAATTAATTGTAAAGTTCATTCAAATCCCATTTTTATCATTGACCCAAGAACTGAACTTATTTTTATTTCTTGATTTAATATTAAATAATAATAAAATAATTAATAGTGTTTAAATAATACAATAAACACTGTCAAATTCAACACCCAAAACAAAAACTAAACTATGATATTCATCTGTCTATAGACACCTACCTACATAGGCAACTGCTTAGATCATCTTTTTTATTTAATGGTCTCAACGTGTATAGAAATGGATGAATTTAAATTCATGATTCATGGCATATTTTCACCAATGGTAAATGCTTAACCCTACTTATATATTAATTCAATCATTTATTGTTTTGATTTCTTCATTTATGTTATGACTCATGGAATATTCTATTATACATTCACAAATACTAACACACACACACACACACACACACACACACACACACACTGCAGTAAACTCATGAAGAACCCAGAGCAGAAATGCTTTTCATGTTCAACGTCTATGGTCCCACACCTAACTAGCAAGAGAGCATCAGTAGTAGAGACAAAGATTAACTTTCACATTCATTTCTTACCCAACCGTGTTACACCCTCTTTTAAAAAATTAACTGTGATAAGGACATAGTCTATTCACATATAACGATTCAATATATGGGAATTTACTAACATTCTAGAAGAAGCTTGAATAATATTACGTCTCCACATGTCCATGATGCTATCCAGGGAGGTCGAAAAACTAGATGCTTTTTTTAGTTTTTAATAAAACTCAGTACACAGAGTTGGATTAATAATAACTTTTCAAAAGGAATATTCTCAAGTTGAAATGTGCTCATTTATTTCCAATTAAATAACTGTTTAACCTATTATTTATTTAATTTTCCCTTCTCTAAATAAAACCAATCAATCAACAACCCCCAACATCAGACAATTGTTTTGTGTCCTGCATACATCTGTCCACATACTCCTTCCAAAACACAGCAACAGCCTTTATCAATACTTATCACTGGGATTCAGTGCTATAGACACGTATGATAATAATCCACGTGTCATTACATACTCTCATAATTGGTCAATGCCAAGCTCTCCTTTTATTTACCCATTTATGCAACATTTATGCATTGAGTTACTTATAAAATGGAATCTATACCCATAAACTGGGAATACCTGTGATCAAGATACCTGAATATTGTGAACCTGTACTATAACCTTATTTCCATAGAGGGAAAAATGGAGGCCACTTTGTAAAATGGACCTCAGAGTTACAGATGGCTTTAATCAAAAGTTTTGATTCAGACACCCTCCAATCTCATCATTGGTCCAGGCTTGGCACTCTTTTTCTTCACTCCTGTATACCTTCATTTTCCCATGAATCACAAATTCTAAGAACAAGATCCTGGATATCACTACAACCTATCTCCAGGCTCAATTTCCACAAAGCTGTCAGACTAGATGTCAGTACCACACGTGGAATCATCAATAAACCTTGCTTCATATCAGTACTATCAATATGGATGGCCAATGGTTGGGCTGTGTTCATTCAATTTGTCTAATTTTAAAGGTGATATAACGAACAATCAAAATCTGCAATGGTATCCCCCACTAGAACACAGGCAGCGTGCTTCACCTTACAAGAGCTTCTCCTGAACAGTTAACAGCCTGAATCTCTTCCCATATGAAAATGTTTAAATCAAGTATGGTGCAAAAATACTCAAACATTTGAAAATTAAATTCCTTCTAGCTTTTTAAAAACTAAGTCTCTATTGTGCTAAAATGAGTCAGTCCTGCTCCTTGGCCTACAACACACTCCTACTGTTGGCTGTTACCTGATGCTTTTATTTTTGTGTATACGGCCTTTTGCTCCTTTCTTCAATGATCACACATGAACCAACCGCATAACCCACCAACAGAAATTCTATTACTAACATTGCTCCTTACCCACAGAAGAAAACGCCATGCGCTTCACCTTGGGGAAAGAACCAAATCCAGTCTGCTGTACTCACTCTGCAGGAAAAGGCAGATTTTTAAAAGAATTAAAAGCGTAAATTTTAAAATCTATTTTTAAGTAGAACTTAGTTTTCTATTACTAGATGGATCATAAACATTGGTTTGTATCAAATTTTCACCATCAACCCAACAGTAGTTCTTTTTAATGTATTAACTTAATTCTTAGCATGAAATAGTACCGTGAACATTTTCAAATCTACCACGCAACGCAAGAAGAGCAATTTTCAATATCTGCCGAGGTATTCCCAGCATAAAGGGAAGACACATTTTTAATGAGGAAAACTTTTGCACTATAAGACGAATTGAAATTGTTGTTTTATAACACAATCTGACCAGTGCACCACAGTTATTTTAATTCAAGCTATTTACTATTTGTTATTTACTCATCTATTTAATGACTCAGAAGTAATTCAATTATCTACTCTTTTTTCTAAAGAAAACTCAAAATAGTGAGGCCACCTGCTACCTAAAACTAAATACTGTTACCTGCAACTGTTCATATTAGCCCTGTATGTGCTATTGGAACATTCCTTAGTGATGTGAATGTTCTCTGTCGGCACTTTTGAAATGGCGGCCCCTTGCTACATGTGGCTTGGGGTGTGGCTAGTGCGATTGAAGAACTGAATTTTTATTTTTTATTAATTTTCATTTAAATGTTAATAGCAAAATATGTCTAGAGAATGGGTATCTACAACCCTTACTAAGGAAGGAGGGTCCTGGACCTTTTTCATTTAGGTAGACTTCAAGAGGACAGACAAGATTAATCACACCCCTTCATACACTACATAAGTTTCTCACTAGTCCATGGTTTGCCCTCTTTTAAATAAGGGATGGAGATATAAAATGATTCTTTTACTCATAATAATAGTGCCAATATTCATGAACTCAAAGGACACTGGTTAAAAGCCCTTCATTACACTAACGTCTACTTATTCACTTACTACTCATAAAAGTCATCAAAAATGCATTTGCATTTTTCTTTTTAAATAAAAATCAGCAATCACAAGAGGACTTTTAGCTACTATATTCAAATTTTCAATGTTCATTCTTAGACTTTTTCCACATTTTAAAACCTAATCATTAGTATTTTAATGTTTATTAATGGTATTAAATTGGTTTTTATTAAAATAATTTTACGCTAATATATTTGGCATGATATATAATATTGACTATAAATATTAATTATATTAGCTATTTATTATATTAAGTATTATCAAACTAAATATATCATTTATTTATGTTTTATCCCTTTCTAAATCAAACAAGATATGCAACCAGAAACTTGCTACTAACTCGGAACATTGTGTGCATATTTATCTATATGTTCTCAAAGGAGGAGCAGACTTATTTTATTTTATTTGAACTCAAAACATAATTAGCTCCTTTCATAATTGAATGAGATGCAGCCTTCCTTGTTTTTATCTGTATTTTTCTTTATTCATTCACTGATTTACTTATAATACAATCTATGCCCATTAACCAAAAAGAACCAAGAACACATTCCTTGAATACGTCTAACTTTCTCTCCAAGCACACTTCCCATACATGCAATGGACCTCAGAGATACAGACAGGGTTTAATCAGAATATTTGATTCAGATGCCCCACGCATACTCATCATTGATCCAGACTTGGAATTCTGTGCTTCATTCAGTTATGCTGATCTCGAGTTACACATTCATTCACTAACAGTAAAATCACTATCCAAGAATTAGAGGGCATAAAGATCCCTGAAGATGTAACTATGTATGTAAGATTCGTGTTCCTTAAGACTCAAGTGAGCCTCAGTGTTGCAAAGGTGAATTAATTCATTTCCACAAATTGCACCATGTCAATTCCATATTAGCCATTACTACGGTTGGGCTTTTCTCATTTAACATCCATTTTTTTAAGATGGCACCATGATTATACCACAGCTATAGGCAAGATTTTCCGTTTTCTTAAGTTCTTCCCTCAATTAGTTAACAGTCAATAACAATACCAACGGGGAAGTGTTTAAATCCACTATCGTACAAAAATGGCATATTAAGGCATTCTGAAAATCACAGAAATACCTTTCAACTTTTTGTCCTAATGAATTTGGTTGTGCTGAAATGGATTAATCATAATTCTTAACTCATAACACATTTCTACCATTGGTCCATGCATAACCACCTTTGACTCATTCATGTATGTAGCCATTTATTCCTTTGAAATAATTCAATGAGACCAGGTGAGGTGGAGCATGCCTGCAATCCCAGCACTTTGGGAGGCTGAGGCAGGCAGATCACAAGTCAAGAGAGCGAGATCATCCTGGCCAACAGGGTGAAACCCTGTCTCTACTAAAAATGCAAAAATTAGCTGGGTGTGGTGGCATGTGCCTTTAGTCCCAGCTATTCCAGAGGCTGAGGCAGGAGAATCCCTCGAACCGGGAGGTGGAGGTTGCAGTGAGCTGAGATTGCACCACTGCACTCCAGCCTGGGTGATAAGAGACTCTGTCTCAAAAAAAAAAAAAAGAAAGAATTCAACAAATAAATATGATCATGTTTCCCAAGCAAGAACATAAAGTTTGGTTTTTGCTTATCTCAATCTCTTCTCTCCTGATTCACAGAGATAAAAGGTGAGATCTTCACCAGAAGACTATAATAAAATCAGGTAGAGTGTGTTCATTCTGCAGTATAAAAAGCAAATTTTAAGAAGAATCAAATACTCTATGTTTAGCTCTTTAAAATCAATCATAGTTGCGTAGTAAACAGCCATCAACCTTGTATTGTGCCCTATTCTGAACACTTGAGAAGAGAGAGCACTTCTTTCTATTTATTATCTTACATAAATTGTTTTTGTCAAGATGAAGCATCTCTCACCATGAATTTTTGTGTTTTAGATAATATAATAATCACTAGTGAATCTAGTACCAAACTTGTTTAATGTTTGTTTGCCGAAGTAAAATTCCATAAAAAATTGAATTAATCATGAGTGTGTTTGTATACAGATCTCATCATTGTTCCATGCTTGCCCTCTCTCAGTTATACAGTTACTCAATCAGTTATTTATTTATGTAAATGTATTTCCTTTTCCTTAATAAAATGAGCAATCAGCAACCTGCCTCAACACAGAACAAAAACATTCAGTCTCGTGCACAGATGACCATATGCTCCTTACGAAAGTGATAAGGGCCTTAACTACTAATTTACTGGGACTAAGAATCTCAAAATTCTTTTAATAATAATCCATGTTGCATTACATGCCCTAAGAGGTAAGTGTATGCATACCTTTCTTATTCTTCATTCATTGAGAAAATTCTGTATTCATGCATTATAACAATGTAATTCATATCCTCAAACCACAAAGGCCCATGAACAAGGTTCTGTAGACTCATTTCCCATAAAGAACAAAGAGGTGACTTTTTGTAATGGACCTCAGAGTTGCAGATGGGTTTAATCAAAATTGTTGTTTCAGAAACCCCATGACATTCATCACTGGTCCATGATGTGCATTTTTTTCATTTATTGATTAACCTACTGACTCACAAATAATGAGTCAATCAAAAATCCCCAAAACAGGATCATTAAATTTTAGGCTCTTGGTCCATAGAGCTACAGACTACATTTCTTAGACAATGACACTTAAAAGTGTACATGTGAATTGATCAACATCCCCGCATGCTACCAATTCACATTTAGCATTCATTTTTATATAGCCCACTTCTATTTCATTCATCTATTGCCAAAAAATAGATGAAAAACAATGAAATTGTCATATTCCATATTCTTACGGACTGCTCCAAAACAGATGTCAGCAGGATCTCTACCCATAAGGGAATGTGTAAAATAACCATGGCATAAATAAAGAATAACGCTGAGCTGCTCTGAGAATACACTAACTTTTGTCTTCTTTTATAATCACTTCAGTTGTGACAATTTAGATCAAACATAATTCATGGTTCATTACACATTTCCATCATTGGGCCATTTGGGGTGTTTTATTTATTTCATGTATGTAGACATTGATTTCTTTGAAATCCTTTAGCTAACACTCAAGAACAAACCATTCAAAGGAAGAACACGAAACGAGGAACTTACTTATATTTGTCTCTATGCTCCTTACTCAGGATAACAATCCTTTTTTAAATGATTGAATCAACTGGCCTGTATCCACTCTGGAGAGAAAAAGGAAGATTTAGAATAGATTTAGGTTTTCTTAAATGGATGTTAGTCAAGCAGAACTAGATAACAATAATCCTTGGCTCCAAAATGCAACTGTTTTTCAGGCCAGTATTGAACTTTTAGCTTTCAATAGTATAACAGACACCACTGAGTTCATGATCTAGCCCAAGAATAAGATCTATAATGATTATGAATACTTGTCTATATAAAAATCTGTTAAGTAGATGTTACTTAATGGATTTCTGGCTGATGCAAACACTTTCCCTTTTCTTAATTAAAAAAAGCAAACGATAAAAATTTAAAATTTGTCTCAACTGTAGATACAATATGTTCCATATAATAGGATTTTACCTCAGATAAATAATGATACTTGTTTGATTGCCAGTATTAATATTTATAATACTTTTTCATTTTACTCCAAGAATAGTTCCATGAGTAAGCCTGTTCATCTTCTCTCATGTATACATTTCTCTATTTATGCACTGAATTCACTTAAAATAATACATTTCATATCTCTGAACAACAAAAGTTCAAGAACAAGTTTTATTGAATTTTCCTAACTTCTATTAGGTAATTTCTGCAGAGAATACTGGCTGATTCTCATTCAATAACAGATCTCAGAGTTAACAGAGGGCTTAATCAAAAGTGTTGGTTCAGACACCTCCACCAATACTCATCATTGATCCAGGCTAGGCAGTCTATTCCTCCATTCATTTAGACCTTGTTGAACTGAAACATTCATGGTTTCAGGAATAATAATTATATGATCAATACCCTTTAATGACATAAAACTGAGAACAAAAGGCTTTAACAGAACCAAGATCTGTTCATAACTCCCTTTCACGCAGAGGAAATGAACTAGATCGTATTTTGCCATGAACCTCAAGTTCACACATATAGATTCATCAGAGCCTTTGCTTCATTTGAATATCATACTTATGATCGAGGTCTACCAGCTTCTCTTCCACTTGATTTGTCTCCTCATTAATTTGGATGCAAACCATGGACCTACCATGTAAGCCCACAATTGAGCAAATTAACATCTAATACCTTCCAAGGTACCTCTACCTCAAAGAGTCAACAACTTAAATGTTTGTCAGTGATGGAATATGTTAGGCAACTATAACAGAAACATTAAATGGGAGTTTAAATCACTCTGCCAATGTATGAAATGCGCCTCATTTATTTAACAATCGTCTTCCGTTGGGTTGGGTTGAATTAATCATAAGTTTTTGTTCATGACACATCACAATCATAAGTCTGTGACTGGCATTTCCTTGTTTCATGTGTTATTTAACAATTTGTTTTATCAAAATAATGTAGTGGGCTCCCATAAATGAATAACATCCTAGCCCAAAACATCAATTTGACATTTACTTACATCAGTCTTTCTGCTCATCAGTCCACAAATAACAATAATGGTCTTCATGATTAGAGAATAATAAAACCATCTACATGGTTTTCATTCTATAGAGACAAATAAAGCCTTTTTTTAAAAACATGTTATCATTTTTCTAAGAAACGAAATTACCACAACTTGGAAAGGCCCATGTATGTATTCCAAAAACAATGAAAGAGCCTAGAGTTTTTCCCAGAATGTCTATCATGGAAAAAAACATGAAGTGGCATTCTCATATCATAACATTTGTTCCTAACTGGTCCACGGTTTGCTGACTCTAAAATACAAACAGAGACGTAAAAGCACACCTGGTCTCTCATATACAAAAGGCATCAGTATCTGTGCTCTCACAGCACCGGACAAGAACACTGAAGAATATTTACATCTGTCTAGAGTCATTGCCCTCAGGAAGAAAAGACTAAGTTTCTTATTTTATTTGTTTAATAAAAGTCCATTAAAAATTAGATTAATACTCTCATCCTTGGTCTCTGCTTGGTCTCAATTAAGTCGTTATTTAACCAATTATTTACATGACTAAAGATGTTTCATTTTCTTAATAAAACAGTTAGCAACCCACCACCAAAACAGAACAAAATCTTTGACTCTTGCATACAAATGACCATATGCCCCTTACCAGAAGGTATAAGCCTTGGATATAAATTTATTGGGAGTCTCAAGTAAGTTTTAATAATAATCCATGTTTCATTATATTCATTGATAATAAGTATATGACTTATGCTTTTTGTTTTACTCATTGATACATTTTTTATTCATGGACTGATTTTATAACAAAAATACAATCCATCCCCAAGAACCACAAAGCCCATGGACAAGGCACCAGAGGCTCACTTTCCAAAAAAGGAATAATTACGTGTCTCTTTGTAATGGACCTCAGAGTTGCATTTGGGTTTAATCAAAAATCCTGTTTCAGATACCCCATGGTACTCATCATTGGTCCAAGCACGTTTTTCTTCCTTTATATCTTCATCATTTATTATTCATTGGTTCATGAATAATAATATAACCACAAAATTCTAGGAATAAGATCACCCCATTAGTGGCTCTCTCCCTAACGACTAGGTCTCCTTTTACAATGGACCTCGGAGAACATGGATGATTAATTAACATCCATGCTTCATACCAAATCCTCATTCACCATTATTTCTTCTGTAGTCTTCTTTCATTCAATGTGCCCATGTTTTAAACATAGTGCAGTGAAAAGCGATAAAACCACCATCTTCCAACACACAATGTCTTCCACATTCTCTCAGCTGCCACACAAAGAGTTATCAGTCAGGATCACACCAATATGGAAAAGATTAAATCATTTGTGGTAGAAAATAAGATACAATGTTAAATAGTTGTGAATATAAATGGTCTAACTACTATATTTCTTACCACTTCAGTTGTGCCAAATTATATTAAACATATTTTCACAACACATTTGGTCCATTCCTGGTGATTTTAATTGCTGTTATAGACATTGACTCCTTTGAAATACCACTAAACACTCTTCAGCAAAGTATCCAAACCAAGGACATGAACTTGAGGTGTTACTTACATTAGTATCTATATTCTTTACCCCATGGATCTAACTGCCAAGATTTTGTTTCTTAGAAAATGAATTTCATCTATCCTGTGGTTGTTATGTGGAAGTAAAGTAGACTTACCCTAGAAGAAGAAGAGATAAAAGGCATCTTTATAGGAAAAGAAGTGAGATTGTCTCTACTTGCTGATGATATGATTTTATATACAGAAAATCCAAACTACCTCACAAAAAAACAGTTAGAATTGATAAATGACTTCAGCAAAATTGCAGGATACAAGTTCATCAAAAAAATTCAGTAATGACTCTATATGATAATAGGTCATTAACTTAAAAGGAAATGAAGAAAATAAGCCCATTAACAATAGCACCAAAAATACTGTCTAAATTTAACCAAGATGGTAAAAGACCTGTATACTGAAAACTATAAAACGCTAGTTAAAAGAAATTGAAGAAAACACAGATAAATGGAAAGATACCTTGTGTTTATGGGTTGAAAGAATTAAGACTGTTAAAATGTCTATACTACCTAAATCCATCTACATGTTCAATTCAATTCCCACTAAAATTCCAATGTCATTTTTCATAGAAAGATGGGGAAAAATCCTTAAATCCATACAGAACCACAAAGGATACTGAATAGCCACACACATACACACAAAAAAAATATTGAGCAAAAGAACAAAGCTCGAGGCATTCCAATCGTTGACTTCACAATATATTATAAAGTGATTATAATCAAAACAGCATAATACTGGCCTAAAAACAGACACATCAGCCAGTGGAGCAGAATTAAAAGTTCTTTAAAAAACTCACACATTTACAATCAATTGATTTGGGACAACGGTGCCAAGAGCACACAATGGGAAAGGACCGTATAGTCAATTAATGGTGTTGGGTTATCAACATGCAGAATGAAATTAGATCCTTATCTCACCCCATATACAAAAATCAACTCAAAATGGATTACAAACTTCAACATAAAACCTGAAACTGTAAAACTACTAGAGGGAAAGCTCCACAACATTGGTCTAGACAATGATTTTTTAATACGATCCCAAAAACACAGTGAGACAAATAGAACGTCATCAAATTAAAAACCTTCTGCACAGCAAATGAAACAATTAAGGAAATGAAGAGACCACTTCCAGATCAGGAAAAAAGAATTTGCAAACCATACATCTGATAGGAGTTAATATGCAAAATATGTAAGGAGCACAAACAAGTCAATAGCAAGAAAACCCAATTTAAAAATAGACACAGGATGTGGATAGATATTTTCCCAAAGAAGACATACTAATGGCCAACAGATATATAAAAAAAATTCTCAGTCACTCTAATCACTAGGGAAGCACAAATTCCAACCACGATGAGATATCATCTCACATCTTTTAGAATAGCTGTCATCAAAAGGATGAAAGGTAAAAATGATGCCAAGGATGCAGAGAAAAGGGAACTCTTCTATATTGTTGGTAGGAATGTAACTTAGTATAGCCATTGTAGTAAAAGTTATGGAGGTTCCTCAAAAAATAATAAAAATAGAACTGCCATATGATCCAGCAATCCCACCCAAAGAAATTGAAATCAAGATGTCAAGGGGATATCTGCACTCCTAGGTTATTGCACCATTATTCACAGTCTCCAAGATATGGAACAAAGTAAGGTCCAGCAAGGGATGAATGAATAAAGAAAATATGGAATATACACATAATGGAATATTATTCATCCTTTTAAAAGAAGAAAATTCTGTCATTTGTGACTGTGTATATGAACCCACAGGACATACTGCTGAGTGAAATAAGCCAGGCACACAAGGACAAATATCACATATTCTCTGAGTTGAACTCATAGAAGTAGTGATTAGGATGCTGGTTAACAGAGGATGGGGTGGGAATAAGGGAGAGAATGGGGATTTGTTGATCAAAAAGTACAGTCTCAGGTAGACAGGAGGAATAAGTTTGACATCTACTCCAAAGCAGGGTGACTACAGTCAATGATACTGTATTGTGTATTTCAAAATAACTCAGAGTAAATTTCAGATGTCTCACAATAAAATGATAGGTAAACAACAAAAATGATGGATATGTTAATTAGCTTGATTTAATCATTTTACATTGCACACATATATCAAAACATACCATTGTGCTCCATAGATATATAAAATTATGTTTTTCCATTTAAAATAATATTGATATTAACTTTCAAAAAGAAAAGAAAATCTAATATTATTAATGCAAGCCTCCACCTTAGAAAAAAAGAGCAAATTAAGTCCAAAGTAAGCAGAAGGAGGAAATAACAAAAACTAGAGCAGAAATCAGTGAGACTGAAAACAGGAAATCAATAAAGAACAATCAACAACCACCAAAAAAATAGGTTCTTTGGAAAGTTCAACAAAATCAAAAAGCCTCTAGGTAGCTAAGAAAAAAGGAAAAGTCACAAATTGCTAATATCAGAAAGAAGGAACATCACTACAGACCCCATGGACATTAAAAGGAATAATATAAGCAACTCTATGCCCACAAATTTGATGACATTAAAGAAATGTACCAATTCCTTGAAAGACACAATCTGCCAAAACTCGTACAAGAAGAAAAACGCTTTGAATAGTCCTATTATCTATTAAAGAAATGTAATCAATAATCACCGTTCCAAAACAGAAAACACCAGGCACAGATGGATTTACTGGTTAATTCTTCCAAACATTTAGGAAGAAATTATACCAATTCTGTACCCTCTTTCAGAAGACAGAACTACTTCCTAACTCGTTCCCAAAGGCCAGCATTACCCTAATACCAAAACCATTAAAAAATTTCAATGAAAAAAAAAAACTATAGGCCAATATTTCTCATGAGCATATATGTTAAAATTCTCAAAAAAATATTACCACCACAACCAGGTAGAATTTGTAACATATATGCAAGCTTGGCTCAACATTTCAAAATCAATTAATTTAATCCATTACATCAATGAAGGAAAAAATGCCACATGATCATATCAATAAATATAAAAAAGTATTTGACAAAAATTCAACACCCATTTATGATTAAAAAATAAGGCCGAGTGCAGTGGCTCACACCTGTAATCTCAGCACTTTGCAAGATCAAGGTGGGTGGATCACTTGAGGCCAGGAGTTTGAGACCAGTCTGGCCAACATGGAGAAACCTCATCTTTACTAAAAATACAAAAATGAGTTGGGCATGGTGGCACATGCCTGTAATCCCAGATACTTGAAAGGCTTAGGCAAGAGAATCCTTTGAACCCAGGAGGTGGAGGGTGCAGTGAGCTGAGATCACACCACTGCACTCCAGCCTGGGTGACAGAGCAAGACTCTGTCTCAAAAAATAAAAAATAAACCCTCAGTAAGCTAGGAATCATGAAAATTTCCTTAATAAAAAAAGTATACAAAAAATCGACAACTAACATTATATTTAATGGTAACAAACTCAAATTTTTCCCATTAAGATCAAGAACAAGGCAAAGATGTTCTCTCACTACTGCCTTTGAATATCATACTGGAAGTTCTGGCTGATGGAATAAGACAAGAAAAGGAAATTAAAAGTATACTGATAGAGAAAGAAGAAATAAAACTGTCTTTGCAGGTAACATGATCATCTATGTAGAAAATAAAATCTAGGAAAGAACTAACAATAAAAAACTTCATGGGACTAATAAGTGATTCCAGTAAGGTTGTAGGATACAAGGCTAATATACAAAAGTCAGTGCTTTCCAATATGCCAGTAATGAACAAGTGAAATTTTAAATTAAAAACATAATACTATTTGCATGAGTACAACCAAAAATATAAAATAGGTAGAATTGTAATAAATAAAATGTGTAAATATTCTATTATATATTATTATATATTGTTAAATATTACTATATAATAGGAACACAAAATAGAATATGATAAAATAGGTATAATTGTAATAAATAAAATGTGTAAATGTTCTATTATATATTATTATATATTGTTAAATATTACTATATAATAGGAACACAAAATAGAATATGATAAAATAGGTATAATTGTAATAAATAAAATGTGTAAATGTTCTATTATATATTATTATATATTGTTAAATATTACTATGTAATAGGAACACAAAATAGAATATGATAAAATAAAGGTATAAATCTAGCAAAACATGTACAATATCTACATGAAGAAACCTACAAAACTCTAATGAATATAATCAAAGAATAATTAAACAAACGGATATTGTCAAGATGTCATTTCTTCCCAGTTTGATTCAATGCAATCCCAATAAAAACCCCAGCAAGTTATTTTGTGGATGTTGACAAAACTCTCCTAAAGTTTATATGAAGAGGCAAAAGACCTAGAATAGCCAACACAATATTGAAGGGAAGAACAAAGTTGGAGGACTGGCATTACCCATATTCAAAACTTAACTACAAAGCTACAGTAACAGACAGTGTGGTATTGGCAAAAGAACAGAAAAATAGATCAATGGAAGAGCATAGATAGCCCATAAATAGACTCGCATAAATATTATCAACTGATCTTTGAACTTTAAAAATTTGTGCTCCATAAAGAAACTGTCAAGAAAATGAAAAGGCAAGCAACAAATTAGGAGACAATATTTGCAAAAGACATACCAGATAAAGGACTATTAGACAAAACATACAAAGTACTCCTAAAACTCAACAATAGACTGGGCGCAGTGACTCATGCCTGTACTTCCAGTGCTTTGGGAGGCCAAGGCAGGTGGATCACAAAGGCAAGAGATCGAGACCATCCTGGCCAACACGGTGAGACCTCATCTCTATTAAAATACAAAAATTGGCTGGGTGTGTTAGTGAGCACCTGTAGTCCCAGCTACTCGGGAGGCTGAGGCAGGAGAATCACTTGAACCCGGGAGGCGGAAGTTGTAGTGAGTTGAGATTGCACCACTGCACTCCAGCCTGGGTGACAGCGACAATAAAAATCATGACATTTCTAAGATAAACAAAGTTTACAGATTATCTCTTTTTACAATGAATCCAAACATCAAACACATGGATTAACATCCCTGTTTCTTAGCAATTCTATACTCATCACTGATCTATTCTTGCTCCTTTACATTTTATTTAAATCCAGATTTTATTTTAATTTATTTTATTTTTATTTTTTTGATACAGAGTCTTCCTCTGTTGCCCAGCCTGGAGTACAGCAGCACAATCTCAGCTCACTACAGTCTCTGCCTCCCAGATTCAAGCTATTTTCCTGCCCCATTCCCAGCTAATTTTTGCATTTTTAGTAGAGACAGGGTTTCACCATGTTGGCCAGGCTGGTCTCAAACTCCTGACCTCAGGTGAGCCACCCACCTTGACCTCCCAAAGTGCTGGGATTACAGCTGTGAGCCACCACGACTGGCCTAATTTGTCCATATTTTAAATGTGGCATAATAAATGACCGTGAACACACCATCTTACCCCACAACAGGAACACTGACAATATCAACCATTTTCTCATGTGCCGCCCTTAAAGATTCAAGAGATTTGGTCACTTAAGGAAATACAAATTGGCTGTAGTGCAAAAATAAAATGCAAGAGTCCTCATCTCTAAACATTGTTTAAATACCCTCTAACTTCTTTTCTTTAATGCTTTCAGTTGTGTCGAATGGAAAGAATATAATTTTGTTTTTGTTTACAAAACATTTCTATAACTGGGCAATGCACAGGGCTTTTTTACTTTATTTAAATATGTGCCGATTTATTTCTCTAAAATAATAAAAAACACGAACAATCCCCCACAAATCAAGCATATGAAAATTAACTTAAATCCATTCCTACACCTTTACCCACAGAAGAGCGAGCCACCACTTTCACCACTGAAGAATAATTAAATCAGATACGGTGCATCTGTTGTGTAAACTAAGAGCAGGTTTAAGAAAGAACAGCCTACATGCATCTAAATCATTCGGGGGACATCGGTAGGGCTGTACTAGATTAACCACAAACTCTCATTCATACCACATTTTAATCAGTGGCCCAAAATAGCCTGGAATATTATTTACTGATTTATCTGGCACCCAAAACAAGAATAAAAGCTATTACAAGTATCCATCTATGTGTTTTCTACCCACATGGTAAAAATCTAGAACATTTTCCCCAATAATGGATCTCATTTATACAGTATGGAATTAGGTAAATTTGATCACTTTTTATGGCAAATTTTTGCCATAGTCCATGATAGACTCTCTTTTATGTATTTCTTTATTCATTTGGTGTTTTACTTATTCATTTATTAAGTATTCATGAACAATTATTTGTTTTTTCAGAAAAAACACAATATGATCAACCCATCAACAACCCAGAACTGCAGTACAATTAAATGCAACCATACACATGAACCTGATGCCATGTGGGAAGAGCCTGGTTTTAGGTCTTTTGCTTTTCTTTATCTTAGTATCAGTAAGATACAACAGGATAAATAATTCACACTTTTTTTAACACACGCCCCTCTTCAGTCCATGTTGTACCTCAGTGGTTCGCAACTAGGGACAATGTCGCCCCTACAGATGAAATTTGCCAAAGTCTAGAGAAATGTTTGACTGTCACACTGGGAGGACGGTCAATATTGGCATCTACCGAGTAGAAGCCAATGAAGTTACTTCACATCCTACGATATAAAGGCAACCCTGCACCGTAGGGAATTACCCAAAATGTCAATAGAGCCAAAGTCAAGAAACACTGCTTTACCTTCCTCAAATAATTGAATACATTCACTCGTGGGTATACATTCACTCACGAGATCGTCAATATCTGTTAACATACAGACTGCATCAGAAATCTGAATGACATTAACAGCTGTCCATTTGCTCATTACTACCAGACTACATCATATTTTCTTTTGCTCAATAAGAAACAGCACCACCTAAATAATGCAGGACAAGCATCAATTTCTAGGTACTTATCTCCATATATATTCCTTACCCAATAGGTATCAGATTCAATCAATTCATGCTGAAACTGAGTGCTTCAGAAGCACATTAATAAAAAATACATTATAAATTTTCATAATTAGGCCACATAGGGCTCTACTTGTCTTCCCTTATTTACATATTTGTTTCATTATTCATTTATTGATTCTCTTCTAGTAATACAGTCCATACCTATGAACCTCAACAGCTTAAGAACAAAATTTCAAATAATTCTAACTTCTACTATAATATCATTTACCATATATGTGTTAACTAGGTCTCTTCTTGTAATGGACCTCAGAGTTATGGGGTTTAATCAAAATCATTGACTCAGACACCCCAGAATACTCATCATTGGTCTACTCCTAACATTCCTTTTTTATTCATTCATTCATACTTTTGTTTGCTTCACTCATTGAGTCACTAATAAGCCAATAGACACAAATCAAAAAAATCTAAGAACAAGATCCTTGAGTTTATTGAGATCTATAAGCTTATTTTCCATAGAAGTGATACTACATTTTTTAGAATGAAGCTCAGCATCATACAAATAATTAAGTATACTTCCTTGCTTCATACCAATCTCATGTTAATATTTCATACACACTTTCTTTAATTTGTTCATATTTTAAAGATAGTACGTGAGGTAGCCAGCCTCCAAAATGCCTCCCAAGGCCCATGCCTCCTGGTATGCATAGCCTTGTGTAGCTTCTTTCCATATTAAATCATGATCACCCGTATTACCAATAGAATACTGTGAAAATGATGGTGTATGACTTCAGAGCTAGACTACAAAATACATTGAAGTTTCCACCTTTCTCTATCTTACATTGATTACACTAGGGGATGTCAGCTGCCATGTTGTGAGGATACTCAAGCAGTCTTAAGGAAGAGTTCATTTGTGAAGAAACTGTGGCTTCCCACAATCGGCACCAACTTTCCAGCCATGTAAGTGAAACAGACCCTCTAGTACTGTCAAGCTTTCAGATAACTGCAACTCCACCTGACATCTTTCCTAAAACTTCGCAAGAGACCCTCAGCCAAAACTGCCCCCAGTAAGCCTCTCCTGGATTCCTGCCACATAGAAACCATGAGAAATAACAAATGATTATTCTTGTTTTAAGCCATTAAATTGTTCAGCAATTCATTACACAGCAAAAGATAATAATAGACTAGAATAACAACTGCGAACGCCCATCTTAACTCACAGTGAGGACACTGACGCCATCTTCCTCTTCCTATCTGCCTACAGGAGTGAAAAGCCTTGATCTTTTACATTAAAGAAAATGTGTGAATCAACCATGGCACAAAATAAAATACAAAGTTAATAAAAGCCCTCCATCATTTGCAACGGGCTTGAGTTGGGCTGAATTAGACGAATCGTAAACTTCGGTTCATCTCCATCATTGGTTCTTCTATGGTTTGCTTTTTATATATGTATATATTTACCTGTTTATCCTTCTCATATAATTTAGTGATGAGCAAGCCACAGAAACCCAGGACATGAATTTTGACTATCATCTACAACAGTCTCTGACTTCCTTACCCACAGAGGTAAAACACCAGTATCTTTATTGTTATTGAATAATTAGCTGTAGCATGTTCATTGTGTGAAGGAAAATATATATTTTAGAAAGAATCGAATAGCAAAGACTTCTTTTAATGGACTTGAGTCATGAAGGATTAGATTAATAATAAACCTTGGTTCCTTACACATTCTCATTATTGACTCAAGAATAACCATACCTTTTATGTATGGATTTACTTACTGTTTAATTTTTAACATAATGAACCCTTAAATCCATCCAATGCAGGAGTAATAAATGTAACCATTGCCACTGTCCATCTGCATAGTCCCTAACCACATAAACACCCAAACCTCATTAATCTTTCTTAAGGGACCGTATTTGAGCATTGCTGAGAGTGTGCCAAGAAACAGTGATCCAAGATTTACCTTAATTTAAGCATTTACTGACTCACCTATGTTCTTTCTTCTATTTAATTACCCCCAAAATAACTTGATCGTTTGCTCATTTTTTTAAAAAAAGAATAAAAGCAAACAGTAATCCAAAAGTAAAATACCATTTCATGCAACTGTTGACATGCACTTTGTCCGAAGTGGGATCTGTGTAGATTTCTTTTTTTTAATCTGTAAAAGTAGGTTGTTATCTTTGCTTGATGACACACTGGCCAATCCTCCATATTTTTTTTTAAATAATTGAAACACAAACTCATTTATTCATTCACTTTTTATAATACATCAGAATGAATAAAAGCCACAACACTGGACAAGAACACTGACTAATATCTGTTTGTATGTTCACTGTCCAAAGATATAAATGGCTAGATCATTTTTGTTTTCTTAAATAATATTCAGTGAACAGAATGACATTAATAACACCTATGAACATATTCTCAATATTAGTCCACACCTGGCCTTCTTTCAATTAGGCAGTTATTGGAACAATTACTTTTCATGTAAATGATTTGTTTCTTTTCTAAATAAAACTGACAACCAGCTACCCAACATCAATCCAAAATTACAACAGAGACTGTCATGAAATTAGAGTGTCTTTTATGAAAAATAGTAAGATAGACTTAATCTATGTTCTAAAACTCAGTGCTTCAGAAAATAACAATAATTAATAATCTTGTTTGATTACAGACTTGCATAATTAGCCATCATTAATTTCTCCATCTTAAAAATTGGTTCACTTTTCATACAATTCACAGGCACGAAGAACTGAGAACCAGATCTTTGGCTTCTCCTAACTTTTGCTGTAAGCCCCTTTCAGAAGAAATAACCAGTTTCTTTTTTCTAATCAACCTCTAAGTTACAGAATCTAATCAAAATCTTTTATTCCTACAGCTCAGAATACTAATGACTGGCTACACTCAACACACTTTATGCATTGTTTATTTCTATATTCATTGATTCATTAATAATATTATAATCAATCCTCATGAGTAAAAAAGCTCAAGAACAACACCTGGAATGCTAATAGTTGTCCCTATGTCCACTGACCACAGAGCTAATAGATACACAAACACACACACATATATATATGTGTGAGTGTATGTGTGTGTGTATATATGTACACACAGATACATATATATGCACTTTTTGCACATATAAATTAATCAACATCCTTGTTTTATGTCAGCTCCATGCTACTCACTGGTCCACACTTGGCCCTCTTTCAGGTAACAAAGATGGTGCAATAAATCACCAAGGAATCATAATCTTACTGCACATCTAGAACACTGACAATATTGTCCATCATCCTATGTGCTCCTCCCTCAAGGAATTAATAGCCTAAATCTTTATCAATGGAGAGGTACTTAAATAAATCACAACACAAAGCAGAATTTGAATCATCTCTGAAAACGAATGAAACACCCTGTATCTTTTTCATTGAAGTTTACTAGTACTGAATCATATTAATCATAAATCCCAATTCTGAACATATTCTCGTCACTGGTCCATGCTGGTGTTATCTGATTTTATTTATGAATATATCCAGTTATTCAGGCCACACCCATAAACCAACTTCCCAATCCAAGAACGGTAAATGGTAGCTGTTACTTACATTAATGTCTTCTGTCCTTACCCATAGAGGTAAAAGCCAAGATCTTTATCATTAGAGAATGATTAAATCAGTTCTTCACCATGATGTGCTCATTGGGTCAAGTAAAACACACACTTTCAAAAGAAAGAAAGACCCTACAGTTAGATATTGTTAATGAAAATTTGTTTTGCAGTATTAGATTAATCTTAAACTTGGGTCACCTCATCGTTGCCCAAAAGTGGCACTCCTTATTTATTGACTTGTGTAGCTTTGGCTTTTAAATAATACAGTGAATGTCCACATGAGAATAAGAGCTGTATCTACCACAAGTATTTGTCTTCATACTCCCTACCCATAAATTTAACAGATAGGTGATCACTTATAGTGGATCTCACCTGTGTAAAATTAGATAAATGTAAATCTGTGTGTTATGGCATATTCTCACCAATGATGTGGAATCTTTCTGATTTACTTGTCTAGTGATTCACTTATTAATTCATGTATATAATTAAGCATGGAATAAATTATATATGTTTTTCTAAAGAATTACTCCATGGAAATTTCAATGTGTGATTTACCCAAAGGAGGGGCAACCTGGAGCTCTATGTATCTGGACAACATTAGAGTGTAACCGGAGTAATCATTATCTTTGGTTCCTAACACGTGTTCTTCATTGGCCCATGCTTGGCCTTCTCTTAAATAATTGATCTAGAAATAAATAACCTCCTTTATTCACTTAGAACAACATCTCAATAACAACGGACTCCAAGACAAAGGATAAGAACTGTCAATATCTGTCTACACGTTCATAGACCATAACTACAGCCAACAAAATCCTCTTTTTATTTTCTTAAAAAGATTCACAAGAAAAAAACAAGCCCATTCAAAAGTGGGCAAAGGATATGAACAGACACTTTACAGAAGAAGACATATATGAGGCCAACAAACATATGAAAAAATGCTCATCATCACTGGTCATTAGAGAAATGCAAATCAAAACTACATTGAGATACCATCTCACGCCAGTTAGAATGGTGACCATTAAAAAATCTGGAGACGAATTTACAATGAACTAAAAAAGATTTACAAGAAAAAAACAAACAAGCCCATTCAAAAATGGGCGAAGGATATGAACAGATACTTTACAAAAGAAGACATACATGAGGCCAACAAACATATGAAAAAATGCTCATCATCACTGGTCATTAGAGAAATGCAAATCAAAACTACATTGAGATACCATCTCACGCCAGTTAGAATGGCGATCATTAAAAAATCTGGAGACAACAGATGCTGGAGAGGATGTGGAGAAATAGGAACACTTTTACACTGTTGGTGGGAGTGTAAATTAGTTCAACCACTGTGGAAAACAGTGTGGCGATTCCTCAAGGACCTAGAAATAGAAATTCCATTTGACCCAGCAATCCCATTACTGGGCATATATCCAAAGGATTATAAATCGTTCTACTATAAGGACACATGCACACGAATGTTCATTGCAGCACAGTTTACAATAGCAAAGACCTGGAACCAGCCCAAATGCCCATCGATGATAGACTGGACAGGAAAAATGTGGCACATATACACCATGGAATATTATGCAGCCATTAAAAAGGAGGAGTTCACATCCTTCGTAGGGACATGGATGAACCTGGAAAACATCATTCTCAGCAAACTGACACAAGAACACAAAATCAAACACCACATGTTCTCACTCATAGGCGGGTGTTGAACAAGGAGAACACATGGACACAGGGAGGGGAGCACTATACACGGGGGTCTGTTGGGGGGAGGGGGGATAGTGGGGGGGTGGGGAGTTGGGGAGGGATAGCATGGGGAGAAATGCCAGATATAGGTGAAGGGGAGGGAGGCAGCAAATCATACTGCCAGGTGTGCACCTGTGCAACAACCTTGCATGTTCTTCACATGTACCCCAAAACCTAAAATGCAATTAAAAAAAAAAAAAAAAAAGATAAAAAAAATAAAAATAAAAAAATAAAATAAAAATAAAAAATCTGGAGACAACAGATGCTGGAGAGGATGTGGAGAAATAGGAACACTTTTACACTGTTGGTGGGAGTGTAAATTAGTTCAACCATTGTGGAAGACAGTGTGGCGGTTCCTCAAGGACCTAGAAATAGAAATTCCATTTGACCCAGCAATCCCATTACTGGGTATATATCCAAAGGATTATAAATCATTCTACTATAAGGACACATGCACACGTATGTTCATTGCAGCACTGTTTACAATAGCAGAGACTTGGAACCAACCCAAACGCCCATCAATGATAGACTGGACAGGGAAAATGTGGCAAATATACATCATGGAATACTACACAGCCATAAAAAACGATGAGTTTGTGTCCTTTGTAGGGACATGGATGAACCTGGAAACCATCATTCTCAGCAAACTGACACAAGAACAGAAAATCAAACATTGCATGTTCTCACTCATTGGCGGGTGTTGAACAATGAGAACACATGGACACAGGGAGGGGAGCATCACACAGTGGGGTCTGTCACAGGGAAATAGGGGAGGGACAGCAGGGGGTGGGGAGTTGGGGAGAGATAGCATAGGGAGAAATGCCAGATATAGGTGATGGGGAGGAAGGCAGCAAATCACACTGCCATGTATGTACCTATGCAACAATTTTGCATGTTCTTCACATATACCCCAAAACCTAAAATGCAATAAATAAATAAATAAATAAAACTCACTAAATAATGTTGGATTAATTATAACCCTGGTCATATGACACATTCTCCATATCGGTTCATGTTTGGCCGTCTCTCAGTAAAATAGATAGTAAACCCACCAGCAGCCCAGAACTGGAATGCTGTATGATCTGTCTATGACCTTAATCCAAGTTAACCCAAGACAGAAGCACCTAGATCCCACTTTCTCTATATGGACATCAGTAGGGTAGAGCGGGATTAGGCATCAGCTTTATTCCACGTCACATGCTCCACACTGTCCAGAGTTGGCCCTTGAGATATCATCATATTCATTCAACTTAAAAAACAATATGTAATTACCAGAGATCCTAGACTCTACATGTGAACACAAAGCAAGACAAAACAACCCACATGCTCATTACCCATAGAAATAACTGACTCTATCCCTTGCCAATTTTTGTTGTTTTTAATAAAATTAAATGGATACAATTAGATCAGTCATAACTGGTGTCATGTAACACATCCTCAGATTGGCACAAACTTGCTCCTTTTCCATTACAGTCATGTGATCTTTTTTTTTTTTTTTGAGGCGGAGTTTCGCTCTCGTTACCCAGGCTGGAGTGCAATGGCACGATCTCGGCTCACTGCCATCTCCGCCTCCTGGGTTCAGGCAATTCTCCTGCCTCAGCCTCCTGAGTAGCTGGGACTACAGGCACACGCCACCATGCCCAGCTAATTTTTTGTATTTATAGTAGAGACGGGGTTTCAGGATGGTCTCGATCTCTTGACCTCGTGATCCACCCGCCTTGGCCTCCCAAAGTGCTGGGATTACAGGCTTGAGCCACCGCGCCCGGCCCTAATCTTTTGTTTTTGTAAATACTTTCCCTTCTTAATAAGCTGATAACTAGCAACCTCTTAAGAATCCAGAATGCCAACATGGACACTTAGATGCATCTGTCTATGTGCTTCTATGTGTCCGAAGCTCCTATGTACTCCAAATGACAGCTTCTGCCTATGTGTTATATTGAAATTAAATATTATGCAAATATATCCTAATAATACTTGTTTCATGACACGCTATCATAAATGGTCCACATATGATAGACAATCTTTATCTTCACTTACACATTTCTTTATTATTGCATTCATTGATTCACTTACAATCCCTACCTAGGAACCATTAAAGCCCAAGAACCTGAACTTCTACTCTGAACTTCATTCCCTTAGAGAGAATAACTAGGTCTCTTTTTGACGGACTTTAGAGTTTAGGATTTAATCAAAATGAATGACTTATATGCCCCAGAATTTCTCATCACTGATCCAAGCTTGACATTTTTCCTCATGTATTTACTTATACACTGTTTATTGATTACACATATTACTTCATTTATGGTTTCACCGACAAAATAATTTAATATCTATGAATCACAGACACCCAAGAACAAGACCTTTGACTGCTATTCCAGGCTCATTTCCCACAGAGCTGGTAGATAAGATCTCTTTTTAATTGGGCCTCAGATTGTACCTATAGATGAATCAATAACCTTGCTTCCTACCCATCCCGTGTGTGTCACTGCTCTTTGCTCACTCATCTTTCACTTAATTTCCTTGTGACTTAAAGCCAGTACAATGAACAGCCTATCATCTCGTTCCACGACCAGAACACTGGCAACTTGTCCCACATTTGCAGGTGCTCCCTCTTCAACAATTTAAAAGCCTAGATCTTTAGCAACAGAGGAATCTTCTTAAAATATGGTGCACAATAGAGTAGAATATTAAGCAACTGTGAAAATGAATACAACTCCCTCCGATTTTGTTTGTAAGGGATTTCAGTTGTACTAAAACGAATTCATCTTAACCCATGGTTCGTTACGTATTCCCAGTATTGGTCCATGCATGGCATTCTTTCATTTGTTTTGATTTTATTACTGCATTTTTTAATTGACAGATCAAATTATGGGTATTTATCGTGTAAGACATGATGTTTTGAAGTATATACGTCGTCGGATCACTAGCTAATTAATATACCCGTTACCTCTCATAGTTGTCATTTTTGTGGTGAGAACACTTCACATCCACTCTCTCAGCATTTTTTTTGTTTTATGAGATAGAGTCTCACACTGTCACCCGGGCTGAAGCGCAGTGGTGAGATCTCAGCTCACCGCAACCTCTACCGCCTGGGTTCAAGCAATCCTCCTGTCTCAGCCTCCCAAGTAGCTGGAAATACAGGTGCCCACCACCGTGCCTGACTAATTTTTCTTATTTTTAGTAGAGACGGGTTTTCACTATGTTGGCCAGGCTGGTCTTGAATGCCTGACCTCATGCTCTACCAGCCTCAGCTTCCCAAAGTGCTGGGATTACAGGCGTGAGCCACCGTGCCCAGCCAGCATGTTCAATTCTATTTATGTTTGTGGTAGCTATTCATCCCTTTGAATTAATTCCATGGACAACATGAATAACCCCCTTCGAAGCAAGAATAAGAACTCTGTTATTTACATGTGCCTCTCTGCTCCTTATCCACCTACATGTCAGCCAACATCTCCATCACTGTATAAGGAATAAGTCAGATCTAGTATATTGAATATGTGGAGTAAAAACCAGATTTTAGAAAAGTCAAGAAGCAGCACAGATTTAGATTTTTTTTAAGGGACCTAAGTCCTGTTGTACCAAATTTAAAAAAAACTCCAGTTTTTGTCAAATTCCCACCATTAGCCCAAGAATGCCACTGAGTTTATTTATTGTCTTTGTTAATCACCAATTTAGGCAATATAGTGAAAACTCCTGAACCTACACCCTAAGAAAATAATAAAAACTATGCATATTCCAAATTCTGTCACTTAAGCCCCACCCACCCAGGTAAGGACTAAGGTGATCTTTTTTATTGGTCTTTCTTGATTAGAATTGGATATATTTATGTTCCCACCTCTTAACACATTTTCACCAATGGTCTGTGTTTGATCTTAATTTATGAATCTATTCATTTATTTTTTATTTTATATTCACTTATGGAATAATTTATTAGTATTTTTATTTTCTTCAAAGAAAATGCAAAATGGCCTAAAATATTATTACAAGTAACTGACTCTATGCTGTTTATCCACAGTGAGCAGAACCCCATTACCCTTTTATTTATATGGATATTTTAAATGATAAATTAACCTTATTCATCTACGTTTGTCTTCATTTAAATAATCCCTTTCACACGATCAGTAGGACGGCTATACTCCAACAACCAAGCTAAGAATCAAATCAAGAACTTCTGATTCTTATAAAGCAACTGCAACAACAACAAAAATACTTAGGAATACACCTAACCAAAGAGGTGAAAGATCTCTACAAGGAAAACTACAAAACGCTGCTGAAAGAAATCACAGATGACACAAGCAAATGGAAACACACCCCACGTTCATAGATGGGTACAGTCAATATTGTGAAAATGGCCACATTTTCACAATATTAGATTGTAGATTGTAGATTGTAGATTGTAGATTGCCAAAAACAATCTACAGAGTCAATGCAATCCCCACCCAAATACCATCATCATTCTTCACAGAACTAGAAAAAACAATCCTAAAATTCATATGAAACCAAAAAAGAGGCCACATAGCCAAAGCAATACTAAGCATAAAGAACAAATCTGGAGGCATTACATTGCCCAACTTCAAACTATACTACAAGGCTATAGTCACCAAAACAGCATGATACTCATAAAAATAGGCATGTAGACCAATGGAAAAGAATAGAGAACCCAGAAATAAAGCCAAATATTTACAGCCAACTGATATTCAACAAGCAAACAAAAACATAAAGTGGGGAGAGGACAGCCTGTTCAACAAATGCTGCTGGGATAATTGGCAAGCCACATGTAGAAAAATAAAACTGGATCATCATCTCTCACACCTTAAACAAAAGTCAACTCAAAATGGATCAAAGACTTAAAATCTAAGACCAGAAATCATAAAAACTCTACAATATAACGTTGGAAAAACTCTTCTAGATATTGGCTTAGGCAAAGAGTTTGTGACCAAGAATGCAAAAACAAATGCAATAAAACCAAAAGTAAATAGATGGTACCTAATGAAACTAAAAAGCTTCTGCACAGCAAAAAAATAATCAGCGAGGTAAACAGACACCCCTCAGAGTAGGAGAAAATATTTGCAAACTATGATCTGACAAAGGACCAATATTCAGAATCTACAAAGAAGCCAAACAGATCAGCAAAAAATCAAAAATAATCTATCAAAAAGTGGGCAAAGGACATGCATAGACAATTCCCCAAAAAAGATATACAAATGGCCAGCAAACATGAAAAAATGCTAATTATCAGAGAAATGCAAATTAAAACCACAATGGGATGCCACCTTACTCCTGCAAAAATGGCCATAATTAAAAAATAAAAAATTAACCAATGTTGGCATGGATGTGGTGAAAAGGAAACATTTCTACACTGCTCCCAGATGGAGCCGAAGACCATTGTTCCAAGTGAATTAACTTGGGAATAAAAGCAAACATCATATGTTCTTACTTAAAAGCGGGAGCTAAGCTATGAGGATGCCTAGGCATAACAATGACATAATGAACTTTGGGAACTTGGGGGGAAGGTTTGTAGGGGGTGAGGAATAAAAGACTATACATTGGGTATGGTGTACACTGCCCAGGTAACAGGTGCACCACAATCTCTGAAATCACCACTGAAGAACTCACCCATGTAATCAAAAACCACCTGTTCCCCCAAAATTATTGAAATAAAAATAGAAAATTAAAAAATTACAGTGATTATATAGTACAATAATTGTTAGCTATATTACTAACATTTTTATTAATTATTATACTCATCATTTTGTCATTGCTATGATGGAAGTGTTGTTGATGCTATAGGTAATAAAAAAGTATTCTGTCAATAAAAAATAAATAGAGGCTGCGCGCGGTGGCTCACGCCTGTAATCCCAGCACTTTGGGAGGCCGAGGCGGGTGGATCACGAGGTCAAGAGATTGAGATCATCCTGGTCAACATGGTGAAACCCCATCTCTACTAAAAATAAAAAAAATTAGCTGGGCGTGGTGGTGTGTGCCTGTAATCCCAGCTACTAGGGAGGCTGAGGCAGGAGAATTGCCTGAACCCAGGAGGCGGAGGTTGCAGTGAGCCGAGATCACGCCATTGCACTCCAGCCTGGGTAACAAGAGCGAAACTCTGTCTCAAAAAAATAAATAAATAAATAAATAAATAAATAAATAAATAATCCCTTCCTTCATTTACTCAGAATAATACCATCAAAAATTGTGAACCTGCATACTCTGAATAACAGCTCTAAATAACACTAACATCTGCCCATAAGCTCAATGGACGGCCCCTGCTTGATCTTTCAGGTAGGCAGTTTTGTAAGCAATTAATTATGTTTCCTTTTTTTCCCTTTTCATATTAAAATACAGAACAAAATTAACAGCTGCCAACCCAGAAACATACATCTGTCCATACATTCCTAACCAATGTAGTAATAGCCTTGAACTATTTACTTACTAGAACTCAGCTTCTCAGAAATATTTAATAATAATATGTATCTCATTACATTCTCCCATAACTGGTGCATATCCAGCCCTCTTTAGCTGGATTCACTGGTATGTGTCTTTATTTACTCATGCACTGATTTACTACTAATAATAGGATTCATATCAGATCTGCAAAATCCCAAGCACAAGATGCTTACATTCCTCACTGCAGCTAAAAGCTCATGTCCCACTGAGGCAGTAAATTAGATTTGTTTTTATAATGGACCTCAGAGTCATATAGTTTAATCAAAATCCTTGACTCAAGCACCCTAGAGTACTTATCAATGGTTTAGTTCTGAGACTTTTATTTATTTATACATTTGCTTGATTTAATTCATTAATTGACTAAAAATCACTTTATCAATATTCATGAATCACAACAAATCAAAAATAAGATATATGAATATTATAACTGGTATATGTAGGCGAGTTTCTCCAAGAGCTAATCCACTGAATCTCCTTCTACAGTGGAGCTCACTGTTGCACATGTGGAGCAACCGACATCCTTACGCAGCCCACACTCAACGTCAGCCCCGCACTCAACGTCAGCCCCGCACTCAGCGTCAGCCCAACATTCGACGTCACCCCCGCACTCGACGTCACCCCCCACTCGACGTCACCCCCCACTCGACGTCAGCCCCGCACTCGACGACACCCCCGCACTCGACGTCAGCCCCGCACTCAGCGTGACCCCCGCACTCAGCGTCAGCCCAACACTCAGCGTCACCCCCGCACTCAGCGTCACCCCCCGCACTCAGCGTCAGCCCAACACTCGACGTCAGCCCCGCACTCGACGCCACCCCCCGCACTCGACGTCACCCCCCGCACTCGACGTCACCCCCCGCACTCAACGTCAGCCCGATACTCAATATGGCCCATGTAGGGTCCTCTCTAACCTTTCCTCAACTTTGTCAAATTTAAAATATTTAACAAAGAACATAAAGGAACCTCTTGTTTTACTTCACTGACAATACTTTTTTTCCCTTCCTTGTGTTTTCTCTGTCAATAGCTTAGAAACCTAAATCTTTATCAATGGCAGAATGTGTAAAGAGTGGTAAAAAATGAAATATTAAACAAATGCAAACTGAATGAAGCACCCTCTTCCGTTTTTTAATGGAACCCACTTGTTCAGAATTATATTGACCTTAAATTTTGTTTCAGGGTATATTTTCACCAATGTTCATTCTTTTTTAAGTTTTATTTTTAAAATAAAATAAAATTTTGTTTAATTGACAAATCATTCTTGACCCTCTGTATGTATTCATCTATTTGCTTATTTACTAGTTAGTAATAGATTAATTTAACCTTATATCCATCTTTTGAAAAAAAATTAACAAGGATAAATCTGCAAGCATCCAAAACTTAATATAACATGAATCCATCTGTGAACATTAAGCAGTTAGGAGCCCAGATATTATATCTTTTATATGGACATCGGTTGTATAGAAATGACTTTATCCTAATACTTCATAATTTATATCCATCACTGATTTGTCATTTGTTCTCTTTTAACTAGTTATGACATAAACTTACTTATTCATTCCCTTACAATCCGTAGCTGAGAATCCAAAGAAACTGTTAAAAACTCTAAATAAAACTAACATCACACCATTGCACCCCAGCCTAAGCACCAAGAGTAAAACTCCATCTCAAAAAAAAAGGAAACAGAAAGAAAAAATCTGAAAAGTCCTTGCAAAACAAAGAAACATGACTAACTACAGATCACTGATAGAACAACGAGAGCGTTTGAAATATTGCATGAATTACCAAAATGTGACACAAAGACACAAAGTGAGCTCAAGCTGCTGTAAAATACTTTGTTTTTTACACATTAAAAGTCTGTGGCAAAAAAAAAAAACAACACTAACATCTGTCGATCTGCCCATTACCCAGAGATAAGCGACTGGATCTTCCTTCTCATTGTTCAATGAACTCAATGACTGGAACTGGATTAACAGTAATTCTTAGCACCTGACACATTCTCAACACTGGTCCTCTTCCATTTTCTTATTTATGTAAAAATCTTTCCCTTCTAAGTAAGAGCCACCATCCATCCCTGTGCTTGTGTGTATTTTATTGACTTCAATGCTTCAAAAACATAATAATCCATTGGTTCATGCTTGGCTTTCTTTTTCTATTCATTTACACATTTGTTTAATAAGTTTGTTAATACATTTGTTCAATTTGTTTAGTGATTTACTGATCAATTCACTTATTAATACTAATGTAATCAATACCATGAGCTATAAAAGGGTTAAGATCAAGACTCTGCAGTTCCTATTCCCTAACTACAGGCCCATCTATAAAGGTGAGAGACTGGGTGTCTCTTACAGTGGATTTCTGTGGTGTCCTACGTCGATTAATCCTGCCCTCACTCAGCACTCATCATGCTTAACCCTCTCCCATTTGGTCAGCTACTTAATCAGATATTTGTTAATGTTCGTAATTTTCTTTGAAACAAAAAAACTGAAGACTAGCAAGACGCCACCAACAAAACAGAACAGCATCGATTATCATTACATGATCTTTTCATATCTTCCTTACCGCAATGAACTAACCACCCTTACCTAAAAGAATTAACTATTAAACCAAGGCCATTATTTTTACGGGTTTTGGTGCTTAACAGCATCGATTATCATTACATGATCTTTTCATATCTTCCTTACCGCAATGAACTAACCACCCTTACCTAAAAGAATTAACCATTAAACCAAGGCCATTATTTTTACGGGTTTTGGTGCTTAATAAAATCTATTTATAATAGGCCAGACACATGGCTCATGCACTTTGGGAGGCCAAGGCAGGTGGATGGCTTGAGCCCAGGAGTTTGAGACCAGCCTAGGCCAACATGATAAAACCTCGTCCCTACAAAAAAGACAAAAAAGAACCAGCCAGGCATGGTGGCATGCGCCTGTGGTCCCAGATACTAGGGAGGCTGAGGCAGGAGCATTGCTTAAGCCTGGAGGTTGAGGCTGAGGTAAGTTGTGACTGCACCACTGCACCCCAGCTTGGGTGACAGAGTAAGACTCTGTCTCAAAAAAAAAAAGAAAGGAAAATAATCCTTGTTCCAGTATACACTTTAATGCTTAGCGTGTGCTGTTTCCATTTTTTTCTCACTTGTGATTGATTCATCCCTGATTAGCCAATAATAATAAAATCAATACCCATGGATTAGAAAAACATAAAACTGAATATTCCTCTCATTGGATTACAGCAGTGCTGAGCAATAAAATATATAATGCAAGCCACACAAATACTTGTAAATTTTCTAGAAGCTACAGTTTTAAAAAGTAAAAAGAAAAAGGTGAAATCAACTGTAATTGCACATTTTATTTAGCCCAATATATAATATACTATCACTGTAACATTTAATCAATATAAATAATTCTAGAAATATTTTACCTTTTTTATATTGAAGCTTCTAAACTCAATATAATTTTCCACGTAGATCACATGTCAATTAGACTAGTCACATTCCAAGTGCACAGCAGCCCCTGTGGCTAGCAGTGATGATATCAGACAGTGCATGTCTATAATCTACTTTCCCACAGAAATAATACACTATATATCATCCTATAATGCATCTAAGTATGACACATATGGATCAATGGTTCAATCAACATTCTTCACACATGGCAATGCTGCAGGCATCACTTGCCCATACTTAACCCTTTTTCTTTTAATTCATCTACATTTCAAAAATGATACAATGAGTTACTATAAACCCACCGTCTTCTTGCCCAATAGAATACTGATAATCACTTTCAATCTTCCTGTGTGCTACCCTCTTATGCAGTTGATGACATAGGTCTTTATCAATGGAGGACTGCTTAAATCAACAGTGGTGTAAAATGTATACAAATATTAAATGTCCAGCAACACAAATAAAATAGCCTGACTCTATTTTTAATGGAAGTGGCGTTGAGTTGGATTAATCATGAACACTGATTCATGTAACATTCTCATCATTGGTCCATGCATGTTCTGTAATATTTTAATATTACAGAGCTTTTTATTTCTTTTTAATTATTTTAAATAATACATTTCTTTTATTTCTTTTTGATAATAATACAACATCCATGAACAAATCATCCAAACCAAGAACAAGGACTCTCACTGACCTTTCATCAGCCTCCTTGCCCACAGAGAAAGCAGCCCGGCCCTCATCGTTACAGAACAGCAGATCACCTGCAGTACACTGATTCTGCAGAAGAGAAAGCAGGTGTGAAAGATACTAGATTTAAACTTTCTTGATATTAAAATTGTAGAATACTGGATTAAGCATAATCCTTGGCTTGTGCCACATTCTCAACATTGGCCCCTGGTTGGCCCTCTTTCTCAACACTGACCCACTTCATTCTTATTGACTTAATCAATTGATTATTTTAATTATTAATTTAATGAACACCATTGAGTGGATCACCTAAAATAAAAAGGAGAATGATGACCATGATAAACCCCTGTCTATGTGCCCCCTCTTATATGAGTGACAGGCCAGGCAGGCAGAGCCCACACATCTGGCCGTCAGGACTGTGGAGTTGCTGTGGGGTGGCACTGCTCAGTGCCTCCTATTCTTTTTGTAAGTGGAAGTGGTTCTTGTGGCCTTCGTGTCTATAGAAAATTACCATATGAGACAGATAACCTATTTAAGATCTTTGAATTTTAAAAAATCTATTCACTTATTGCTTTTTATAATATAATCAATGAAAACACCAAAAATCTACCATTAAACCAAGAAAAACAGTAGTACATTATAGAGATAGATAGATAATCTTTTGATTTTTTAAATCTTTTTTTCTCCATTACTGGAGAAATAGAAACCTTTATATAACGGGCTTCACTTGTTCAGAAACATATGGATATATTTGATTCATGACACACTTTCGTCATTGGTCAAAGCTCAGCCTCCTTTACACACAATGACAACGAGTTGCATCTGTCTACATGTTCCTCAATAACAAATGTAACACAAGAGATCTTTTATTTATGGACTACACTTGCATTGACTTAAACTAATCCCAAACCCTCGTCTATGTTACGTTATGATCCTTGCCCCATGCAATGGAATCTCTAGTGTTTATCAATCATTTCTGAAGTAAATAATTTCATATGATGAATATCCACAAAGCTTCTGTTAAACACACTATGACTTTGACAGTAACTTTTTGATCCTTTACCATCAAGATACATAGACCTTCAACATTAGAGAAATGTTCACAGAAACTATGGGGTACACATTCATGTAATACTCAACAGTTACAAAATAAACGAATAAGCCTATGTTGTTTTTTCATGAATGAAAGACTTTTTTTGCCAGTGAACCTCAATTGTACAGAACTAGATTAATCATTTGTTTCAAGGAACATTCCCATCACTGGCTGATACGGTTTGGCTGTGCCCCTACCCAGATCTCATCTTGAATTATACTCCCATAAATCCCAGTGGGAGATCATTTGAATCATGGGGCAGTTTCCCCCATACTGTTCTCATGGTAGTGAGTAAGTCTCATGAGGACTGATGGCTTTATCAGGGGTTTCTGCTTTTGCATTTTCCTCATTTTCTTTTGCCACCACCATGTAAGCAGTGCCTTCTCCTCCTGCCATGATTCTGAGGCCTCCCCAGCCATGTGGAACTGTAAGCCCAATTAAACTTCTTTTTCTTCCCAGTCTTGGGTATGTCTTTATCAGCAGTGTGAAAACAGACTAGTACAGCAAATTGGTACCAGCAAATTGGTTTATTGCTGAAAAGATACCCAAAAAAATCTATGAGTGACTTTGGAACTGGGTAACAGACAGAGGTTGGAACAGTTTGGAGGGCTGAGAAGAAGACAGGAAAAGGTGGGAAAGTTTGGAACCTCTTAGAGACTTGTTGAATGGCTTTGACAAAAATGCTGATAGTGATATAAACAATAAGGTCCAGGCTGAGATGGTCTCAGATGGAGATGAGGAACTTCTTGGGAACTGGAGCAAAGGTGATTCTTGTTACGTTTTAGCAAAGAGACTGGCAGCATTTTGCTCCTGCCCTAGAGATTTTGGGAACTTTGAACTTGAGAGAGATGATTTAGGGTATCTGGCGGAAGAAATTTTTAAGCAACAAAGCATTCAAAGAGGGGCTTGGGTGCTATTAAAAGCATTCCATTTTAAAAGGGAAACAGCATAAAAGTTCAGAAAATTTGCAGCCTGGTGATGCAGTAGGAAAGAAAAACCTGTTTTCTGAGAAGAAATTCAATCTGGCTGCAGATATTTGCATAAGTAACAAGGAGCTGAATGTTAATACCCAAGACAATGGGGAAAATGTGTCCAGGGCCTGTCACAGGTCTTCATGGCAGCCCCCCTACATCACAGACCCAGAAGTCAAGGAGGAAAAAATGGTTTCATGGGCTGGGCCAAGGATCCCCAGGCTGTGTGCAACCTAGGGAGTTGGTACCCTGTGTCCCGGCCACCTCAGCCATTGCTAAAAAGGGTCAAGGTAAAGTTCAGCCCATGGTTTCAAAGGGTGCAAGCCCCAAACCTTGGCAGCTTCCACATGGTATTGAGCCTGCAAGTGCACAGAAATCAATAATGGAGGTTTGGGAACCTCCACCTGGATTTCAGAAGATGTATGGAAACACCTGGATGCCCAGGCAAAAGTTTGCTGCAGAGGTGAGGCCCTCATGGAGAACATACGCTAGGGCAGTGTGGAAGGGAAATGTGGGGTCAATGGCCCCACACAGAGTCCCTACTGGGGCACCGCCTAGTGGAGCTCTGAGAAGAGGGCCACCGTCCTCCAGACCCCAGAATGGTAGATACACAAGCTTGTACCACCATGCATCTGGAAAAGTCACAGACACTCAATGCCAGGCTGTGAAAGCAGCCAGGAGGGAGGCTGTACCATGCAAAATCACAGGAGCAGAGATGCCCAAGACCATGGGAACTCACCTCTTGCATCAGTGTGACCTGGATGTGAGACCTGGAGTCAAAGGAGATCATTTCTGAGCTTTAAAACTCGACTGCCCCACTGGATTTTGGACTTGCACGGGCCCTGTGACCACTTTGTTTTGGCCAATTTCTCCCATTTGGAATGGCTGTATTTACCCAATATCTGTACCCCCATTGTATCTAGAGAGTAAATAGTTTACTGATTACAGACTCATAAGCAGAAGGGACTTGCCTTGTCTCAGACGAGACGCTGGACTGTGGACTTTTGGGTTAATGCTGAAATGAGTTAAGACTTTGGGAGACTGTTGGGAAGGCGTGATTGGTTTTGAAACGTGAGGACATGAGATTGGGAGGGGCCAGGGCAGGAGGATGTGGTTGGCTCTGTGTCCCCCCTCAAATCTCACATGGATCACATTCCCATAATTCCCACATTGTGGGAGGGACATGGTCGGAGATAATTTGAATCATGGGGGTGATTTCCCCCATTCTGTTCTCATGGTAGTGAATAGGTTTCATAGGATCTGATGATTTTATCGCGAGTTTCCGCTTTTGCATCTTCCTCATTTTCTCTTACCTCCACCTCTTTTTCTTCCCAGTCTTGTGTATGTCTTTATCAGCAGTGTGGAAACAAACTAATAACTGGATCATAATCAACTCTTTAATTTTTGTATTGATGTATTCATATTTAATATTCAAAAAACTACCATGAACCAACCACCTAACATAAGTGACTGATAAGTAGCCAGTAGCCACATGTGACTATTTAAATTTAAATAAATAAAAATTAAGTCACATTAAAAATTCAGTTACTCATGAACACCAGCCACATTTCAAGGACTTAATAATCACATGTGACTAGTAGCTACCATATTGTACAGAACAGATTACAGAACATTTCCATCACTGCAGAAAGTTCTATTGGGACCATGCATGGTGGTTCACACCTGCAATCCCAGCACTTTGGGAGGCCAAGGTCAGTGGATTGCTTGAGCCCAGGAGTTTGAGACCAGCCTGGACAACGTGGGGAAACCCCATCTCTACAAAAAATACAAAAATTAGCTGGGCATGGTGGTGCACGGCTGTAGTCCCATCTACTCAGGAGGCTGAGGTGTGAAGGTCACCTGAGCCCAGGGAGGTCTAGCCTGGGAAACAGAGTGAGACCCTGTCTCAAGGCAAAAAAAAGCGGGGGGGTTATAGTCTGGAACTTTTTCTAATGAACCTAATTGGATTAATGATAATCCCCACTCCATGAAACACCATCATTGGTTTATGCTAACACTCTTTGATTTGATCATTTCTAAAGAAGTTTTAATGAGCAACCATAAATCCAATCTCTTAATCCACTAATAGAACACTCACATCATCTTTCATTTCTTCATGTGCTCCTTACTCAGAGTAAATAGCCCAGATTTCTATTTATGGGCAAAAGTGTAAATAAACTATGTACATGTACAAAATGAAATACAAAACAGCTGGCAAAGGGAGTGAAACAGGGTAGGTTATTTGTATGGCAGTCAGAATTTAATTAACCATTATCCTTTCATTCTTGGACCATTCTCATCACAAGTCCATGTTTTGGCCTTTTGTTTATTTTATACATTTATGTAATTATTTATTTATTTTTAATATTAAAGTCAACATCCAACATGTCCCCATGCAAAAACCAGGATATTAACTAACTCTTTAACCAATGCATTTACTTTTTTTCAGATGGAGTCTCACTCTGTTGCCCAGGCTGGAGTGCAGTGGCTCTTGGCTCACTGTAACCTCCACCTCCCGGGTTCAGGCAATTCTCCTGCCTGAGGCTGCTGAGTAGCTGGGATTACAGGCACGCACCACCACGCCCAGCTAATTTTTGTATTTTTAGTAGAGACGGGGTTTCACCATGTTGGTCAGGCCGGTCTTGAACTCCTGACCTCGTGATCCACCCGCCTCAGCCTCCCAAAGTGTTGGGATTACAGGCATGAGCCACCACGCTCAGCGCCTAACCAATGCATTTTTAAAAGGACCTTCTATGAACTGAATTGGAAAAATCATAATTCGAGGATAATGAGTATTGTACTTTCCTCCCACATGGTCTTGAGGTCTGTCTCAAGAGATTGAATATAAATTCTAGCTCTGCCCTGATGGAGACCCAGGAAAGGTGGTCATGGGTGTTTACAGTGTATTTTTTATAGGATACGTCTTTATCCTGGCAACAGTGTAATGCCTAAGTATCCTAACCCGTTACCAGGTGTCCCTCTCAAAGGAAACTCGTTTACACTGGCAGTCTCCCTATGATTCTTGTCTGATCTGTGTCCAGTCTACTCCTAGCCACTCTCTAGGAGATCCCCAACCAGGAAAGAAGTTTGATTCAAGTGTATTGGTCAGGTGAGACACAGAGGAAGCAACTCAACAAAACACATGAAATGAGACAACAGAAGCAGTTTATTACTTACAGATCCTGCATGCCTCACACGGCCACCAGGAAGGGGAAAGCCTGTACTGTGGTCTAGGGCATCTCCCAAGCAGGCTTCCTTCAGAGTTCTCACTGGTGAGTTTAGAGCAAGCCACTATATCTGTGTGGTCCACATAGGCTGTGGGGTCAGTGAGGAAAGTCAAGTGGGCTGCGTCTAGCTGTTCCTTAGGGAGGCAGTATCCTGGAAGTGGCTGTACAAGGTAGTTATATCTGGATCTGTCACATTAAGAACTGGGAGGACGTGAAGAACTGCAAATTGTGTCGAGGGTGAGTAAGCCTGCTTCTGGAATTAGAAAGTTAAACTTGGGTTCAAAACGGATTCTGAAGCTACATACAATAAAAAGAATTTACTACAATGAGATACAATCACCTTTGTCCCATGTTTGCCCTCTCTTGTTTTACTCATGTGTTTGTTCATTCATTCATTTGCTTATTTATGAACACTCTTGAATAACTGTCCAGACAAGATTTCAGAACATCAACTATTAATTACATTTTCCTTAAGTACCTTATCTGCCCAAGTAAGAGTCAAAATTCTCATAAATATTGCAAGACTACATAAACTATGATTTGTCCATTCTGTGCAACAGACAGCAACTATTAGAAAAATGAACAACCTGGATCATTTTTAATGGCCTTTATTTGTGTAGAATTTAATTAATAAGCCTCACTTTCTATGAAATATCATCCTCATTATCTATGCTTGGCCCTTTTAAATTGTATTTATCCCGTTAAACTAAAATCATGAAAGAACACTCACGAATTCTACTCAACTGACAGAAAACTACCAAGACCTCACTTCATTACGTGACCCTCTGCCACTGACTTAACACCCCAAACTTCTTCATTAGGGAAGTGTTGATGCAAAAGTGTAGCGCATAAAGTAACAGCAGAATGCTACTGAAATGAATGAAACAGCATAAATATTTGTGTTTTAATGTCTCGCAAATTTGTAGAGCTGTGTAATCATAAATCTTAGGTCATGGTACATTGTCTTCAATAGTTCATGCTTGACTCTCTTGATCTTCTTTACACATGCATCTATTTATGTTTAATTACCCCATAAACATGTATAAACCCACCCCAGCCTGAAAATATGAAAAATAAACATAACACATATTACATAGGTGATATATATAGGATCCACGTATAAACATAACATATGACGTATGTGATATATATGTAGGATACGTGTGTGTGTGTGTGTGTGTTCCTTTTCTTTGCTCATTTGTTACAGAGAACAGCTCAGTAATATTATTTTTATTTGATGACAGTTACACTAAATGAAATTAATCACCCTTGGTTCATGACATTCTCATCACGCCGGTCATCTTTGCCTTTATTAATGTGTCCATTCACGTTTAATAATGCAATCAACAACCATCAACCAACCGCCCAACTTCAAAACACCAACACTAAACATTACTTACATTGGTTGGCTCATGGCTCGTTTCCCACAGAGTTCACAATCAAGACCTTCATTGACAAAGTGTCATTAATTTCACTCTGGAGCCTCCATTCTGTGGAACACAAGGCTGATATTGAAAAGAATTTTAAAGCCTAGATATTTTTCAATGGCCGTCAAGCACAGGATTAATTATAATCTTTGTTTCATGACAGTCTCACCACTGGTCCAAGCATACCTCTTGTTGTATGTAATCATTCATTTATTAATTTTTATTATTACAATGAGTGTATTTACCATTCTAATCAAAAACAAGAATCGTGACTATCACAAACATATGTCCTTCTGCATCTTACCCAAGAAGGGACCAACCCAGATATTCTTCCTAATGGATGCAGATGATGCAGACTTGGAGTAACAATCATCTTCAACTCCTACTCACCCTTTTCAATGTTTTCACGTATTTTTTTAAAAACAACAAACACAGATGAACCCACCACTGATCTAGAACAAAAATATTAATTAGTACATCCAAATACCTGTATCTACTGAGGTAAAAGTCTTGTTTTATTTTGAACAGTCCACAATTGTACATAAATGGATAAATCTTAGTCTTTAGGTCGTAAAACACTGTCTTTGTGGTCCATTCTTGGCACTCTTATTTTGTCACTTCTGTACTCATGTAATTCATTTTTAACTATGCAGCCACTACCCTTCAAGTCACCATTCAGCCCAAGACCAGTGACTCTTCTGTATACTTGATCCACTTCCCACCCACAGCCTCAACAGCCTGGAACCTGGGTTTTGTTTTGTAATAACCTCATAGAAGCAGAGAATAGAAAGCTGTTTACTACACCTTGAGTATTGTCACTGCACACACAGGAAAAGGGAACTACATGAGGTGATGGATACGTTAATTCGCTTGATTATGGTAATCATTTCACAATCTATGTGTATATCAAAATGTCACACTGTACAACTTAAATACATACAATATAAATACATACAATATTTATTCATCAATGATCTATTTATAAAGCTGGGGAGCGGGGAACACATTGCCATCACTGGTCCATACTTGGCTGTCTCTAATTTTGTTAATGCATTCATTCATTTTTAACTGTTCAATCAACACCCATGAAGCCGGATTTTATTTGTCCGCAGTCACCTTCTACCCCAGTGTGCCCATTCTATGGAACATAAAGCCCATTACAAGAAAGAAAATAGCCTACAAGGCCTTTTCTGTTTGTTAATATCAGGTTACCAGACCTGGATTAATTATAATCCTTCGCCCAGAACACATTCTCAGAATTGTTCCATTTGGGGCCTTTATTACCTTATTTCTTTACTCCTTGATTATTTTTAATAACAAAATTAATAGCCACAAACCACTCTGATCTCTTTTTTTAATGCCCCTCAGTTGTGGAGAATTAATCACTATCCCTGGTTTACAACCCACTCCTGTCCTTGCTGCCAGCATGCCTCTCTCTTAGTGTATTGATTGTTAAAACCACCCTTAAAGTAAAATAAATAAATTTTTAAAAAATAACACTTTAATAAACATCTTTAAACATGAAAAAAAACCCACCCTTGACAATTACCGCTGACGGTTCCCACCTCATCCCTCCCCATCTCATGCGCCTGCCTCCCTCTACCTTAAACCATCACTCCCAAATCTCCTGGATACAATCCCTTTCCAAATACATGTTTATATATATGTAAATAAATTTACAACATATATGTAATATATGTATTCTTAAATATTTTCTGTGGATCAGTGGCTTGCAGGATTTTTCAACTGAAGGCTAAAAAGAAGGGTCAAGGGAGAGCGTGAAATATACAAGCTTGAGTTCAGAGCACACCCACCACTGGGGAGTTGGTAAAAGCCCTCAAACCCAGATGGCTGAGCCTTCGACCCCTGTGCTCATGTCAGAAGCCAGTGAGCCCAGTGGTTGCAGCACATATGCTCACACCTCAGTGCCCACCTCCCAAATCTAGCCTCAACCCCCAACTAGCTGGGCAACATCAGGAAAGCAAACTAACCTCTCTGTGCCTGTTTCGCCCTCAGCAAGATAGTCCCAGCACTACTCTCCAAGCAGAGTTACGTTATTATTTTCACACCAATGGCAACCAGGTTAAAAAAAAAAACCCTCCACCCCACCTCTGAGCCCCTCCCTCACCCAAATCTTGGCTCCCTCTGCAGCAGCTCTGGTGTTAGACAGACAGACAGACCAGGTTCCACCCCAGCAGGCACTCGTGAGCTGTGTAACTGCAGAGACGTGACCTGGCTTCTCTGTCTTGTGCCCCGACTTGTACGATTTGTAGAACGAGGAACGCGGCGCCCTCGTGGGTCCAACCGGAGGGTGACCTGAACTATCGCCCGCCCCTCAAGTAGCCCGCCTTGCACACCTGTGCGCACCCACCCTATCCCTGTCCCATGCTGCCCACCCCACTGCTCAGACAGTCCCCAGTTTGATCAAAGAAATGAATTAGCTCAATGCTCAGGTCAAGCCAACGGTTTGGGGGAAGGATGGGACTCGGGCAGGAAATTGTTGGGGTCTGTTCTTTTTTGGACATGCCATCAGAGCTAAAACAAGTGCCCTGAAAAACAGAAATCTGACTAGGGGATGAGCTTTGGAAAATGAAAATTCACTTGTGAAATGGGACTGCCCTTGGGGAAGTCTACGCCATGAGATTCTTGATGTCCAACTTGATTCCAAGAAACCAAAGGAGGCTTCACTATGGGCCGCACCACCCATACACAGCCAGTTTCCTTCTTACCCTCCCAACCTGTCCTGGGCGGGCACCACCTGGCACAACTGTTCTCAGAGCAACTCAGGGACCTAAAAATAATTCTATTATGATACAGAGTTATGGTGTACGTGGATATTGTCATATATACATCAATCTGTCCATTGGGGGACTTTCATAAGGGAGTCATGGGAAGACCACCAGAGTGGGGACTGGCTCCTGCCTTCTTCATACTGTGGGGTCCCTTGGGGAAGGCCTGTCCCCTTCCTGAGCCTCAGGTGGCAATCCTCCCACCAGCCTTTCCTCCCTCCCAAGTGGTGTGAAAATGAAAAGCATCACACTTTCAGTTCCCTCCAAGCAGCAAGGATCATTAATATTGTACCTCCTGTACCCAGCACGTAGTGTTCACAGCATGCCTCAGCATACATTATCTCGTTTGATTCTCACAACAGTCCTGTGAATTAGACATAATAATCATAATTAGCCAATATTTATTGAATGCATACTCTGTACCAAGCACCACGCTGCCTGCTTTGCATACATTGACACTCCCCTGGGGTGGATACAATTCAACAGTATCTTATAAATTTCCCCCCCCCACAATTTTTGAGCATGTACTTTGTACTGGCACCGGGTCTGGGTGCTGGGGATACAGCAATGGGCAAAACGGACAGATCCCCATCCTATGAGAATTCACATCCCCGTGGGTGGATAGGAGCAGAAAATCATCAGAAAAGGTGAGTATAATGCATGGGATAAAAGACGGTGAGAACTGGGGAGGAAAATGAAGCAGGAAGGGGGCCGGCAGTGGCGCCAGGGAGGAAGACTCACTGCGATGATGGTATTTGAGCAAAGACGTGACTAGTCCTATTTTATACCTAAGGAAACCGAGACTCGGGGAAGTTAGATGACTTATAAGTGGGCCCCCAGCAAGGAGACGCTGAGCCAGGAGGCAGACACGGGCAGTGTGGCTCCGGAGCTGCCCTTTCCACTTCTTCCCGATGCCTCGTTTTGGCAGCAAACTCCCACTGCCAGCCACAACGTGAGTGTGAGAGTAAATCATGAGGGGGTGTGAAGGTTTTCCCGGAAAGCAGAGGGAATCCCCAGGCTGTACCATCAGACCTGGATGAGTGAGTAAACTGTCCTTCTTGGAGGAGTTGCCGGGATTACAGTTCTCACAGGACGTGCCCAGACTCTGGAGTCAGACAATGCTGGGATCACAGCAAAACTCAACATGCTAAACACATATCCTCCCACCTGGCTGTCAGGGTATCCGATGCCCCCCAGAGCCACCCCACACACAGCCACATGCCACCTGGGCTCAGGTTAAAGACATGCTGTACCAGGAATGGGAGGAGGCCACCCAGTCCTCAAGCCCCACATGGTGAGAGACTCAGAATTTTTCCAGCTGTCTGCCTCCAAAAGAACAAATTGAGAAATGTTTCTAAAATAACTATTTCCCCCCCAAAAAAAACAGGTAGGGAAAGAAGCTTGACGAAATCGTACATGAGAACTGGCAAACCCTGCCCACTACTGCTAGAAACCATGAAGCTTAATGAAATCGTACATGAGAACTGGCAAACCCTGCCCACTACTGCTAGAAACCGTGAAGCTTAATGAAATCGTACATGAGAACTGGCAAACCCTGCCCACTACTGCTAGAAACCGTGAAGCTTAGTGAAGTTCAACCTCAGAAACTTCAGTTAAGAGACTTTTAATTATTTATCTTGCCTTTTACCCACTCGGCTTCTCCCCAGCTCCCATCCAACCCCTGTGGAACTCCCTATACGGCAGGGAAATTCCTTCACAGGAGTTTCGCCTCTCCTAGGGCTTAATCTTTCCTTAGATGGGTCATGTCCCTTTGCTGGATGGAACTCTTACTTCCACCACTAGAACTTCTAGTTTTAAATTAGTATTTCTGTTTCAATTCCATTGATTCTCTCTCCAAAGACAAGCTCACAGGCCTCTCTCTGAGCACCTGTTCAGCTATTGATTCTTACCTGACAATGATATCAAATGACACCTCAATAACAATACTTATAACAACTGTCATTTTCATTGTAAGCAAATGTTTGTTGAATGCTCATCATCTGGAAGCATTCTTTTTTTTTTTTTGGGGACAGGGTTTCCCTCTGTCACCCAGGCTGAAGTGCAGTGGCACAGCCTTGACTTCCCAGCAATCTTCTCATCTCAGCCTCCCAAGTAACTAGGACCACAGATGTGCACCACTACACTCAGATAATTTTTTAGCTTTTCTGTAGAGATTGGGGGGGTCTCCCTGTGTTTCTCAGGCTGCTTTCAAACTCCTGGGCTCAAGTGATCCTCCCACCTCAGCCTCCCAAAGTGCTGGGATTACAGGCATGAGCCACCATACCCAGTCTGCAATGCTCTCTTTTAAGGAATTTATATGTTTGCCTGATTTCATTCCCAAGTACTAATTAGTAAGGTACTATCAGTATTAGTAAGGTACTACTGGTACAACTGAAGAAACTGAGGCACAGAAATTAAATACATTGTCCAAACTCAAGAAAGCAGTCAATGGCACAGCTGAGCTTGAAACCTTAGCGCCTGGAATGTGTGAGGCAGGGCCCACACGTTCTGAGCAGGTTCTCAAAACCTGTCTGCTAACATTAAGCCAGGTATGCAGCGAGGCTCACTGATTGCCATTCAGACCTCCGTCCCATCCCCTCCCTCCTGGCCTTGCACAGGAGTCACTTTTACAAACGCTACCATTAGCATTCAGTCAAAATACGAGATGCCAGGAATCTAATTTGACTTGATTAATTGCACTGTAGTGATATGTGTGGCCCTTGTTTGTGTGATCGTTACAAATAGAACACACTGGAGATATTACGTGAGAAATAAACTTGGGTTTGATTGGATGAGAAGTTCAGCTCACTGACAGACCAAGAGAGTGAGTCCAACATGAGTGAACCCCAAGGCATGTGGAGGTTTTCAGACATGGTCAAAGAAAAGGAAATAAACAGGTTGAGGGGATGAGTTTGGAAGGAAAGAAGACTAGAGTTCAAATCCTGGGTCTGCACTGGCTCCCTCTATGATTTTGGGTAAGTCACTTACCACTCCTAAACTCTGGTTTCCTTTTGCTTAATTAAGAATGGAAATTGCTATCATGGAGGGTGGCTGTGATGATTTAGAGGAGATAAAATTATGCCAAGTGCCAATGAAGGGCTGTGTATGTGGTTGGGGCTTAGGGCTTAGTCATCCAGGAGAGCAAGTAGAAAGGCAGATGCCTGCTCTTCCTCAGCGCTGCGTAAAAACAGCAGAGACAGGGAGTTGCCACTGAGCAGCTCACGGAGCACCACAGCTGGGACTTGGTCCCTGTAAGCTGCCATCCCACCTGTTGTCCCACAGCCACCTGAGCCAGCCAGTGCGCTCAGAGGCAGAACAGAAGGCAGGAGCTTCACCAGCAAGCTCCACTCAGAGGGAACCTCTCTTCAAAGATCAAGCAAGCCTTTGATCTTGGTGAGAAATTGACTATTCTCTCTCATTCCTCTCTCCTTCCACCACCTGTGCTTCGGTTCACTCATCCATCTTACCAGATTTCATCAGGTAACCAGCCATCTCTCCATCTATGCGTGCATCTTGATGCAGTCATCCATCCCTCCACCAGACCTCACATCCATCCTTCCACCTCTCCATTTTGCAGAGGAATCACACAGACCTGAGTTGGAATCCTGGGTCTTGCTTCCCAGCCGACTTTGGGCAAGTTACTAACCTCTCAAAGTCCTCTAGTCTGTAAAATAAAGGGAACTCAGATGTTGCCAGGGTGAGGATTTAAAGAGAGTGGAGACATACCCGTGTCTGGCCTCAGCAAAGTCATTAAATGTTCATTCCCTCTGCTTCTGCAATCTGGTTGGGATTTATGCAAGGAAAAAAAGCCACTGCATCTTGCATGACATGTTGAGAAGTGCTTTTTAGAAATTATCTGCGATGTTTTAGTGGTGTGCTTTCTCCGGCGGCATCCAGGGCTGGGCAGTGGCCAAAGTGGTTTGGGGTGGTGGTCCCCCCGGACTCAGAGTAGAGAGTGCCATCTAGTGGATAGGCACCTGCCGGGGTCCCCTGTTGGTCCCAGGTCACAGCCGCTGAGGTCAGGCAGCTGAATGGTGAGCCAGGAGGTCCAAGCGAACCCAGACCCCCGGCTGTAGGCTGCCCTTTTTGGGATGGGCGCGAGTGCTGTTTGAATCACTCAGGGAGCCTGGGCTGCCAGGAGCTTTGTTTTATGGACGATCGCCAGCTGTGTTTTGCCTGCCTGCCTGCCCCTGCCCAACTCCCCTTTAAAGATTTCTGGGAAAAAGAATTACTCTAGCAGCTACTGTTTGCTGAGCGCCTCTAACGTATTAGACATGAGGCTGGGGGCTTCAGGGGTTAATGCTCTAACCCTCCCAAGGACCCAAGTAGAGACCCAGGACTTACCCCATTTTGCAGTGAGAACACTGAGGTTTGCTGAGATTGGGTTTCTCATTTAAGGTCCAGGCAGATATTCAACCCCAAAATTTGTGGCCCTACTTACCTCCTAGAGCCCCAGATCCCCTTGAAAGAGCAGGAGATCCTTTCAACACTGACTTGACCAAGCCAACTGTGAAAGAAATTTATGAGTCAATAGAGAGTATTTGAACGCTGCAGAGATGTTGGATGGTGTTAAGGAAATGCTATTAATTTTTTATCTGTGATAATAGTATTGTGGTTGTATTTTTAAGAAAGAAAAGCTTCTTATTTATAAATACAAACAAAAAATGCTCAGAGAAAACAATATGGTGTCTGAAATTTACTTGGAAGTAGTCCAGGGGTGGGAGTTGAGGCGTGGGAGTAGAGGCAGAGTTTAGGGTTTAGATGAAACAAGAGGGGCCAGGGTTTGACGGCAACCGTTTCTGGGTGATGACAATATGAAAATTGAGCAAACTGTAAAAATATGTACTATGTTCTCTACTTTTGTGTTGTTTGAAATTTCCTATAATAAAGGGAGTTTTAAATCAACAAGTGAACATACAGTGCGGGAGATGAAGGGCTGGGGGTGGAGGGTGCCGTTTACAAGAGCAAAGGGGCCTGGGGTATGAGAGAAATCTTGCCAGGTAGCAGGGAACTGATTCACAGGGGCAAATCCTTCAAAGTGAGAAGGGAACTAGAGGGGCTGGATCCAGAGACAAGAGAATCATTCCACGTTCAGTGGACTCAGGACGATGTACCAGGGTGCAGAGTGCTGCAGAAGCCCAGAGACCCCCCGAACCCCCCACCCAGTGCTCCTCACCCCACCCTCACTCCCAGCCCACCTCCCCAAGCCCTCCAGTTCCCTCCCTGACCCCAAGGCCCTTCCCTGGCTGGAAAAGGGCCTGAGGGTACTCTCTTCAAGGCAGAGCAGTGCCTGACGAGCCCTTCCCCGGGACCCTGGTCCCACTTTGGTTACTGGGACAACGCAGTGTCCCATTAGACACGCTTTGAAGGAAGAGTCTGGGGTGGCCGGCTCGGTCATGCTGGGAAGGATTCAGCTGTCTAGCTTTCAAATGCTTTCTTTTTTTTTTTTCTTTTTTCTGGCTTTTACTTTTTTTTATTTTTATTTTTATTTTTATTTTTTTGAAAGATAAGAGTTGATGCTTTTACCCTAAAACTGTGTGCCAAGCCGCTCTGGCTATGCTCAGCCTCACTCTTCCCCGTATCTCTGGAGCCCTCCTTTCCATCCTTCATGGGCTGCAAGCTGACAAGCACCGACCCCAGGTCCACACCCACCTCCCTCTACCCCTTGGTCCAGCCGCCACGCCCGGCCTCCTCCCCCACTCTTCTCTTTCTGGCCCCTCGGCTTCCTGGGCGCCCGGCCACCACGCAGCGCCTGGAAGCCAGCGCTCCCTCCCTCCCTCGTCTCATTCCCCACTTTGGAAAGCCACCGGACAGGACCGCTCCGGGACAGCTCCCGCAGCCTGCTGCATTGCAGCGCAGCCGCCCGTGAGGGAGGGGCGCGCTCTGCAGCCCCCGCCCCGCGCCGCGACCACCCCCGCCCGGCAGCCCCCAGCCCCCTGCCCCGCTCGGCTCCTCCCCGGCTCCCCGGCTCCCCGGCTCCCCGGCTCCCCTGGACCGCACGCATCTGTCGCAGCGCCGCTGCCTGAGCAAAAGCGCCGGCCCCTCTTGCCTGTCCCCCTCCTCACTTTTCGGGCTCAAAAATGTGGCCCAGGCAGCCCCCTTGTGGCACGTGGGGGCGCCACAGACGCCTGGCTGGTGTCTGAAGAATTCAGACTGTCTGATTCCACCGCACCGTGAGTTGGCACAAATCTTCGGTGGCCCAACTCCTACCCATGCAGAACTCCGCTCAGCGGCCTCTCTGAGTGGGGGGGCACCTCTCCCCTCCCCTCTCCCCGTCCACACCTCTCCCTTCTCCCTCCAGGAAGGAACGGAAGGAACTCTCCTGTTGAATATTGCTCTGACAAGCAGACAGGTGTCTGGCAACCGCGATCGTGGCGGTGGGGGAAGAGGGGGGCCGGGAAGGTGGTGGGAACGGGGGCTTTTCTCTAAATGGTGTTTGCTTTCCATCTCTTATCTCCCAAATGGGAAACCGAGGTGCGGGGAGGGCCATAGTCCCTGTCTGTGTCAGAGTCAAGGCTGCAGAGCCTCCTCCAAGTCCAGCTTGGGGCATTTCCCTGAAGTGCCGGGGCCGCCCTTAAGCCATGGCCTCTCTTCCCTCTCCCACTTGCCCAGCCCCAGCCCCTCCAGATCTGGTTCTCCCTGTCCGGAAGCCCCGGAGGGCCCCTGGATGTTCTGCGTCCTCTCTAACTCACTGTCCACACAAACAAGCCCAGCCCCCTCTGTCTCTATCTGCAATCTACTTGCAGACAGGCAGGGCCCTCTCCACATCAGGTTAATAATGCCATTTTCATAAGCCTCTGCCCATAGGTGCTACCACCTAATTTTGAATCTGCCCTTCAAACGGATTGGGCCACAGAGGAGCTGGGATCTCAAGCACCGCTGGGAGGTGCTTATAACTAATCAATCCGTCCCCTGCCCACCCACACCCCCCTAGCACTCGGCACAGGCTTGCTGAGCAGCCTTCAGCAGCAGGGTGTGGTGGGGAGCCTCGGAGAGTCTGGGGTTCCATCCTGGCCCGGCCTCACACCAGCTGAGAGACGGTGAGTATAGGACTTTGCCTTTCTGTGCCTCAGTTTCCTCATCAATCTAATGGAGCCCATAAGACCAGTGTGCAGGGTTACTGCCCTGGTGAGTTCTTTGCAGACAACCCAGTTCTGGACTTGGCTCCAAGATGGGGCTCCATAAATCTCCACGCCTTCATCCCCTCTTGATCGCCTCGATTTCCAGTGACTTAGTCCCTGTTTCTTTCCCCCACCAGACCGACTGAGCTTCGAGGACAGGAAGCCACCGGCATCACTTCATCCCAGCCTCACACTCGGGACTGGGCCCAGGGAAGGTAGGCACATTGCGGTGGCTTGGGGAATGAATGTGTGGATGGGTGTCTATTCCATAGTCTGCGGCATGCCCGGACCCCGCTGGGTTTCTCTTCCCCAGACCCCTCCCTGTCTAAACTGGCCCTTCAAGGAAGCTGCTGGGAAAAGTGTTCCTTTATGCCTTCATGCTTTACCCCTCGTGCTGTTATATACAATGCAAATTCTCGGTCTATTAAATGCAGATGTGGGCTCTGCATGTCATTTCTGCCGCCTGCTGCATCTACTGTGAGTTCCTCGGGCCAGGGGCTGCCTCCGGCTGACTTGATTTGTGCAATTAAGCCAGCAGAGGGGACTCTGCCAGGAGAGGTCCCCGTTTGTATTTGGAGCAGGGTCTTGAGAGGCCAGGCTATTTTCTCTCTTGCGACACTTGTTACATACCTCGCTCCCCCCGGGTCCCACCATCTACTGCACAAGCACTGATGAAGTGTCTGATGTGTGCAAGGCTACACTTATCTCATTTAGTCCTCACTTCAAGCCGGTGACAGAGAAACTCTCATCTCCATTTCACAGGGGAAAAGCCGAGACTCTGAAAAGTAACGGGAATTGTCTCACAGCTAGAGAGCGGGGAGTCAAGCCGGTCTGCCTGGCTCAGGGGACCCCAGCCCTGCCGCGGCTGCCTGCTGCTGCTCCTGCTTCTGCTACAGGGCTGACCAGGCTAGCCGGGAGTCCAGCAGCTCCTACAGAAAAGGCAGGGGGCTGCATAGAGACCGTTCTCCCTGGCAACTGGAAAAGGGGCCATAAAACAACCCGAGAGGGCTCAGAAGCTGCTGAACAGATAGACATGGAGCAGCTGGCCACAGGAGGGGAGCACCGCGCCCTCCCCTGGGCTTCTTGCAGAACAGCAGGGCAAAGGGCTCTGTCCCAGGTCTAGAGAAGCAGAGGCAGAGGTGTTAGCACAGGTCCAGAGGCCCCCAAACCTGTTTCCACCATTGGTGGGGGGTTTTGCCATTCAGCATAGAAAGGAGAGGACTGAAAAGAGAGGGAGCCTGCAGCCTGCAGCCTGCAGAGATCGGAGGGCAGAGGGGGCTAGGGGACTGCCGCACAGCCAAGGAGAAGGCAGATGCAAAAGGCAGGGGAGGGCTCAGCAAAGCAGCTCCATATGCGAGCCCTGAGCAGGCTGCTTGGGGGGAGAGGGAGCTCCCTGTTACAGGAGGCATCCGAGCCGAGACAGGCAGGCCGGTGCATGGCCGAGGAGGCTGCAGCATGGCTTCCTGCCCGGGCTGGCAGCCCACATGTTTAGGCCTTTAAGAAGCTCTCACAGCACCAACTCCCAGGCAGGCGAGCGGGCAAGTGAGCAAGGTGGCCAAAGGGGACCAGGTAGGGGTCAGTGCAAGGCTGTGCAGCCTCTCCCAAGTAGCTTGCCCTAGGCTAAATGGCAAAGGCACAGAGATGGTTGGCAGGGTGCCTCTGTCCCATTGAGGCAATGAGGGAGAGGAGCAGAGAATAGGGGTGAGTGCCCAGGGCTGGTGGGGGGAGGTGGGGACTGTCCTGCAGCCAACTCACCTCTTGAGGGCCAGGACACCTAGAGTGGCCAAGCACCTTCCCTGGCTCCTGGGCCCACAGAGCTGGCCTGTGTCCCCTCTGGGACAACAGGCTGGCAGAGTGATGGAATGAGTGGAGGGAGGGGGTCTGGCAGTTTCAGGGGCCCTTTTCTGGAGGCTGAGCAGCAACCACAGAGGCAGCCAGCTGCCAGACTGTGACTTGGATGTTCTGGGGACTCGTGAAAGTTCCTCACACAGCAGCAGGGCTGGGGGGCCTGCCTGCTGATGAATGCAGCCCACACTGTGGTCAGGAGCTACCTTTTCTGGCCCATTCACAGGGGTTCAGTTCCCAGGAACTGTGGGTGGACAAAGCCTTTATCAGGGACCTCTGCTAGACAAGTCTCTTTTCTGCAGTTTCTAAAGGAGTTTTCTTGCCTTTGTTCCCAGCACAGGCACTCAGCATGTGTATGTGCGTGTGTGCGTGTGCGTGTGAGCATACGGAGGATGGCTGTGAGGCCAGCCAGGGCTCCTTGTCTGTGAAATGCCCAGGGTCCCCAGGAGCAGAGATGCACCTCTGTGGGGCAGAAAAATTTCAAGGAGGGCAGAGTCATTAAAGGATGGAGCCCTTCCTCACTGCCGCCTCATCGTCCCGCTCCTGACAACCCAATCTATCAGCCCTGGGGTCGCCACAGCTGCCCCGACCCGCCGTGGGGGGGCAGCATCGCGTTGCTGGTGGAGCGTGCAGGCTGGTTCACCTTCCCGGGAACAGACAGACAGACGGCCCTGGCAGCTCGCTGGGGCACTGCAAGCCCTTCGAGAAAAACTGTTTCTCAGAGCCTCCGTTTATGTTGGTTTTGTTGGTGCTGCTGTTTTAACCTATGAAAGGGTCGATCCGAAGCTGCAGGTGTGAAAATGTTTGGGAGAGTGACGTTTACATAAATGGGGGAGGGGGTGCAGAATGAGAGGCACCCACCTGGGAAATTCTGTGAGCAGGAATTTCTGGTTCAGGATAGCTGGTGGTGCAGAAACGGTTCTGAAGGGCTTTGGCACAGATGTGAAAAGTCACCCACCCAAATCCCTATTTAGAGGCAACCACCACGGGGCGGCAAGCTCTTTAGCCCTTGCCGGCCAGGGAGGGGACAGTGTCCCTACCCCCCTTTTTGCACTGGGTCCCTTGCCCTGTGCTGGAGGAAGTTAGGACATGGGTTTCTGCCTGAAGCGCAGGAAGAAACTGCAGAGACCTGGGCAGCCCTACACAGAGCCGCGAAGAAATATCCCCCGTGTCAGATGTGCCCGACCGGGCTCAAGCTCCCAAGTAAATAAATCAAACATTTCGGAGAGTGGCGCCTTTGTGCACAGTGGCAGAGAAGGTTCACTTTTGTGTAAAGGCAATGTGCAAGTCATACTCCCACTAGGTAAGGCTAGACCAACGCACAAAAAGCTCATTTAGGCTGAGCCCAGCCCAGGGAGAATTTTCTGTGAAATTTAGGAGAAGTCAGGTTTAGCCAGAAGTTCTTCCAGGAATTATGAACCTGTGGAGACTGTAACCACTGTTCCTTCCGAGCGACCCTTGCCAAAGTCTATAAAATATGAGCCTCCAAAAATCTGCCCAAGTAGCACTCTGACTTTTTATATGTTATTTACATAAAAATAAACTCTCCCCAAACATTTCGGGAAAGCCGGATGAAAAGCTGTGGGGCACCGCTTCCCTGGCCCCCAGGTGTTGGGGAAGGTGGCTGGGAGGGGGTGAAGCGCCAGCTCTTATTTCCCCCTTGCACTCTCTCTGGAGTTTTTGTTTTCCTCTGTTGGGTCTCCCTGCCCTGAAAGGGAGCAGCTGCCTGTCTCCAGGAGGGATTGAGCATTTTGTGACAGGATAAGATGCAGGGAGCTACCAAGTTTTGCCAGGTACTGTGTGTCGGCTACTGTGCTGGATGATTTATTTGCGTTATTTCCTCATTGAGATCTCAATAGCCCTGTGTGAGAGAGATTATGAGTCTTTTTTTTTTTAATATCAGGAAATCAAGGCACAGAAACACTTGGGGATTTGCCAAGGACACGCAGCCCGATGTCTGTTCGTAGCTGGGTCTGTGCTCAGGGTGGCTCGCTCCCTGCAATGCCTCTTCTCCCCTCCCCTGGGAGGGAAGAAAAGGGACCAAAAGCCCAGAACACTGCCAGTGGCTCCTGCTACTCCTGACAAGCTCCCAAGGGGGATGCTGCCTTGGCCTCATAGTCCCTCTCCCGCAAAGCCTGCGCTCTTTCTAGAATATGACTCTGTCCCAGAGGTCCATGCGCTCCCTCTCAGCCCTGTCTTACCCCAGAGCCCCTCACCGTTACTCCAGTCATCACATGTCCTTCTCCTGTTCTGGGTCCAGACCCCTGGCAAGGAGGAGCCATAATGGCAATCAGCCATTTCCAAGCTATAATCATGCCCAAACGTCATCCTCAGAACTCACAACACTGAGATGCAACTCCTGCCCGTGGACCCCATAACCCTGGGTTCTGGGGCCCTGAACACAGCAGGCAGGGGAACCTGGCATGGAGCATGCTGGGGCAGTGGGGGGGTGCCAGCCTGACCCCACCCAGAAGGCTGTTTGCAGCTTGACAACACTGCAGACTTACCCCGCGCCACAGGGCAGACCACATGATGCTCGGACATTGCCCATCTGCCCATCGGTGCAAGAAAGAATTCGAGGCAGTTTTCACTAAGGCAGAGTCAGATCCAGGCAACACTGGGGGTGCCCAGGGCTTCTAGAAAGGGACAAAGGAAGGGGGTGATTAATATTTTCATCAATTCTAGAAAAACGCAAAACATTCCCTTTAACTGGGAAGAACATGTCAATGAAGCATCCCAATCCCAGGGCAGGGCTTTGCTGTGCTTTTGAACATGGTGTTTTGGGGCCACAGGCAACTTTGGGCTCCCCAACAGGAATATTGCAAGCCTGCTCTTTAAGGCCGCAGAGAAGCTGCCTAAAAAGGCATGGCCACGCGAAGCGTAAGAAGCAGGGAACCCTGAGAAGAGCAGGTAGCTCCGTGGAGGCGAGGTGCACCTAGAGGGAATGGGAGTGGGGAGGGGCTGAGGCTGGCGAGTTCCAAGCCAGACCCTAAAGGGTCTTCCATGCCAGGATAAGGCCTTATTTTTTGGACTCCATCCCGGAAACTCCGGAAAGTCAGATGGAGGCTTTAAAGCAAGACAGGAACAAGGTCAAAATGCCATTTTAGAAAGACCACTCCATGAAAATAAACTTTTGCAAACAATTTTAACCCACCACACCATCTCTAAGAAGCCGGGGAAAAGGAACAGTCGAGAGCATGTGTTTACAGATTTCGCTGCAAGAACGCTCACTGCAGTGTCACTGGTAACAACGAAAAAGTGGGAACAGCTCAGATCTTTTTCATCAGGCATCAGTTGAGCAGAATCGTATGAATTAAAACCTCAATTTGTGACACGCTTCCTCATTGATCTGCATAAAGACCATTTTTATTTTATGTATTCTTTCTTAAAAAAATGACTTAATGAACACCTATGAAGCGGTGACCCACTCTGACAGCCCAGACTGTGACCAAAGCTTCTATCTGCTCATTCTCCTCCCCCGGAGCACTTTTAGCTGGGGTTTTCAACAGTAGAAGAGGGTGAAATCAACAATGGTGTATACATACCATGGAATATTAAACAGCTCTTAAAAAGAATGAACAGCCAAGGCCTATTGTCTTCTAATGGACCTCAGTATTTTGTGCAGAACTGGATTAATCATTATCCTTTGTTCATAAACACTCTCATCATTGGTCCAGAAAGGCCCCCTTTTATTTTGCTAATTTATGCACTCATATATTCATCTGTAATAATGTCATACACCCTCATGAGCCCACTCCCCAAATCCAAATCTCAGAAATTACTTATACCTGCCTCCACAAGTTGCCCCCACTGGGGAAAAGGACCTGAGGCTTTCATGCCAGCAGTAAGGTGATTAAATAAACTCCGGTGTGCACAGCTCACGGGACACTGGGACGCTGTTAGAAGGAATAGTGATCTTTATTATCTCTAAGCAGATTCATGAAGGAAGAAACACAAGCTGCTTGGAGAGGAAATATACACTATGACATAGTTTATGTAAAAAATAAACAAAGTAATAGATTTTAGAGGTATATGCATCTACATATGCAAATGCACAGAGAAAATATCTGGAACCAGACACCTGAAACTGAGAAAAGCAGTTAACTTGCTGGGGGTGCTGGGGAGGGACTGAGGGAAGCATTAGGATGGCTTTATCTGAGGTGTCTGATTTTCACTAATGAGTGTATTAATTATCAGTGCATTTCTTGCGTAATTAGAATAAGCATTTTGTGTGGGGGGGTTAATTTGTTTGTTCGCTTGTGGGTTGTTTTTGTTTCTGTTTTTACAAATACAAAGCAAAGAGCGTGGCTGCCGACGGATTGGGAGTGGGTGCATATGCCCAGAGCAAGTTCTGCAGACACAGGGGATTTATTTTATCGCAAATATCTTTTTTAAAAAATATTTATGTGCTCTAACTGGAGCCCCAAGCCTCTGAGCAGACTGTCAGTGACATGGGGCCAGCAGGTGTGTGCCCGGGGCTGTGATTTCACCACCCACAGCCCCAAATCCCTCCCTAGCTGCCTGGCACCCAAGGGGGAGCGCTTTCGTCTTTGGTCTTTAAGAGGACCCGAAAGCCAATGCCCTGGCCGGAGTTCTTGGAGATTAGCCGAGTGGAATGAGACCTCGGGGGAATGTGACATGAGATGGGGCTGGGCGTGGGGACGAGGAGCTCTGGAGAGCTGCAGCCGGCGGCTCACATTCACAGCCAAGTAGGCTTGCTGGCACAGAGCTCGGGGCCTCCCTGCACCCCTGACAGCTTGATTCCTGTGCAAAACACACGACTGCCATGTTTCCTTCTGACTCTAACCCACAGGGACTGTGGCTAAACGGTACTGCCGTTTCTAACCTTCCAGCTCCAGGGGAACGGGAAGCAACCTTGCCCACCCTTGCCCACCCCCATGTCCGGAGGAGGCACCCTGGATCCCAGTCAGAACCCTCCCCGTCCCCCACGACTGCTTGCACACTAAGCTTCAGGTCCCCTGCAGCCATCACAGGCTCTCAGAATCCTCAAACAGGTACGGGTTACACGTGCGACAAGGATGTGACAAGCATACTCCGCCTACAAAGAGAGGCACTGAGGCTGTGAGATACCAAGAACGCAAAACTCAGCCGCCTTTACCCCCGATCAGCCAGCACCCCCGACCTGCTCAGGCTGTCTCCATCTGCACAGACCACTGTCTCCCTTCTCACTGAGCTACTGCAGACAAGAGCCTTCGAGAACTTCTTTCCCCTCTGCCATGCAGAGATCTGTTTTCAACCATGACTTTGTGCAGAATTAATGTGAGACAGGTTAACCAGCCCTCGGCCGCCGTGCCTCGCTCTTAATCGCCTTTCCTGCAAGCGAGCCTCTGCTATTTTATTTTGGACTGGGTTTGGTTCCTGTGAAAACCTTGGGGTGATTGTCATGGTTTTGCAAATATAAAAAAAAATTTTTTTTTTTTTTGAGACAAAGTCTCGCTCTGTCGCCCAGGCTAGAGTGCAATGGCACGATCTCGGCTCACTGCAACCTCCACCTCCTGGGTTCAAGCAATTCCCCTGTCTCAGCCTCCCTAGTAGCTGGGACTACAAGTGGGTGCCATCACGCCCAGTTAATTTTTTGTATTTTTAGTAAAGACGAGCTTTCACTATGTTGGTCAAGATGGTCTGGAACCCCTGACCTCAGGTGATCCACATGCCTCAGCCTCCCAAAGTGCTGGGATTACAGGTGTGAGCCACTGCACCCGGCAAATACAAAATATCTTTATGGTAAATAAAAATGCAGTGCCCAGACTGAGGTTACCTCCATTCCTCTCAAAGCCTACAGAAACCCAGGCAGTGCCCATAAAAGACATGCTGTTGCCTCAAGAAAATGCCCTGTGCAACCTAACGGCGCCCTTCCCCTCTGCCCCGACCCTGTTCCCCTCGTCTTCCCTTTGGATTCCAAAAAATGAGAAGGGCTTGCAAAAGGGCCATTTAGGGGCAGACCCACCTAAAATAAGTGCCTTTTCTGCATGTGTTGAGCATTGCTATGTGCCAGGCATTTTATATTTTATCTCCTTTAAGGTATCAATCCAGGCAAATCTTGAAAGTTCCCATCCCCACCCTATGTGAGAGGGGGAGGTCGATTTACAGCCACACTCCGCAGTCATCCATCTCCGCTAAGCAGAGTCTGCCCTCTCTGACCCCCAGGTGGACCCCCGAGCCCCATCCCAGATGTCCCCACGCACATCTGTATATCATGGTGATAAACTTTAACACCGCCCTTGGTTTCACATAGCAGACAGACAAGAGTAACAGGGGTATTGGATTTGGGGATAATATACTATGTTAAGGTTATATGACCCCCCGCTCCTCTCAGACCCCGCCTCCCAAAAGGGGGTGTTGGGTGGAAGAGAGAAGAGCACGCATACCTGGCAGGCCACCAAGCGAGACTGGAAGGCTGGTCTTCTTCAACGTCAGACTAACAGGGCCCCACACCCCTCCAAGCCAGGGGCCATCCTGGGGGCAGCAGGGCTGGGCCACGACCTGGCCTCAGAAGCACCCTGACCCACTGCCCACTGGGGGCAGCGAGCCTCAGCTGCAGAAGGAAGGGCTCCAGTTAGTTCCATTCTAAGGAATCTACAAATTTGCTATTTGTGTAAATTTACACATTTGGAAAAGGAGTATCGTTTTTCAGACCTTTTGATTTGGTCCTGGGCCAGGCATCTGCTCCCTTCCCAGGAGAAGACAGCCATCTCCCCTTCACACTACCTGGGAGGGCGAGAAGAGAAACTGGTCATTTAGTGTCATGGCCAAAGGGCATTCTGACTCTCTGAGCCCTTATCCCAGGCCTCACCTGCTGCCAGCAGCCCTACTGTGTGCCAAGGGAGGATGAGACAAAGGAGTCACCACTGCAGATTACTATGAAGGAGCAGGACAAAAATCCCCGGGGTTGGGATGATTGGGGAGAAGAGAGGACCAGCCTGGGATGCAGCCGCTTAGAATGGCCATGCAGGTGGTGGTGTCAGGAGGAAGGAGTTGCAGCTCAGGCATCTAAGAGATTTCCTCAGAGTCCAGCACAGCCCGGGCCCAGACTCACATAAACTTTTTTTTTTTTGAGATGGAGTTTCACTCTGTTGGCCAGGCTGGAGTTCAGTGGCACAATCTCAGCTCACTGAAGCCTCTATCTCTCAGATTCAAGCAATTCTCCTACCATAGCCTCTCGAGTAGCGGGGATTACAGGCGCACGCCACCATTCCTGGCTAATTCTTGTATTTTTAGTAGAGATAGAGTTTCACCCTGTTAGCCAGGCTGGTCTCAAACTCCTGACCTCAAATGATCTGCCCACCTTGGCCTCCCAACGTGCTGGGATTACAGGCATGAGCCACCCCACCAAGCCAGACTCACATAAATGTTTCTATCCATTTGCTGGAGAGCAAAATGGGTATCCATCAAGAGCAGGAGGCTTCCAGGAGCTGAGAAGCAAGGCTGCAGGGTCAAGGCCAGTGAGGCTGATGCTCGGGCTGGACTGAGGCCTTGCCTCAGTGAGCGTGGGCCCAGGTGGGTGGATGTATGACCCAGGGCCTTGGATTCCTCTTCTGAAAAATGGGGATCATGAAAGGAAGGCCCTCACAGCTTCTCAGAAGGACTGAACGAGTGAAAACCTGTAAAACACTGAAAGGAGCGCCTGGCATATAGTAAGCACTCAGGAAACATCACGGGGGTCCCCAAGGTAGCCACGTGGAAAAAAGAAGCTCACGACAGAGAGGCAGGCAAGCAGAGCAGGCTGGGAGGCTGTGTGTGCACTGTGGTTGCCACTGTGGAAAATGTATGCATGTCAAAAAGACTGGACTTTCATAATTAAAGAAACAAATGTATTCAATAACTTTTCAGAAAGCAGCGAGGTTCAAGTCGCACAGGACCGGAGGAGATCCCCTTGAGCGCCTGCAGCCAAGGTAAGATGTGGGGCAGAGGTCCCATGTCGACCTCCCCCAGAGAGTGGGCGGGTGGGCGGGGGAGCGGGGGCAGTGAACGGGATGGGCTGGCGCTCAGGAGAAGGGTTAAAGGATTCATTTGTCTGTAAGAAAAAACCATGACATGGTGGTGGGTACTCAAGGCCTCGATTCACATACTTCAGCAGCTATAATTAGCAGGTCCTGGGCCAGCTGTCCTGTCCCTTCTCCAACACCAAATAAGCCAGACTGAGTTGGGAGTGACAGCACACACCTCTGGGGGAGATGGAGGCAGACACTGAGACCCCCACTCTTGTGGTGTGGACACCCCTCAGGCCACAAGGCTGGCCGTATCAATGCCATGGAATGAAGCTGGCATCTCTGGCCCGACAGGTCCTCAGATGGCAACTGCCAACCGCACTTTGGGCATCTGCGCCTGCCCTCACCGTCTACTAGGGGAGAGAAGAGAAACCTGGCTTTAAACCCTGCCTCTGTCTCTCCGGGGCCTTGTGCCTGCACCTTGCCCTCCGAATCCCAGTTAACTCTGTAAGACGGCGGCACATCCCCCAACTCGTAAGGAGCAAAGTCAGTTTCAGGGGTGAGTGGCTTGAACCGTGCCTGACACAGAGCAGACACTCAGAGACTCACTAGGATGTATTTAATAAGTACATTTAATCAGCCCACCTGGGTCACATTCCATCTCTGCACATACCCCTCACCAACTCCAGCCGCCAGCCTGCCCTTCCTGGGGAAAGTCCCATGGCCTGGGTCCATGCACCGTTGTTGCTGATAATTATGGCTCCAGAGCAGCCGCTTCACCCCTGGACTCTGGTTTGCTCACTCTCAAAGCAGGGCATCGTCCCCTCATGGGGTTAATGGGAAGATTTAAGTTGACACCGTGCATGAAATGCTGTCCAAATCTTGACCATTACAATTACAGTGGGTGTTCTGGAAGTAATGATAAGAATCCTAACGACAGCAGCAATCCCTGACTTACAGCACTTACAGTTTACAAAGGGCTTAACATGCCCATCTTCCCTCGAAAGGAGGTGCTCCTGCCTCCCTGTAAGTCGGGAAACTGAGGCTCCGTAACGTGGCCAGCCTCTCATCCGCCTCCTGCCTCGTTCCAGTTCCACCAGGCCCCGAGGCGGGGCCCTTCTTGTTTGCCTTGCAGTCTCCACCTTCCCGCTCTAAGAACAGCCGCACTCCTAGGCTTACAGCCTCCTGGCTTGTCCACGCAGCCCACCGGGAGAGTAGAGAGCCCACCCGAGACGAGCACGTTCCACTCTTAGACCCCTATCAAGACAAGCATTAGAAGAGACCACAGTCTGTGCTTTCAACCATTGCTCAGATATGGCAAGCTCTGTTTAAATGAAATAATACGATGACCCCAATTGAGAGGAGCAGCTGGTGGAACTGAGGCAGGAATGCATGTCCCTGAGCTCCACCTATTGGGCCAGCCATCTCCCCTCATTACTGTTTCCCAGCGGTCCCCTACAGGTACCTCTTAGGAACCCCAGAGCTACAACAGCACAGTGAGAAGACCACCGCCCAAACCCTCCCTGCAGACATGGGGAAACTGAGGACCTGGGAGAGGAAGAAGCTCACGCTGACAGTCGGTGCCCATCTAGACTAGGAAGCTGGTGCAGGCCCGTCCCTGCCCACTTGCCTTGAAAGGCAAGATCAGCCTAAGGAGCAGCTGATTGGCCCCACTGATTTGGGCAAGACAAGGACAGGCTCACCCGTGACCCCTCGCACAGCCCCTCCCACAGGCGGCACAGTCCCCTTCCCAGGGTTATTCTGGGCAGAGTGATCCAGCTGCCCCCTGGAGCTGCCAGTCAAGCGTGGAGGGGGCAGGGACATAGCGCAAGCGCACTGTGGGGCCCGGGCACTGCCCGTCACCTCAATGACTTAGGAAGGTGAGGGGCTGGGGGTCCCTCTGCAGAGGACTCCACCCTGCTGGGTGGTTTGGGATTTAGAGACGCCCTGGGGACACCCTAGTTCTACTGTAACTCCCTGTTCCTCCTTCCAAAGACTCAGTTTCCCCATCACTGCAATGATGTTCAAGGCCCATGGGGCCTGGCATTCAAGCACTTCAGTTCAGACCACAGGGGTAGAGGGGGAATGTCCGAGTCTGGGCTGCCCTGGGCCGAGATGCCAGTGGCCTCCCACCCCATAAGGCTCATGTCGTCTTTAGCCACAAGTCAGGAGTGTGCAGGGTTGAAGGGTCCCGGGGGTAGGGGCTCTAACATGAGCTATGCCAGGCTGCTGCCCCTGCAGACTCCACAGTCCACTAGGACCCCCAGGACCCAACCCAAGCTCCTCATGAGGACCTCAGGAAGCCTCCAAGAATCTCATCATCCTCCTCACCCACTCCCACCTACAAGTTGCACCAGAGGAATGACCTGTCCTTGACACTTGTTCATACTAGGGAACAGACATGAACAGGAAGGCTCCCAAGTTGCCATGGACACATCTTAACCTTGACATGAGTTCAACAAAATCAATAAATAACAACAATCAATCAATAATAACAAACCCTCCCAGGGTCCTTGCCTGCCCACCCTCACTATGACACTACGCCTTCCATCCACAGGAGGCCGGAGCAGGCCAGGAAGCAGAGGGGAGTCGCTGGAGGATATTCATTTTGAGGCCACTTCACCCCTAAGACCCGTAGCTATGTCCCTCAAACCCCAGGAGCTCTGATCATCACCTACAGGGAGGCTGACACCCATCCTGGCAGCCCAGACAGCCAGGGGCCCCAGGTGTGACTGAGCTCGTTTCTGGAGGCCACGAGACGGGGCATGGCCAGCATTCCAGAGAATCCACATCTCCCTTGCTCCCCATTCCATCCTCATAGCCTCCCCGATTCTCACCAGCTTCACCTTCCTCCACAGCCCCCCGGCTTCCCACCCTTCTCCCCTGTCCTCACCTCTCCCCTAATTCTTCCACCCCCACCCCCCACCCCAGGCTCAACTCTGCTCCTAAATATCCTCTCATCTCCTCTTCCAAGCTCTATTTTTAAAATCAGATTTCCTTTACTGTACAGGCGAGCTGACAGAGAGAGGTATTCGCTGAGGGATTTGTCCCCCCCCCCAATGCCCCCCCCACACCCAACCCTTCATAGACACACACGTTGGCAGCCCTGACCCAATGGGCCACTGGCTCAGAGGCAAGCAAGGAGCTGACCCGACCAAGGAGCTGGGCACTGAAGGTGGTGAGGCTGGGGCGTCTGTCTCTGAGTGTTGGGGGGAAGCGGGTCCCACTCGAAGACCTCAAAGGCAGTTCTGACCCCAAACCAGGTGCACTAAATTCTGGGCTTTTTTTTTTTTAATAAGGTGGGAATTTCCAAATCAGTAGACATTTCTTAAAGAAATTGTCATGAGATTTGAGAACAACATGAATTGAGTCACATTTGAAAGACTAAGAATATGATTTCCGCAAAGTCCAGAGAAGAGGCAGGGCCCAGGCTTTGGCAGGCCAGCTGGTGGGCAGTTGGAGCCAGATGGGAAGCCCATAGTGCCCACCTAAAGCCAAAACTGGGAGGACTGACAGGCCCCAACAATGCCCAAAACCTCCCAGAGAGGCCAGTGATCAACAGGGGTGGAGGGAAGCCCTCGCCCTGCTTCCAAGGCCCCCACTCACCTCCAGCAGGGTATTCGTCTCCAGGGCGGGGCCTCATCTCCTCCCAGGTAATGATCTGCAAGGTGGGTCTGCCTCCATTTCCCTCCATGGGGATCCAACACTGTGCCTGGCCCAGAAAAAGAATCAGGACATGCTGCTGTATGAATTAATGAATTCTGTGAGAGGGACTTGGTTAAAAGAAAGAAAGAAAGAAACATCCGGGAACAATAAAATCAAAATGCGTTTGGAGGCTGGAGAATGGGAAACTCAATCTTTTCAGAGGGAAGCATGAGGAACAGGAAATGGAAGCTGGAAACTGTAGATGGTGGAAAAGTTTTGGTTTCGTGCGAAAGGAACTTAAGCTTTATGGTTTAAGAAGAGTAATCTAACGATTTTCAACGTGAGAAATACTTGGTCCCATTTTCATTTCATGCTCAGGCATTTGGATTTGATGTTGTAGACATGGAATTTGACAGGTTTGAAGCTGGGACTGCCATGATTAAAAGTGGGTGCCTTGCTAAGATGGTGAGGCTTTTTGTAGTGATGAAAACACGTTGAGATTTTAAGCGAGAGTTTCATAATTTGAGTTTCCTGGGAAGAAATCTGGACTTTATTTTGAGAGATGACAGGATCAGAGTTTTATATCATGCTAAGGAGTCTGGATTTTTGCCAAAGGGTTTTAAGAAATGTGATGATGAGATTTTTGTTTGTGGAAGATAAGTGTGCAGAAAAACATGATAAAATACATTTTACGGATAATGGCTTTGGGATTCATATTACAAGCAAGAAGGAAACACAGGAAATTGTAAAACAAAAGTCACGGCCACCAATTTAACAATCACGCGCAGACATTCTGCCTCTCGGCCTTGGGGGAGTACCAATTTCCACCTGCAGAGCTTGCCTAGGAGATGAGATTAATGTTGACACCAAAGTTGAAGGATTTTAATCAGAGGAGTTAAATGATCAATATTGCAAATATGAAAAGAAGTTTGGAATTTATTTTGAGGCTCCAACATGATTAGACTTTTGCATACGCCTAGGAATTTGATTTAGCCAATAAAAAGTTCTAACAGAGTGACCTCGTGAGTTTTTTGCATTTGATAAATGATACACAGCAAATTACAAAATAAAATTCATATTTTATGCTAAGAATTTTGACTTTTCTTCCATTTACAATTAAGAGACACTAAGATTTTAAAGAGGAGTTGTAAGATCAAATTTAATATATTGTCCTAGGAAGTGTGAATTTTATTTTAAGGGCTGACATGATCAAATTTTTATATCATGTTTACAACTTTGGATTTAAGCCAATAAAGGGCTTAAAGCAGTAACAGAATGAGATTTTGGATTTTTAATAGACTCTCCTGAAGAAAAATTATATGGTAACTGTTCCATTTTGTGTTAAGAAGTTGGGACTTTATGTTACAGGCAACGAAGAAACTTTGAGAAGTTTTCAGTTGAGAAGTTAACAGGCTCCAACACCTGCATCTTGGCATAGCTAAAAAGACGGGATTTCTATGATAAAGATGATCTGATCAGATTTTTCTCGCATGCTAAGGAGATGTGATTTTATGTGAGAGCTGAAGGCATTCAAGTGTTCTATTTGGAGCGGGGGATGAGCTCATTGTTGAATTCTTATGCAGAGGCATTTGGATGTTCGCCAGTAAAGAGTTTTAAGGAGTAAACTGATGAGAGTTTTGTCTCCAGAGATATTGGATTGTAAACAGATTTTAAGTTAAGGTGTCTGGATTTGATGAACCAGATAATGAATAAGCATCAGACCACTCCTAAGCAGAGGCATCCGTCCCCTGGGTACAAGGGCACCCAGGCAGGGCTCCATGCTGAGGAGTTGGGTCATTTATAGACAGCAGGTTTTATAAAGAGGAGTTATGTTTAAATGTACATAGTATGCTAAGAAGTTTGGACACTATTTTGAGGGATGACAGGATCACATTTTTATGCCATGCTAAGGAATTTGGATTTCAGCCATTAAGATTTTTTTTTTTTTTTTGAGAGGGAGTCTCCCTCTGTTGCCAGGCTGGAGTGCAGTGGCGCCATCTTGGTTCACTGCAATCTCCTGGGTGCAAGTGATTGTCTCGCCTCAGCCTCCAAGTAGCTGGGATTACAGGCATGAGCCACCACTCCTGGCTAATATTTGTATTTTTAGTAGAGAGGATTTTACCATGTTGGCTAGGCTGGTCTCGAACCGCTGACCTCAAGTGATCCACCTGCCTTGGCCTCCCCAACCACTCTGGGCTATTTTTTGTATTTTTAGTAGAGAAGGGATTTTACCATGTTGGCCAGGCTGGTCTAGAACCCCTGACCTCAAGTGATCCACCTGCCTTGGCCTCCCAAAGTGCTGGGAGTACAGCTGTGAGCCACCATGCCTGGCCCATTAAGATATTTTTAAGGGAGTAACATGGTAGAAATTTTGTGTTGGGTAGAGTAGTTAGAGAAATTGTCTGGTAAAATGTATTGTTCTATGCTAAAAAAAAAAAATTAGACCCTATGTCATAGGTAATTAAGAGATAGAATAAAGCTTTAAGCAGATGTTGTAGGAGTAAATGTGTGTATCTTGCAAGGGTGTGTGACCTTTTTATTTTGAGAATGACGTGGTCAGAATTTTATATCATGCTAAGAGGTTTGGAATTAAGCTAATAAAGGGTTTTAGGAGTGACCTGATGAAATTTGGGGTTTCGTATCAATCAGCTGGCAAGTAAATTACACAGTGAAAAATTTTATTTTATGCTAAGAGGTTGGAACGTTACATTATAGGCAATAAAAATGAATTTTTGTATGTTTTAAAGAGAAATTATGAGATAACCTTTATTCATCTTGCTAACAGTTTAAACTTTGATGTTAAGAAGTATTAAGCTTTTTCTAACATGCCAAGGATATTAGATTTTGAGTTGAAGGCAGGAACACTGAAGGATTTAATCAGTCACATGGTTGAATTTGTAAATATGTTAAGGAGCGTAGACTTTATATTAAGAAGGTGCATAATCTCGTTTTTAAATCATCTTGCTAAAAAATTTAAATTTTCACCAATAAAGGGTTTTAAGTGAGAGACATGCTGAGATTTTTATTCCTGATAGATGAGTCTGCAGATGAATTACTTAGTTAAATTTTGTATTTCAATCAGAATTTTATATTAGAGGTTTGGAATTTTACAGTGATAATGCATACCTCAGAGGAACTTTATGAAGGGGAAATGAGTTAATTTCCGCAGTGTGCTGTGTATATGTTGCTGTGGTGGTGGCGATGATGACGGTGACAATGGCTCTAATTCTTATACCATGCTAAATTATATACTATGCTTTTAAAAAAATGTGATCTCTATCTTGAGGAATGACAAAATAAGAATTTTATATTATGTTAAGTCCATTACATTTTAGCCAGAGAATGGTTTTGATGAGTTTGCATGTCAGATATGTTTATGCTCGAAGGTTTGGATTTAATATTGCAGACAGTAAATAAACAGCGGGGAGCTTTAATCAGAGAGGCTGCATGATCAGACTGAAGTGTCATGCTAACAAGGGTGTACTTCATTTTGAGAAAAAGCAGATCTGAATTTTGTATCCTGTTGGAAAGCTTGGATTTTAGCCAATGGGTTTCATGGAAGGGAGAAACGCATGTTTTTTTTTACAGATGGGTCCAGTGGCTAAGAAGAAAACTGACAAGTAACAAAAGGTGTTAAATTTGTTATAAAGAGCAGCTAATCTAGCAGATAATCAAAACTCAAATTTGCTCTGCCCAAGCAGAGAAGAAATGTGCAAATAACCCCAACCAAGACATCCTCTTTCAATTCTGTCTCAGCCCACTAAAACCACCCAACATTAGATCCACTCAGGGGGGCCGGGCGCAGTGGCTCACGCCTGTAATCCCAGCACTTTGGGAGGCCGAGGTGGGTGGATCACGAGGTCAAGAGATCGAGACCATCCTGGTCAACACGGTGAAACCCTGTCTCTACTAAAACTACAAAAAATTAGCTGGGCATGGTGGTGCATGCCTGTAATCCCAGCTACTCAGGAGGCTGAGGCAGGAGAATTGCTTGAACCCAGGAGGCGGAGGTTGCAGTGAGCCGAGATCGCGCCATTGCACTCCAGCTTGGGTAACAAGAGCGAAACTCCGTCTCAAAAAAAAAAAAAAAAAAATCCACTCAGGGACCATCAGATTCCAAAGATGTTGCATGCTCCCCCAGCCCCCACTCAATGTCCCAACTCTGCCAGATACGTGTCTATGTTGGGAGGGGGCAACCAGCAACAGAGAGAAAAAGATACTTGCTAGAATGAGGGGAGCAGCCCCACTGGAGTGAAGAAGGGGACCCGGGAGGATGAGATGGGAGAGGCGAGCAAACACGCTTGCACTGGTGAAATTGAGGCCAGATGTGGGAAGCTCCGGAAGCCTCACAAAGAGGGCAGTCCTGGGAGAGTGGAGATTGTAGGAAGAGAGGGCGATTATCTGAAGATCTCCTCATCAGCTCAGAGCTTGGGAGAACATAGCATTGGAAGGAGACCAAATCGAGAAAGAGAAATTGGCCAAAAGTCTGAGTTGGAACCAAGTAACAAATACGCAATTATCCAACACATAGTAGGTATGTCATAAACTTTATGGAAAAAAAAAATAAGAATGCAGACCTCTACACACCCCCTGAAATTTCCATTTTGAACGTGGGGAAGGAAATAAGAGCTATTTTGGGCTGCTGACCCAACTGACGGGATAGTGGCCAAGTGCCCATTTTCTCCTCTTCCACTGCACTGGTGAACAGTAGGCATCTGTGCTAGAGATTCCCACTCCACAACCTGTGGCTGGGCTTGCTCCAGAGCCCTGCGCCTGCCAGGGGTGGCTTTGGATGGCGCTGAGAGGTGACCTCTGTGATTCTCAGTTGACCAAAGCAGGAAAAGAGGAGTGACCAGGTGCGTGTGCCAGGGTGAAATGGAGCAGCCTGTGCACCCTGCCAGGTGCCTGCCTGCCACGGCGGCTGCTCCCGGCCGATCACTCAGCAGAATTTATGGGCTGTGAATTTCCAACATCTATTGGGGGAAATGGACAGGATAAGCAGACTGACTAAGCCTGGGAGGCAGGTCAGGGGTTGACAGATCTTCCCTCCCTGGGGGCGCCCCAAAGTGACCAGCCAAGGAGGCTGGTTTGGATACAAGAAGGCCTTCCCCAGTTTCTCTCTGCTCTGATGCATTGGGCATCTCATTTGTCCTTGAGAACCTGGCACTGCCACCTCGCAAGATCCTAAACTACTGCCTTTACTCCCCACTCCCCTCCACCACCAGGTTCTATCTCCACAGTCCCAGCGGCTGACTGGACGCCATCACAGCCTTACCCATCTTCAGAACACACTCCTTTCCATCCGACGAAATGATAGAACCCTCTGAAGACTCATTTGAGACGATGATGGAGCATAAGAATCCATCATCAAAACAAATGGAGTCCTCCGAGGGCTCATCCAGCACCACCGAGGTGACATCGGGCAGCCGCGTGCGGGGAGAGGCGGGGCCAGCCAGCGGCCCCGCCCAGGAAATGAAGGAGCCGCCCAGCGGCCCACTCCAGGAAAGGGAAGAGATGCCCACTGATCTACTCCAAGACATGGAGGAGCCATCCAGTGGCCCACATAAGGAAATAGAGGATCCACCCAATGACCTACTCCAAGACCTGGAGGAGTCATCCAACGCTTCACACCAGGCAAGGGGGGATCCACTCAGTGGAGCATCTGATAGGATGAAAGAAGCATCAGTCAACCCATCGGGAGCCCAAGAAGAGCAAGAGGCTCACACTGACCTGAAGGAATCGGGAAGGGAGGAGGCTCCTCAAGAAGGGCAAAACCAGACCGAGCACTCTACCGCGGAGCTTATGGCCATGGTGAGGTCCATCATCTCGCTGTACTTCCGAATGCAAGACCTCAAAGAGCAACAAAGAGTAGCAGAAGAGATCTTGATCAAAGGGATCACTGCAGGCCAACTGCCCGCCCCACGGCACTTCTCGGGGGATCGCAGAGAATTCCACGAGTTCATCGTGCTCTGCCAACTGACCTTACAGAGCTACCCAAGAAAGTTCTGTAACGACCGTCTGCGTGTTGGGTATGTCATCAACCACCTCTCCGGCTTGGCCTTAGAATGGGCCAGAGCTCTAGTGCAGGCAGACAGCCCCCTGATTGGAGATTTCCCAGCCTTCCTGGAGGCCATGTCAGAGGTGTTTGAGTACCGCCAGGCACTGCGCGTGGCAGAAGAGGCCATGTTCAGTATCAGGCAGGGCGGCCGCTCGGCCACCGAGTACATTGATGAGTTCCAGAGCCTGGTACCCATCTTGGGCTGGCCAGACGAAGTCCTGCAGGCCCACCTGTGCCAGGGGCTCAACGAGGAGATCAGGCACTATCTATTCCGGGTCCCTCAGCCGGAATCCCTAGACAGTCTGATTGTGCTCATCCTGCAAATAGAAGAGAAGCTGGCGGAGAGAAGAGCCATGCTCAGGCTGCCCCCCGAGGCCCGCCCCCGGAACCTGACCTGGATCGACTCACCTGCTCCAGAGAGGTGGAGTGTCAGCAGCTGGCTGCCCAGCGAAGTCCATCCAGGTATCAACCGCGCCCACCTCTTCCTGCTGCTCATGGTGAGAGTGAACCCCTACCACAGTGTCGCCGTCCAGGCCCTGGTGGATTCGGGAGCTGACGGCAACTTCATGGATGAGAAGTTCGCCCAAGAGCACTACGTGGAGCTCTATGAGAAGCCTTACCCTAAGCCGATCCATTCCGTGGATGGCTCGCTGATTGGCAACGAGCCGGTCTGGCTCTACACGGAGCCCCTGGTGTGCATCCACCAGAACCACCAGGAGTCTATCGAATTTGACATCGTACCTTCACCAAACTTCTCCGTGGTCCTGGGCATCCGCTGGCTCCGAATCCATGCCCCAGAGGTCGACTGGATCAAAGGCCGCTGCACCTTCCACTCTCCCTACTGCCTGAAGAACTGCTTCCGCCCACCCCCGCCATGCATCGCCCTGGAGAGACACGGCATGAGCCTGCTACCCGGACTGCCACACCCATACTCAGACCTGGCCGACGTGTTTAACCCGAAGGAAGCAGATGATGAGACTTCCGACCAGCCAAGCTCAGACGGATCCGATGATCTTTCTGAATCAGAGCCCTCTGAGCTTCAGCAGGCTGGAGACAGTGATCACAGCGAGACCTTCTACGAATGTCCCTCCACCACGCCTTGGGAACCTGTGAGTGCCAGGATGCAAGAAAGAGCCAGGCTACAGGAGGAATACTGGGACCTGCAGGACATGCTGACCGACAGACAGGACTACATACAGATGATTCCAGAACTGTTTGACCAGTTACATGGAGCCGCGTGGTTCACAAAACTGGAGCTGCGCGGGACCATCGTGGAGGAAAGCGTGAACGTACACGGCACTGAAGATGTGTGGAAAGCAGCGTTTGGTTTGGAGCTTCAAGAGATGAAGAGCTACCAGCCGTTCGCACTCTCCCCAGACCCTATCATCCCTCAGAACGTCATTCACTTCATCCTAAAGGACATGCTAGGCTTCCTCGTGCTTTCCTACGGCCAGGAAGTCCTGATCTACTCAATGAGCCAGGAGGAGCACCTCCACCACGTCCGCCAAGTCCTGGTCCGCTTCCGCCATCACAACGTCTACTGCTCCCTGGACAAGAGCCAGTTCCACCGCCAAACCGTGGAATTCCTGGGCTTCGTCGTCACCCCCAAAGGGGTGAAACTGAACAAGAACGTCATGACCATCATAACAGGGTACCCTACCCCTGGCTCCAGGCTCTCTCTGCGGAACTTCATGGAATTCGTCTTCCCCTACCGGCACTTCGTGGAGCGCTTCAGCATCATCGCCGAGCCCCTGGTGCGGCAGCTGCTGAGCTCCTACCAGTTCTACTGGGGGGCCGAGGAGCAGGAGGCCTTCGAGTGCCTCAAGAGGGCCTTCCGCAAGGCGCCCCTCCTCCACCACCCCAAGCCCCAGAACCAATTCTACTTGGAAACCGGCGTCACCAGCACGGGCCTGTACGCCTCCCTGATCCAAATTGACGAGCAGACCGGCAGGAGGGCCTGCTGTGCTTTCTACTCCCGCAGCATCTCCCCCATCGAGGTCGAGTACTCGCAAGTGGAGATGAAGATCCTTCCGATACGGGCTGCCTTCATGGTGTGGTGCCGCTACCTGGAGAACACCGAGGAGCCCATCATGATCCTTCTCAACACGGAGGATCTAGCCTCTCTGAATAATGACAGGCTCGCCGTACTTCTCCCCGGCCACTGGGTCTTCTTCTTCTCCCACTTCAACTTTGATGTCATGGAGCTGCCAGAACAAGATGGCAGGCGAGCCCTGCCACCTGCGAGAAACCTCCGGTGGAGGAGAGCCTTCCGGAGGAGCACGGCCGCCAGGCAGACCCTGCTCCTGGCCTCGAGGGGGTTCCCCACGGATCCGTCAACGGAATCCGGGGAAGAAGAGAATGAAGACCAGGATGAGGCCAATGAACGGGCCCTACAGCAACAGCTGCTGGCCGTGATTCCCATAGACCAGCTCCTCAACAGCTTCCTCGCCCACTTCAGCATGGCCCAGATCAGGGCCGTGATTCTGCAGTTCTTCCGAGGCCTCCTGTACTGGAAGAACGTCCTGGCCCTGGCGTCCATCCTCGTGCTACTGCGGGTGAGGCGGCGCCTCCCACTGCTGCCAGCACCCGCCATGCAGGTGGCTCGGCCCCAGCCCCGGCGCTCCCTACGACTCTTCCTGGACTCCTCCCTTGTCGCAGGCAGCGGCATCATGACAGCCATCACCCAGCTGCTCACCCAGATGCCCGCCCTCGTAGGCGCAAACACCATCCCAGCACAGGAGCTGGCCGAGCTATTCCTGGGCCCTGGCTGCTGGCAGCGAAACGCACTGCAGCCCCAGACCCACCGAGGCCTACAGTTCACCCCTGGGTTCTGGCTGACGCTGTGTGAGTTCTTCGGTGTGAGAGTCACCCCCCGGGAGGGCAGCCTCCCCGCCCTGCGTGAGAACCGCTACCTGGAGCTGCACGTCGTTGGCGATGAGGATGTCGTCTTGCGAGAAGCCCTGCAAGACGACCTGCAACGTTACCGTCAGTGTGGCCTGCATGACGGCCTGCAAGACACCTCGCAGGACAAGCAGGACAACGACGTGCAGGAGGCCTCACCCAGCCACGCGGCCGCGGCCCACCCACTCCGCCCACGCCACCTCATGGACCCCCAGGTCCTGGAGTTCCTCAGTAGCCGCCTGCTCCACATCCGCAGTGCGGACGGCCAGCTGCACCTGCTCAGCCGGGAGCAGGCCACCAGGGCCCTGAGCCGGTTCCTGACCCTGATCTACAGGCAGGCCCTGCCCACCCTCGCCTGGGGGAGCCAGCCCAGTGAGCAGGCCAGGCTGGAAGAGCTGCCTGACGAGGACGAAGATGCTGACCTTGACTGAAGACGCCTCCCCATCTCCAGCAGAGTCCCCTCTATTTCTCTGGCCCCAATGCCTTCCGAAGCCACCTGGCCTCCCCATGCCTGAGGCTGCTTCGCTTCCCTTCCTGCCGCTCCTGATCCAAGAGGAACCCGCTAGTGAAGGGCAACAACTTCAACTCATCAACCAGCAATGCCACTGTGCCAACGGACCAACCAGTCCTCAGAGGCCTGGCGCCAGCCCTGGGCTGCCAGTACTCAGCTCTCCAGGTCCCAGGCCAGTGCCCGGGAGTGACATCCATGAGGGAGAAAGCAGTGGCGAACGGGAGGTGACCCCATGACCCACGGCCAGATGAAGAAGCAGGCATAGCAGGCGCAGCCAAGCAAGCAGGTGCAGGGGCCCCCACCCGGCCTAGTGACGGCCACCCTGTGCCGTCCTGGGACACTGACCTCGGGTGCTCCACCGACTTCTTCTACCTCCACCGCCGGTGCTCCTGCTCCCCTCACCCCCCACCCCCCAACCTCCCAACATCTGACGATGTAGTGCCTCCCTCGCCCCCATCCCACCCTGCAAGCAAGCCCACCCCCACCACGACCGCATCAGCTCTCTAGACCCTGCCTTCCTCTGGCCCTGAGCTCTGGACTTACCTGGACAAAGCCGCTCTTTGGGGTATCCCGATGTACCAGTGCCACTTACCAGACTTGTGCGGTGAAGGGGTGCCTCCCCCCGAACATCAAACACTGGACAGTGCAGGGGTGTTGGGGCCCCCATAAAGAGAGGGGGTCCCAGAAAGCACACAGACACCCAGGGGACCCTGCCAAGTCGCAGAGAGACTCTGGCCGCACTGCTTTGCACGGGGAGAAGACCCTTCCCCGCCCCCTGAACTGTCTCACCCCCTAATCTTTTTGCACTCCTCAAATAAAGCAAAATAAAAGACTGTCTGACTGTGGGGTTTGTTCTAAAAGTGGGGGTGATGGGTGGATAGGCAGGGGAGCGGACAGGCATGGAAGGAGGGAGGGGGCGGGTGGGATGGAGGAGGGGGCAAGAGGGCTGGGCGGGAGGGGTGGGAGTGGGAAAGGCTTTCCCCCGAAACAGCCCCATGGGGGCCTGGCACGTGACAGCAGGCCTCCCCCACTTTCCTGAAGTCACCCCCACCAGGACGCTGGGCACTTCTTCCTGCTGTGGGAGGGGCACCCACCCTCACTGAGGCCACCAGGGATGTGCACCCCCCACAAGCTCATCTCAAAGAGAGGAGCGGACAAAAAAGGTGTCTCAGGGCAGTGGGAGGCGGGGGAGTGGGGGCTGCCTCTCCTTAGGGTTCCAGAAAAGGGACCCCCGAAACCCAAATCCCGCCTCTGGCCTTGGCCTCCTTGCCGTATGAGAAATGAGGTGTGGTCTGAGCCCCACACTGCAGGGCCCACAAGCCCTGGCCACAAGCAGTCCCTAACCCCTCCCCCGAGAAGGAAAGGGTCCCATTCCGAAGGGTCATACTGTCCCCAAAGTGCCAAAATGGCTGCTGTGAGGGTGAGGGTGCACTGCCCTGGGTAGGGGGTGCCGGGGGTCCCACAGGGAGTCGAGGAGGCAGGGCAGGTGGCACTCAGGCCCTCTGGGCTCCCGCTCTACAGGCCAGCACACGCTGACCCTTCTTCCTGGCCATGGGTCACACCTATCCAGGAGTGGCCTCCAACCTCCCAGCGTAATCCGCCCCACTGCAGGGGCCCAGCTCACCTGCATTGGAGCAGCCCCATCCCCTAGGGAAGCCATTTCCACCTGGCCCCCGAGTTCTCAGCTCCCATGGAAGGGACCCTACTCTGTCCCCAAGAGGAGGCATGGGAGCATGGCAGTCCCTAGGCAGCATGGCTCTGCCTCCTGCTCCTATCCCACGAGGGCCAGGGCCACTGGGCACACAGCAGGAGCCCCTGCCCAAGGACACACCCCAAGTGAGCCCAGGGCTGGCACTGCAAGCTCAGCCTCATTCCTTCCCTGCACTCCCCAGCGCCACACTGGCTCCCAATACCTTCATGGATCCCCAGGGGTGCCTAGCTATCACCCACCATCCACCTGTCTGAAGAATCTACCCCTGATAGCAGCACCAGGAGATCATGGTCAGGATCCCCAGGTTCAAAGGCAGGGGCTACACGTCTGGGCCTCTTTCTACCTCCGCTGGCTGGCTGCAGAAAGGCCTCTCCCAGCTTCAGTTTCCTCATCTGTCACTCCAACCCATCAAGGCTGCTGTGAGGATTCAGAGTCAGGAATAAAGTGCTGAGCACAGCTGGCGCTCAGAGCTCCCAGCCCTACCACAGACTTCTTTTGTCACTCCCAGGATAAACTTGGGGAAATCAAGGCCCAGAATGGGCTTCAGAGGAGCTGAGGACAGAGCCAGGATGGAGGCCCCTTCCTGGTGGCTGGTCTTTGCCCTCTCACTTGGTACTGCACCCACTCTGCCTCCAGTCACAAGGCTGACGGGATGAACACCACAGCAGCTCCAGGAGCTCAAGGGCACCATGTCTGCTCATCTGTCCCCTAGCACTCTGATGGCAGCCGAAGACAGGATGCCATCGGTCAAGGCCAGGGGCTCGGCTGCAAGAGGTGCGGTCGCCCCTTAGTGACCTGGCCTGGAAGGCCCCAACCTTGACTTGCTGGGTAACCTCAGGTAGTGGCCGTCTATCTTCCAGCCTGTTTTCCCATCATCAGATGAAGAATGTAGTGAGAGGTAGGGCCATTTCCAGAATAACCAGACCCAATATCCAAGGGCCGCTGCTTCCTACAACCTCCACTGTTCCCAGATGACATTCTTCTTGGGGCTCCCAAGTCCCTCAAAGTAAACTACCCTGGGCTAGAGCCAGGGGTCAAAATAGAGGGTCCCCAGATCAGGTCACCTGGAGGCCACTCCTAGGGGGTCCCAGAGGCCGATCTTCAAGGGCAAACTTCTATCCCTGCTTTGCAGGGGCTCCCCGGGTGAATGTGGGGTGGATTGGCAACCCCTGTGTCCCTGCAGCCAGGACCTTCCTTTCCTGCTGGGCCATCAAAGGTGAAGGGGCGAACGAGACCACCTTGCAGGGTAAGGCCAAACAGAGAATTGACCAGCAACCATCACCCCTGCCCTACAGCAGGGAATCCAGACACGCGCTAAGGTGGGCGTGCTTCTCTACAGTTAACACGCATGCACGCACATGCACACACACATATTGACTAGGGGGCTCCCAGCACTAGAGTGGCCCTGGCCCCCCACGCCAGCAGACAGCGATGAACTGGCCTCACTGGCTCTCCCGCCCACTACAGCCAGAGCGGGCTTAGTTTACAGAGAAGAGGGGCAGTCCCCAGGCCCACGCTCGGAGAACTACAGATGAAGTGATAGAATGGACTCTGGACTCGGGGGAAAGGGTGGGGAGGGGGTGAGGATAAAAGACTACAACGTGGGTGTAGTGTACGCTGCACTAAAATCTCACAACTCAGCGCCGAAGAACTTACTCACGTAACCAAACAGCAACCATTCCCCCAAATCCTATGAAAATAAAAGATTCGAAAGAAAAACAATACAAACCTTCTTTCTCCTGGGGAAAGAAAAAGGAAGGTTAATGTTAAATGACTTTCTAGGTTATGACATCACGGCCACCACAAAAAAACGTGAAAACTGTCCTCGGAACAGCAGACTGCCTGGCCTGCTGTGGACACTGGCACACAGGCCCACGGGCCGCAACCAAACGCACCCAGCTCCCTCCTCCTCTGCCCACGCCCGGGTGGCTGATGCGGGATGGAGGAGCCTGGGCTCCACCCTGCTGAGTCCTTGTCCATCAACTCCCCTTCCCGGCCCAGCCCACCCTCATGAGATCCCCAGCGTGCCAGCCTCCAGGGCTGGTGCACCCAGGGCCAGGTTTGGGAACATTCAACAGTACACCACCCAGGCGGCTGAGGGCTACCCACCACTCAGGCTGGGACTCACTCAACCCACTGCGGGCGGCCCTGGGTCAGGTTAGGGCCTCGGACTCAGGGCCCTGGGCTCGGAGCTCAACCAGCTCTTAACCATCCGCCCAGAGCAGAGACGTGAGGTCCCCTCCTGCCCACCTGGTGACCCCGATTGCTCCCAAAGTAAAAAGGAGAAAGACGACAGATAAAAGCCGTCACCCCCACTCCCAAGCTCCACCCACCCTCCCAGAACCCTGTTGCTGGGCGAAGACCCTTGTCACACCCCAAGCCCATCGGCACTGACCACAGACCCAAACAGAAAGCCTTGTCCAGATCCCTGTGCACCTGCCTGGGGGTGCATGGGGGAGGAGGGCAAGGAAGGGGAGGTGGGCGGTGCATAGGAAGGGCCGGGAGACAGTGCCCCCTCCGGCAACCTCCTGCCCTCTTTAGTGTCCTCAGCTGCCACAAGGCCTCTCTCCCCACACCCGCTGTCCTGCTGCCCGACGCTTGTGCCTAGGCTGGCTGTCATGGCTTGTTACTGGGGTTAATGATGCCAGCACCACAGGGCATGGTGCAGGTCACCTCTGCCATGCACGGGACCTGAGTTAGTTGGGGAGGCAGAAGACAGAGGTCCAAGAACTGGGGGTCCACCGCTGGCAGCCTGGGCAGGGTGGGCACAGGGGAAGAAGGGGGCCCAGCTTAAAGCTTCTGGGGATCCAGAGTTAGGAATCCTTGGGGAGAAGGGAAGTGTCTCCCAACAGGTCTAAGGAGAGAGTAAGAAGCCGCCTGTGAGGGGCCTCAGCCTCCTGGTCATCAAAGAGTCCTGGGTAGAGGCAGAGACCCCTCGAGGAGACCCTCCTCCTGGGGCACAGAAAGAGCCAGGCCTGCTCTGCCAAAGCCCTGCCCCCTCCACCCTGAGCACAAAGGGGCACCATCTCTCCAACGTCCTCCCATCCATCCTGTGGGCCAGGTCCCTTGGGAGGGCTCCCCGTGGGAGCACAGCTCCCGCCCCTCAGTAGAAGCCCCAGGACTACCCAATCCCCTCTGGCCCATCTGCCCTTGGCTGGGAAATCAGCCCGGGGGGTGTCTCACCAGGAGCACAGGTCCCGGCCAAGGAGGGGCCTCAGAGATGGTCCAGCCCCAGGCCCTCCCCTCCAGGAACTCAGAGCTACGGAAGAGAGAGAGAGAAGAGCCCAAGGAGCATGCCGGGAAGAGGCTGGCAGGACAGCGGCGGGCCAGAGGACACATCCCCATGCAGCCCAGGGGCAGAGGAGGGTCCGGGGCTGCGCGTGGTTGAAGGGATGAAGAAAGGCATCATATAGGAGCTGGATAACTGTGCATCAACTCCTGTATGAAGCCGTTCCCACCCCCCAACTACTGACTACGGCCGCAACCCTCCTCCCGGAAGCGCAGCGCAAACGCCAGGATGGCAGAGGGGACGCCTGCTGCTAGCGGTTACAGCAGTGACAGCAAGGGACAGCCAGCCCAGGCCACGCCACCCGATGCCTGGCTCCTGCGGTACTGGGGCACCTGCCTACCCTGCCCGGCCTTGCCCTACCTGCCTCCTCTGGCCAGGGCCTGGGCCTCCCTTAGCCCCACAGAGCCCCCAGATGACTACAGATCCAGGCCAGAGGACAGAGGGTGGAGGGGTAAAGGAGGGAGGCAGGCCTGTGAGTGAATGTCGGGGCCCACCCCACACATCTGCTGCATATACTCCCCAGTACTTCTCCAGCCTTGCCTTCTACATCTGTGAAATGGGTTGCAGCAGGCACCTCTGGGGACCCAGTGAGGACTCATGAAGTCCAGAGGCACTTAAAGAATTTGCAAGAGACAGAAAGTCGATTTTTGGTTGCTGAGGGCTGGCGGGGGATGCATGTAGGGTGAAGGTGACAGCTGAAGGTGCTGGAGTTCTTTCAGGGGTGACGGAAATGGTCTTAAATTGATATGGCGATAGTCACAGCTATCTGTGAATAACTAAAACACAGCTCGCTGTGAGCTTTAATGGGTGGACTGTGTGCATGTGAATTACATGTCAATAAAGTTGTACCCCAAAACACCCTCCTTTGTACCTGGACGTCTTTCTCAACCACCATGTGGCCTGCCTCGCCCCACACTCCTCAGCCTTCCACACCCAACACACATTCACATGGACACACAGCCAGGCATGCGGTAGGTGGTCAAAAATATCTATGAATAAATGACCTGATACATAAAATTCTCTGAAAGAGCACACAGAGAGAAACATTTAGGATATGGGATTAAGGATTAAGAAGTAACGGTGGGGAGGGTATGGAGGTGGAAAGAGGCCCTGAGTGACACACGAGTGGAGAAGGGCTCAGGTGGACAGACACGTGGACACAGGAGCCCTTGTCACACTAATCCCCTCCTCCACCATGGAGCTCCTCCCCCACCCATGGGTCACACCAATCCCCTCCTCCACTCATGTGTCACACCAACCCCCTCCTCCACCCATGGGTCACACCAACTCCCTCCTTCACACATATATCACACCAACCCCCTTCTCCACCCATGGGTCACACCAACTCCCTCCTTCACACATACATCACACCAACCCCCTCCTCCACCCATGTGTCACACCAACCCCCTCCTCCACCCATGGGTCACACCAACTCCCTCCTTCACACATACATCACACCAACCCCCTCCTCCACCCATGTGTCACACCAACCCCCTCCTCCACCATGGGTCTCACCAACCCCCTTCTCCACCATGGAGCTCCTCCCCTACCCATATGTAACACCAAAACCCTCCCCTACCCATGTGTCACACCAACCCCCTCCACCCATGGGTCACACCAACTCCCTCCTTCACACATACATCACACCAACCCCCTCCTCCACCCATGTGTCACACCAACCCCCTCCTCCACCCATAGGTCACACCAACCCCCTCCTCCACCCATGTGTCACACCAATCCCCTCCTCCACCCATAGGTCACACCAACCCCCTCCTTCACCCATGTGTCATACCAACCCCCTCCTCCACCCATGTGTCACACCAACCCCCTCCTCCGCCCATGTGTCACACCAATCCCCTTCTCCACCCATGTGTCACACCAACCCCCTCCACCCATGGGTCACACCAACTCCCTCCTTCACACATACATCACACCAACTCCCTCCTCCACCCATGTGTCACACCAATCCCCTCCTCCACCCATAGGTCACACCAACCCCCTCCTTCACCCATGTGTCATACCAACCCCCTCCTCCACCCATGTGTCACACCAACCCCCTCCTCCGCCCATGTGTCACACCAATCCCCTTCTCCACCCATGTGTCACACCAACCCCCTCCACCCATGGGTCACACCAACTCCCTCCTTCACACATACATCACACCAACCCCCTCCTCCACCCATGTGTCACACCAACCCCCTCCTCCGCCCATGTGTCACACCAATCCCCTTCTCCACCCATGTGTCACACCAATCCCCTCCTCCACCCATAGGTCACACCAACCCCCTCCTCCACCATGGAGCTCCTTCCCATTCACCTGCCACACCATCCCCTCCTCTACCCTGGAGCTCTTCCCCAACCCATGTAACAGACATGGGTGAAAAAGGGGGCTCTATATAACACATAAAGAGAGGAGAGGGCTGGTGTGACACATGGTGGGAGAGGAGCTCCATTTGACACTCAGGTACAGAAAGGGATTGCTCTGACACATGGGTGGAGAATAAAGTAGGTGTGATACATGGGTGGAGGAGGGGGTTGGTGTAACACATGGGTGCAGGAGGGGGTTGGTGTGACGAGGGTGGAGGAGGGTTTTGGTGTGACCCATGGGTGGATTAGGGGATTGGTATGACCCATGGGTGGCAGAGGGCTGTGGTGTAACACATGGGTGGAGGAGGGGGTTGGTGTGACACATGGATGGGGAGGACGTCCATGGTGGAGGAGGGGGTTGGTGTGACACATGGGTGGGGGAGGAGCTCCTTGGTGGAGGAGGAGTTTGGTGTGACACATGGATGGAGGAGGGGGTTGATATGACACATGGGTGGAGGAGGGGGTTGGTGTGACACATGGGTGGAGGAGGGGGTTGGTGAGACCCATGGGTGGAGGAGGGGGTTGGTGAGACCCATGGGTGGAGGAAGGGGTTGGTGTGACACATGGGTGGAGTAGGGGGTTGGTGAGACCCATGGGTGGAGTAGGGGGTTGGTGTGGCACGAGTCTAGGAGGGTGTTGGTGTGACACATGGGTGGAGGAGGGGGTTGAGGTGACCTATGAGTGGAGGAAGGGGTAGGTGTGACCCATGGGTGGAGGAAGGGGTTGGTGTGACACATGGGTGGAAGAGGGGGTTAGTGTGACACAAGGATTGGGGAGGAGCTCCATGTGACACATGAATAGAGGAGGGGGCTGGTGTGACACATGGGTGGAGGAGGGGGTTGGTGTGACCCATGGGTGGAGGAAGGGATTGGTGTGACACATGGGTGGAAGAGGGGGTTAGTGTGACACAAGGATTGGGGAGGAGCTCCATGTGACACATGAATAAAGGAGGGGGCTGGTGTGACACATGGGTGGAGGAGGGGATTGGGGTGACCCATGAGTGGAGGAAGGGGGTTGGTGTGACCCATGGGTGGAGGAAGGGGTTGGTGTGACACATGGGTGGAAGAGGGGGTTAGTGTGACACAAGGATTGGGGAGGAGCTCCATGTGACACATGAATAAAGGAGGGGGCTGGTGTGACACATGGGTGGAGGAGGGGGTTGGGGTGACCCATGAGTGGAGGAAGGGGGTTGGTGTGACCCATGGGTGGAGGAAGGGGTTGGTGTGACACATGGGTGGAAGAGGGGGTTAGTGTGACACAAGGATTGGGGAGGAGCTCCATGTGACACATGAATAGAGGAGGGGGCTGGTGTGACACATGGGTGGAGGAGGGGGTTGGTGTCACATTGGTGAGGGAGGAGCTGTGTGGTGGAGGAGGGAGATGATGTGAGACATGGGTGGCATAGGAGCTCCATGTGACTCATGTGACAGGTGTAAGGGGGTTGGTGTGACACAGGGATTGGGGAGGAGCTCCATGTGACACATGGATATAGAAAGGGGCTTGTGTGACACAGGTGAAGAAGGTTGGTATGACACATGGGTGTGGGAGGAACTCCATGTGACACGAGTGGAAAAGGGGGTTGGTGTGACACATGAGTGGGGGAGTCTGAGGATGACACAGGGAGGAGGAGGGGCTCCATAGGACACACGGGATAGAGGAGGTATTGAGGATCACACAAGGGAGGAGGAGGGGCTCCATGGGACACATGGGAGGGAGGAGGGTCTGAGGATGATACATGGGAGGAGGAGGAGGGGCTCCATGGGACACATGGGAGGGAGGAGGGTCTGAGGATGATACATGGGAGGAAGAGGAGGGGCTCCATGGAACACATGGGAGGGAGGAGGGTCTGAGGATGATACATGGGAGGAGGAGGAGGGGCTCCATGGGACACATGGGAGGGAGGACGGTCTGAGGACGATACATGGGAGGAGGAGGAGGGGCTCCATGGGACACATGGGAGGGAGGAGGGTCTGAGGATGATACATGGGAGGAGGACGAGGGGCTCCATGGGACACATGGGAGGGAGGAGGGTCTGAGGATGATACATGGGAGGAGAGGCTCCATGGGACGCTCACGAGGGAGGAGGAGCTGAAAATGACACATTGGAGGAGGAGCTGAGGATGAGTCCTGGGTGGAGGAAGAGGGCTCCATGGGACACATGGGAAGGAGGAGGAGCTGAGGATGAACCCCAGGTGGAGCAAAAGGGCTCCATGGACACATGGGTGGATGAGGAGCTGACGAGGAACCTGAGTGAAAGAGGGGTCCAGGGGACAAGTGGAGAGAGGAGGTTCTCAGGATAGCTGGAGGGAGGCAACAGGACCTCTCTGTGACATCTGATGTAGCAGTGAGTCAGCGTGACACTCGAGTGCAGATGGAACTCAGAGGGACACAGAGGTTTGGTTAGTGTGTCACATGGATTGGGGAGGGCTCAGGGAGTACACTGCGGGGGCAATAGGCTTCAAGTGACCCCTGAGTAGCCAGGACTGGAAGTGACATGCGGGGGGTCTCATGTGACACATGAGTCAGGGAGGAGCCTCGTGTGACATGTCTGTGTGGGGTGGGGTCAGAGTGATGGGGGAGGAGGTGCTCCTGGCAATGCCTGTGTGAGAGGCTCCATGTGACAGTTGAGGCTGGGACACTTTTCAGCCTTGTGAACATCTAATGAGGCAAGCCCCTGCCAGGGGTATAATGGGTGTCCTGAGCTGAAGGTGGAGACCCTGGGCACCTGCCTCATCTCCCTAGACCCAGAAGCATATCTACATGCCACCAATTCTAATTCTGAATGAAATAAAACATGCAGCTAAACAATCCTAAACATTTTCAGAAGTTCATCCAGCAAAAGCAGCATTTCCTTAGCAAACACGAGACATCTCTGAAGACCACCGAGGTCCCCGAATACTGAGTGTGCTCCAGTCCTTAAATGGGGGTGGCCCTGAGGACCTCAGTGTCCATTGTTTCTCCCTGGCAGTCCACATCTCTTCCCCTCGGGGCATCACAGGGTCTTCCCACACACCAGAGGGCCCCAGACTCGCTTTCCAATATTTAAACACTTCCAAAATCCACATTCCACAACCAACACTTCACAAAAAAAAGAAAACATTAAAATCAACAGACCACATAATTCCCATCCTCAATCACCATCAATTTAGAGTGAAAATGCACATTGTTAACAATCCAATGACATCCACCAACGTGGGCAGCATGAGGCTGACCCTCAGACCCGGGGGCAGTCAGGTGGCAAGGCTCCTGGCACACAGGAATCTTGCCAAGAACTTGGGAGTGAGGACCTTGGGAGCAATCTACGGTCCCCTGAACTCCTGGAGCCATTACCGAGATGTGGGTGACCCATGAGGAATACAGAGGGGACATGCAACCTCTCCCTCCAGGATCCACTCAGCAGGGCCTCAGCTGAGCCCACACCTCCACCCCCTCCCACCAGCCAACCTGACCCCAGCCCTCTGGAGACCAGCTGACCCTCCTCTGCACCCACACCCACACCACCTCCCCCACAGCCCTGGCCAGGGCTTTCCTGCCTTCCACCAGCTGGCGTGCGTCTCCCCGAGGTGTGCACTCGCAAGGGCAACGTCCATCTACACGATGCCTGGCACAGGGCCTGGCACACAGTAGACCTTCACCGAATGTGCAAACGAATGAATGAAAGCCTACCATGTACAAAGCCCTGGAGGCCAGAATGAGTGCCGAAGCGAGGATGATGGAGGTGAGGCAGGTGATGGAGGCTGGGATGGCCAGAGATGAGATGCTGAGCCCAGGATGACAGAGGCCAGATGGAGGTAAAGGGAGCCATGATGGAGTCCATGGTAACAGACATGCGTGAGATGGGCCCCCCAAAGACGAGGAGAGGAGGAAGCCAGGAGCCAAGAGCTGGGCCTGGAAACCTCTGAGGTTCAAGGTGGGACATGAAGCAGGAGCCTTTACAGTCCACACGGCATTCAGCTCCACACCCCCGCCACCCACCCCGTGTGCTTGCATGAACAGAAAACTGACCATGTGTGATGCTCTGAGAACAACCCCTGGGCCCCGCAGCCCTGCTGGTGAGGAGCGGGGCGTGCCCTGGAAACAGAGGGCGGCAGACGTTTTTGCTTGCAGATCCCATGAAGGAATTTCTGAAAGCCACGATCTCCCCCTCCCACAACCCATTTTTAAATGGGCCATAAAACTTAATAAGAAGTTTAAAAAGTTGTCATGAGGTGGCCTCTGGCATATCATAGCATGTACACATGACAAATGCTACATGTGTAGCATTCATCAAAACCTCAGAGGTACAGAATCAGCTCATTTTGATTTGTCCATGCTGAACCTCACTGGCAAACCGATGGGGCAAAATAGGCTTTTTCAGAGAAAGCCTGATGTCATTTTTGGCACCCTTCAATTCAAATCAGTGCGTACACGTGCAGTGCAAAGGCAAACATTTCCCCTCTGGATTCGGAACCTCGGGTCGATGCATCCCCTGGATGCTGAGGCGGGTGGGGCTCCATGAGCTCGGAAGGAACTCACCTGGAGGCCGGGTGGAGGGTGCAGCATCTGGCCAGAGTGCACGGCAGGCACAGGCGTCGTCCAGGCCCAAGGCCCGGTCCAGAGTGTGATGCAGCAGCCGAGGCCGGGGAGGCCCCGTCTGGTCCTGATGTTCCCCAGCCAGTGCCACAGAGCAGCATATGCCCCAGGCAGCAGCTGAGCAAGCTAGGGGACCTGGGGGAGCTGGGGGGCTGGGCAGAGGACTCAGCCTGCCCCTTGCTCAACCCATTGTCTTGGAAGCTTGCCTTGGAAGCTGGAGACTGGGGGGTGAGGGTGGGAGGATGGTCAGAACCGCAGACAGGGGAACAGGGGTTAAGGGATGGGCAGTGGGTGGGGGGTCCACTCCGGGACACAGGAGGGAGAGCTGGTGAGAGGATGGTGTCTGCAGCTCATGACAGCACAGCACCCCCACCCTTGGCCTTAGCCCAGGTCTCACGCCAGCTGCTTTGCCAAGAAGAGGTACTGAGGGACATGGAGAAAAGCAGGGGTTTGAGGGCCAAGACTCTCACTCTTCTGTCCACTGAGGCAGACCAGGATACACAGACAGGCTGGTGGGCAAAGCCACAGGGCGTATGGGCATGGGTGACTCCGTGAAGCAGGTCTGGGGTCGGGATGTGGATGTGGCATCGGCACCCAGGGTGTTCTAGGCCTGGAGACAGATCCACTCTGTGGCTCACTCCCAGCCACTCTCCACCATCTGTCTCCCACGCACACGCACACACACACAAGCACAGATTTGCACACGCGTGCACTCACAGGCACACGTGCCCACACACATGCACACCAGGCATGCTCACACACTCACAGGCTCACAAGGGCACTCACAGGCTCACGGAGGCACACAGCTACCTCCCCCCAGGCCAGGGTCCCTGTGCTCCGAGCCCTCCCAGGACAGGAGCCCAGCATAGACATCTGAGCCTAACCCAGGGCTAATGGCATAGGAGCCCATCCACGCCTCATGAGAGGGTGCCCATCTAGTGCTGGGGACTGTGCAGGAGCGGGGTGAATGATGGACACCAGCTGCTCTGCCAGGAGCCCCAAGTTGCAGAAACCCTCCAGAAGCAGCACTTTTACGGGAGCACCAGGCTGCATGGTGGCTTCTGGCTAAGGCCTGGCCCCTTAGAGGGTCACAGCTGGTTCTAAGTCGAGGGCAGGAGAGGCAAGTCCCCACCTGGGTAAGGAACCCCAGGTCCCAGGAGGTCAGGTCTAGAGTTTATGGGGTCTTTCCTCTTAGCACACGGCCCTGTGATTCTGGGGGACGAAGGCCACCAGCCACAGCATCTCAGGAAGAGCCCCTCTCGGTCCCAGGAAGGGACACCCAGTTCCCCTATAGACACTGGAGAGCCCCTAGACCAGCCTCTGCCTGCCCTGAGCCCAGGGTCTGTGCCTCTGACATGGGGGTACTAACCAGCATCCAGGCCACAGACAGGCATCTCCACTCACTCCTTCCACCATCAGCCAACACCAGGCAAACAGATAAAGTGCTTTGTAAAGTGCAGGTATAGAGGTAATGCTCCAAAACACCCTGCCAGCTCCCACCCCAGCCCACACCCTGCAAACCCAGCCTTCAGTCCACCATGCCCCCCATGGAGCGCTGTCTGCACCAACCCTGTGCATCTGCCCTCCTGCTCATCTACCCCACGGCACCATCGCCCCAGTGAGCCAGCACACAGTGGGTGCTCTATAAAAGCCCGCTGAGCTGAACTGACACCAAAACCCACCCTCCCAAGGCAATCTGGGGTCCGAGATGCTCGCTCTGCCCAGAAGCCACAGCTACCTCCTCGGCTTCATCCATGTCTCCATGGGGATGGGGCGGGGCTCCCCCTCCCTTGCTGATTAATCCAGTAACATCTGGATTGAATTTGGCAGGATGCTCTGGACCAGCTGCTCACCATCCTGCCCTCCCCTGCCTTGCCCACCCTGTCCTCTCAACCCACCTCCACCCACCCAGGCAGCTCATGAGCCCAGCCTCTGCAGAGGGCATCCGGTGCAATTCGGACTGGCTTCGCTGGAGGGCCTCAGGGCCTGGTTGGATTTTCATTCAGTCACACAAAATGCTGCACAGCACGGTTGGGTGTGGAGGCAGGAGTGGAGTCCAGTGTCTTCTGAGAAGTAGGGGTCACAATTAGAAGCACAGCCTCCCGCTGGCTGGGGGGCATGTGAGAACAGCCCTGCACTCAAGGGGGGCTTGAAGAAAAGCTTTCAGGCCGCCCGCCTGCCCCTGTCCCACAGCAGCCACCAGTGAAGATAAGAGGGGAAAATTACAGTCATCTGAGAAAAAATTGCAGCCCAAGGCATCTCCACTCCCTGATTCCTCTACAAGCTGAGCTGGGAGTGTCAGGGAAATTGGGGGCCCCGTTCAGGCCCTCCTGGGAAGGAAAAAAGTCATGATTTTCCCCTCCTCCAGTAATCGTCCACTTCCCTGCCAAGGATCCACTTTGCCAAGTGGCCAGCACTCAGGAAGTTCACCATACCTCAGGGACAGTCACCCGGAGCCCACAGCCTGGCTCTGCGTCCATGGCTCAAGGAGGCCAGGTGAGCAACACAGAAGCCCGGAGAACATCCCTCCGATGGGCAGGAGCAGGACAAACGGGGTGATGGAGGACAGGCTCTGAGGGGCCAGTCTCGGACACGCTGTGGCTGCCAGCCAGGGAGGGCCCACAGCCATCTCAAGACTAGCCTTCTCCTGACACCTAGACCTTCCGTTCTGTCCTTATTTTCCCTAACGCAGCTCTACTTCTGAGTCTTGCTCTCTGAGGCCGATGACTTTATAGAGTAGGTTTCACAAGCCTCACAAGCTAGCCTCACCCATTCTGCATCTGGCTTCAGAAGCTGTTGTGGGGACTTCTAGGAAATCAGCAATGAGTGATTCTAATAACCGCTTGTTCTTGGAAATTTCCTAAAATAACTTGGCCAAATGAGGGGCGGGGCAGTCCTCTAAGACGACATTTCTCCTTCATTCAATCCCAAATCTCGAGTTCCAGTTACTCATCAAAGAAGTTCTTGTTTGCATCGTTCCAAGCTCTAATGAATTTCTAGGAAATGTGGCATCATTAGGGCGTGTTTTCAAGAGTTCTTGCTAGCTGCTCCCTTTGCATCCAGACTCCAGCTGAATGAAGTCCGTCACTTTCCACGTTCCATTCTCATAGCTGTGTCTGAACAGCAACACCGATGAGCTCACCTTTTCTCCCAACCTGGATATTCCAGAGTTCACACACCCAGAACGACACTCAGCACTCTCTCCTCCCCACGTCTACAGTTTTCATCACTTGGACTCTATCTACCTGTGATGCTCTCATGGTGTCCGAGTGAGTCAGTATTCCTGGCCTATTTCTTTCCTCGCCATCTATCTCCAGCCTAATGGACAGTCTGGTGTCAATGGAGCTCCTGGAGGACAAGCGGTAGAGTCAAGGTGGTCCAGGCAGGGCTCCAGCCCCAAACGCAGCTTCCTCTGAGACTCTAGCATCCACGTCCCCACCTATTTGTGGGCCTCCTTTGCCGTTCAGGCTGTCTTCACACCCACTGCGATAGCCTGGCCCTGTCCCAGTGCTAACCTAGACGAACTTCCGTTGCTAGAAGGAGGCAACCAGATCTGACCCGCACCGAGGTTGCAGCTTCACACTGGGCTGGCGAGTGGGGGTTTAGCACCTTCCACTGGGAGAGGAGCTAAGCCGCAGGAACTGGCTTGGGTTACATTCCAGGGTCCGGCCAATTTGGCAGCCCTGTGGGTTGAGGCGGGTGTGTGGCCAGCCATGAGTCCGGCAAAACTAAAATGCACACAATGGTGCTTTGCTGCAGTGTTAATGCTCTCAGGCGGGCTTCATCGAAGGCGCCCCATCTGCAATCTGTGAGTTCTGCAGCCACGTTCTTCCTAATACTCTTCCTCCTACAAGGAGTCCCCCCTCATCTCTCCTTCTGCAACTGGGACCCACCTTTATGCTAGTGTGACTATTGAGAAATGCTGCAGGCCACCCTTGCACATCAGCAGAGTGTTCTCTACCCTCTGCGGTCTCAAGTCAAACCTTGGCCACACCTGTCCCTGCCCAGGGAAGCCCGCAACCCTGAGGCTTTCTCACCAGTTCTAGACACCTGAGCTTTCTCAGAGGCTGAATCTGTGCTCCAGCTCTAGAACATCAAGGAGGTCCCTCTTCCTGGACATCTGGGCTTTGTGAGAGGTTGGAGCTGGAACACGAAGGAAGTCTCCCATTTCTGAACATCGGAGCTTCATCAGAGGCCGGAGCTGGAGTTCTGGCTCTGGAATGTCAAGAAAGTCCTTTCTGGACATCTGAGCTTCACTAGAGGCTGGGACTAGAGTCCAGGCTCTAGAACATCAAGGAAATTTTTCTTTTCAGACAGCTGAGCTTTGTCAGAGGTTGGAGCTGGGTCCCAGTCCTAGAACATCAAGGAGGTCCCTCTTTCTGGACATCTATGAAGCTCTCAATGAAGCTAGAGCTAAAGTCCTGGCTTTACAACACCAAGGAGGCCCCTCAGCTCTGGAACACCAAGGAGGACCCTCTTTCTGGAAATCTGGGCTTTGTCAGATGATGGAGCTGGGTCCCAGCCCCAGAAGATCAAAGCAGTCCCTCTTTCTGGACATCTGCACTTCGAAAGCTAGAGCTGAAGTCCCGAATTCAGAACATCAAGGAGGTCTGTCATTCTCAACATCTGAGCTTTATCTGAAGCTGGATCTGGAGTCCTGGCTCGAAAACATCAAGGTAGTCCCTCTTTCTGGACATCTGAGCATCATCGGACACTGGATCTGGAGTCCTGGCTCTAGAACATCAAGAGGTCCCTCTTTCCGGACATCTGAGCTTCATTGGAGGCTGGAACTGAGTCTCAAATCTGGGACATCAAAAGTGGGGTGGCTCATTCTGAATGTCCAAGGTACAACAGAGGCTGGAGCTGGGGTCTCAGCTCTGGAATATCAGTGAGTGGCTCCCTCTGGACACCTGAGGTTCATCAGAGGTTGACACTCTGCTCACCACACAGGACTCTCCTGGACTCTCAGCCTGCTCTTGACTGAGCACAGGCTGACTCATCTAGGAGGATGCACTCTGAAACTCATCTCCTCCTCTTCTCACTGCTGCCTGATCCATCACTCAGCACCGTCCATGTCACCATCTCCATCAGAAGCTGGGTCAGGTCTCCTAGCCAAGCGATGGCCATGATCGCCAAGGCGGTTCTTTCTCTCAGCAAAGGGGCCATGCTCAGTCCTGTGCACTTACAGCTAGCTGGACTTGCCTGCAGTTCTCTTGAGGCAGCTCCCTGTGAAGGAGAGGAGGAAGAGAAGCAGGAGGAAGAAGGAGAAGAAAAAGAGAGAGGAGGGGGCAGGAGGGAGTAAAGAATGAAGGGAAGGAAGGAGGAGAAAAAGGAAGAAGAGGGAGACAGAGGAGGAGAAGGGAGAAGGAAAGGGAAAGGGAAGGAGGAGAAAGAAAAGAAGAAGGCAGGAAAGGAAGGGGAAGAGGGAGAAAGGAAGAGGAGGGGGAGGGAGAAAAAAGGAGAGGGAGGAAGAGAAGGAGAAGGAAGGAAAAAAGGGAGGAAGAGGAGGAAGAGAAAGAGGAGAGGAAGCAGAAGAGGCAGGAGGTGGCAGTGGTGTCCGTGGCTGAGATGGTGGTGGTAGCTGTGGTGGCCGTTGGGGCTGTAGCAGCTGTGGTGGCCGTTGTGGCTGTAGCAGCCGTGGTGGCCATGGTGGTCGTGGTAGCTGTGGTGGCCATGGTGGCTGTAGCAGCTGTGGTGGCCGTGGTAGCTGTGGTGGCCATGGTGGCTGTGGCAGCTGTGGTGGCCATGGTGGCTGTAGCAGCTGTGGTGGCTGTAGCAGCTGTGGTGGCTGTGGTAGCTGTGGTGGCCATGGTGGCTGTGGCAGCTGTGGTGGCCGTGGTGGCTGTAGCAGCTGTGGTGGCCGTGGTGGCTGTGGCAGCTGTGGTGGCCGTGGTGGCTGTGGCAGCTGTGGTGGCCATGGTGGCTGTAGCAGCAAAAGCAGTCAGTCTCTCCTTCCTCACAGGGAGCACGTTCTTATCATCTGCTCCAGCAAAGCCAGGTGTGAGGACTCAGGATCCATCTTGAGTTGGGCCTAGTGCCCTTTGGCCCCTTGCCCCTCAGTGCCCCTGCTCAGCCCAGCTGCTCTGGGGGTGCAAGCCTCACTTTCCAGCTTGGCCAGCACTCCTGCCACGGGCAGGGATGGGTCTGAGGCCCCACCTTTGCAGCCCTGCTCAGGAGCCATTTTGAGGAATGACTTTGGCCCCAGCCTGACTGGGCCATCTTGGCCATCACTCGCCATCAGTTCAAGCATGATGACCACTCAGCCCGGCCCTAGGGAATGTGGGAAGAGGAGGAGGAGGAAGACTCGAAGCCCCGGGGGAGCTTCCTCTCTGGGGCTCCAGGAACCAAGGCAGTGAGCTCAGCTCAGAACCCCTCTCCACCACCAAAGCCAGACTTGCCCCACCTCCTCCTGTACCGTCCCTTCTGGAAAGAAGCCTGGCATCCCATGATCCACAGGAGGGGACCAGACAGCTGTTAGATCATCCAAACACATGTCAACCTCCGGATCTCTAAGAGGCACCCTCCCCTTGAGAGCCCAGTGGGCAGGGCAGGGTGCTGGCAGCTGCATGGGGTTCCAGCCGGCTCCCCGCCCTCCCACCCATCACACTGCCCGCGAGACAGAACACCCAACACTCACTCTCCTTATATTAGTAGCACATCCATCACTGTTTGTTAAGACAGGAAACACATTTATTGATAGCACAGTGGGGTGTGCCAAGCCCTGTGCTTTGCCGCATCACAGTGCCCTCACAACAGCCCTGTGAGGTAGGTGAACCGGCCCACCACTCCCCGCATGCAGACACCGAAGGCTCGGCAGCTCCCCTAGGCCTCAGGGATCCTGCGGGGTGGGCAGGGGTCCAGCCCGCGGCTCTGACCCCAGGTCAGCGGCGTCCATCAGTCAGAGGGCGGGTCTCTACTCAAGGGGGTGCCCCGGGTCCAGAGTCTCTGGGTCCAGCCTGTCCCGTGGGAATAGGTGCAGGGCGTCCCCGTGGCTGTGGAGGCTGAGAGAGACACAGTTGCAGATGAAGGCCACCTGCCCCCGGCCTCGCTGGCCGACAAAAGTTCACAGACAGGCAGGCCCCAGGAGGAGGGAGAGGAGGGCGAGTCCATGCTCAGGGGCTTCCAGCAGCATGGGGGGCGAGGGGAGCACCCAGCCACCAGCTCCGCCCATCTACCTACTGGCCCCTCAACTTCTGGTGTCCTTTACCCTACCTTGGACTCTGCCTACCTGCAGAAACTTCTGGAAGCATCACTCTAGTCCTGATGCCCTCCCACAGCTGCAACCTCCGGTTTTTCTCACCTTGATAACCCAGAATCCAGGACTCTTGGCCTTTCTAAACGCTGTCCCCAGCTCTTCTGCCCAGCCTATCCAGCTTTGCTGTTTTTCTTAAAACTCAGCCTCTTCCTCCTCCAAAGAGCTTTAAACTTTCCCTTCGGAACCTCTCCCGTCCAAACCTGCTGAGTCTCTGTATTTAAAAGCAAACCCCTCCCTCTGCCACTGTCTCCCCAGAGCGGGCTGGTGCTTCCCCTTTGCCCTCCACTCTGCCCACGAGTCCCTGGGGCCAGCGCAGACAGTTCCAGGGGGCACAGGACCTCTGCAGCCAGCACCCAGCAGCCCAGGTCTCTGGCTGGGCCCACCGGGAGAGCCGATGTGAAAGCACCTGTGTGCCAGGTCACAAAGCATTTATTTCACACAAACGATCTCATTGAACCCCACCATAACCATACCAGGCAGCTGTGACGCTTTCCAGGTTACAAACAGCAAACTTTCCTAGGCCACACAGAGGAGTTGGGGGTCCTTGAACCCAGACCTTGAGTCTCACGAGTCGGCCTATGGTGTGCAGCGAGGATTCCCAGGGTTCACGGTCATCCCCCGAGCAGACGCTGTCATGAATTACCCCCGTTTCTAACAGGTGGGAAAATCAAGGCTCAGGGCAGTTCAAGTAACCTACCTGGTACCCATGCACCATTCTTTGGGGATGAGACAGATAAAAGGAATCCAGGTCTGGGGTCTGACGCCCCCACCCCTCCACCCCCGGTTTTCTGGATGTCTAAGGCTGCATCCCAAACCCGACAGGTGCCTCACAGGTCATTGCTAATTGCCACCAATGGTGGCAAGGACTTCTCAGGGGAAAGGAACAAGGACTTCTCAGGGGAAGCCCCAAGGCAGGGGCTTCTGAGGGCTCAGGGACATCCCTCCCCTTAGAAATTGCCAAATGTATTAAACATTCTCAAAATAACAGGCACCACAGCAGCAACAGGGACACTTTGGTCCAGATGAAGTTTTATCCTAGATACAAATGTTTCCAAAATATGGTGTTTCCACTGGGCGAAACCCACCCATGACTGCCTGGCCCCAACTGGCAGGGAGGGCAGTGAGGCCCCAGAACAGGCAGAGACCTTCCCCAGTTCAGAGCTTCCTCCGACGGGTCTGCCAAGAAACACACGCTTTCCTCTTAAACAAATGCGCGTACACTAGGCAAACGGCCCGTTCAGCTCTTCACAGCCATCTAAACCCTCTCCTCTGCAAGGGGCGAGCATCTATTAGGCACCTACCAGTGCGGAAGGCAGGGTGCGCATGGGGCTCAGAGCGGGGCTCAAGGGCAGCTTTGTGGGGACCTCCCTGAGCCTGTGTCCCCACCAGGAGACCAGGGTCAGTTCTGCCCACCTCCAGGGGACGCTAGGCACCCGATAGAGCCCCCCAGCCCTAGGTCACACACAGGCCCAGCCTGAGGGGACCCCAAGGCCCACCCAGGAACAGACACCTAAACACAGACTCAGAATCTCCTGGGAGGGGCTCCCTGCTGTGAAGCCCCATGAGAGCACTGAGGAGGGGAACAGGGGATGGGCATGGGGCAGACACCAGGGGCCACACTGCAAGGGCCCCTCGGCAGAGCCCAGGGGAGGGGAGAGTCAGGGGACCCGTGTGGGTGCTCCTGGGGACAGGCACGATGGGGACAAGGTGCGGCGGCCAGACCTCATGGTGAAGCCCAGGCTGTGAAAGAAGAGGCGGCGAATGAGACCGAGGCAGCAAGGTGCCAACAGCCTGCCCGCTGAGGCTGTGAAGCTGGAGCCAAAGGGGTGGGGCAAGGGAGGCTGGTATGGGTGGGGGCTGGGGTGGGGCAGAAGGAACACCCAGCTCAAGCCCCCACCAGCTGGCATGTGGGGACATGAGAGCCGAATACTGCTCCCCTACATGCCAGAGACGAGAGCTGGAAAGGAACACAGGTCTGGCGAAGAGACCCTGGATCTGAGGTGGCCTGTGCCTGGGGTGGCCGGAGAACCCCGCCAGTGCAGCAGCACCTTCTCCGACGCAGCTGAGTACCCTGGAGGGCACAGTCTCCTTCCTCCTCCCTGCACTCCTCTACCAGAGCACTCCTGGGCACTTGACGGGGGCGGGGCCACACCAGGCTGCACTTGCTGGGGGCTGGCAGGGGTGAGCCGGGCCTGGCAGGGGTGAGCCGGACCAGGCAGGGGTGAGCCAGGCCTGGCAGGAGTGAGCCGGACCAGGCAGGGGTGAGCCGGACCAGGCAGGGGGCCTTATTTGGTGGACTCAAAAAGCACAGGCTGTTCGTGCAAGGCTGGGCAGTCCTGGCTCCGACACCAGCTGTCCCGATTCTCAGCAGGCTTGTCTAGGAAATCGGCCCGTGCTCCTGTTAGAGAAGGGAAAGTGTCCAAGACCCCCGAGTTTGGTGCCAGACCGACAAAAGGTGGCAAAACCCACCTTCTGCACCTTCTACCAGGGCAAGAAAAGGGCCGTGAGGAAATGCGGAGCACAGGGTGAAGGAGGGTGAGGACCCCAAGCACGCCACCCAGAAGCCCCTCTGCATCCTCTCTAGGTCACCCCACTCCTCCTCCCTAACAACCCAGGGGCATACGCGAATGTTTGCAGAAGCCCCTCCAAGCAGACAGACTGTCCCCTCATGTCACCGACAGGTACAGCAAACCCCAAAGCACCACGGCCCTGCCAGCTACAAGCTGCGGGGGGGAAGCAGCAGCCCACGGTGGAATGGGGACGGGGCGACCTCTGAGGAAGGGAAAAGCCATCACTCTTCAATGAAACAAATATTTACCCGGGGCCCACAGGGCTAAGCACCCGCAAACGCAGGCTTCTCCACCGGTGGCCTGCACGTGCCACTGACTGTGGGAAGTGCAATCCCAGCAGAAGGTCAGGGCTGACTTTTTACTCACTTAGGACTAGCAAAGCCATCACTCACGCTTTCAAGACAAACCCCCACATACGCCTATTCCCAGGGAAAGTCAGCACACCCACCCTCGGCCCTCACAACAGCCCTGTGAGGTAGGCTTTCTGGTGACCCATGGCTTAGAGAAAACGAGATCAAGGGTCAGAGAGGCAAAGGGTTAGTTAGGTGGCCCCGGGTCTGCCAGATCCTGAAACCCAGGCTCTTCCTGACACACCGCACAGCCTCTCACCAGATAGCTAAAGTTCCATCACATGAAGGTGAAGCAAGGCTCCTGCTTTTCAGACATGGCATACACACGTCCATAAGGTAGAACGTGGCAATGGTTAACAGGTTAATGAAAAGCGAAATAATAAACTCTTAGTAAAGGTCACAAACATCAAGGCTTGTCACTGGTTACAATTTCATTAGCTATCCGTCCATTCGACGGAGAAGGAAGGCACCAGCCTACCACTCACCGGGCTCTGTGCTGGGCACCCGGCCTGCTGGCATGTGAGCCCAAATGGTGTCAGTTAGAGGAGGGAGCAATGCAGTGTCTTTGACGGCTGGTGCCTAATATTTTGGGGAAAGGACACCACCCAGAGGGGCCTTTTGAAGACGGACACATGTAGGTGCTGCCCACAGGCCAGGCAGAGGCAGGACGCACACAGCATTCAAAACGCACAGCCAGGCGTGTGCAGCCTCGCAGGCGAGCGTGAACGTGTCCCCCCGGGGGGGGCCAGGGGCATTGCCCAAAGAGTCTTCCAAACCCCTAGCCCAAAAGTTCCAGCCACAATTCCTCCTGTTCTACCACTTATCCCTCCATGCTTAGAGATAAGCGCTTTCCCGCTCGGCTGTCTGAGTGAGGCCGTCTCCCTGGCCTTTGATCCTCACTCCCCTGGCACACCCCCAGGGACACACACACCGCCCTTCCAGAATCACAGTTCAAAATCACTGTCATGTGGCTCCTCACAACAGCCCTGCGAGGTAGGTGCCACAGCCCTCCCGGAAGGCAGACTCAACCCCAGCTCTCACAGTGAGTTTCAACCACACAAGTTTGTCCAGCCCCAGGGTCTTGGCTTTGCCTCCTGTCCTTCCTCTCCAAGGCAATGAATAACATTCAGAACTCCAGGTCGAACCCCCAAGACTATGCCTCAACCCCCACCCAGGCAGCAGGCACTCCGGGAGTTCTCACCTCGTCTGGGACCCACAGGACAGCTCAGGGCTGCACCCAGAGTCTGTAAAATGCCACATGCCTTGGACACCCAGGTCTGCCAATGGAGTGTTCTATGCAGACCTCCACATGGGAGGTGATTCTTCTCACCCACATGAGCAATCATCTCCCCCAATTTTCTCTAAGTAGAGCTGGCCATTAACTACTCTTGAAAGGGGCAGGAATGGCTCCAAGATCACCTCCAGGAAAGGCCAGAGTGCCCTAATGGCTTGAAAGCCTGCTCACGGCCAGAAGCAACCACTCGTCTCAACCCCCAGCTCTCATTCTGGCCTCTCGAGGATGTGGGCTGTGATTTCTGAGCACCCAGTGAACACAGTTGGCTGACTCCAGTTGTATAGGGAACAAAGGCAGAGGGGCAATCAACCCTGCAACAGAACTCGAATCTACAAGTCCGAGCTGATTCTGGGACCTCCACTTGTCACCAACACAAGCATAGCCCCTCACCAACATGTTCATTGTTTTGTTTCTGTCTTTTTTTTTTTTGAGATGAAATCTAACTCTGTTGCCCAGGCTGGAGTGCAGTGGTGCCATCTCAGCTCACTGCAATCTCTGCCGCCCGGTTTCAAGCGATTGTCCTGCCTCAGCCTCCTGAGTAGCTGGGATTACAGGCACCTGCCACCATGCCTGGCTAATTATTTTGTAGCCTTAGTAGAGATGGGGTTTCGCCATCTTGGCCAGGCCAGTCTTGAACTCCTGACCTCGTGATCCACTTGCCTCAGCCTCCCAAAGTGCTGGGATTACAGGCATGAGCCACCATGCCCAGCCGATGTTCATTGCTTTATTTTAAAAGACAGCATGGCGGTGGGTCCTTGTGAGACAGCTCTAGTATAGCACTGGCTAATTTTTAAAAAATGTTTGTTGGCTGTAAGTGAATGAAAGAGTGAAGGAATGAATGAATGAGTTACAATCACCGCAGTCCAGTGGAGGAAGCTGAAAAGCTGAACACAAAGCTCATAGCAAGGACCATGCGCAAGGCAGGGTGAGGCCGGGGGAGGACCTCTCTGCTCATGGGCGGGAGGGCTTGGCCCCGGACCACCCTGGGACCCCAACCCCGGGTCACAGTCACGGTGTGTGACGCATGGGAAGCATCATGGGGAAGAAGCCGTGGGTGACAGTGGCAGATGAAATCCAGCTGGGACGTGCTCAGCAGTGACCCCGGAGGAGGCAGCTACAAGAAAGGGTGTTTGCTCCATAACCCCAGCCCATGGCGCTACACAGCCCACCCAAAACAAAAGGGTTTGCTTTCAGGAGAAGAAAAGGTCAAATGCACCAGATCAAAATACGAAGGCCGAATGCACGGATGGACAGATGGAGCGATTCATGCTGAGTCATCGCTGGCCACCCAAGCTTGGATACCAAGCTAAACACGTGGGTGAGGGGTTCAGACAAAGGCTAACAGTACTCAGTGCTATAGTAGAGTGATCGGTGGGCCAAAGCAGCTCTACTGAGAGTGGAGGATGCTCTGGAGAGAAGGGCGAGTTCTCCTTGGGTGATGTGCCCTCCCCAAATGGCTGTGACTGACCTTCAAGCCCTGATAACTTTGGGTAGAACACGCCCTTTATTCTGCTCCTTGGAATGTAATAGTTGACGAAAAGTGAAAGGGGATTGATTCTCCCATTGGTCCTGATACAAAATGTTCCATTCGTCAATTAAACCCCAAAGACCACCATGGAGGCCACACATGCAGGCCAGGGCTGAGAAATTTGTTGATACATCACAGGGTGCTGGGAACCCAATTTTCTCCTAAGAGATGGGAAAACGGAGGCCCCAAGGTCTGGCTTCCTAGGGGTTTAATAGGAATGAGTGACTGGGCTGGTGGAAGGGTCACCAACTGATGGTACAGGGTGCTAGGAGGTGGCTGCCTGGACCTTGAAGGTTCAAAGAGCTATTCCTGTCCCACAGGGGTGTTATGAAGGGCGAGATCGGAGTGCACCAGCATACCAGAGGTTCAGCCTGTGGTGTCTCCACCTGCCAATGGAAGGTGTCCTTGTCCGCGTCACCCACTTCCCAGGGATAAGCAAATCGTAAAACCAAACAGACCTGAAAGGCCCCCTAGGCCAACCCCGCACCGTTGGAATCTCCTTAAAACTACCTTCCCCAAGGGCTGCCTAGCTGGTTCCTGGAACGCCTCCAGTGAAGTAAGAGCTCCCTATACCCCAAGGACACCCAGGACCAGTCTCTTCAGAAAGCCATGACCCAAAGGACTTGGACAAACAGTTCACAGGAGATAAGATACAATTTGTTAATCAACATAGGTGAAAGTGTTCGCCCGTCATTAGTAATTAAAGCAATGCAAGTTAAAATCATGCAAAAGTGTTTATAACAGAGACAAACTAGCCATATCTTAATTAAATGGTCATACATTGCTGAACATTGGAAAATGCTGTAAGCCTTCTGAAATTAATCAATATCCATACAAAGATCCATAGCCTGTCTTTCAAGAAACTTAACCAAAGGAAATTCATTCATTCATTCACCAATCCACGTATTCACCATCCTTCCGCCCTCTTAACTATCAGCCAAACACTCACTCACTCACTCCTTCCTCCATTCTTCTGTCCACTCATCCATCATTTATTTAGAGTCTGCAACATGTTGGACATCAGGGATACAAAGGCTGATTCCATAAGCTCCTTGTCCCTGCTAGGGGCTCACAGTCTAGCAGGGGAAACTGATCTGTAATGAAGCAATGATAATTTCTGGGTGGAAGAACGTAATTCTTAAGAATGAAAAAAAGGTGTTCTAAGCAGTTAGTTGTGGCATTATTTATAATATTTTTAAAAGATGTTTATACATAAGAATAACAGAATAGTTCCGTGAATGACGCTGTAGCCACTCAACAAGACACAACGCAGCCAGTGAGGTTACGAAGATGATGGAACAAGGAAAAACGCTGATGAGAGAATACTACATAGAAGAGGCGGGACACACACACAAAAAAAGTGTCTGCGGTGCATAATGGCAATTAGGTTTTTTTAAAGGAGGGATGCTCATTAAAAAATAGACAACCATTTTTTTAAAAAAAAAGTATACCTGTAAGAATGCAAAAGAGGCAAAAAAAAAAAAAGATGGGTGACATGTCAGGATGCTGAGGGGTGGATGCGTTTCCCACTGCTCTAGGTCAAGTGCCGTCCACACCATTTACATTAGGAATACAACGGGACACAGGGGTCTGTCCTAGGGGCCCTGAGGCCAAGCTTCCCAAGGAAGGAGTTGGGACTCACAGGGGGAGGCCAAGGAGAGCTGTAGCTCCTGGTGTCACCAGGAAAGGATTTGTGCGTGGGGTGCATGCAAACGACAAAGTCAAGAGACAGAATTTGTTCTCGTTTTTAAAGGTTGAACAAACACATAAAGACAGGCCCTGATCAGACAGGAGCACTTGGACCTACTCAGACCTTGTGCGTCGGGTACAGAAAGGACAGGGTGGGGAGCACGTGAAGGACATTTTACCCCTGGCTTGTGCCATTAAGAACCCTATCCCGAATCTCAGAACTAAAGAGCCTTTGAATTCCAGATGCAAAACTCTTAAGGGTCAAAGACCCTAAGAACCCTGGTGTCCTCTCATGGCCTCTGCATTTCCAAACGGACACAGAGAATTCACCAAACCCAAACCCACCTACCCTCCAGGGCACGAGTGGGTCTCCCCAGAGCTTATCCCACTGGCTCAGTTCGACCCACGGTGACTCGCTGGGACAGCCCCTAGACGTTGGTAGAAGGCTCTCCCAGCACCCAAAGTCGCCTGTTCTTTCCAGTTTCCTCTTGGTGCCTGCAGTGGGCCCTGCCTTCCCCACCTTCTGCACGCACACTTTCATCTTCCTGAGCCTCCGCTGGCTTTTCTGAGCCCTGAGTCCCTCCTGCCCCATCCTCATCCAACAGTGATACTTGGCTTGTTTGGGAGAAGCTTCAGCAGGTGTCCCCAGGGATAGTAAGTGCACCCCCAGACCTCAGTCCAGCCAAGGCAGAGCCTGGAGCCCCAGATTCTGAAAGAGGAGAAGAGCAGACCCCTGAGGCCCCAGCACCATGTCAGGCCCACGAGGCCCAGCTCATGTGGTCCTGACACATGGTACTGGAGGCTCGGAAGGTGGCTCTTGACACATGAATTCCATGTCCTCCGCCTTCTAAATGCTGTTGCCATCTGCTCGGCCAGGGCTAGAAGCGTGGGATCCACCCCCTTCTTCCTGCTTCCCTCCCTGCCTCACATCCTGTCTATAACCCCATAGCTCTGATTCCCGCGCCCCTCACTTTGCCGCCGTCAGCTCAGGCCTCAAGCCTCGCACTAGAGCAACAGCCCCACTCATGCCCGCGCCTGCAACCGCCATCCCACCCAGTGTCTACAGAGTCACTCTGAGCATGACGCCCCCTGCCCCAGACCGCATGGCCACCCTGCTCCCCTGCCTCCCACGTGCTCCCTGCCACCAGTCCTGGGTCCATCCAAGCTGTGCTCCTCCTGCTCCGGGCACTTGTTAAGAATCCAGGTGATTTAGAGAAATCAAGGGAGACTTTGGTCCTTGTTTTTACAGACAAACACAGGCACACAACACACAACTACACACATTTCCTCCACTACAGAGAAAGGAGACTCAACAGAACTGGGGAGGCCCTGGGGGAGGACCGTCAGCACGAACGACCCTCCAGGTCTGCCCCGCAGCCCCCGGAGGGTGAGTCAGAGAAGAGACAACCTCAACACAGTGAAACGCAATGCCGCCAGGTTACAGAGCACACTGCGAAATGGCTGAGAACACAGAGAGGCCTTGAACCAGGCTGTGGGGATGGCACGTCAAGGGAGCCAGGGTCCTGGAACCGCTTCTGCAACCCGGGGAGGGGGCTGAGGTGCACCTGCTGCCCAGGGAACCCTGAGTTGAGAAGGATGGGTGCCCCGCCCCATGGAGGACCAGGCCAGAGGGTAGCCCGGGCACACTGCAGATGGTTGCAAGAACGAGGTTTCTGGTGGCTTGCCCCGGACTCGTGGGTCCCCCATCTCAGGTGCCCCTGGCCACCTTCTGGCCTTTCCCTGCACCAGCCCCTGGACATGAGTAGCCGCCACACCCAGGGTGGTACACAGTGGGCGGGGCCCAAGCTCCACCCAGGGCCTATTGCTCCCTGACCCTCTGCTGCCCCCTGGCGGGCAAAGCCTCCCGCACAGGTGACCCACACCCAGGGAGGGGCCAAGCTACCCCCCAGGCTTCACACCACTTGTTCATGCAACTTTCTGCACGGCTCAGGGTCCAAGCCCTTCCCGCCTATCCAGGCCATAGATGGGGCACCGTCAACAGGGACACGTAAGATCAAACCAAGTAGGCAGCCGGTGCCACTCCAAGTTTACAGATGGGGAAACTGAGCAAGAAACAGATGCAGTGAAATGGCCCACACAGCCAAGACAGAGCAACAGCACTCAAAGACCTGGGTCTTCCTGAGCCAGCTCCTCCCTGCCAGGGCAAGTGCATGTGACAACAGCCACCCTCCCTGGGGACCACTTCCTTCCACTGTCTAGAACATAGAACTGGAAAGAAGGTTCCTTCCGCCCTTCTCTTTTCCCCCGCTTCCTTTCTTCCTACCTTCCTACCACCCTTTCTTCCGGTCATTCATTCATTCATTCATTTAGATCTGAGTCCTTTGTTTAGGGACTTCAGGAGCATAGCTTGAAATTCACCATAACCCTTGGCTCGAAGGCCTCCATTCTCACGCCCTGTTTACTGATTGTTACATTACTTTATTGTTTATTCATTTATTTTTCATTTCCTCCCAAGTTGCATCTTTCTTTCTTTCTCTCACTCTTCCTTACATTCTCTGGTTCTTATAAAGTCAGGTGCACAGAACCCGATGAATCGGGGCTCCTGGTCATCACCTCCACCTGGTCCCTGAAGCACTGCCACTCCTCCATCAAGCGTCATTCGCGCTCTCATCCACTCACCATTTGTCCGTCTTCCTTCTTTTGGGTATTTGTTTTACTCATTAATTGTTTTCATTAAAACCCCATGGGCAAAACAGACATGTTTGGCCCGTGTATTTATTGGCAATCTTTCTTCCCCGTGTTTAGTCACCTTTTACGTTTAAGTATTTATTCTTTTATTTATGAACCTCAGTTGCATCTATTTGATTACAGTGGCAGAAGATACAGCCTTGTTTTGGAGCCAGGTATGTCTCGCTATTTTTCATTTATTCTTTGAAAGGTGTAATGTATTTATCCATTTAAGGAGTACGTATGTAAACTAATTATCATCCCTGTTCAGACAACCTCCCTTAACTACCCATTTATCACTTTGGTTGTTTGTTTATTACCTTTCCTTCTTCCTTTTTCACTTCTTTTTATATTTTCTCCATTTTCCCTCCCCCTGGGAACCTGGGCCTGGATTATCTCATCCATCTTCCGGATTACTGACAGCCTTGTGACTAATCCTAACAGATACACCCACGGACTCGTTCTCTTTTTTATTGGTTTTTCTTTATTTTCCCTTTCGCTTTCATTCAGTTTCATTTTTGCCTTTCCACATCTCTATCTCTGACTCCCTGACACTTCTCTTCTTGCCTCTTTTCATGCTTCTGGACCTCAGGTGCCCGGAGTGAGATGAGGAAACTCCCCTGGGCAGCTCCTGCCTGGCTGTGCCAGCCATTTCCATTTCTAATTCAGTCGTTCATGTGTCCATTCATTCTTTCTGTCATTCTTTCATTTCAGTATTTATTCTTTTATTTATGGACCTCAGGTGCACAGAACTGGATTAACCATAATCTGTGGTTCCCGGAGCCTTCTGCACAGCGGGTCCACGTGGGGCCGTGTTTTGTTCGTTGATTCTTCTCCCTGGGGATTTGGTGCAGGATTTATTTAACTAGCCCAGGAACCCAGTTTTGAATTGGTCATAATTCTTGCTGCCTTCTCTCCTCTTGTTGTCCTTGCACGGTCCTCTCTCGCACGTTTGTGCCTTTATTTATTCATCCAGTGCGTCTGTGTTGCTTATGTACGTCTATACGTTTCCATATTCTCTCCTCCCTCGCTTTCTCTTTTCATTCTTTTGGGCCTTGAGTGCAAAGGATAGTAAAAATCATCCATTCTCATTCATTCAGCCAGACGCTCCTCTATTCACGTATTTGTGTTTTTATTGATGAACCTCAATGTTTACTATTTAGTATATAAAATGGACTCATTCTACTTCAGTGCTCATCCAGGAAGCACCTTTTCTCACACAGGTCTATTTCATTTGCTTTTCTTACATCTGTCCTGCTCTTGTTCTTTCAATTTTTCCCTTCCTCGCTCTTTTCTTGCATTCCTATGGAATGCATAATCGGTTCTTTCTTTTTTTTTGAGACAGTTTCGCTCTTGTCACCCAGGCTGGAGTGCAATGGCGCAGTCTCGGCTCACTGCAACCTCCGCCTCCCAGGTTCAAATGATTCTCCTTCCTCAGCTTCCTGACTAGCTGGGATTACATGCCTGAGCCACCACGCCCAGCTAATTTTGTATTTTTAGTAGAAATGGGGTTTCACCATGTTGGTCAGGCTGGTCTCAAACTCCTAACCTCAGGCGGTTCACCTGCCTTGGCCTCCTAAAGTGCTGGGAGGACAGGTGTGAGCCACCGCGCCCAGCTGCATTGATTCTTTCATTCAATCTTTCACTTGTGGTAATGATTTGAATGAATGTGAATGGCTTGTGCTAAACCAGCCCCCTTTCATCACCTTGCTAGATCTACTTACTGTCTTTTTCACTTCCTTTTTTCCCATTTTCATTTTTCCCATGCTATTCTTTCTTTCCACCACTCGCTCTTTCTTTCTGTCATTCTTTTGGAGCTCTGCACCAGGATCAATGACCCTCACCCCGTCTCTACAACACCCTCCTCATTGCTCAACGCAAATTCTTTCTGTCATTCATTCATTCATGCATTCACCACGCACCCATTCAGTCTTTCTGTGTCAACACTTATTTTTACACTTCTAGACAGCAGGTGCACCTCACGGAGCCCCCTCCTGTGGCCCCACGGAAGCCCTCCCTTCCACGTTTACGCTCTGAGCCGTTCCTTAGTTGGGCAGGTGGTTGGCCATGCCGGCAGCACCGACGCGAATTAAGCAGCCTGCTTGGCTCACACAACCTTTCACTCCTGTTCCTAGTATGGCTCTCTCATAACTGCATGCATCTATTTATTTCTTAATATATTACTTTCTTCCTTTTTACACATTTCTTCCCATTTGTTATTGCTTTTCTCTCTCTCTCTCCCTCTCACGCATCCTCTCTTCCACTCTTTGTCTTCGGAGCTCAGTGCCAGGCAGGGCTGTGTGCATTATACATCCTGCAAGTGCCCATCCTCAGCCCGTGCATCTCCGTGTCTCACCTGTTCTTTCCTTCCTTCGCTCATAGCATCCTTCCTTCCTGCTCCATCTTTTTATGAGGCATTTATTCCTCAGGTGCTGTGATTCCACTAACGGAGGAATAAATGCCTAATACTTACGACAAGTCCTAGCCTAACTCCCCTCGTGGGTCTACCCATTTATCCGTTTGGTTGTTATTTCTTTTTCCAGTTCCTTTCTCTCTTCTCTCACAGCTTTCCATACCTCCTGTCCTTCACTCTCATGCAGCTGGGGTGCCCAGAGGGGACCCCAACACCCCCATCAGCAGGACCCACGGAGCCAAGTCTTCTCATTCACCTCGGCCTCGTCTGTTTAGAAACTGACTTGTTCACTTAGATGTTTATAATTTAATGGCTAGACTGTGGTTTTCTAGATGTGGACCAGCCATAGCCCTTAATTTGTCATGATCTTTGCCACCACCTGTCCCATTGCCTTCTTTTACATCTTTATCAATAAATTAATATTTCATAAAAGATTAAATAATATTTCTGTACTTAACATTTGTTACATTTTTTCCTTATTTCTTTATTTATCAAGATTTTGTTTTATTTTTCATTGCATCTAGCAGACCTCGGTGCCCAGGACTGGATGACTCAAAGCCCCTCATGCCGCCCTGTCACCCGGCCCTGCACCCCCACGCTCCCCGTTCGTTCATTCATCCGCACAGGCAGCATACGCTTTTCGGCCCTTCTTTCGTCATTTACTTATTTATGTGCAGACTTCAAGGGCCGAGACTTAGATAACTTTTGGTAAAAAGACACTCTCACCTTTGGCCCACTGGCTCCCCTTTCTTTCTTTGCTATCCTTTGAACTCTTTCTCTGTGATTTCTTTATTTTTCTATGCCAGGAGCACGTATTATTTGTATGAGTCCTAATGCACGGCTTACAATAGCCTGACATGGTTCTCCTCACATAGCTACTCATCCTCTACACTGGTTTTTCACTTTTCTATCTTTTATTTGTTGTTTTGGTTTTTTTTTTAAACCTTTCCCTTCTCCCTTTTGATCACTCCTCCCCTAACTTGCATCTTTTCATTTTGACGGGCCTCAAAATTGATTCTGCATTCCACTTCCCACACATCCATTCTTGCTTTTATTTAGGTATTTATCTATTTATTTATTTATTTTTGAGACAGAGTTTTGCTCTGTTGCCCAGGCTGGAGTGCAGTGGCACAACCTTGGCTCACTGCAACCTCCGCCTCCCAGGTTCAAGTGATTCTCCTGCCTCAGCCTCCCGAGTAGCTGAGATTACAGGCATGCGCCACCACACCCAGCTAATTTTGGTATTTCTAGTAGAGACGGGTTTTCTCCGTGTTGGTCAGGTTGGTCTCAAACTCCTGACCTATGGTGATCCACCTGCCTCAGCCTCCCAAAGTGCTGGGATTACAGGTGTGAGCCACGAAGCCCAGCCTTATTTAGGTTCTTTTTAACTGTCAAATGTCAGAGGCAGATATCTGAACTACACACATTCCTTAGTCCTTAGTGACCTGGTATCACTTTGTGCATTTCCCTATCACTTAGCAATTCAACAGGTCTCTCCTATGTATACATGGATTGCCTAGGCATCGAAGCAGGTGACGTACACGCACTCTCCTCCTGGCTTGCTTACTTTCTTTACCGATTTACTTGTTTATTCATTCTCTCTTGCTTCATTCATCCATTCATCCCGTCATTTATCACATGATGCAACAGATACCAGTGAAACAACCTCTCAACAACAACGACATTCACAGTATCTTTAGCATTCCTGCTTCTTCTGAGTCACCCGCCAAGGTACACACAGCGCGCAGTCCGGAACACACATGAATGGCTGATGCAGGCAGAGACAGTGAATGGTAGGCTTACTCCCAGACCCTTCTGGGGCTCACGTCCTAGACATGCTGGGGGCAGATCTGAGACGAGGGCCCACGTTCCCCAGTCCCCCCAGGCAGAGCAAGCGCCTCCCACTCTGCCCCTCTGCCAGTGGTGAATGACCATCCCCATGAGAAACCTGTTTCAAGACCCCAGAATACATAGAGACACACACAGTACAGAGTCTCCTGGTGGGAGACGGCAGACATGGAGTTCATTTTTAAATAGGTGGCTTTGTCTGTCGCAATATCAAAATATTTTGGCCTTTCAAGGCAAATACAAAAGAAACTACCCATTACCATGGCTGAGTGTCTCAGTCCCAAACAATAAGAACTTGAAGAGGTTTAGCTGGAAACTTTGAAGACAGAAAATCTGCCCATTATGTTTTCCAGACATTTCGAGGGGGTGAGTGAAGGTCATTGGAGCTGGAAGCCCATTTGGAAGGCTGCTCCCCCGGCCTGCGTTTTCTAGCTCACAGGGCACTTCCATCCTAGTCTGCCCTGCAGCACAAGAGCCAAAGGGAGACTCAATCATGAAAGGACCATTCATTTAGAAGAGTGAAAAAGAAGAATTTCTTTTGGGGTCCGACATTTGAAGCCGCCTATAGAATTCTTTTGCCACAGAGACAACACAAGGAGGCTGGGGGCTCCCGTCTTAGAGAACAGGAGCCCCCAGGTCTGCACTCAGCTGGACTCAATGGGTACCCATTTCCCCGTGCACAGACCCCCCAGCCAGTGCCCGCCAGCCCCTCCACGAGGTCCACCTGGCAGTGTGCTCCGGGAGGCAGGCCCCACCCTCAGCAGCGAGGCCACGCATGTGCTCTTTATACTCCAGCCACTTACGATTTCAAGCTGGAGGGGGCTGGGGTCCCACATTCGAGGTCCCTTCCCACGCAGGAATCCAGGTGATGGCGTCAGCTGGAAGGAGAAAACACTAGGTCACTGACTGGAACCTCACTCAGGCTGGTAAGGAGGAGGAGGAGTGCGGATAAGGACAACAGCTCTCAGGGGACGGGGTGGCCTAGGGCAGCGACTCCCCAACTGCCAGCAAGCATGGCATCGGGAAGCCGTGCATTTCTCTTGTCACTCCCCTCACCCACCAGCTGCCCATGCAGCAGAAAGGGCAGGTGTGGAGACATGGAACAGACTTGGCTTGGTCCTGCTCTGTGGGACCCAAAGGGTTAGGGCACTGTGTAGATGAGAAGGGGGAGTGGCCCAGGCCCTGGAAGTCACTCCCCTTGAGGACAGCGCATGAGCCTGTGCTCTGGGAGAAGCCAGGTGCCCAGGTCAGTGAACAAGATGGCTGGTTCTGGAGGAGACGAGGGAAGTGGTGTGTGGCCGGGAGGGCAGCCCACGGTGGGCTGCTGGGATACTAAGGGGCAGCGTTTCCCCAAACCATGGCTCGCACGTGTGCCTGGATAGACTCCACTGCCGCAATTCTGTTCACATGGCAGCAGGCCCTGGGGAGCACCACGACCAGGCACAGCGAGTCTTCGGTGGCAAGATTTGCCTTACATTTTCACTTTTTTTTTTTTTTTTTCTGTTTTAATCAGGCAGCAGGCTGGGCCAAACGTGGTTCAGAACGCTCCGAAGATTTTAAGCTTTGAAAAAAGGTGACTTCAGGGGAACATCACACACCAGGGCCTATCAGCAGGTGGGGGTTGGGGGAGGGATAGCATTAGGAGAAATACCTAAAGCAGATGATGGGGTGATGGATGCAGCAAACCACCATGGCACGTGTATGCCTATGTAATAAACCTGCATGATCTGCACATGTGCCCCAGAACTTAAAGTATAATAATAAAAGGAGAAAGAGTGACTTGAGCAATGTCACACACTTATCATGACTCATTTGTCAAGACCCGCAGGATGTGGCCACAGAGAGTGAGCCCTAATGATGTGAACCAAGGCCTTTGGTTAATCATGTATCGGAGTCGCTCCATCGATTGGAACAAACAGAGCAGGCCACACGGAGGCAGCGTGTGAATGAGAGGGGAGACGGTGGGGACGGGGTGTGGGGAGACGGTGGGGACGGGGTGTGGGGAGAGGGTGGGGACGGGGTGTGGGGAGACGGTGGGGACGGGGTCTGGGGAGACGGTGGGGACGGGGTGTGGGGAGACGGTGGGGACGGGGTCTGGGAATTCTCTGTACTTTCCCACCAATGTTTCTGTAAACTGAAAACTGCACAGAAAAATAAACAGTTTATTCATTTTAAAAATGTGTTGAATCAATGGCTTTTAAAATCTTTTCACAGAGTCTACTTAAGGTGAGGAGGTGTCACAGAAAGGTGACCTGTGACGGCCAAGGTCCCATCAGCGCGGCATGATGGGTGATGGGGCAGCCAGGGGTTGGGCCAGGAGGAGCACAAGGCAAGGCTAAGGTCTTCAGATACCCTCTCTGGGGACTGTTTCCTGGGTTAGGCACAGGAGGAGGTAGGAAGCCAGGGGGAGACCATGGGACGCCCCCGCAAAGCCACCCAGGAAACAGAGAGGCCATGAGAGGGATCCGGGGGCACTGAGGGAGGCAGAAGCCACAAACCACAGATCCCAGCACTCTGGGAGGCTGAGGCGGGAGGATCACCTGAGGTCAGGAGTTCAAAACCAGCCTGGTCAACATGGTGAAACTCCATCTCTACTAAAAATACAAAAGTTAGCTGGGTGTGGTGGTGTACACCTGTACTCCTAGCTACTCAGGAGGCTGAGACAGGAGAATCGCTTGAACCTGGGGGGTGGAGGTGGTAGTGAGTTGAGACTGCGCCACTGCACTCCAGCCCGGGCAACAGAGTGAGACTCCATCTCAAAAAAAAAAAAAAAAACAGGTCCCAGGAGACCAGCTGCCTGCCCCTCTGTGGGTCTTTGAGGGACTCCCAAAGCTGCCTGTCCCCAGGCCTCTCGGGGATCTCTCCAACCCACCCCTGCTGCCTCTGCCTCTCTATTCCCAGTCAGTCTCTAGCCAGGATGTCCCAGGCCCGGTCAGGACACAGGAGATCCTTCCTGCCACCAAACCCTCCCAAGAACTCCATCCCCGACCTTGCCCTCCATAAACACGGTTTTGCCATAACTGGTTATATGATAACCAAAAAACAACAAGTCTTTTTTTTTTTTTTTGAGACGGAGTCTCGCTCTTGTTACCCAGGCTGGAGTGCAATGGCGCGATCTCGGCTCACTGCAACCTCCGCCTCCTGGGTTCAGGCAATTCTCCTGCCTCAGCCTCCTAAGTAGCTGGGATTACAGGCACGCGCCACCGTGCCCAGCTAATTTTTTTTTGTATTAGTAGAGACGGGGTTTCACAATGTTGACCAGGATGGTCTCGATCTCTTGACCTCGTGATCCACCCGCCTCGGCCTCCCAAAGTGCAACAACAAGTCTTAAAGTAAGTGTTAGTGACGCAGTGATTGGTGCACGGGTGCCTGAGGCGCAGACTTCAGTGACCTAAAGGCTACCAGACCACCACCCAACACCGTTTCCCACCCTCCCTCCGAGACTGTGCATGGCTGGGGTGGCCTCTCACCATCGCCACGTCCTAACGTGGCACCGAGACTCCAGACCAACAACACACAGCGAGACCACAGGCACTGCCGTTTCCCGCAGGACTCGGAGCCGGGTGCCTTGGGTTGCTGTTTTGGTTTTGCTCTTTTCTGGGTCTTTCATAGGAGCAGGGAAATCAGAAGCAGGAAGGAGCATCTGGGTTTTTTCCTGCTTCTGCTCCAGGGACCCCATGAACCCTCAGAGCCCCTGACTGTCCTTAATTAACTCTGTGTGCAGACCCCAGACTGCTCTGCTACAGTGAAGCCCCGGCCAATTCATGCTTTGGTTTAAAAAGCTGCGTGTGCCAGCTCTAAGCTTGCGTGATGTGTTAATAATGCAGTACTGGGCTGGAATCTTAACAAATGTCAGAAAAGCTGCAGAGATGAGTCACTGTCTGGAACCAAAGGAAAACACGAGGCCTCCTTCTAGAGTCCAGAGGAGTAATTGCTACAAGCATTTGATCGAAGACCTCCTAAGTGCGTGCAGTGCGCTCACGCCGCACGCAGAAAGTGTTGGTGAACACAGCAGAAACAGCCTCTGCAGCTTAACACAATTGGAAAACTCTCGCTCTGCATCTTACGATTTTAAAAGTTACTCTTTTCTGGAAACAAACAGCACCTCATTGATCCGGCATGTCTTCGGTATAAATAACTTACGGCTGTTTCAAACAGAAAAGGACCTAAAAGGATGATTTTTATTAAAATGTTGATCTCAAGAAATAGAGCCTGTCGTTACACAAATAATCAGCCTTGCCTCAGATCTCGTACTTCCTACCTGTTGAGTAAATACCACCCGCTTAAAACTTCCCCTGACAAATGCAAGCTCTTTGCAGAGCTAATTTCCTGTACCTTTGTGAGGCCGGGGCCCTGGACATTACGGACCCATTTATGAAAACGGGAGAGGTAATTGGGACATCTTTTGAAATCATGTCCCCTCTCCCTCGCAGGCCCCCATCAGCCCTCTAATTTTACTTGGTCAGGTTACAGAGGATGTTTACATATGCCTCTTCCTGGAATTTCACCTCTTTTGCTTCAGGAGTGGGCAATTAGAGAGAATTAGGGCCTGTTTGGTGCCTGTTTACCGTTAATGGATGGAGCAGCGGAGGCAGCCTTGGGAAAGCAGTCTGCCCGTCTAATTGAAGCCGGCAATTTTTCGATTCCTCATTTCAGCTCGCAGGTATTGTAGCAACCAAGGTCACAAAACAAAAGCTGAGCCCACCACGGTAATAGCCGGGTGCAGGCCCGACCAGAGGTTTCGTGAGCTGTTTATAACCGCACGCTGCAGCACAAAGAGAGAGCTGGAAATGTTTGCAGAGCGGAGTGGAAGACCGACAGCCAGTGCAGCCCGGTGACTAATGACTTTTCCAGAAGTTGCCATCCTGCTGGCTTTTTCAGGAAGTTCTCAGCTGACCGGGCCACGGGGCCAACAGAGGTGTTGGCGAGGGTCTCAGGGCCCAAAAGGCACAGGGTGAACCAAGGGGTGGGGAATGAACATGTCCTGGTTCTGAAGCTACAAGGCCAGTCTCATCACGCAAGAGTCATTCTACAGCCCAAAAAGGTGTTCCGGACCAGCCCAGTAGCCCGCCTGTTTGGAATAAATGCCCCGTAAAACATGGTCACTGCATCCTAACCCACGGAGCAGCCCCTGGGAACTTTCTTCCAGCAAGAGCTCTGACCACACTAATGACTTCAGTGACCATGACCCCCTGACCACACACATCATACAGCAGCTAGCAACTGGCAGGGGCCTCACCTCCAGGGTCCGCTGCCAGCACAGCGTGCGACCGTGGGCGAGGTTCCTGGCCTCTGAGATGTCTGACTTCCCACCTCTAATGCAGAGGGGGCAGTGGACCAGTGACCCACAAAGTCCCAACAACTCCAAAGACCCAGCAAACAAACCACAGATGACCTCCAGGGAGGCCTGAAGAAACCCTGAGACTGTCGGAGTGCCAAGGCCACTCGGACCACTATGGGACTGAGGCCTAGGGGCTGGAGACAGGGGCCAAGGTCAGGCTGAGCCAGGCTGTAACCATGTCTCTGGAAGACTGCTCCCGAGTTGCTGGAGAGAGCTAAGAACTCTCTCCTCTGTGTACCTGACAAGTCCCAAGTAGTGACAGCATGACCAGCCAGGAAGAGAGTGGACACCCAGTCTGGACACTGGGGGACCTCCATTCCCTCCTGAAACAGCACTGACCTCCCAGGCTCCTTCTGACTTGGATTATATGGAGAACTGACAGGCTAGTACGCAGTTTTACAAATGAGGCTGCAAAGTCAGTGACGGGCCAAGACCGACCTGGGCCCCTCTCCTCTCACGGCAGGGACTTTGCCCTAGTCCCTCCGGAGTGGCCCCACCCTTATGGCAGTCTGGGGCAGTCGGGATGCAAACAGCTTTCTCTAACCAAAGGGTCCCCTCTCTTGCAGCTGCCCGCCGACGCTGCAGGCCATGAGACCCCCTCCTCTCCTCCCTAACCGTGAAACAACAGCCCTGTGGATTTCTAAACCCCTACCCCCAAAGGGAATCTCTCTCTGTGCAGTCCCAGCAGGGCCCAGAGAAAAGGCTGGAGTGGCAGATGGAGCAGCGAGGAGGCCGTGCGGTGAGCCTTTGGCCCCCCCACTGTCCTCCTTCCCCAACTTTCCATCCTGGACCTCTCTCTCCTCGGCCCCATTCCGTCTCTTTGGCTAATTTTCAGGCAACAGGCCCAGGCTGATCAAATTTTTGTTTACAGGCACAGCCACACTGACTCCCCTTTGCTAAGTAACTTTCGACAATCAAGCCCGAGAATCTGAGAGCGTGAGCATCCCAGGGTCGCGTGAACCCGGTGGCTGGTTAAGTGCGTCATTGTGCAGCCTTGGAGCTCCCGACACACACACAAGGGCAGGGGCCCCACGCAACCCCTGGGAGGAACACACACACACTCCGTTTTGGGGGAAGGTAATTGACGTTTTCTTCTTTTCTTCTGAAGAAAAGGCACCTTCCATTGAAAGGGCGCATTCACAGAACCTGGGAAAACTCATCGGCGCTCAGCCCTCCCAATTATCCCCAGGTGGCTGTTCCCCACGGGGGGCTCCCCCACATTCCTCTCCGGCGAGCCTTTGTTTCCATCTGAAACGGCCCTGGGAGCTCCCAGGCTAAGAGTCTCCTCCTTAAGCCCCTGCCAAAGACCCTATTCACTGCTGAGAGTGGAGGCCAGCCGAAGGTGGTGGGCAGCCTTCCTTTCTCCCAGGGTAGGGGACTTAAGAACTCTCCATCTGGATTTATTTTTAAGCCCAAAGAAACTGGAGAGCAATTAAGAAAGTCATGGCTACACCCTCCGCCACCGTCCTCTCCCGCAATGAACTCCTCTGTCACACACAGCCCCTCGCGCCGGGAGGCCCACGGCGGCCCTGTGACCCAGCACCTGCTCTGTATACGGGCAGCCCACGATGGCCAAGGGCTCGGGGGTCACGGGAGCCGAGAGGATAGACAGAGATATGTCCCGAGTCCTTGTCACAGTTTGTCCTGAGTAAAGTGACCACAGTGTTCTATGGTGAGGATGGGGGCCTGGCCCCTGGCCTCAGGACCTGACTCAAACCCTGAAGGCCCTAGGAATTCCAGCTCTATGAGCACCTCAAAAGTGGGCCTCTCAGATAAGGGGTCCCTCCATGACCACTGGATCCAGCTGGCGTTGGGGCCCCTCTCCTGGCAGGGCTCCTGGGAGGGGATGCAGTAGGCGAGGGGCCACGTGCTCCTCACCAGCGCCAAGGGTCCCCCGCACTCCCACCTTTCCTGGCTCTGAAACACTGACCCGATCTGTGCCAAGGAGGCAAGGCTGTTCTGTGGCTCAATTTCCTTAGATGCCCCCAAGAGCCTGTGGGCAGCCCAGGCATGGCTGCCTTGTCTGAATGGGGCGCCATAACCACAACCTCTCCGCCCCCAGAATTATCCTTCTCCTTGCCAGTCCAGGAACCCCACATTTGAGAGGCCTCATTTCGAAAGGTACAACTCTTTTCTAGACTTTTCCATCTGCTCAAATCGGGTATAGGAGACCAGGCTAGACTTCTTTATTCCTCCTTTGGGAGAGGGACAGGGCTCACAGAAGCATCAGGGAGGGGGAAGCAGTCCTCGGGACAATTCACAACTCCTTAATTCCAGTCTCCTAAAAAGAAGCGGTCCCCAGCGACCCAGGGCTTTTCCACTGTGGCTTACAATGCCCCCTGCCCTTTAACCCTTTGGGACCTGAATCTGTCTCCCTGCACACCCCCTTCTGTGGAAAGCTCCCTTCCACTTTGCAAGGAAAAATTCATTAGCAATCTCATTAAAGACGGGTAGATTTTCTTTTCCATTCTTTCTGGAAGTCAGATTGCTCATAAAAAAAACACATTTAAGTTATTTCATGTAAATGAATGAATAAGAAGCATGCATCCTGTTGCCCCTAAGTCTTGCCGAGTTTTGACATTATTTGGAGAAATGTACTTGGAAAGACATTTGGGGTTTGAATCACAACTCAGGGGGCAGGAGGTCAGGGGTCCTGCAGGCAGCCAGGAGCAACTCGCAGGTGAGAGAAGGTGGGGGCCAGGGAGCGAATGAGGGGCCGTTTTCTTCCTTCCCACGAGCTCAGGCCTGAGCTAGCCTTTGGTTAGAGGGTAGCAGGTGGAAGAGGAGAGCCAGTTTCCAGACAGGACCACATCTTCACCCTGACACTTGCACCACCCAGAAGAGTCCCACTAGAGACGGCCCCCCAGGAACCACTTAGCACTATGACAAATGCCCAGACATCCCCCACCGCCCTCCACCAACGTAACAGGATCCTCTGTGGCTCACTGCCTGCTTGGTCAGGGTCTCATCTCCACCCCCTATTACTCAGGCATTGGCCAATCCATCAAAATAGATGGCCAGGAGCGGTGGTTCATGCCTGTAATCCCAGCACTTTGGGAAGCCGAGGCGGGTGGATCACAAAGTCAGGAGTTCAAGACCAGCCTGGCCAATATGGTGAAACCCCATCTCTACTAAAAATACAAATATAGCCGGGTGTGGTGGCGGGCACCTGCAGTCCCAGCTACTGGGGAGCCTGAGGCAGGAGAATCACTTGAACCCAGGAGGCAGAGGCTGCAGTGAGCTGAGATCGTTGCCACTGCACTCCAGCCTGGGCAACAGAGCGAGACCCCCCTCTCAAAAATAAAAAAATATAAATAGAATGTTCCTGAAAATGATCATGTCTTTCAACACTTAACAGCCTTTCGGCAGTTCCCAAGAGGCTCACCGGCGAGGCTGATGTACTATGTCACGTTTCAGCTTCTTTAGTTGAGAATGTGGTGTATTTTCACCTACTTTCTACCTCACGACACACAAAACCCCGAATACGTGTTTCCTGAGACTGAACACTCATGAGCACCTGGAATAGAACTCAGTGCAAAGACGGTTCCCTTTCAACTCCTGAGGGCCAGGGGCTGGCAAAGTGTGGTCCTGTCTGGGCCTCGCCTGTTTGTCCCGGCCTTTGCTCTGACTCTGCCCCTGGGCTTAGTCCTCCTTGGGAAAGTCCTCAGGTGTCCTTGAGAAATGAGTTCAGGAGCCGAGGGGATCTGGCTCAGACCAGCTACGCAAATGCACTCTCGGAAGCCTGGGACACATCCCCCCAGGAGCCCGGCATCCTGCCCTGTGCAAAGCTCCCCTCCCAGGCCTCTTCTCCACATCACTGTGTTTGCAGGTGGCTCAGCAAATGCTAGCCTTGGAGTAAATGTCACAGGGCAGAGTGTTCCTGGGCCCCTCCCTGGGTTTAGCCCTGGGCACACACTGCCCCCGTCTCTCCAGGCTGAGAGGCTCTCCAGAGAGCAGAAGCAAGCAGACAAAGGCAACAGCCCAGGTCAGAGCGCCTCTGCCCCCTCTGCCTCCGCTGCCAGATTTGTTTAAAAATAATATCCCCATCCTATTTCAATTTCAGGGGAGAAGGGCAGGGCTGCAGAAGAGCTGTCTCCAAATCCTCTGTTTGATTAAAGAGCATTATGGAGGCTGCGTTAGAAACCGGAGACTCTGCGGGGTGGGAGGCGGGGGCCTGCGCTCGGGCTGCTGCGTTTGGAGGACTGGAGGCTGGGCACGGCCCTGCGCGCGGCTCTGCTCCTCCACTTCCCTCTCAGGGACCCCACGCGTGGGTGTCCGGGGGGAGTATGGGCATCTGGGCCAAGGACAGTGCTAACGCTCGCTCAAGGCTCCATAAATGTCGGGGGACACTGAGCCAGCCTCAGCCCACGGTTCAGACCTTTCTCAGCGCCCACCCAGGGCCCCTGGGAAGCCTCACTGAACTCATTCACGCCAGTGGCCACCCCAGGGGCATCAGATATAAGGGATATCAGGAGGCTGACACTGCCCCCCAGGGCAGCTGGCTCTAAAAACACCTCATCACCCTGAGTGAGCCATGGGCTCAGGCCCTGGGACCCCAGAAAGGAAAAGTGCCCACTGTGGGCCTCCTCTCTTCCTGCCGGTCCAGCCTTCACCCCAGCGTGGCCGTCCAACATGCAACCCCGAGCCCCCGCCCCCCATGCCACTTTGCTTGGCTGCCGTGCAAGCCACCGCGCTGCATGGCTGCTTCCAGGGCACCCAACTAGACCCTCTGGTCCTTGGTCCAAAGCCCAGCCTCAGGCACCCCAAACCAGCCCAAGCCCATGCCCTGGCCGGCTCCCAGGTGCATCTTGAATGAGTAAACCACAAATAAACACGTGAGTGCACGAGTGAATTGTGTGGCTCCAATCCCCCGCTCTCTTCCTCTCTACCATTGCTGATTTCATTTAAACAAATAAAAACATTCCCATCTCATTGCAATTTCAGGGGTGAGGAAAGGAGGCCAAGAGAAGAACTCGCTGGAAAGCCACTATTTGACTAAAGGACATTATCAAAGCCTCATGTGAGAAACCACGATTCTCACAGGGCTGGTGGGAAGAAATGTCTTCCCAGCTGAGGAGCAGCGAGCGTTCCCACTTCCTCCTGTGTGAACAGGTCCGTGGGCCGAGAGTGGGCCGGGAATGCACCCTGCATCCCGTGTGCCAGTGTGTCCAGCAAAGTACTGAGAGCTCCTGTGTGCTGGCCCCAGCTGTTCTCGGGGGCTCTGCCGTGGAGGTGGACGCGCCCCACTTACTGTCGCTGGCCCATAGCATGCCATCGGCCAGGGTGGACCCCCACACATGCTGGCGGGGGGTAGCAAGGCTCTCCACTCCAGGCAGCTGTCAGGCCCCCAGACCTCCGAGGCTACGCGGAGAGGATTCACCTTGGTAGCTTGCCCCCTCCCCAGATTAAATGCTGACACTCTTGAACAGAGAGGAGAGACATGAGCCAACCCTAATAAAATTCTGGTGTCTCAAGAGAGCAAGAAACTCACCCCAAACCAGGAAGAAGGCAAGAGGTCGGCCAGGAAGAAGACTTGGGTCCGGGGTGGTGGGTCCCATCAGGGTCTCTTCCTCCACTTCCATCTGCAGCTCTTCAGCTGACCCAGCCAGGCCACGGCCCACGGGGCTTGGGGAAGGGCAGAGAGTCAGGATCACAGCAAGGCAAGTGCCCCGGAAAAGCCACACATGCCCAAGACAGACACAGGGCACGGCCTCACCTGCCGGTTGCTTTCCAGTGAAGTGGAGTGACTGCTGGGGGCAATGACAGGAAAAGGTCCAAAGAAGCAACGGCCTGGGCTAAGGGCAGCCCCAAACCCAACAATGACTGGGGAGCCCAGGACTCTGGGGACCATGGCAGAGGCAAAGGCAGGCAGGGCAACACCCACCAGGGCCTGATCATGAGGGGTCTCTGGTACAGGACACATGTCTGTCCTCAGCCCTGAAGCCAGGCCCACAGGAGGAGGCATTGGAGGATGCTTGGCAGGAGATGGAGACTCCAGAAGGGGCTTGTGGGGGCACTGGGAACCTGCTGAGAACAGGCAGGTGGAGAGGGAGTGGCTCCTGGGACGGGGCGGGGGGGGGTGGTACTCAGACCGCAGGAGGGCCAGGTGACCACAGGTATGGGCTTGGCAGAGAGAACAAGCCAGAGGGCTGCGCAACTAAGCCCTGGAACCCAGGGACTGAGGCAGAGAAAAGGAGGTGGGCCTGCAAGCGGAGTGCCCGGTGGATAAGGAACCTGGCCGCTGGAGAGCCAGCTGAGCCACCAGGGAGAGAACAGATGGGCAAAGGCAGAGCTGCAGACGCACCCTGGAGTTTTCCCTACTGGTCCCCGGCATGGGATGCCGGCCTCAGCATCTGTTAGAGGGTCAAGGAGCTGGACCAACCCCTGGGGGAGGAAAGCATCACGGCAAGGGAAGGGTTGCAGTCACGACCGCACCTCGGGAGGGAGACCTGTGGCCAAAGCCCGGGGGCACACACTACCGCTGTTCCCATGCCCACTTTGGTCCTGAGATTCAGGGCCTGGGGTCCAGAACAGCTCAGCATCAGGAATGGGGCAGGGAAGGCCGAGAGGGAGGACGGGCTGGCTCCCACCAGAGCAGAGCCCTGGGGATGGCTGAAATCTGCCCTCACGCCCTCCGGCCTGCCCTCCACGGAGCCAGAGAACAGGCTGCTCCAGCCGCTGGGGCGACCCCCCGGCCTGCCCTCCTGGGATGCAGAGGCCATCAAGGGATGCGCTACGGTGGCAGGTGCCCAGGCCAGAGCCAGGGCTGTGGGCTTGCTCAGTTAGGATCAACTGTTGGATGACGGAATGGCCGCGCGAGTAAATGCAAGGACGCGACCAGCAAGGCCCCCGTTCAAATGGGGCAGGGGTCGGAAGCTGCCCACACCCCTCTGGGAAAGGAATCCACCCTGCACCCTTTTCACCTGGAACTCCTCGCACGGCCCACCTAGTGGCTCAGCTGTGGCGGTCGAGTCCTTTCATTCAGTCGCCTGGAGAAACCAACATCCCACATACTCTAACTGAGCCCCATTCTGTGCCAGGCTGGTGCTGGGACACCCTGAGGAGGCGTGGGGCTGTGGGGCTGGCCAAGGGCATCCTAGGAGGGCCAAGTCAGGAATTGGGGAGGGAGAGAAGGACACTGAGAGAGAGGACAGAGGAGGAGAAGGCAACAGAAGCAGAAAAAGCAGTGGCTCTTAGAAGAATTGAGTGGGGACACTCCCTGGCCATGCGCCTCCTCTCCCATCTGTCCAAGTTGCATCTTCCCCGTTTCCCGGAGATAACTTTGATGGCTCAAGGGATGTTACAGGATGAGCAGGCTGTGGGTCAGAGGACCAACAAGGGAAGCCAGCCAGGGCCCTGGACTGAAGAGCTGGGGCAGGGCTCCCTGTGCACAGGTGACTGAGTGCTGCGTGCGTCCTCCCAAGGCACAGATCTGCCCCTGCTGGCTCTCGGGTGCCCCAGAAACAAGTAGCCAGGTTAAAGGTGCCGCTCCTACGCTCAAGGGAGCAGTGAGACCCCTCTGCCAGTGCCTCAGAAAGTCCAGAGACCCAAGCAGGATGAGGATGCAGGGAGTTAACTTTTGAAAGTTTATTGGCCGAGCACTGTGGCTCACGCCTGTAATCCCAGCACTTTGAGAGGCCGAGGTGGGCAGATCACGAGGTCAAGAGATCGAGACCATCCTGGCCAACATGGTGAAACCCCATCTCTACTAAAAATGCAAAAATTAACTGGGTGTGGTGGCGTATACCTGTAGCCTCAGCTACTAGGGAGGCTGAGGCAGGAGAATCACTTGAAACCAGGAGGCGGAGGTTGCAGTGACCTGAGATCACGCCACTGTACTCCAGCCTGGTGACAGAGCGAGACTCTGTCTCAAAAAAATAAGAAAAAATAAATAAAAAGAAAGTTTGTTAGGGCTCCAGGAGGAACTGCAGGGAACCTGTGCAGGGGCAACTGATTTCTTCTACACCCTCTCCGGGCTCTCAAATGTCTGCAGGGCTACTGGAGTACGAACAGTGGCTTTGGGGCCTGTATTTGAGGGTGAGGAGGGTCCATGGATTCTTCATTACTATTGAAAGAAATCTCATCTAGAAACATCAGGCGTGCTCTGTTTTTCTGTTCTCCAACGGCTACATGGGAGGGGGCTGGGTTTTCATGTGATCTCAGCTTCAGGGGTCTACACCCTAGTCCACCCCTAGTCTCAACAATCCCCTAGACAGAGTGGGTAACTACATCACAGTCACTTCAAAAGTCTCGCCTTAGCAAAAGGGATGGAGGACGGCCTCAGGCTTCTGCTCCAACCGGCCAACAGGAGATCCTTCCACATTCTTTTTCGTGGGGTGCTGGGGTAGAGTTGGTTTTGCTAACTTGGAAAAAGTATCCAATTCTAACTCATGATGCCAGAGAACCTTTAGCCAACAGATTCACTAAGGAAGGTCCCTTAAGGTTTCAATGAATAACTACCTCCCTTAGCCCCTAGTTTTTTTCCATTTGGCTGAAGTTCCAAGTGGAGCCTAAGGTTTAATTGGAGTGATCCAATCATGATTGATCTGCCTTGGGGTGAGAAACACCCAGAGCTCGGAGCCGGGACAAATAAGCAAATGATTCAGACTCGGGACATACCTGCTCTAAAGACATCAACGGGCTCTGGGGAGCTCAAAGATCAGAACAAAGAGGATGAGGGTTCAGGCAGGGCGCAGGACACGTGGGTGAAGGGTGCAGGAAACGTGGGTGAAGGGCGCAGGACACGTGGGTGAAGGGCGCAGGACACGTGGGTGAGGGTAGTAAGAGGCCAATCAGAACACAAGTTCTGATGCCAGATGTAAGTTTTAATCTCCTCTGCTTGATCCTGACAAATCACTAGCCCCCCTGTGCCCCCAGCTTCATCAGTATGCTGGAGTCCAATCTGAACCCCAAACTATGCTCTCTTATGGGGGCCCTCTGGGATGCCAACATGCATTCACTTCTTCACCTGGCTGGGGATTCCATGGGTATTCACCCTGTGGTCACTGCCCTAGGGCTATGCCTGGAGTTAGCGCTTTCCTACCACTGGTTAATCTTGAGTGAGTTTTGGGTGTCCTCCGTGGGTCCTGAGAGGACCCCCTCGTCCTCAGCTCTTGGAGAGCGAATGAATGCCCTGGCCAGTTGCATCTGTGCAAAGGATCAAACAAAGCAGCTTCTACGATGCAACCCTATCCACAGCCCCTTTCCCCAAGCTGCCTGCCACTTTCAACCCCACTGAACGGACTTCGCGCTGGGACAGAGGCAAAGACTTCAATGAGGAGCAAAAGAAACATCAGCTCCGGCACCAAAATTAGAAGTGTGGCTTAAGAAGCCACGTCGCCCCTGCCCGGCGATGGCCAGTTCACCTCATGATGATAATCAGTGTGTTTTTCCTTCGCAGACAAAGAAGGCTCCTTACGCGACGAATATTGGAATCCAGCAGCTAACCTCATTAACGTCTGCTGCCTCTTCCTTCGACAAGGCCTGAGATTAGCCTGTGTTCATTAAGGGAAAAGGGTGGAAAGTGGAATAAAACTGAAAAACACCGCCGGGGTAAGGGGGAGGGGAGGCCCTTTTCTGTTAGCCATTCATTCACTGAAATACTCCGTGTACCTTCAGGGGAGTTAATCACCAGCCAAGGGGACCAGGATGGGAGAGGTAAAGAGGTTAAACTCGATGGAAGAAGTCAAAAAACCAAAATAGGGTGATTTGATGTGAAAGCTTCCTGGGATTTGTCGTTGGGATAATCAATTTAAAACCTTCTTCCTGTTTGCTTTCTTTTAGCCCAACCTAACGTAAGGGGAAACCGCCTTTGCATGTGCTTTTGGTGGCTTTTAATATTTTTAAGTCTCCTTTTCTGCCTTTTGTCTTTAACGCCTTTGTCTCTCTTCTCCTGCCTGTCCCGCACGCCCCCCCCCCCGAGCCCCTTTCCACCTCTTTCTTCTCTCTCTGGTCCTCCCCGTGGGAACTTAATGTATACAAAAATCTAGCGAAACCTCCAGTTGTATTTTCTCATGAATGCTTTATTGACTTTGCCTCAAAGTCCTTCAAACAGCACCTGGCGCTTACCTGGGAGACACCCCACCTGACCTGCCAGATAAAGATGATTAACCCTATTTTGAAACTGAGATAAACCTGGCTTGGAAAAGTTTACCTACTCCAAGGTCTCAGCACCGAGCAGTTTAACTAGGACTCGAACCCAGGTCAGTGACTCCTGACTCTGGACCCTGCTCCTTACCATGCTGTCTACACCCCATACGGGGTCAGTCCGAGGGACTGACCTCCCGCATGAGGGAGTCCTGGGTGTGCAAGTTCCTAGGGGTGCCAAGAACGAGAGGAGGAGGAGCAGGTGTCTCTGCGAAGGGGCGTGCACAGAAGTGAACCGGAGCCGCAGAGACACGTGACAGAAGGAATGGAAACGCGTCCTTGTGTCCATGAGTGGCAAACGTGCTGAGGGTTAAGCTACAGAAAAGTCTTTACCTTGGTGAGAGCCCTTCCACGGAGTGGAGCGAGTCAGGAAGCAGTGGGTTGAAGAGGAAATTGGAGGTGAGGAGGGAAGACAGCGAGTGTAGGCAGGCCTTTCAAGAAGCTTGGCTGTGAAAGGAAAGACAGAGGCTGTAGCGGCTGGAAAAGATGACAGCAGGGACCTGGGAGGCTCCAGGCTGCAGGCAGAGCAAAGTCCGAAATGCAGAGGGAGGCCTCTGGAGGAGGCCGGGGCTGAGGCGGGTACAATGCTTCCTCTGGAACTCAGGCAATGCAGGCTCAACGGGCCAGTAAGGACGCCTAACCTGCAAGCGCTTGACAGCCTCTGTTTCCCTGGGAGTGGCAGGCTGGCCCTGGCTCAGGACAGGGAGTTGTGAGGATCAAATGAAGGACGCTTGCAAAAAGTGACCGAAGCATTCCCTGCCATTACTCACTGGAGAGCACTCTCGATCTTACGGCCCCTCGAATCTCACTGGGGCCTGGATTTTCACCGACCATAAATTATTTGTCCTGAACATTAAGGATGTAAAAACCACTGGTAAAAGCTCCTACCAGTCTCTGGAAGACAAAAGGTCCCCTCCTAATAGCCTGGATTAACTCAAAGCAGGTCTCCGCCCACTTCATTTGTCACCGTCCAAGTCATCCTCGCACCTCCATTTGCCACATAATCCAATCAGCGCCTTTCAGAGGCCGGGCAGCCATTGTCCGCAGAGAGCCGGACTTCTCTAAAGCAGCCCACGTTGTTTTTGTCTCGTCCGGACAAAACTGGTCGGCTTAAAAGGGGACCAAAGAAAGTGCTGGTCAAACCAGGACCCCAATTAGGTTCCAAGAGACCGTTTTCGTGATCTTTGCATCAGATGCCTAGCCTGGTGCACTGCGCATATTGTCGGTACTCCAGAAAATGTTTGTTGAATTAATTCGTTTTTGCGTTCATTCAGAAATTCCAGAATAACGAAACATACATAGCACCTACTGGGTGCTGTTCTCACTAAGGGAGAATAGGCCTAGACATGGGAGCAAGGGGGGACAGCCTCGGGTGTTTAAGTAGCTTGCAATTTCCACAGCAATTTACAAAGCACTTCCATAGTACTTACAGCATTTGGTCTTCAAAAGCGCCCTGTGGGGTAGATACACGAGGGGGTGTGTGGTGGGGTGTGTGTGGGGGTGGGTGTGTGTTTTCATCTCCATTTAGACCATGAAAGAAACTGAAACTTAGAGAAGTTAAGCAACTTGTTTAAGGTCACACCGTTATTAAAAGGTGAAGCCAAGGCACGGTACCAGCGCTGGGGCCACCCAGACCCCCAAGACCACCCCAGCCAGGCAGCTGGGATTTCAAACTGACTGTCCCGTTGTCAAACGTTTGGTTTGAAACAAAAAGACTCTTAGTATAACTCTGGGACAGAGAGGAAGAGGGGGTGAGGGCAGCTACCATGGCACCCTGGGTCCAACTCCAACCCCTTCTCTTCATCTAGAAAAGATGACAGCATCTTTCCCAAGTTTCCGTTTCTTTAATGTAAACCTAAGTCCTCACAGGTCCTCCTTCCCTTTCAGCTTTTCTCAATTACACGAATCAATACTACCAAATGCATTGTCACCTGGAAATTAGGCTGACTCATTTACATACACATAGTACATAAAAACCACATGTTCATGTCACATAGAAAGTGCTCTGGAAATGGCCACATGCATAATTCGTGTTCTTACTCAAGTCAGCCCGTCGGTGGTCTCTGCAAGCCCCTACCTGATGCAAGGAGAGCCCCGTGGACAAGGGCTGCCTGGAGTGCTGTTGGGGAATAAATAGGATGAGTAAGACAAGCAAAAGGGGTGGGAAGGGACTGACCTGACAAACCTTTTCAACAAACATTTGCTGATCACCTCCTCTATGCCAGATCCTGCCTGAGGCCTCTTTAATCTCATTTAATTCTCACAACAACCCTAGGAGGTTGCTCCCATCGACCCCATTCCCCAGAAAAGGACAGAAAGATCTCCAGAGAGGTGGGGCATGCCTTTGGTGATTCAGTAGCATGCTCATTCCAGAAGCCCACCCAGGGCCTTGGAGTTGCCAGCAGGATGCTGGTCAAGCCCTCGGCCCAGGTCCCCCTCCTGAGAAGTTCCCAAAGGGATCCTTCCGTTTAGGACATCATAAGGGTGATGACAGAGACAGTCGAGAAAGACTGACACCCCCTTGGGGAGGGAAACACTCCAGTTTGCTAGCAGGTGAACAAAAGCAAAGATGTATAGGAAAGTACTCATAGAGTCAAAGCATGAACACAGCAAAGGTCAGGGCTTAACACCCAATGCCCCCTCACTAGGGCATTGGTTTAAGTCTTTAGGCAAGAGGGACAGCAGGCTGGTCACTTCTGGTCCTCTTCATCCTTTGCCATCCTGGTCCTGGAGGTCTGTCAGTGGCTGCTTTGTATGCCGGTGGGATCCAGGAATCTGTGCTCCTAGTGCCCTCTGCAATTAATCAAAGGTTAGAGAACTTGCTTAAAAAGTCGAGGCCTAGGTCATAATTACAATTTAAGTTACTTAATTATAATTAAAGCTGATGAGTTAAAAGTTTAAAATTGTCTTTTAACTGCTAGTGGGTCTGGGGTTGGTGCAAGGACGGTGGTGGGGTTGGGAGATTCTCCCCACCATGTTGGATACGAAATGATAGCTGGAGGGCTGAGGTACCGTGAGGTGTAGATGGGCAGCAGGCCCCTTGGCAGCAGCTCGGCATGGAGAGTTGGTGGTCCTTGAAGACAAGGAGGTGGATGGACGATGTCATCCCTGAGGAGAGACCCTATGGCACGGGAGGGGGGCAAGTTAGAAACCATCTTTATGACTTCTACCGGCCAGCACCGAACAGCAGACAGCGGGAGGGGGCAGGCAGAGGGACAGGTAGAGAGGAGTGGCAAAGGGGAGGAGTGAGCAAGGAGGTAGGAGGGGCTGGGAGGGAAGAGGAAGGGGTATGGAGGGAGGAGGGAGAGGAGGCCAGGGAGTGGGGGAGGAGGGGAGGGGAAGGGAAAAGAGATAAGGAAAATGAGAGGGGAAGGGGGAGGAAGGAAGAGGAACTGTGAAAGAGGGAGGAGGCAGAAGAAAAATAGGAGGGGGAGGAGGGACAGGGGAAATGAGAAAGGGTGGAGGGAGAGGAGAAATGGGAGGGGAAGGAGAGGAGTGGGAGGGGGTAATGATGATTTGATTGACAGGTCACAAGTGTTAGCTGTGTGCGCGTGCGCAACTGAAAGCCCAGGGTAGCGGGGCCGGCACAGACCGCTAGGGGGCGCGCGGCCCTCACTCTGAACCCAGGAGCGCAGCCACCTGCGGCGCCCCTGCCTGCGCCCGGTGGGCCTGGAAGGGCAGGAGGCGCCCAACAGGTCTCAGGCGAGGAAGGGCTGCACAGCCCACCCTGGACCACTGCGCCAGGCCCCTATACCCCCTCAACGCCCCTCCAGCCACCACCAGCCAGAGCCCAACTGTGGCCACCCAGCGCCTCCCGCCCTTGCCAGGGGCCTCTTGCACCCACAACCACCGGGAACCCCGCCCCAGAGGAACGTGGGCCACCAGCGAACACGTGCCAGGCTCCTCCAGAGCGCTGCTTTGCCTAAGACAAGGAAACAGAAATCTCAGCTCCCACCTTCAGCAATCCAATTAAACACACGTTCATTAAAGTCAAAAAGACCCAGTCCTCCAGACACCGCTGTCACTCATGTGGGTGGTCTCAGGACGAGAGACAGAACCTATGACATCGCTGGAAAGTAACGCAAAGGAGGCCACCCCGCCGTCCCCCGCCTTCGCCCCTAGGCGTCAACATCGCGCCCCCAAAGTCGTGCCTCCCTCCTTTGCCACAGCAACAATTTCTAGACCCCGTGCGACGGCGCCTCACTGACCCTGTCGCAGCCTCTCTCTCCATCCTGCTCAAATGAGCCGCACCTTCCTAAGACCCCCGAAACCAAAAACTACTGGAAATCAACTAACGTGCGTCCGCGCACCTCCAAGACACCAGAAGCCACGGCGCCAGGGCCGACCCCGGCCTCTGTGGCCGCTCCGCAGTGAACCCGGGAGTCTCGAAACTGTTCCCCCTTGGGTAAATGAATCCAGGACCCTCCAGTGGATCCCGCGCCCGACCCCCTCCAGCAGGAGAACAAAGGCCACCTCCCCTCCCCACCCCGCCCCCCAAAATTCCGCAGTGACACCAGCGCCCTCTCGCGGCCAGCCAGGAAACCTTCCAGAAACCTGCCACGTAGCCACCCGCCTGCGCCCCCACCAGGCCCGCCGGCCCAGGGTGGGAGGGGGCGTCCTGGGGGGCCTTGACAGGGACAAAGGAAACGGCAAAAGGCGACTTGACCAAAGGTCCAAGCCTGCAACACGTCTGGATTTTCGAGAGACCACCACGCAAGGCTGAAAAGACCCCCGCGGCCCTTCCTCCCCAGCTCCCAGCGTCCATACCCCAGCAACACACCCCCTTTTCTGAATTTCTCTCCTCCCTCTTCTCAGATCCAAGGACACGGCCGTCTCTCTGCCCCAACCCACCCCCTGCATCTATTCTGCCTGTGTCCCCCCAATCCCTCGCCCCCCTTGAGCAGGGACTGATCCTAGGGGGCTCCTGGCAGGTTTGCACTTGGGCGCCATCTCTCTCCACTGTGAAAGTGGCCGCTCAGAGCAGAACCAGACGATATCGGGTAGAAATCTTACTCTGCATTTTGCCTGGAGTCCACCCTGCACTAAACCTGTGTATTTGGATTTGGAATCCCTCGCCGAGAGGAACCTCCACTCCTCCCGCCCACGATCCACCAAAAACCTGGCCAACAACTGGCCAGGCAAATCTGCCCGGGAGACCCTTCCATTCGGGTGCTCCCCCCTAATTCATGGGGCATGCAGAAGGCTTCGCCGCCATATCTCCCACTATTAACGCAACTCTAGAGGCGCTCCCGATACAGAAAATCCGGGGTTCACCCCCCAGTGACTGACATACACCCGAATCCAAGAGGGGTTCCATCCGATTCCTCTCGCTCCTCTGAACTGAAGTCCCTACCACCCAGCCTGCCCTCAAGGACTGGACCCTCTCGAGAGGAGCCCTGACTTCCCCCCAGGAATATGTGCCTCGAGATTTTCCTTCTGACAAATTTCGCTGGGGACGCTTCGGCACCAGACGAAGTGGCCGCCTCCAGCAGCAGGACAGGGATCGGGCTCTCGGCCTGTCCAGGAGGACAGAGCCCACCCCAGAGGGGTATGCAGTCTTCCTTCTGCACATCCTTTGCGGCAAGGATGGCCAACCACTCACCAGGTGAGGGATCCTCGCGTGGGCGCCCCAGCTCTCCCGAGGAGCTGCAGCCAAGGCCAGCAAGCCAAGGCGCGCTCCTTCTCCGCTCTCCGCCGTCTGCGCTAGGGGCTGGCTGGGTGGGGTTTATATGGAGGCGCAGAAGGGGTGGTCTCTGACGTCAGCGCATTCTGCTGCAATGCGCTCATTTCTCTAAAAGTGATTGGCCGGAAAAATGAGCCCCCCAGATTCTATGACAAATTGCCCTAGCCGCACCCAGATTGCAGCAAAGAAGGGAGGAAAAAATTCTGCCGCAGTGCCCCTGGCCGCCATGACCAACACCCTGTGGTCGCGGGTGCTTTTTCCCTGCGTGATCCCGGCCGGCCAGGCAGGGTGAATTCGTGCACAATGTGTGTGGGGAATCGCCCCGAGGGTTGGCCGTCCTCCCGCGGCCGAGGGCCAAGGTGGGGCTGTCGGGGCGCAGATTCCACACCTGGCGGTTTCGGAACATCCGTCAGAGGATGCGGGCTTAGCGAAAGAAAACGATGCTTTCTCTTACTGTTCAGGAAAATAAAATGCCCGGGTGACATGACTAGTTCCCAGATGTAAGCCGGAGGCTGTCACCCCCTCCCTGCCCACCCGTGCGTTTCTGACCGTTCTCTTTGAGACAAGAGAGACAGAGCTCCGAGTCTCCGAGTCAGAAAACCTGGCTTTGAGTCCCGGGCTCCGGCGCTTACAGCTCGTGTCCGCGGAACCCGCTATCCCCCTTCCTCTTCCAGGGAGTCCGTTTCCTCCACTTTAACGAGGGGTACCCACACACACACACCAGGGTTGTAATAAGAATCCGGGCAGGAGCCGTGCCCTCTAAGGAAAGTACTTTTAGAGGACGGACTGTGTCCCATGTGCACTACCCCTCAAAGTTGGGGTGATCCCCCCAGGCATGCCCTTGGAAAGAGCCCCACCACCCCGGAAAGCAGGCAGCGACACATGTTGCGCCGAGCCCCGCCGCGGTCTCGGGCTCCGGGGCTGGTACATGAGCGTTAATCCCTAACAGGTGGGAGCCCTCGGCGGCTCTGCCCGGCTCTGAGTGCCAGAGCGTGCACGGCCGTCAATCAAATGTCCTCTCGCAAAGGTCAAAATGCTGTTGAAAGGGAAGGAGGATCTATCTTAGGGTGACAGGTGGGTGGCAGCCGGGAGGACAAGTATGGAGTGCCCGGTAGCAGAAAGCGGGTGAGGATGAGCAAGGAGCCCCAGAGAGGGCAACAGAGAGGCCCCCCACCGAGGGCATCAAGTCCGAACCGCTCCCCCGCACTTCTTTGAGGGGTTTAAGCGGCGTCAGAGGGAGCCCCCCCATGCCCAGCGGTCCCACGAGGTGACTGTAAATCAGACGGGAGATTCCAGGGCTGAAAGGAAGGGAGAAAGGCTATTTCTATGTCCACAGCTAAGGAGTACGGAGGTGAACATTGACCGTCAGGTCACTAGAGAGCCTTGGGAGGGCGTGCGGGGGCCTCGATTTTGCATAAACAGGCGCACTGTTGGGGAGATGGAGAAGTGGGACGTTGGGGGCCTCGTGGGGTGCTGCCTTAATGTGTCAGGTAACGCGAGGGAGAAAGAAAACACCCCTATACAGCCTGTGGAGCTTGCCAGGAGCCCCAGGGATCACAGCCCCGGAAGCAGGCCTTGCACAGCAGAAACGCCCGCACCAGACACAGACGTCAAGAACGCTTCAAAAAATCATGGCTCCGAGCACCCGCGTCAACAGGAGAACGTTTATTAGCCACGGTATTAATAGCTAGGAAACAGCCGGAGCTGGCCGGGGCCAATCAGCAACGAGGAGCCCCTGTCGTCAGGCCCCCACGGCCAATCAGACGCCGGGAGGCCCAGTTGCTAGCCTCTCGGGGGCAGAGGCGAGGGGCGCGCATTGTCATGGGGCTCGCCGTTCAGCCCTCCGTGCGTGGGAACTGTGGTGGCCGCCAGAGAGCATCCGCAGCCACGCACCCGGGGGCCCGGGAGGCTGTCTTAGAGACGGTGCCAGCTCGCGTCAGCCCTGCAGCCCCAAGAGGATGCGAGTTGACGGTCTGGTGGGAGCCCCAGGCCTCGTTGGGGTGCTCCTGGAGCTCCTAAGATGGAGAAATTCCAGACACCCAATGTCCAGTCTCTCCCCTCCAGGGCCGGGGCCCCTGCAGGAAGTTGGGCCTCCCAGTGGGAAGCCAGCTTTTCTGGGCTCCCTGACTCTTAAGTCTGCTCCTTCGAGGGTCACAGTAAACCCCACTCTTCTATTTCAGGGCCTTACTGACAGGCCAAGGAAAAAGACCCTGGAAATTATGGGTTTTCTACAAAGCACCGCGGGTTTGAATCCCGGCTCTGCTCCCTCCGCGCTGGGAGGCTGAGGGCCAGGCCCTCCCCTTCTCTGGGCCCCCTACTTCCTCATCTGGAAAAAGGAAAGACTTGGACAAGATGGTCCCCAAGGAGCCTTCCAGTCCTCCTTTGCTTGATTTGAATGTATACATCAGGCGAGTCAAATGTCTTCCAGAACATTCTGCATGACAGTAATTAGTATCAGGTGTATCCTGCAGTCCATGTGGTTACTTCATCATGCTGCTTTTCTTTCCATTGTATTTTATTTTAAACAGAACTCCATAGCAACATGTTTACCCTTCTGGTTTCCAGAAAGAAAAGAAAAGAAAGAAAGAGGAGGAGAGAGAGAAAGAAAGAAAGGAGAGATGGAGGTGGTAAGGCAAAGAGGAGGAAAAGACTGCTGCAAACTAATCTCCACTGAACATGGTTTAACCACAATTTTTAAAAAAAAATCCATATGTTTAAACGTTTTTGTTGGCTTTTCTGGAGCTCGGAACCTGACTTTTTAAATATTTATTGGTCCAAAGCAATGGAAGAAATTCTTGAAGGAGCCAAACCTATGGTAATGTTTGGATCTGAACTATTTCTCAATCTGAGCAATGCTATACATGCTTTCTTGCTCAAAAAGGCCATTCAAGGGCTCAGATTTGTATCTATAGGGGAAAACAGACAAGGAAATCTAGGTTTGAGAAATGGAGCACTTTCTCTCTGTGCATGCTGAAACCCAACTCTCCTGAAATCCTGGAGGACAGCCAGTGTCCCAGACACATGGCTTAGCTTGCTGCTTTTTTTTTTTCACATAGATCTAATTCAAAGCACACATTTTTCTTCTTTTTTTAATTCATACTTGGGAACCCTCAAAAGCCGTGTGAGCAGCCTCCTATCCACATGTACATACTTATAGGCAAGGGGACAAACCTCCCAAGAGCCAGCCAGGAAATGAAGACAAGGTCCTCCTATACCCGTCTCTCAGCCATGGGTAAATGCACTCTCTTCTCAAAAATCATACTGCGAACTTTTGCAAACAGCAAACCCCGAGCGCCTCCCCCTCCAAGCCGACTTCCCAGTTTTCCATGTACCCCTGAAATTCAGCATGCACCAGAGCTCTCTTGAGTCCCCCTCCCTCACTCCCCCGGGGGGCTGCAGGGATAGGGAGGCTGCTTCAGCTACCTCGTATGTAAGGTGCCACTGCAGGCCCAGTCTCTACTTCTAGTGCCAGCTTCTGGCCATTCAAACCCCTGAACATCACTGAACCCCCTCCCCCTCCCATTCTGCCATAGACCTCAGCTCAAGTCAGAGAAGCAGTAGAGCACATGGGGGTTCTTCCATGGGGCTGTTGTTTTTTCCTATGGGACAAGGGGAAGTCTGTCATGGTCAAGTACAACCTCTACCTCCCATAAGAGGTGAGACTTGGCATCAAGCAGCCAAGGATTTAGAGGAAGTGATCAAAGACACACTGGGCCTATCTTCTGGGATCTTGAAATTGACAGCGGCTCATCCAGAAACCATACCGATCCCAGCTCCCAGTGCCGGGAACACTCTGCTTCCCTTAAAACCAGAGTTCTGGGCACAGCCCCAGCCTTGCATAGAAGAGTTTGCCAAATTGTAGATACAAAAAGACAAATAAAGTTCAACGCCTCTCACAGAAGGCCAAGGATGAAGTTTAATTCCAGGTAGACCGCTGGGCTCCAAGACAGCGCATCTGTGTTTGAGCTAGCTAGACTTCCACCCATTCCCCATTGACCAACTGTAACCCAAGAGGAAATGCTCAACAGCAGAGTTGGCCTTTTCCTCATCGGCCTCTGGAGGAGTGTGGAATGTGGACAAGCAGGGGACATTGCACTCTGGGGCTACTTTTCATAACTAGTGTCAAGGAAAAAGAGCTGGAGGGTAATGCCCCCAAATGGTACCATTAGTTGTGCTGGATGAATACATTCTGAGTGATTTTTCTTCTTCTTTTCTACATTTACAAATTTCTCTACTGCCATGTGTTCCGTGTGTGTGTGTGTGTGTGTGTGTGTGTGTGTGTGTTAATGCGACAGTCCAAAGCCAGGCATAGTGGCATATGCCTATACTCCTAGCTACTCAGGAGGCTGAAGCAGACAGAATCACTTGAGCCTACGAGTTCAAGGCCAGTCTGGGCAACATAATAAGATCCAACTGTAAAAAAAAAATGGTTTTAATGTATCAGTACAAGAAGAGTGACACTTTTAGCCTCTTCTTTATTGACCTCTATTAAAAAATCTTTTCTAGTAAGTAAATAAAAATCAAGAGACCCAGGATTCATGTCCTGCCCTGCATAGAATAAGGCCCAGTTCCTGGACAGAGGCATTCAGACCTGGGTGGTAAGTGTGGGGTGGGCATGGGGGTGGGTGCCAGGGGCAGCCACCTAGCTGCGTCCAATTTCTGGAAGGACTTTCCTGAATCTGCCCCAGAGGTGAACAAATTCCAAGCTGGTAAAAGCAAAAAAGTGCACCTCAGTGGTTTCATTCCTACTGGAGGGACCTAAGAAATGCATTTATGAGAAGACGAAGCAGGCCAAGAACAGGGTCTTGGTGAAGCAGACCACTACCGTGGGTTGGATTTTAGAAGTCACATCTTGACACTAGAAAAAGATAGCCACATTGCCCCACCCCACCCCCACGCAGGCCCCCTGGCTTTGGGTGTGGGCCAGCCCCAGATTCAAGCAAGGGGTTTTCTTGGCCCAACTCCATGGAAATATTTCCTTCGGTGGAGCAAAGAACTGCTTCATTCAACTGCCTGCGGCTAGGGAGGGGGTGGCTTTCGCTGTGTTGACAGAGAACTGCAGAGGCCTGCGGAGGGGCCCCAGAGGAGAAAATGTGTTCCAGGTAGAACAGGACTGGAAAGTTTGCTCTTTTTTTCTTTTTCTATTTCTTTTTTTTTTTTTTACTAAAAGATTGCTGACAGTTGAAAAACTCCCACCCCACCCAAGAGGCTCCCAGAGGAGGCATTTGTACCAGATTTCAACAAGGACAACAAATGTCTTATGTCTTCATGTCAAAGGGAAGGGGCCAATGCTGGGCGCACTTTCCATTTATTTAAACATTTCAGGGTGTGGGTGGCTCCGGAGTGCACAGTTAGCCTCCCTGAGCCAAGCCTGGTGATACCTGCATCTCAGCACTAACCCAGAAGCCACCAGCTCCTGGCAGAGCCAAGGGTACGTGGGAGACGCACTGTGATTAGGGGCCCGTGCACACAGAGGCGGTGGTCAGGGGCTCCAGAGGGCACACATCCTCCCTCGCTGAGCCTAAGTCTGCTGATGTCCATGTCACCGCCCACGTCCACAGGATGGTACCCCCAAGAGTAGGAATCCCCTTTAACTTTCTCCAAAAAGCCCATATCCATGAGTCTCTTGCTTCATAGAACCTCTCAGAAGCTAATGAGGGCTCCGGGGAAGGTGGCAATGCCTGGGAGGTAGGACAATGAGTTCCCCTTCCTACCATGTGGCTGTCTGCCATCGCTGTCTGACACTGAAAGGAGATGAGAATCAGAGGGCAGCACATGGCAGCGCAGGGCGAGTACCCCTCCATGCGGTGGCTTATGCCGCCCAGAGTCTGCAGAGCCACACGCCGTGCACCTGGTGGGAGGGCTGCCCACCCCGTAAGCACAATATTGCACATGCTGATTGCAGCCTTTCTTCCAGACCGTTGAGTGCAGCTCGCAGGGTGACAGCAGTCTTGCCTGGTGATCGAAGGTTCGGGCCCCACGATCAGACTGCAGGTGTGAGTCCACTTGCTACCTGTGTGGTCCTGGGTTTGTTGCTTAACCTCTCTGAACCTCATTGTCATGATCTGTGCAATGGGGACAAAACACCTTCTTCGGTTGAGAAGATGACGTGGGGGAAACGTGTGCTGTACTCATGGCAGGCCCCGCCGTAGGACATGCAGCGGGATGAAGAGACCTTCTTTGTCTTCCATGTCGTTTGCATTGATTTTGTATGAAGAAAAATTTTATTTTGTAATTTTTCAAAAGTTAATCTGGCCTGGCACAGCGGCTCATACCTGTAATCGCAGCACTTTGGGAGGCAGAGGAGGATGGATCACTTGAAATCAGGAGCTCAAGACCAGCCTGGCCAACACGATGAAACCCTGTCTCTGCTAAAAATACGAAAATTATCTCGGCATGGTGGTGAGGGACTGCAGTCCCAGCTAATCTAATTGGGAGGCTGAGGCAGGAGAATCGCTTGAACCCAGGAGGCAGAGGTTGCAGTGAGCCGAGATCACGCCACTGCACTCCAGCCTGGGTGACAGGGTGAGACTCCATCTCAAAATTAAATAAATAAAAATAGTTAATCCAACATATTAGCTAGTTTTATGAGCAAAGGCCTGTGCCGTGGGTGCCTGGCTGCCCTTCCCTTCCCACGGAGGTGGGACAGCCTTGAATCCTTCCTCTGAAACGCCTTGCAAAACAGCTGTGCCCCTCTGAGGTTTGGGGGATGGGCTCTGCAGTCCCCTTAATCGGTCAGAGGGAAAAGAGAAACAAGCCTCCCCATTCCAGAACTTTTTGGCCGAGCCTTGCGGGCCATCAGCAGCCCAGGCTGGCCGCCCTAACACAGCCGCCTGGCCCCTTGCCCTCCTTCCTCGTGGTCAACGAGAGCTGCCGCGGGTGCTCTCTTTCTATTTAAGACTTCCTGTCTCAGAGTGTGGTATCTGAGATGTCATTTACAAGCTCAGTGGGAAAACAAATCTTCCAGATAAAAATATTCCCAGGACACTTGGTCTGCCTTCCTGCAGCTCTCCTGTTCCTGGTAGGGGTGGGGACTCTGCAGCCTGGCATGGGACATTTGGCAGTGAGGAGGCCATGAGGGGAGGTGGGTGAGAACACAGCCTCCCAACTCAGATGGTCTGGCTTGAATTCTGACCACCACTTGACTTCGGGTGGGTTCCTTTCGTCTCTCTGCACCTTAGTTTCTCCACCTGTAAGATGGAGATAACAGTGCCTGCTCTCACCCAGGGGTGTTGAGAAGGTTAAGTGAGACAGTCGGTGCTCAGGAACTCAGTCGGTGCTCAGGAACTCAGTGAGTGTCAGGAACTCAGTCGGTGCTCAGGAACTCAGTGAGTGTCAGGAACTCAGTCGGTGCTCAGGAACTCAGTCAGTGTCGGTGCTCAGGAACTCAGTCAGTGTCAGGAACTCAGTCGGTGCTCAGGAACTCAGTGAGTGTCAGGAACTCAGTCGGTGCTCAGTAACTCAGTCAGTGTCAGGAACTCAGTCGGTGCTCAGTAACTCAGTCGGTGTCAGGAACTCAGTCGGTGCTCAGGAACTCAGTGAGTGTCAGGAACTCAGTCGGTGCTCAGGAACTCAGTGAGTGTCAGGAACTCAGTCGGTGCTCAGTAACTCAGTCAGTGTCAGGAACTCAGTCGGTGCTCAGTAACTCAGTCAGTGTCAGGAACTCAGTCGGTGTCAGTAACTCAGTCGGTGCTCAGTAACTCAGTCAGTGTCAGTAACTCAGTCGGTGCTCAGTAACTCAGTCGGTGCTCAGTAACTGCATCTTCCCCCTCCTGCAGACAGCCCCTGCTGCCCCAGGGAGAGCAGGCCTCACAGTGCCACCAGCTCCACAAGAATGCAGAGCCCAGGACCTTTACTTTGGTCTCCTGTTTACAGGAACAGCTCCAGGCCTGGCTGACAGGGTTGTGAGCCTCTCCAGCCTCCACCACTAGCCTTTCCTGGGAATCCCAGGCGGGGGACAGTGGAAGATTCTCTGAGTAGCCGAGGCGCCCTCCACACTAGCCCCTGATGCATGAGCTTTCACAGCCGTCATGCCAACACATCCTGCAGCCTCAGCCCACCTAGAGTTCATCTCCTCCCATTTGGGGTAACTTCACCACCCCAGGTCACTGGACAGGACCGAAGGCCACCAAAGGTCGTCCCAGAACACTGCAGGTCACCTTGGTTTTCCGTGCTTTGCCCAGAAACCTGAGTCTACCCCCCACTCCCCATCTACCAAGCGGCCAGGGCTTGTGTTGTGCAAACGCTGTGCCCTCCGAGACAGGGGCTCAAATGTTCAACATACCCTTTAGATGTTTGCAGAAAGGATGAACTCAAAGACGCCTGCCTCTGGGTAAGCGGGGCTGCCCTCACACATGTGCTGATGAGGAAAAGCGAACGAAGAAGGCTGCCTTTGGAAGGCCTCTCTGTTCCACAGCTCCCCATCTAAAGCTGCCTTTGGAATCGTGAACTGTGGGGGGATGGGGGCCACTAGCTTCCTGGCCCTTTGAGAAGGGTCCTGCCCACTTCGCCCTGCCAGACCTCAGTTTTCCCCTGCAAAAATGTGAAAATCGATATTCGTGCCACAGGCTTGCTCTGAACACAGACTAAAACAGACTGCTTTCTTTTTATTTATCTTTTTTAGAGATGGGGGTCTCACTTTGTTGCCCAGGCTGGAGTACAGTGGTGCAATCATGGCTCATTGCAGCCTCAAACTCCTGGGCTCAAGCAATCCTCCTGCCTCAGCCTCCCAAGTAGCTGGGCCTACAGGCACCTGCCACCATATCAAGTTTTTTGTTTTCATTTTTGTTTTAAAGAGACAGGGTCTCCCTATGTTGCTCAGGCTAGTCTGGAACTCCCAGACTCAAGAGGTCCTCCTGCCTTAGCCTCCCGAAGTGCTGAGATCACAGGCAAGAGCCTCCACACCTGGCGACAAACTGTTTTCTAAAAGCCTCCCACATTACCCAATTGAATAGGGACGCTGAGGGTCAAGGTCCACGGCTGAGGTGGAACTCTGGGAGTAAGAGGCAAGGGAAACACAGGCGAGGGACCCAGGCCAGGCACACACGGAACAGCCTGCCCCAAAATACACCAGCAGAGCATTTGCATCTTTAGCCTGAGTTCTGTCAACTTTAAAAGACAATTTCAGCCGGGCGCGGTGGCTCATGCCTGTAATCCCAGCACTTTGGGAGGCCGAGGCGGGTGGATCACGAGGTCAAGAGATCGAGACCATCCTGGTCAACAAAGTGAAACTCCATCTCTACTAAAAAATACAAAAATTAGCTGGGTATGGTGGCGCACACCTGTAGTCCCAGCTACTCGGGAGGTTGAGGCAGGAGAATTGCTTGAACCCAGGAGGCGGAGGTTGTGGTGAGCCGAGATCGTGCCATTGCACTCCAGCCTGGGTAACAAGAGCAAAACTCCGTCTCAAAAAAAATAAATAAATAAAAATAAATAAATAAGTAAAAGGCAATTTCAGATTGTTTTCCTTATATCCACTAGTTCACTCAATTCAAGAAGCACTTCCTGGGTGCCTAGGGCTGGCATTATTTTACATTTCAAGGGCGAAGCACCCTGTCTCACAGAGCTCAGAGCCAACAAGGGAGCTGAGCTGCACACCTACTGTGTGCAGACGCCACTCTGCAGGCCCCTGCTTGGATCTTAGATGGGTAGCTTGTTCAGCCCAGGCCCTGAGAGTGAGCGAACCCCCTCCCTGGGAGGATGAAATGAGAAGGGAGACATTGTCATTTAACCACAGGGAGAGCCCGCGGAGGGTTGGGGTGCTCAGGAAGAGCTGACATCTCTCACTTAGGTGGGAGCATCAGGAATCTGGGTCCACATTCTTTCCCAAGAGTCTGGCCTCATGTACATTTCCCAGAAATTCTCACTGTTTATACTGAGGGGCCTCCCTGGAGCAGAGTCATTCAAATCCTGTTTTCAGCTGTAAGTCACTTCCTGCCTAGCTTAGGACACAGGCATCTCAGAGCGTTGAATGTACACGTGGCCGCCCCAGAGATCCAAGCAAAACTGTCTAGTTGCCTGGCCTGAAAGGCTTGAGTGTGCATCCCAGACCCTGCTTCAGAGTTACACGCAGGGCCCTCCCGCAAACCCTGAACAGCAGGCAAGACCCAGGCCCAGACATAGGGCCGGTTTCCATGGCCCAAATCGGGGCCCTAATTTGGAGAAATCTGAGTGGACCTAAGCTGAAGAGCCCCACTGGGGAGGTCAGGAAGTGGCCAGGGGACCTTACGTAAGCTACCCTCTCCCACCAGACGGGGCAGGAGGCTGGGGTGAGTGTGCTGGCAGGAGGTAGAGGGAGGAAGATGAGGGGAGAAGGTGAGGGGACAAGGTCACCAGCACTCCCCGGTGAGACCTCTCCAACGCCCGTCTTGGTAACCACTTCTATGGCAGGGGTTTCTGTGGGCCTCCCAGCCTGTCTAAAGGGGAAGAGCATGTCCACCTGGAACAGGGAGGCTCCCTCCTGCCCATCCCAGGGCTAGGAATTCCAGAAATGCGGGTCAGGAAGGGGCAAGAAGTCAGGCGCTAGCTCCATCTCCCACGTCCCAATCATAGCATCTCAAATTATACGCGTAGCATAATGGGGCTTGTTTAGAACATAAGGTAGTGCTTCCCGGAGGGAACGGCTCGAAACAACAACCCAAAATGAGCAAGGCAGATGTCACAAGGGCCTGAAGCAGGGTGGCCGCCCTGACTCTGCATGTGCCATGTCCTCCCTAGTGAGTGATTGGGCCAGGAGAAATGGGGGTCCCAGGCCCATGGGTTAGACACCCCAATGAGAAGCTATTTGGCTCTGAGGAGCCCCTAGCCACACAGCTGCAGGAACCTGGGAGATGCGGGCAGCCCAGGGTCACTCCCGGCTTCATCCCAAATCCTTTTATATTCTGTGAATAGAGAGCTTGAAGGCACAAGAACTGTGTGAGGGTCTGTGTGTGACCAGAAGGCAGGAAGCAGCTTAGCCTGCAGGACTTCTGGGGCACCTCCTGGGCACCCTCCGCATTGCAGCTTAGATCTCTGGGGAAGGAGGCTGGGGCGCTTGGCAGAAATCATCACTCGTCTGCATGCGATGAAGGTGATGCCGTGCCTGTGTCTGTGTCCCGAACCCGATGGAAGGCAATGGACGGCAGAAACGGGATTTGAATGATTTCAACATCTGCTCTAGGAGCCCTTTGTGCCAAGTCAAGATGGCCTCATCCCCACAGGCCACATTCCTGGCAGGCTGGGGCAGGGGACTCTGGGCCAGAGATCTGAGATCGGCCTGCCCAGCAAGCCCCCAAGTCAAAGTTTATGCTGAACAGAGCACAGAAGCCGAGCTGTGTTCCCTTAGATCAAGATTTTCACACCTGAACTCATGTTCCCTTTAAATGAAGTGGAAACTCCCTCTCCCTCCCACTCTACACCAAGATTCAAATCTGCCCAGCAAGACTGTGTGCTGAGGCTGCGTTTGCTTTAGGCTCCCAAACTCAGGCAGGTTCAGCTCTGTGGTTATCTAGCACCTCTCCCCCAGCCTACAGCCGGGGTGGCTCAGCGGCCGCCTGGTCCAAGGAATGGCTGTATTGGGACCGTATCAAAATATTCCTGCAGCGCTTCTGTTAGTTCGTTAAGATGCCAATAGAAGGCCACCGCATCCCACGAAGCCTCTCTCATCAACGTGACACTATGCCTGCAGTCTAGCTGGGTGTTACTTCTCGGTTGGCATTCTGGCAGTATGCACCCAACATTTCAACGCACACGAGTCTCAGCCCAGACATTTGCTCCTAGAAACAGTTCCTGCGGAAATACTTGCACAGTGCAGGAAGACACAGAGCGACAAGGACATCCAACATGGCATTGTCAGGCTGCAAACTGAGCACACTTAGCGTGCTCTTAGCATTCACCAGGCAGCTTCAAAGAGCTTTCTATCCTTATTAAAGCTCATTTAATCTTCCTTCAAGAGACAGGTGCTTGACCATGCCTGCTTTACAGATGAGGAAACTGAGGCACAGACCTACCCAGCAAGAAGCAGGCCTGGCGTCTGTGTTGGGAGGCTTCTCCCTGCTGAATGGGCTTCACAATCCTCCCGTCCCCTTTGCCTGCTGGGAGGGCAGGGACACTCGAAGGTTCAGGATGTCCAACTGAGTTCTTGGCCACACGGACAACAGAAAACCCCAAAGGAAGGTGAGGTGTCATTTGCGCACAGCCTCCCGATCAGAAAGTTAGCATTTTTCAAGAAGGTTCATAAGCCCTCCACACATACACCTGGCCCAGGAAAGGCGCGTCACTGTACCCTCTGCATTTCTGCACTGAGCTGTGTACACCGGGGAGTACGTCTCTGTGTACGGAGAGTGCGGCGTACTTTGGTGTACATAGCTCAGTGCAGAAATCACAGCTCAAGTTGACTCTTCACAGAAGAGCTGGGTCTTTGGGCCTCTGCATTTCCCTAGCCAGGGGAAAGGCTTGTAGCAGTTTCCATTCAAACTCAGCAAACGCCCAGGAGGAGTGTGCCATTCCTGACCCGCTGCCACAGGAGGCGTGGTGGGACACCGCAGATCACAGCCCAAAGACCATCAACATCAGCCCCACGGAAAGGACCACAGGGAGCCTGGGCACCATCAGCCATGGGACCTGGGGCGGTGGAACAGCAACAGAGAATCCTACTGAGCCAGAGAAGGGCAGACTGGCAGCCCGGTGCACCGGCCGTGGCCCACCGCTGGCTTGCAGTCACTGAGAGGAAACCTGAATTGTTCCTCGATCCTATTTGCAAAGCCACCACACATATGTGTGTCCCCAAGTCCTCTTTCCATTTGCTCAAAGGGTATGTGTGGCTGGCCAGAAGTGCTCGAGAGGCTTCAGGCAGACTTGGAGTGGAGTCTGCAGGTGCCAAGCCTCCTCAAGACCCAAGGATCCTAAAGCCCATTCTCCAGTCGTCAGTCAGAGGACGGAGGTGGACGGACCTTCAGCCTCAGCCTTCCCCAAAACAGACAGCGTCATTTGCAAACTTGCAAGGCTGGGAGGAGACCTGAAAAGTCCAGGGCTGGAGAGTTCTTCCCCTTCTTAAAGGAACAGATCAACTCCAACTGGGAATGGCCATGGAGACTAACAGTCCCTTCCTTGTCGAGTTTGCTTCCATCCACTGCCTGGGCTAAGCATATTCCGCCCCTCGCCCCAGGCTGGGAGGGAAAGCCCAAGATAAGCTTGGAGCTCAGTAAGGTCAGGGTTGCCTCCTGGGGCCTGGGAAGGGCCAGCACTCCATCCAGTGGGGAGCAGGGCTCTTTAGGGCCCCCATGCTACTAGTTCAGGAGTCCTCTTAAAATTTATTTTTACCCCCAAATCCTGCCCATCAGAGCTTCCATCCTCCACTTCTACAGATGCTTCAGGCGAGGTTCCCGGGGGCCCAGAAACTTGCCCCAGCTCTGTATGGGAGCACTGAAATAGTGCCAGTCTGTGGCCATCCAGGTCATTCTCCTCCTTTGACTGCCCCAAGGGAAGCGACTGGCTTGAGGAGACATTGAGAGGACAAGTAGGCCCAGCACTGGGGCCCTGCCATACCAGGTCCTGTAGAGTTAACTCTCTCCTGGCATCACTGGCAACAGATCAAATGTCAAAGGTGAAAAGGAAAAGGCTCGCTCAGGGCTAACCTTTCAGATACTTCCTTTTCTTGCTTCAAACAGAGGACAAGATCCACTCTTTTTGACAAGATGACAGAGAGCCCAGGGAAGGTAGGGCAAGTCAAGGGCAGAGGAGAATTCTTCAAGCTGTGACTTCTCCCCTGAAATAGACACCACCGTCCCAAAAACCTCATCCCACGGAGACAGGCGCTTCAGGGGTCACAGAAGCGAGAGGTCCTCTGCCCAGTGAGCTCGGGTCTTCCCAGCCTCTCCTGTCTCCTGACAGCCTTGCTGCTCTCCCTTTGGGAAGAGCAAGATCCAGGGCTCTGTCCAATGGTGGGGAACAGGAATAACTCGTGCTCCTCCTCAGACAACACCAGGCTTGAGCCCCTGCTCCTTTTGATCCAGGAAACAATCAAGATCTATCTCATGGGGATAAAGCTGCTCCAGACAGAAGTGTGCACGTGCATCGTATGTGTGAGCGTGCCCGTGGCCACAGCGCACTCAGTGCTCACGTGCACTGGAATGAGAATGAGGCTGGGGCTGCAGTTCATGGTAGCTCAGGGTTGCGCCTGCAGAAGTACCATGCCCAGCTAGGCCTCAGTGGACCCCGTCTCCACCACCTCTGCTCAAACAGCTCAGGGAGAGCAGAAACAGACCTGGGAATGGGAGGTGCCGCCCTTCCCACTTCTGACTCCACCATCCCCCACCATTGACCTCCAGCAGGGATTCCTTGGGCTGAGTTCTGGCTAATTCACTGTAACCAAGAGCTCTGGGGGAGGGCTGCCTAAGCAGCAAGATTCCATTCCTCTTGAAATGTAGAGTTTCAGATGGGGGAGGTGCAGGACATGAGCCTGGAGCAATTTGGCGGCTGCTTTCCTCCAAACAGGCAGGAAGTTGCTGAGGAACATAGATAACCTGTGGTCTGAGAATCACCAAGACCCAAGAAATCACAAACCACAGCGAATTGTGGTGAATCACAGAGAACTGCACTGCTAAGAACTGCATCTGGACAAAAGACGGCTGGGAAGCCTAGAGGGCAAGTCCACTGTGGCCAATTACAGTACCACGGGATTACGGGTTCTGCGGACCGCGGGCAACTGGCGAACCACTAGCAATTGGCAAATCACGGCAACTGGCAAGCCGCGGCAACTGGCAAGCCGCGGCCAACCGTGAGCCTCGGCCAACCGTGAGCCACAGGCAACTGGTGAGCCACGAGCACTGGTGAGCTGCAGGCAATTGGTCAGCCGTGGACAACTGATGAGCCGCGGGCAACTGGCCAGCCGTAGGTAGCAGGCGAGCCCCAGCTCTGTGAACAAATTCATTTCTCACAGATCCACAAACTCCTAGCAATTCCAGCCTGGGGTGTCCCCAGTTCCCAAGATGCCCAGCTGCCCACCCTGTACTTGGGCATGAGGAGGAGCTAGCAGTCTCGGGGTGAAGCTAAAGGGGCCAAATCTCCTCGGAGACCCCAAAATTCAATACACAGAACCACACCTAAAACAGAAATTTGCAGCAGGTTTCATTCTCAGAGAAAATCAAGCCAGCTGCCAGGTGTGTGCGCCGGCCCGCCACGTGAGATTCATTTACATCACAAGCAGCGCCAGGTGGGGAGTAGCCCATCCCCGGGGTTAAGAGTGTTCAAGTTGGTTTTTCCTTTCTCTCTTTTTTTTTTTTAATTAGTCTTTTAAACTCCGTCCTATCTTACTCTTCTTAAAGAAACAGGGTGTCCCTAGGCAGGCTGTAAGGAACAGCTCTAAGGATGAAATTTACAGAGTCCATCTTGGGGTGGCAGGGAGGATGGTTGTTGCCTTTCTTATCCTGCCTCATCCCACATGAGATGGCCTCAGAGTGGACACAAGACATAGGAGCTACCCAGGCAAATTTTGCCTGGTTCACCTGTCCTTCTCAGACATGAAGAAAAGCCAGTGTAGTGTGGTCACCCGCGCCCCAGCTGCGGATCAGGGATTTGATGGTTCTGAAGGGGAATGGGTACCAAAACGCTGATACAATTCAGTGTTTTCAGTAAGTATACTATGAAACTCATACCATTTATTCAGTACAACAATGCTGGGAAATGGGTCTTCCGTTCTCCAGTTTTAACGAACACCAGACTGGCTGGCACTTCTTGCTCACCAAGCAGGTCAGGATCGCAAACACCATCAAGGAAAAGAACTGGGGTGACAGTGGGTTCTCGACAGGAGAACTGGGTCTTTGGGACCCTCGGGATGGCTTCCTTAAGTTACGATGAAGGTCTGGGCAATTCCTACCGCACAATTTCAGCAAATACTCAAAAGGGTGCAAAAGTTACGCGGGGATTAGTGGTTGGTATTATTTCACGCAGATAGCTGGCAATAATCATCCACAGACCTGAGAATCTCAGAGACGCATTAAGTTGCATACCAGGGTGATGTGTGATGAATCACACTGAAAATGGTGCAGAGAACCGTCTATGGCAAAGAAGGGCCAGGAAGCCTAGCGGGTCAGGGCAGCTCAGATCCTTTGTGGCAAATTAAAGTGTATCAGCGAACCACGGGTAAATGGCAAACCGCGGGCTACTGGCGAACCCAGCTCCGTGGCAGGGCTACGTGCTCTCCTGTCCAAGGAGTAGTTAGTATCTTGGCGTGAAGCTGCAGATGCCAAATCTCCTCAAATACCCCAAAACTTAATTCCTCGGACCCCAGAGATGAAAAGAAGAGAGGACGACAGCAAGTCTTCCTCTGGGCGGAGGGGTGCCGGGAGAGCGATAAGTGCCCGCCTTGGGCTGAGAGAGACATTTGCAAAACAGTAAGAGGAGTGGAGCTGAAATTGGACGGGCTTTTTAGTATTCCTCTTTTTAAAGGAACATCCCCAGCAGGCTTTAAAGAGCTGCTTGAAGGGTGAAATTTACAAAGGCCATCCCAGGGAATGGGGGTTGTTGTTCTAGTCCTTTCTTCCCAGGTGGGAGACGCACAGAGCAAACCCCGGACAGTCTGGTGTGGGTGAGGGAAGCCGTTCTGGTGACACTAGTCCCCTAGATCAAGGGAACACACCACTCCAAGGATCAGAGATGGATGAACGACTGGCAATTCATGGTGAACTGAGGGTACGAACCACAGTCTGAGCCAGACGCGGTGACTCGCACCTTAATCTCAGCTACTCGAGAGATACAGAAGGATCCCTTGAGGCCAGGAGTTCAAGGCCAGCCTGAGCAACATTGCAAGACCAAGACCCCATCTCAAAAAAGAAAAAAGCAGCAGCAGCAAAACTCAGTCTCGCAGCAGTGGAGCAGGGAGAAAAGAAGAACCTAGGGAACGCCATTGTACCTGCACGCTTACGGTGTTCCAGACTGTGGGCCACTGGCGAACCACGGGCCACTGGCGAACCACGGGCCACTGGCGAACCACGTGCCGCTGGTGAATCGTGGCCCGAGGAAAATGGCCTCTCACAGACCTGCAAACTTTGTGATCCCCTATTTGGGTCTGGAGCATGAAATCCTCACTTTCTAGTCACCTAGTAGCCAGTAGCCCAATCCTGCACCTGGGCTCAGCGCTGTTGGCAATCTTGAGGGATCCTGCAAGTATCAAATTACGTCAGAAACACCGAAGCTCGGTTCTACAATCCCTAGGGCCAAAAAGCAAAAGAGGAGTGTACTCTTCCCCAAGTGAGGAGTCCATTCTCATTCCATAGGGGAGCTTTGCCAGTTCCTGTGCCCACGCCCTCAGCCGACAGAGCTATTTGCGAGGCAGCGGGAGAGCAGAAGGTAATTCCTTGGGCTGTTGATCTTCTCTAACCCTGTGGGGCTTCCCTTCTTAAAAGAGTCGAGTATCTCCAGACGGGCTCTAAGGGGTGTTTTGGGATTGAAATTTACCAAGTTCAAAGTGAGAGCTAGTACTAAGCATATTTATCTTGTTCTCACCTGGGGCCTGCGGGGCAAAGCTCTTTAGGGTCACGGAGGACCATTTCCCTATGTCCTGGCAAAGTCTTCCAGCAATCGCTACTCCCCATCCGCAGCCACTGAGCAAATGAATGAAGCACAAAGTAGCTGCTAGGATGTTGATGCCAGCCGTGTAAGGGGCATGGGGACCCTCCTGCAGCGAACTGATGCAGAGTCAAAGCACATGGCAAGTCAAGGCCATGGGGCCCCCTGTGGGCTGCAGGCCACACATGGGTACCAAAGCCCTGCCAGGCATGGGAACCAGGAGACCACAAATCTGTGAATAGTGGCAGGAAGCAAGCGTGCCAGCGACCGGTGGGACCAGCAAGCCCAGCGCCCTGCGGCACAGGGCAAACCGCAGCACCGCAGGTTGGGTCGCTGCTCCCAATCTTGGCAGCCTTAGGGTGACCCTAAAGCCTGCCTCCGGTAATCCCACCGTGATCACCTGCCTTCTCAACCACACCACCTTCAGACATTTTCAAGCTAGTATGACCAGGTTAGAGGGGTGGAAAATGAACTCTGCTTGTGTTTCTCTTCTTTTTTTTTTTTTTTTTTTTTGAGACGGCGTTTTGCTCTTGTTACCCAGGCTGGAGTGCAGTGGCACGATCTCAGCTCACCGCAACCTCTGCCTCCGGGGTTCAAGCGATTCTCCTACCTCAGCCTCCCGGGTAGTTGGGATTACAGGCATGTGCCACTATGCCCGGCTAATTTTTTTTTTTTTTTTTTTTTAATTTAAAGACGGAGTTTCACCATGTTGGTCAGGCTGGTCTTGAACTCCCGACCTCAGGTGATCTGCCCCCCTTGGCCTCCAAAGTGCTTGGATTACAGGCGTGAACCACCACACCCGGCCCTAATTTTGTATTTTTAGTAGAGATGGGGTTTCTCCATGTTGGTCAGGCTGATCTCGAACTCCCGACCTTAGGTGATCAGCCTGCCTTGGCCTCCCAAAGTATTGGGATTACAGGCATGAGCCACCATGCCCGGCCTTCTCTTCTTCTCTTTTTATTATTTTATTTTTATTTTTGAGACAGAGTCTCACTCTGTCGCCCAGTCTGGAGTGCAGTCATGCCATCTTAGGTCACTATAGCCTCCTCCTCCTGTGTTCAAGCGATCTTTTGCCTCAGCCTACTGAGTAGCTGGGATTACGGGCGCCCACCACCACACCCAGCTAATTTTTGTGATTTTTGATAGAGACGGAGTTTCACCATTTAGCCGGGCTGGTCTCGAACTCCTGACCTCAAGTGATCTGCCCGCCTTGGCCTCCCAAAGTGCTGAGATTGCAGGGTTGAGCCACTGCACCCGGCCAGTGCTTCTCTCCTTAAAGCAACAGCCAGGAGTCGCTCCTCAGACCAAAGACCATCATCCCTGGGGCAGTTTGCTTCCATTGGCTTCCTGCTAAGCCAGCACCACCCCTGCCCCAGGCTGGGAGTGGAAGCTCAGAGGATTGGATGGCTCCGGCTAGGAGTTGGGCCGGCTCTACACCGTCTCCTGGGGCCTGGGGAGGCCTCCCCTCAACTCCACTGTGAGGAGGGCTCTTCAAGGACCCCCAGGCATCTGATCGCTGCCCATTCTTTCATTCGCTGAGATCTCCGGGGGGCTTGACCTGACATTGATTTCACTGCATCCTCACATCAGTCCCAGGAGGTGTATTTTTTTTATTCTCCAATATTATAGGCACCTCACCAAAAAAGTGGCTGGGTGCGGTGGCTCAGGCCTGGCACGGTGGCTCACATCTATAATCCCAGCACTCTGGGAGGCCGAGGCTGGCGGATCACCTGAGGTAAGGAGTTCAAGACCAGCCTGGCCAACATGGTGAAACCCCCTCTCTACTAAAAATACAAAAACTAGCCTGGCATGGTGGCGCACACCTGTAATCCCAGCTACTCAGGAGGCTGAGGCAGAATGGCTTGAACCTGGGAGGCAGAGGTTGCAGTGAGCTGAGATCGCAACATTGCACTCCAGCTTGGGCAACAAAGTGAGACTCTGTCTCAAAAAAAAATTAGGCCCCAAAAGTTCTTGCTGACTAAAAATTCCACTTGAAGATGCAGGCAGGGCCTCCCTGGAGGGCTGGGAGGGGATTCTGATGCGTGGAAGATGCCAGGAGCCAGGATTTGATGAGTGACAAACTTAGGGGCCCAAACAGCTCCCCACGGGCGACTGAGGGAAACGATACTGGTGGCAGAAGTGCCGTCCTTTCTCGAGCACAGACGCAACGGTCCCCAAAGCCGCACTGACATTCCCTGGAGCCCCATCACATTAATTCTCCCAACAGCCCAATCAGGGAACTGTCATCATATTTTAACCTTTAAGACAATTACAGAAATAATTCTTGTTTCTTGTTAAAAAGAGAGAGAGAGAGACAAGAACAAAAGAGAAAAATACCAAACACCAAAGAATGCAATGGCATGTCACCATGAGGATGTGTGGCCCTGAAAAGTGTGGTTTCTCGCTTTCCAAACTCCCTCCCGTTCTGCTTCCCGCGGGGAGCCCTGTCCCACTCAGTTGGGCTCCTGGTACTTCAGAAGACAGTCCGAGAGGAAAGGGCTTCCCCCTGGAGGGCTGTTTTAAGGTGCGTCAGGCTCTACCAGGCCTAGGGGTGTCCTTGTGGCCTGAGGGAGGACCAGGGATGATGCGGCAGGTTCACTTTTGTGTCTTGTGAAGCCATTCCTCCCTGACCAGCTCTGCGGAGAAGGTAGATTACATAGAACATGGGGTAAAAGGTGAACCCCAGAAAGGATTGGGGGCCCTTGTTAGATGCATTTCCTTTGAATGCAAGCTCACCTTGCCTGAAAACCTTCCCTTTTGAAATGCAAAGGGATGAGATGAATACTTGATGAGCCTTCCTGGGTGCAGAACTGGGTAGAATGGTTCCCCAGAGTGGCGGCCTCAGTCCCACAGAGTCCGGGGAGCAGGTTTGCTGGTTTCCTTTGACCCGGGAGGCGATGACAGGCTGCCGTGTGAGGTGGAAACTGGTGTGCTGCGTGAAGACGCCAGTCCCGGACCTGCGTCCCAGCCCTGCTCTTTCTCCTGGGTCACGTAGCATGGTCTGGAAGATACCCAGAAAAACAAATGAGGCTTCGTCTCCCTCCTCCCCGGGCTGGCTCCTCACCACCCACGAGGTCTCCTCTTCACCACCCAACTTCCTGTCCCTCCTCATCCCTAGGGCTCCACCGGGGTGGATGGTCCACGGATACCATCAGGTCCAGCGGAGCACCGGGCAGGCCCTGCTTTCCAGGGAGGACCAGGAAGCCCTTTGCCAGGGACACCTGCAGAGCGCAGGGCCGAGCTCAGCCCCACGGCTTTCCTAAGGTCCCCAAGGGAAGGTTGGCAGCCATGCCAGGGGTCAGGGTAGGGCATGGGCAGCAGGTGGTGGACACTGGAACACCATGCCTGACCCCACCCAGTGGTGTGACCCACAGACAGGGCTGGGCGTGTCCTCGAGACCAGAAGGAGAAGGTAACAGAGGGAACACTTGTTGGGGGCTCTCCATGCACAGTAGGCACAGCCGCTGAGGGAGGTGTCAGGGACGAATATCCCCAGAAGGAGGGTGCCCCAGGGACAGCTAGAGATGGCTGAGCAAGCACCTTCGTCCCAAGCCCTGTGCAGGAGACAGTTTGTGTCCAGCAGTGTGGGCTGCTGCGTGCAGCCTGGTTTCCTGCCTGGCCAGGGGCTTCCACAGTCATAGGTCAGCACAGTCAACCCAGAGGACAGGAGATGCAGAGCAAGCAGAAGTCAGGGAGCCAGGAAGCCACTTCCCAGGAAGCCGCTGCCCCGGATGCCCTCCACACTGCCCTCATATCCACAGAGACAGCTTGGCTGGGACGTCCTCTTCCCACGGCCGCCCAGCCAGGGCCCTCCCTGCCAATCCCCCCCAAAGGCCAGGCGCAAGCTCTGGACGGAACCATCTCTCCCTTAGGCCTCACAATAGCTCTGCAATTTTATTTATTTGTTTTTATTTATGTATTTATTTATTTACTTTTTTTTTTTGAAACAGAGTCTCACTCTGTTCCCCAGGCTGAAGTGCAGTGGCGCAACCTCGGCTCACTGCAACCTCCACCTCCCGGGTTCAAGCGATTCTCCTGCCTCAGCCTCCTGAGTAGCCGGGATTACAGGCGCACACCACCACGCCTGGCTAATTTTTGTTTTTGTTTTTGTTTTTTTTTTTGAGACGGAGTTTCGCTCTTGTTACCCAGGCTGGAGTGCAATGGCGCGATCTCGGCTCACCGCAACCTCCGCCTCCTGGGTTCAGGCAATTCTCCTGCCTCAACCTCCTGAGTAGCTGGGATTACAGGCAGGCGCCACCATGCCCAGCTAATTTTTTGTATTTTTAGTAGAGACGGGGTTTCACCATGTTGACCAGGATGGTCTTGATCTCTTGACCTCGTGATCCACCCGCCTCGGCCTCCCAAAGTGCTGGGATTACAGGCTTGAGCCACCGCGCCCGGCCTTTTTGTATTTTTTAGTAGAAACAGGGTTTCACCATATTGGACAGGCTGGTCTCAAACCCCTGACCTCATAATCCCCCCGCCTCGGCCTCCCAAAGTGCTGGGATTAAAAGCGTGAGCCACCGCGCCTGGCCTATCTATTTACTTTCGTATGGAGATGGGATTTTGCCACATAACCCAGGCAGGTCTCAAACTTCCTGGGCTCAAGCCATCCTCCCAGCTTGGCCTGTCAGAGTGCTGGGATTACAGGCATGGGTCACCATGCCAGCCTTTGCTATTTTAATTTAGTTTTCTCATGTTCTTCATCCTGGCTATCAGAGAGTTGGACCGCAGAGACACGTGTGAGTAAAAAGTGAAGATAGCTTCCTCCATGGGCAGGACGCTCCAGCTGGATACTGACGGTAACAGGTGTTGACTGGTCCACACCAGAGGAAGGTGGGAGGGGAATGGGGTTCGGGATCCAGCAAACTCCGCTGTGTTATTTGTCGGTAGCTCCAGGGCAGAGCCTCCAGCCCTACAGCCAGCCACTGGGCCTCCCCCCGTTTCCCTTCCCACGGAGACACTCTCTCCAATAAGGTTCTCTTGGGTAGGCTCTGTAAGAGCCTTTCAGAGCATTTTCAGGCAGGAATGAATGTAAAAGCGATGTGGGTGAGGATGGAAAATGTGCGTAGAGTGACCTGTTTACCTGTTGGTACTTCTGGGCACTTCTGTCCCATGTAACACATGCCATCAGCCTCATGGCAACCCTCTCTTGCTCACCCTGGGGGCCCCACTGAGATTGCCCCAGAGAGGATGAAGCTGACCGGAGCCCTCATTCTTCCGTCTCTTGGCACACCCACACCGAGCAGGCTATGTTTTACCTCCAATAGGGCAGGGCAACGGAGCAGCCACGCTGAGGTCCGAGGTCCCATCCTGTCATTACTGAGGGCAAGGAAGCCTCCTTCAAGCCTAACTCTCCAGAAGCTGCTTTCTCACTGAAAACCTGGACACCTGTTTAACTCCGTTCCAGCGGTACTAAAAGGATGAGGGTTTGTAGCTATTCCATAGCTATATATATATGCTAAATATATATATTATATATATTTATATTATATATTTTATATAAATATATATTTATTATATTTTTTATATAAATACATATTTATAATATATATTAGCTATATAAACATATAGATTAGCTAATATATATATAGCTTATATATATATATATATTTTTTTTTTTGAGATGGAGTTTCACTCTTGATGCCCAGGCTGGAGTGCAATGGCGTGATCTCGGCTCACCACCGCAACCTCCGCCTCCAGGGCTCAAGCGATTCTCCTGCTTCTGCCTCCCAAGTAGCTGGGATTACAGGCATGTGCCACGGCACCCAGCTAATTCTGTATTTTTAGTAGAGACGGGGTTTCTCCATGTTGGTCAGGCTGATCTCGAACTCCCAACCTCAGGTGATCCGCCCACCTCGGCCTCCCAAAGTGCTAGGATTATAGGCGCGAGCCACCACGCCCGACCTGTAGCAATATTTTTTAACTTGATGGAGGTAGACACATACCGCCATGCCCAGTTAATTTTTGTATTTTTTGGAGGCAGGGTTTCGCCATGTTGCCCAGGCTGTTATTGAACTCCTAGACTCAGGTGATCTGCCCACCTCAGCCTCCCAGAGTGCTGGGATTCCAGGTGTGAGCCACTGTGCCCAGCCTGTTGGTTTTCTTATTATTAAGCTTTAAGAGTCTATATATTCTGGATGAAAGTTGTTTTTCAAATACATACACTGCAAATATTTTCTGAGGTCTATGACTTATCTTTTCATTCTCTTAAAAGTGTTTCAGGGGATGGGCACGGTGGCTCACGCCTGTAATCCCAGCACTTTGGAAGACCGAGGCGGGCAAATCATGAGGTCAGGCGTTCGAGACCAGCCTGGCCAACATGGTGAAACTCCGTCTTTACTAAAAATACAAAAATTAGCCAGGCATGGTGGTGCTCACCTGTAATCCCAGCTACCTGGGAGGCTGAGGCAGGAGAGTCACTTGAACTTGGGAGGTGGAGGTTGCAGTGAACCAAGATCACACCATTGCACTTCAGCCTGGGCAACAGAGCGAGACTCCGTCTCAAAAAAAAAAAAAAAAAAGAAAGAAAGTTTTTAAGGAAGAGAAGTTTTAATTTTAATGAAGTCCAATATAACAATTTGCTATTTAATGGCATCATCATTAAGAAATCTTAAGCCTCGGACACAAAGATTTTCTCCCATGTGTTCGGACAGAAGTTTCACCACCTTAGGTCTTACGTTCGTGTCTGTGTTGCATTTTGAGGTAAGTTTTGTATTTGTTGTATGGTATGAATTGGAGTTTTGTTTTGGGTTTTTGTTGTTGTTATTGTTTTATTTTGGTTTTTTTTGAGACAGGGTTTCACTTTGTCGCCCAGGCTGGAGTGCAGTGGCATGATCTCAGCTCACTGCAGCCTCCACCTCCTGGGCTGAAGTGATCTTCCCATCTCAGCCCCCCAAGTACCTGGGACTACAGGGGTGTACCACCCACCTGGCTAATTTTCTTTGTTTTTTTTTTTGTTTTTTTTTTTGCCATGTTGGCCAGGCTGGTCTCAAACTCCTGAGCTCAAGTGATCCTCCTGCCTCAGTCTCCCAAAGCGCTAGGATTACAGACATGAGCCACCACACCAGGCTGGGTTGTTTTTTTTTTTTTTTTTTTGCATATGAATATCTAATTGTTCTAGTATCATTTGTTGAAAAGACTCTCCATTCTTTTCTGAATTGCCTTTGCATGTTTGTCAAAAATTAGGAGTCTTTCTTTATGTGTGTAGATCTGTGTCTGTGTTCTCTGTCCCGTGCAATTGATCCGTTTCATTGATCTTCTTACCAAGACGGCACTTTAAAAAATTACTGTAGCTTTATAATGAGCCTGGAAATCAGGCTGTATCTGCCTACCAATTTAATTCTTCTTCAGAATTGTTTTAAGTGGCATTATCCTAATAAACAATGAAAATTCTTTTTCAGAATTGCTTTGGCTATTCTGGATCTTTTGCAATTCCATATGAATTCTAGAATCAACTTAGAAAGAGTTTATCAATTTTTATTTTTAAAAACCTGCTGGGATTTCGGTTGGAATTGTGTTGATCTGTAGATTAGTTTGAGGAGAAATGACATCTTACTAACACCGAGTCGTCCAGCCTGGAACGGAGTGTCTCTCTCACTTCTATCTTTCATTTCTCTCCGCAATGTTTTGTAGTTTTTATCATACACACCTTTCCTATCTCTTGTCAGATGTATCTCTAAGTATTTCACGGAATTTGAAGTCATTGGCACTTTTTTGTCTCAATTCCTGATTATTTGTTGCTAGTATGTAGAAATACAATTGATTTTCTTATATTGATCTCGTATCCTACAATCTTGCTAAACTCACTTATTGATTCTAGAAGCTTTGTTGTAATAGATTCCATGAGATTTCCAACATAGATGATCATGCCATCTGCAAATAAAGTTTCGCTGCTTTCTTTCCAATCTAACTGCCTTTCATTTATTTCTTTACCTTTCTCCTTTTGCCCGTCTTCTCATCTGTCTGCTGGTCTCATGGCACAGGAGCAGTGTTGAGCGTGAGTGAGTACAGGCATCCTTGTCCTGTCACTGCTCTCAGCGGGGAGCAGCCCGTCTTTAACCAGTCAGTCTGATGGAAGCGGTAGGATTTTTGCAGATGCCCTTGTCACACTGAGGAAGTTCTCCTATTCCTAGTTGCTGAGGGTGTTTATTAGAAATGAATGTTGAATTTCATCAAATGCATTTTCTGTGTCTATTAAAATGATCACATGGTTTTTCTTTTTTAATGCATTAACATGGTGAATTACATTGATGGATTTTCATCTCTTTTTTTCTTTTTCTTTTTTTTGAGACAAAAAAAAGAACCCAGGCTGGAGTGCAGGGGCACAATCTCAGCTCACTGCACCCTCTGCCTCCTGCCTGGGCTCAAGTGATCCTCTCATCTCAGCCTCCCGAGTAGCTGGGAACACAGGCGTGCACCACCACACCCGGCTGGTTTCTTCTATTTTTAGCAGCGACAGAGTCTCACTATGTTGCCTATGCTGGTCGTGAACTCCTGTGCTCGAGCAATCTTCCCCGCTTTGCCTCCCAAAGTGCTGCAGTTACAGGAGTGAGCCACTGCAACCGGGCACAATCATGATGGATTTTCAAATGCTAAACCAATTCTATATTCTTAAAATACAATTACCACATTTGATAACACGTATTTTTCATGTTGCATATGGTTTGATTCAAGTTGTTGGAATTTGCTAAAGATTTCTGTATCTACGTTAGTGAGAGACATCGGCCTGCAGTTTTCTTTTGTTGTAATAACTTTATCGGGTTTTCACAAAACCAGGTTAATGCTGGCTTCTTAGAATAAGCTAAAATGTATTCCCTCCTCTCGAATCCTCTAGATAGTTATTGTAGAATTGGAATTATTTCCTCCTTAAATGTTCGGTAGAATTTATTAACAAAGCCATCTGGGCGTGGAATTTTCTCTGTGGGAAAGTTTCTTTTTTAATTTAATTTTGATTTTTAGGGACAGATTCTTGCCCTGTTGCCCAGGCTAGAGTATAAAGTGGCATAATCATGGCTCACTGCAGCCTTGACTTGTTGGGCTCAAGTGATTCCACTGCCTCAGTGTCCCAAGTAGCTGGGACCACGGGCATATGCCACAACGCCGGGCTAATTTTTTTTGTACAGAGGGAGTCTTCCTGTGTTCTCCAGGCTGGTCTTGAACTCCTGTCCTCAAGTTATCCTCCCACCTGGGCCTCTCAAAATGTTTGGATTACAGACGTGAGCCACTGTGCCGGCCTTCTGCTGGAAAGTTTCTAACAACAAATTCAACATTTTTCATGGACATACAACTATTTAGGTGATTTGTGTCTTCCTGAATGAGCTTTCATAGTGTGTTTTTAAAAAGGAATTTAAGAATTTCTGCCTTAGTACAACTTAAGAGACATTCCACAAATTCTATGGTTTTTTTTTTTTTTTTCTATCTTTTTTTTGAGATGGAGTCTCACTCTGTCACCCAGGCTGGAGTGCAACGGCACAGTCTCGGCTCACTGCAACCTTCACCTCCCAGGTTCAATCGATTCTCCTGCCTCAGCCTCCAGAGTAGTTGGGATTACAGGCAGACGCCACCACACCTGGTTAATTTTGTGTTTTTAGTAGAGATGCGGTTTCACCCTATTGGTCAGGCTGGTCTCGAACTCCTGACCTTAGGTGATCTGCTCACCTTGGTTTCCCAAAGTGCTGGGATTACAGGTGTGAGCCATCATGCCTGGCCTCTATGTTATATTTTAACTTTCATTCAGTACAAAATACTTTCTACTTTCTCTTTTTATTCCTCTTTGACTCATGAGTTATTTAGAAATGTGTTATTTAGTTTCCAAGTGCTTGGGAGTTTCCCAGGTGTCTGTGATTGATTTCTGATTTCATTCCACTGTGGTCAGAGAATATACTTTGTGACGTGTATCCTTTTAAATATGTCGAGACTTATTTTAGGGCGCAGAATATGATCTATCTTTATAAACGTTCCATGTGGGCTTGAACGGAATGTGGATTCTGCTGTTGTTGGGAGGAGTGTTCTATAAATGTCAGTCAGGTCAAGTTGGCTAATAGTGTTATTCAACTGTGCTATAGCCTTATTCTATCAAGTTTTGAAAACGGGATATTGAAATATCCAACTCTAATTGCAGACTTGGCTGTTTCTCCTTGCAGCTCTACCAGACTTTATTTCGTGTATTTGGAAGCTCCGTTATTAGAGAAGAGCTATCTGGGATTGCTGTGTCCTCCGACTGATGGCCCCTTTATCATTATAAAATGAACTTCCTTAGCACTGGTGATGCTCTTGGTGCTGAAATCTACTAGCTTAATATTGATATAGCCACTCCAACTTTCTTTTGATTTGTATTATCATGGTGTATCTTTTTACATCTTTTTTTTTTTTTAATTTATTTTGAGACAGGTCTCACTCTGCTGCCCAGGCTGGAGTGCAATGGCACGTTCTTGGCTCACCGAAACCTCCACCTCTTGGGTTCAAGTGATTCTCCTGCCTCAGCCCCCTGAGTAGCTGGGATCACAGGCGCCCACCACCACACCTGGCTAATTTTTGTATTTTTAGTAGAGACGGGGTTTCTCCATGTTGGTCAGGGTGGTCTCAAACTCCTGACCTCAGGTGAGCCACCCGCCTGGGCCTCCCAGAGTGCTGGGACTACAGGCAGGCCTGAGCCACTGTGCCTGGCTTCAGCTTTTTACTTTTAACTCATTCGTGTCTTTATCACAGAGGGGCATTTGCTGTAGGCAGCACTGGGTCTTGCTTGTCTATGAACGGGAGTGTTTATCAGTTTAACATGATCATCAGTTTAAGTCTATTGTCTTACTATTTATTTTCCCTCCCACCATTCTTTGTTTTCTTTCTCCTCGTTTTCTGCATTCTTGGGACTACTTTTCATTTTTTATTATACCGGTTTATCTTTTTGTGGGCGTATTAGCTGGAACTCTGTTTTGTTATTTGTGCCATTGCTTTAAACTGTACAGTCTACCTCCAAGTATTAAACCGCTTCACCTGGGATGTAGGAACCTTGCATGGCAAACCTCCATTTCTCCACCACCAATCCCTAAATCTCTGCTACTGTTTTTTGTTTTTGTTTTGAGACGGTGTCTCGCTCTGTCGCCCAGGTTGGAGTGCAGTGGCACAATCTCAGCTCCCCGCAACCTCTGCCTCCTAGGTTCAAGCAATTCTCATGTCTCAGCCTCCCCAAGTAGCTGGGATTACAGGCACCCACCACCACACCCAGCTAATTTTTTGTATTTTAGTAGAGACGGGGGTTTACCATGTTGGCCAGACTGGTCTCAAACTCCTGGTCTCAAGTGATCCACCCCGTCAGCCTCCCAAAGTGCTGGGATTACAGGTGTGAGCCACCGCCCCGGCCCGTGTGCTGCTGTTACACACTTTACTTGTATATCACAAACGCTACAACGCACTGTCAACATTTTTAACTATCACTTACCTTTTGAAGAAACTTAAAGAATAAAAAAATTTTTTGAATATTTACCAAAATAGTTACCACTTTTGATGTTCTTTCTCTGTGTAGATCTGCGGTTCTGTCTAATGCCATCTTGTTTCTGCTTGACGGATTTCTCTGACACATCTTGATGCGTGGATCTGTTGGTGATGAACTCCCTCGGCTTCTTTGTTTTTGCACGTGTTTTCACTGGGGCTAGAATTCTCGGTTGACAGTCGTGGCCTTTCACTGCTTCAAAGCTTGTTGCCTCTCCGCCTTCTTGTCTGTGTTGTTTGAAACAAGGAATCTGCCTTAATCCTTACCTTGGTTTCTCTGTACATGCCCTGTCTTTTTTCTTCTGGCTGCATTTAAGGCTTTTTTTTCTTTGCTACTGGTTTTGAGTCTTGGTGTCATTTCTTTCTTGTTCTTGTGCTTAGGGTTCGTTGAGTCCCTTGGATCTGAGGGTTTATAGTCTTCATCAAAATTAGAAAAATGTTAGCCACTACTCTTTCAAATCTTTGTTCTGCTCACCCCCGTCCCCCGCTCTCCTCTGTTTCAGGTTCTTCAATTACCTCCACATTATGCTGCTTGAAATTGTCCCACAACTCTCGATGCTGTTTGAATTTTTAAATTTTTTCCCTCTGTATGTTTTATTTTGCAGTTTCTGTTGGTAAATCTTCAAGCTCACTAATCTTTTCTTCTGCAACGGGTACTCTGCCAATGCTCTTGCTCTGTGTAATTTTCACCTCACACATTTCATTTCTACAAGACCAATTCAGTTCTTTTTAATATCATCTGTGTCTCTGATTAACTTTTTGAACATATGGGAGACAGTTCTTTTTTTTTTCTTTTTTTTCAGATGGAGCTGGCTCTGTCACCCAGGCTGGAGTGCAGTGGCTCCATCTCAGCTTATTGCAACCTCCGCCTCCTGAGTTCAAGCAATTCTCCTGCCTCAGCCTCCCGAGTAGCTGGAATTACAGGCATGCGCCACCACGGCCGGCTAATTTTTGTATTTTTAGTAGAGATGGGGTTTCACCATGCTGGCCAGGGTGGTCTCGAACTCCTGATCTCAACTGATCCACTTAACCTGCAGCCTTCCAAACTGCTGGTATTACAGGCGTGAGCCACCGCGCCTGGCCAGGGAGAAGGTTCTAATAATTACTTCAATGTCCTTTTCTCCTATTGCTCACATCTGTTCAGTTCTGGGTTGGTTTTGACTAATTCATTAGTCTCATCATTGTGGATTGTGTATTTTTTGCGTATTTGTTTTTTTTTTTTTTTTTTTTTAAAGAGAAAGAGAGAGAGAGAATAGGAAGGAGGAAAAAGGAAGAGAAAGAGAGAGAGAGAATGGGGAGGAGGGAGAAGGAAAAGAAAGAGGGAGAGAGAATGGGAGTATTGCTTTCTTGCCCAGGCTAGAATGCAATTTAGTAATGGGTATTGAAAACCTCTTTTATACTGATAATTATACTTAATGATGTAGTCAGGAAGGAATAAGGGAAGAAAATAACAAACAAACAGCCAACCAATATTTAATTTAAACCTATGAAATGCTATGCGATTACTGAGGAGTGATTTACTTCGAATTATATAGTCACCTTTGGAATAGGTGTGAGGTGGTAATGTATGTTTTGTGTATTTGAAGTGGAGAGTTCTATAAATGTTTATTAAGTTTACTTGTTCTGGGTCTGAGTTCAAGTTCTGAATATCCTTGTTAATTTTCTATCTCGTTGATCTATAGAATCGTTAGCTCTTCTTGTTGCATTGATCCTTTTGCCATTATGTAATGTCATTCCTCGCCTCTTTTGATCTGTTGCTTTAAAGTCTACTTTATCAGAGGCGAGAATTGCATCTCCTGCTTTTTGTTTATTAGTTTATTTTTACTCTCTGTTTGATTGGTAAATCTTCCTCCTCTCTGAGTCTTTGTGTATTGTTGCATGTAAGATGGGCCCGGATGCAGCATACCGATGGGTTTTGGCTTTTTATCCAATTAAAATATATATAAGTTTAATACCGGCGTTTGATGCTAACTGGCTGTTTTGCCCATTAGTTGATGTAAATTTTTTATTGTGTTAAAGTTCTTTGCTTTTTGATATATTTTTGGAAAGGCTGATATTGGTTGTTCCTTTATATGTATAGTGCTTCTTTCAGAAGCTCTTGTAAAGCAGGCCTGGTGGTGGTGAACTCTCTAAGTACTTGTTTGTTCGCAAAAGATTTAATTTTTCCTTCGCTCATAAAGCTTAGTTTGGCTGGATAGGAAATTCTGGGTTGAAAGTTCTTTTCTTTAAGGATGTTAAATATTGGTCCCCACTCTTTTCTGGCTTGTAGGGTTTCTGCTGAGAGATCTGCTGTAAGTCTGATAGGTTTCCCTTTATGGGTAGCCTGACCTTTCTCTCTGGCTGCCCTTAGTATTTTCTCCTTCATTTCAACTCTAATAAATCTGGCAATTATGTGCCTTGGGGTTGGTCTTCTTGATGAATATCTTTGTGGTGTTCTCTGTATTACCTGGAGTTGAATATTACCCTGCCTTGCCAGGTTGGGAAAGTTTTCCTGAATGATATCCTGAAGAGTATTTTCCAACTTGGATTCATTCTCTTCATCACATTCAGGTACACCTATCAAACGTAAATTAGGTCTTTTCACATAGTCCCATATTTCCTGGAGACTTTGCTCATTCCTTTTTATCCTTTTTTCTCCAATCTTGTATTCTCGTTTCATTTCACTGAGCTGGTCCTCGACTTCTGATATCCTTCCTTCTGCTTGATCAATTCGACTGTTTAAACTTGTGCATGCTTCGCGAAGTTCTCGTGTTGTGTTTTTCAGCTCCATCAATTCACTTATATTCTTCTCTAAATTGTCCATTCTCGTTAACATTTCGTCAAACCTTTTTTCAAGGTTCTTAGTTTCTTTGCATTGGGTTAGAACAAGTTCTTTTAATTCACAGAAGTTTCTTATCACCCACGTTTTGAAACCTGCTTCTGTTATTGGAACACACGTGTAATCTATTAAGCCTTGTTCCGTTACTGATGAGGAATTGCAATCCCCTGTAGAGGGAGAGGCATTCTGATTTTGAGTATTCTCTACCTTTTTACGCTGGTTTCTTCCCTTCATTATATATTTGTCGGTCTGTCGTCTTTATAATTACCAACTTTCTAACTGGGTCTCTGACGTCCAACTTGTTGATTCCCTGCGCCGAAATCTGAGCAATCCACTGAGCCGGCCAAAACAGCGGTGTTAAGATTGATGGTGCTTTTCTGCTCGGGAATCTCCGGACTCTGCACCAAGAACTGGCGTGCTAAGGCACCAGCAAAACCGCCACGCCGGCCACAAGAGTCGCCCTGGCGACCCGTGGAGCTCCTCCACTGGGAATGTCCTGGTCCGTGAGCAACTAATATTCGTCTGAAAGTGTGGCGTCCTCTCGTTCTTTGCGCTTTCACTGGGAGGTACGTGCCCGAGCTGCTAATCATCAGCCATCTTGGATCTCTCTCTCCTTTTTGCGTATTTGAATGCCTGGTACATTTGCAGATGTTGTGAATGTTACCCTGCTTATGTGCTAGATATATATGGACTTCTAAAAATGTTCTTGAGCTCTGTTCTGGGATGTAGTCAAGTTACCTGGAAAGAGTTTGATCCTTTTGGGTCTTGTTTTTATCATTCATTAGGTCTAAAGCAGCGTTTAATCTGGAGTTGATTATTTCCCCCTGTGGGGGTACTCGCTTCTTGAGAAATCTCCCCAATAGCCTGTGCGGATGAACATTTCTAGGCTGGCTGGTGGGAATGGACCCTAGTCCCGGCCCTGTATGAACACTGGGCACTGTTCCCTCTAATCTTTTTGGACAGTTTGAGGTTTTTTACCTTTTCTCCCTTTTCTCTTCTTCAACAGAGTGAGACAGTCTCACTCTGTTGCCCAGGCTGGAGTGCAGTGGTGGTATCTCAGCTCACTGCAACTTCCATCTCCCAGGTTCAAGCAATCCTCCTATCTCAGCCTCCCGAGTAGCTGGGATTATGGGTGAGCACCACCAAGTCCAGCTAGTTTTTGTATTTTGTAGAGACAGGGTTTCTCCATGTTGGCCAGGCTGGTCTTGAACTCCTGACCTCAGGTGATCCACCCACCTTGGCCTCCCAAAGGCCCCCCACCCGCCAGCTTTAATTATCTCTATTCCCTTTAGCCTGACAAAATGGATGGAACCCACCAGTAGGGGAATCCCGTTGTTTGGCTATAAAAACAGCCCCCTGACTTTTCTCTGGAAAACCAAGAAACAGTCCAGACATGGCATCTAAGGTGGTTTGGAGGGTCACAAGCACTCGAGCCCCAGCTCAGCAAAACTGCCAGGACACCAGCAAATCGTGAGGTTACCGTGGGCGGATGGGAGAAGTGTGGGGCTGGGACAGGGGCAGGAAGACAGGGAATGTCGGGACTGAAGGGCAGACGCAGCCCCTGAAATGAGGCTTTGCACAGCACAGAGGCAGCAGCTCTCAGGCACAGACTCGTGGGAAGAATGACAGAGGTGTGGAGGGTGCTTCTGCCTTGCCGGATGAAAGTTTCTCTTTCTCTCTAGCCAGGAAAAGGCGGCTGGCTCTGGAGGGGGGCAGTGTGGGGCCGGGCTCCCTGGGCAAAATCCATTCCCAAATGTCCCTCGTCCTGCAGAGCAGCGACCAGGCCTGAAACCCCCTGGTCTCACCCCGTGGGACCGGGTCAGGACAGCGTGGCCAGCCCAAGGCTGAGGCAGGGCAGGCTGGGCCTCACACAGCGTGTACCCAGGCATGGCCCCGGCCACGGCGCCACCAAGGTATCAGTTAATCCCCATAAGAGGCCGGCAAGAGTGGGTTCTTGTCCCCATTTTACAGATTAGGAGCCAGACTTCCCGAGCTGCTCAGTTGACACGGCGGCAAACCGAAGGGCCAGCCTGAAGCCAGTCTGCACTCCAGCCATGGGCCTCTCCTTCACGGTCCTTGAGATCTCAAAACCCCTACTCCTGAAATTCCAGGCTGAGTGGCCTCCGGGGGCATCCTGGCCCCCAGCCCCTGACTTCTGGCCCATTGCCATGTGCCTAGACGGAGAGGGAACACGGAAGAACTTTCCGTCTCCCTTCTGGCCTTATAAGTAAAGCAAGCCGAGCTTCCCTCGTGCCATCTGCGCTGGTTAATGATAGATTGAGAGGATGCTGGCCTGGCCTGGAGACGGGGTGAGGGTCTGTCCTAATTAGGACATGCCAAGTGCCCAGCAGGATAGCTCTGTGTCCTGGAGTAAGACAGGTGTGGATCTAAAATTGGAGGAGCGGAGGTGGCATTGACTTTTTCCAACCTTGGTTCACCCATCTCGTGCCTTCAGCCGGGAAGGACCTGACAGGTGGTCCCAGCCCCTGGGCCCATGTGCCTGGATTCCTGTACTCAAAGCAGAGGCCCTAAAATAGACCAGGACATTATACACCACGTCTGCAGTGCCCTGCCTCTCCGCGAGGAGCAGCGGGGTTTCTGCATGGAGTCACAGGGGCTAATCCCTGCGCTTCCCCAAGCCCGTGGCTGATAAGGGGAGCCTGGGTGCCAGGCGGGCCTGGCCCTGTGTTTCTGCTCAGCTGCCTGTTACCTGTGGGTTTGGGGGCAAGTCAGCTAAGCCCTCTGAGCGCCACGTTTCTTGTTCATTACCATTTTTCTCTGCTTTTCCCTCTTTAGCGCCTGGAGCCGTGCCTTTCTCCAAAAGTGCCTTAATTTGCCGTCTTCCTCATTCTAAAAGTCCCACAGACAGGATTTAATTCTTCCATCGACCCAGAACACCCAGAATTCCGCTATGCTCAAATTCACCCTGTCCTCTGAAGCCTGCAATTCACTTCCGCCTAAAGCTAGCCGACATACAGCAGGGAGAGCTGCCGCTGCCTGCATTTCCTAGTGGAGTACATGATTCATCATTTTCAGACTTGGGGGTCAGGGGACCGGGCAGGGCCTTCATCTGGTGGGAGGCAGGGCCCAGGCTCTACTGACTGCAGACTGCAGCCTGTTGTGGTTGATTCTTACAGGAATCCTACAAGAGAGATCGCTCTCCTTGTTTCATGGCTAAGGAAATGGAGACACGGAGCTGAGAAATAGCACGCTCAAGTTCACACAACCAGTTACGCCCAGATTTATTACCCTTTCTCCCAGTTATGTCTCAATCCAGAATCATGTTTGTCCCCTCTAGGGCTATAGAAACTGCAAATGATGGTTTCTTATTCTCAGCCCTGAAGCCACCAGCTGCTGAGATGTTGAACAAGCGCTTCCTGGGGCTGCGTCCCCTGTCCTGGGAGATTTTGGTGTCAGAAATTCATGCATCTTTAGCACGTGTCCAGGACCACTGGAGAATCCCTCTGGCCCTGTCTCTGCTCCTCAGCCCACCCTGAAACCCTCTTCCATTCCCTGCCGGGTGGCAGATGGAGGAGGACAGGGTCTTTGCCTGATCACTCTGACCCCTGAAGAAACTCTGATGGCTCAAAGCCCAGGTCCTGGGGACACTCTCTGACCTTCTGTCTGTGCCTGTAACCTCTGGACAGCCCTGAAAGGGTTCTCTGATGTGGGTGCCTCTGTTAGACCACAGAAGCTGGCCAACTAACTGATCCCCTGTCTGGAAAGCCTGATGGCTGTAAGTTGGCCTCCTGCAACAATCCGGGCAAACATCATCAATCTGCAGTTTCTTAACAGGATCTCATTTGTCCTGGTTCTCAGGCAGGGGTGGAAGGAGCCGAGGTCAGGGCCTCGGCCTGCAGGAATGTGTGCTATCAGCACTGAGCAGCGTGTGCAGACTGTCTTGATGTGCGTCATCCTGAATGCTTTTAGCTGCCTGTGAGGAAAGGATGTCAAGGCCCAGAGGAGACAGCTCGTGCCCACAGTCTTTGAATTCAGGTCTGTCTTTGTCTGAAATTCACAGGGTATCTTTTGGGGGGGGTTCAGAAATATTCACCTTTCAAATCGTACACCAAGGTTACCTCCCTAGCAGACAGTCAAGGGTAGCACCAACATGAAGTGCCATGTTCCAAGCTATGACCATGCCCTGCTTTGGTTACAGGCTTCTGAGCACTTCCAACAGGTGGTAGGACCACCCAAATGTCCCCAGCCACAAGTGGAGCAGGCGCCACTGGCAGGAGGACAGAGCCGGTGCAGACTGGAATGTTTAAGTGCCTGGAGTCTGGTTTCAGCTCTGCCTTCCCTGTGGGACCGACATTTATTGGTCGTTTTATTAATAACTGACCAGTACCAGGCTCAACAGCAACTCTGGTTTTACTGACTTCTTCCCATTCTTCAACCAGAAGCTACAGGGGGGCAAGAGATCTTTAGGAGAAGTTTCCTGAGGCCCGTGGTCTCTGGAGCTTTTCCTTCCATTTGGAACAGGGCTTTGAAGTCTGAACAATTCTCCTGGGGGACTGCAGGCCTGGAAGTCAAAGCATTTTGAGATTTGAAGGGAAGGCCACTCAGCCTTTCCTGAGCTCACAGCCCCTTGGGATGAGGGCCATCCCTGGGTGCAGGCCACTCAGGCTCCTGACACCACCCTGCAGAAGCCCTTGGTGGCCATGGCTTTCTGCACCTATGTTCATTCTCACTGCAAAACCATCCACATTCAAACCTGCTCTTAAATTTTAGGAGATGGCCTAATCCTGGCTGTGCAACCCAAGCCCTACTCAAGAGGCGTCTGAATTCATCAGCTCCAGATATCCCTTGGACTTCCAAGCCATCCTCTGGATTCCAGGGGACAGCCGAGAGGTTAGGGTGATGGACTAGTTGAGAGGGGGCAGCCATCCCAGATCAAGTAGGGCCTTCCTGAAACCAGGGACAGATTTTAGGCAAAGGAGACCCACAGGTACAGACATTCCTGGCCTTGCCCCGCCCTGTGGTAGGTGAGAACAGGGCTATGCCCTCCTCCCATGACCTGAGACTTACACAGACTCTGGACAGGAAGTCTTCCCCCAAACCCTCTCTTTCAGGCCTCTGGTCTCCCAGCACCAGCGCAGGAGGGCACCCCTGTGTGTGCAAACAGCAAGGTGGTGCTTCATCTATGGGTTTTAAAGAGAATTTCAATTTGATTTATCTTCCAGTACAGGGAACTTGGCAAGATCTGCTTGTTCCAGGATCGGGAGAGCCTCAGAGCAGGATCTGGGCGGCCCTGCAGGGGGAGAGTCAGAGGACAGCAGGAGGGGACAGGCTGGGGAGGCCTCTCCCCACAGATGGAGGGAAATGGGGACGCGCCGCCCTGCAGGATTGGCCCAGGCCTTGAGGCCGTAGGGGGGCCCCACCTCCAGACGTGCCTGGCCTGGGTTTCCCGGCCTTTGGCGCTGGAAGCCCACACAAAGATGGTATTCATGGTGAGGGCTTAAATTCTCTCCGGAATGGGGCAGGGTTTAAATAAATACATAAGAAGGTTGGATCCTGGGCCAGACTGAGCTTGCACAAGGCAGTGGGTGCTGTGAAGGCCGGGGGGCGGGGTGCCCCTCCGACACACACCCAACTTTGTGCAAAATTAGTAAAAAATGTTCCTTCTATGGCAATTAATGGGGAACCCCCGTGCGCCCCCATTCAGTGACAGTTGTGAAGGATTTGTGTTTGTGGAGAGCTCTAAGGACCAGACATTGATGGGTGTTTTTCACAGGTCAGGCGCTGTGGGATGTCACTGGAGACGGTGCGGTGGGCAGTAGGTCCTGGGATTCACCTGTTTACGCCTTTACACAGGGCGACTGGGCCGACAGCACTATTAGGTGTTGGGGTCGCTGGGTGAGGGGACACCGGGACACCGAGACACTGTTCTCATTCAAGTCACAATGGGGACAAACAATTAGAAAAGGAGACACCGAGAGCCAGCCCCGGAGACTGGCTCGTGAGGGCATGGGGGTGAGCAAAAGACGTTCGCATCTCTACTTTGCAGGTGGGGAAACTGAGGCAGGGACTTGCGTTAGGAAATGGAAGCTAAGTGCTGCTTCCTGGAGGAGGCGGATCATGAGGTCAAGCGATCCAGACGATCCTGGCCCACGTGATGAAACCCCGTCTCTACTAAAACTACAGAAAAGTTTAGCTGGGCCAGGCGCGGTGGCTCACACCTGTAATCCCAGAACTGAGAGGCCGAGGCGGGTGGATCACCTGAGGTCAGGAGTTTGACACCAGCCTGGCCAATATGGAGAAACCCCATCTCTACTAAGAAAAAAAAATGAAAAACAAACAAACAAACAAAAAATTGGTGGCTTGCGGGGCTGCGGGAGGTGTGCTGAGCCCTCTACTGTCACAGAGGCCCTGCTAAGCCAGCCCAAAACTGCCGGAGAGGCGTTAGAATGACCTTTGACTTCTGAATGGAGTAGTCCAGCGCTGGGGGCCCAGTGACTCTTTGCTTGAAGTGGAGTCTGTAGTTTTAAAGGCCCTGAGGATGGCAGGAGAGCAAAGACGGTGGGGTGGGCCGGGCCGGCGGGTGCCTTGCCATGCCAGCGCCCTCTCTTTAAGCCTGGGAGAGTCTTTGTGATGGGGTCGGGCAACTGAAGAATTGCAAACATTCTTCCTGTCTCCCTTGATGGCTCTGAGTTCCAAAAGCCAGACGCTTCCAAAGAAGGAGGTTATGGGAAAGCTGGGACACTCTGCTATCCTGCCACCCAGAAGGGCGTGCCTCAGGGACAGGGAAGACACGTTGGGGAAAGTGCTGGTCTCTTTTTTCGGGAGGGTTAGCAGCTTTCCCCTGGGAAAAGGGGTTTTGTTGATGAGGGCTCACCTCCCAAAACCTCAGACACTTCACAGTTACCTCACTTGAAAGGGGTCTTTTAAGAAATGCCTAAGGTCAAGAGATGGAGACCATCCTGTCCAACATGGTGAAACCCCATCTCTACTAAAAATACAAAAATTAGCCACATATGGTGGCGCACACCTGTAGTGCCAGCTACTTGGGAGGCTGAGGCAGGAGAATCACTTGAGGCAGAGGCTGCAGTGAGCCAAGATCTCACCACTGCACTCCAGCCTGGTGACAGAGCAAAACTCTATCTCAAAAGAAAAGAAAAAAAAGCAATGCATTAAACTTCCAAGTGGGATCAACTCCACACAATGTGTTGATAAATGAGAAGTCAGATGGGCCGGGCAGGACTCTGGCAGACAGATGGGTGGTCATGGCCACCCCAAGAATGATTACGCCACAGAGCAGGGCTCCACTCCCCAAGGAGCCTCAAACGGCCGTGCAGAAGGAAAGAGACGGCGCGCCTCCCTCTGCATCTGACGTGATGTTCAAAATCCCTGTGTGTGTTATGCTTCCTGTGCCGTTCCGCAGCCTCGCTAGTTTCAGTCTAATTTTTTAAAATCACATGCCATTATTGAGGGTGTAGATTGGTGTCACCTTTTTAGAAGCAACATTTCAAATGCCCTTTTGCTGAGTTCTGCTAAAATGGATGGGGTGTTTGGGGCTTTTTTCTTCCAGCACTATTTGTAATTATAAAAAATTGCAGTGACCTCTCAGCCCATCATTAGAGAAATGGCTGGATGAACTGTGGTGACACCCATTTAAGGAATACTATTCACTATCCCGCTGATAGACAGGGAGAAGTGGCGGGGCGTGTACGGGCACAGGGAGGAGTGAGCACATCGTCAAAAGCAAAGGGAAGTTGAAGAACCGTGTGTGTGTGCGCGCGCGCATGTGTGTGCGCACATGTGTGTGTGCATCTGCGTGTGCGCGCGTGTGCGTGCGTGTGCATGTGTGAGCGCACGTGTGTGTGTTCGTGTGTGTGCGTGTGCGTGTGTGTGTGTGATCCCATCTGTTTAAAAAAATGTGCATATGTACATATTTATTTAAATGGCTGTATATGCCTAAAAATATTTGGACGGAGCCACAGCAACCAGTGAACGGTGATTATTTTGGGGGGGGAGCATACATTCTTTATATTTGAATCTGTGACAAGAAGCCACTTCTGTCACATAAAAAATAAAGATTTACAACAAACTCCTTACCTTTGGGTAAAACCATGGCTCTGTGGAAATGCACCCTATCTGCCCTGTGACTCTGGCCTCATGCCCATGGCCACTGGATGCTTGGAGGTCTCCCACCCCATGTCCCTGGCACGCGGGACACAGCTTGGGGCTCAGCGGCCCCTCCCTGGGCTGGCCAGGCACCAGGGAGGACATCATCCGGTGACAGCTTCTGGTTAGATTGGCCGAGTCCTCCCTTCTTTGAAAGTGGGTGGACAGCAGGGCAGACACCTCCAAGCATCCCCCCAGAGGGATAATGGACCCCATTGTCTGGGGAGAGGAGGACGCATGCCCCTCCCCGTTTCCTCTCTCCCACTATCCAGAGCGGCGTCCAGTCGTGATGGAGACACGGAGCTGAAGGAGGACACACTTTCTTTGGTCTCCTCCCACCTCCGTCTTAACAAATTCATATTCAGCCACCTCTAAATTTTGCCAAAAAATCAAGGGGAAGTTGTCCCAACACACTCCCCGCACTGCACGATGGCTGAGACCAGCGGGGGATTAGAACCTTGGCACTGTGGCACCAGGACACGGGGCACCTGAGGCCCAAGCGGCTGAGAAGGGACCTGAGTTCTGAGTGACTTCGGCTACCAGGACTTGGCACAGCCCAAGCTCCAATGGATGGGGCACCCCAGTGCAGAGATCCTAGGGCTGGTGAATGTGCAGGATGCGAAGCCAAGACCGGGGAAGGACGAGGAAGGGGAAGGCCAGGGAGTGCCAGGGACTCGCTGCGCTCCACGGAAGTCATGGGAGGAGGCTGAGGAAGGTCCTGGGGCCTCGGGGCCAGGCGTCCAGGGGCTCAAGCCCTCCCTGCGCGGTCACCACACCGTCTTCTTCCATCATGGCTGAGACCCCCCACTCACAAGCCGACAGGGGGCCTGTTGGCTCACTTTAGTCTGCTCCACTTGGGAGAGCAGAAGACCCTGCCATTCGTGTACCCACAACTGTCTCATTTTCTAGAGGAAAAAGGCAAAGAAAAGGCGAGAAACAAAATGGGCTCACGGTGGTTGCCTGTGCGGCTGGGAAGCAGTGGGAAGAGCCGGAGGCCAAGGCCGGAAGCACGGGCAATTGCAACAGTTTAGGGGGTACAGGGCACAGTGCCCAGGGACATGAAGCACAGGGACCTCAGGAGACTGCTGGGCAGGGTCAGGAAGGAGGGAGCACCAAGGTTGCGGAGGGGCCAGAAGGGCCGCAGCGGTCAAGGCCACAGACTCTGCAGCGTGAGGAAGACAGGGCTTGTCCCCTGGATCGGCCTCAGCAAGTGAGAATGCTGTGCCGGGGGATTCTGCAGGCGAGCAGAAGGAGGGGCTGAGTGCCTTTGGTATGAAGCAGAGTTGGGGCAGTGGAGACCCCACTGGAGAGGCGAGGCTGAGAAGGGCAGCCCGGGTCACCCCAGGGTGCTTGTGTCCCAGCAAGGGATGATCTCAAGGGTGTGTGCAGACCAAGGAAAAGGAGCTGCCTGATGGGCAGGGAATGGGGAGAGCAGAAGCAAAGAGACAAGTGATCCCCACACCCAGCAGCAGGTGTGCAGGGAGCCAGCAGGCAGAAGGTGTTGGGGTCTGCCGTTTCCACATGACAGTCCCCGCTGTGGTATGACTCCAGGAGTGGGGTTGAGGAGGCATGGAGACAGATGTCAGTGAACTCAAGAAGACCAGGAAACAGTGAGGGGACAGACAGAAAGAGACTCTGCAGTGTGACAGTGAGGCTGGTATGCCCCATCATGTAGTCGCACATCACACCACTCACAGCAAAGTCTGAACTGTGCCCTGCACAACCTGCCCAACTGTACTTGCCGGCCCTTTGCGGGAGCTGGATGTGCCATCCACGTGGTTGCGAATCCTCCCTCTCACCTCCCTCTCACAGAAAGGTGGCTCCAGGGAATAAATAAGGAGCTTCAGGGCTGGTGGATAGGTCTGGGAATGCCAGCTGCTCCAGCCAGAGACAAGCAAGGGAGATGAGAACAAGGACAAGCCCCCCAGAGGAAACCAAAAATCCCAGTGACAAAAGCAGCTCTCACCCAGGGCTGAACACAGAGCTGGACACAACGGTGACAACCCCCTTTGACTGACAAGGAGACTGAGGCTCCACGAGATGAAACACTTGCAGAAAGCCACAGAAAGAATCTTAGCGGGAGGCAGAACTGGGATCCGGGCCCAGAAGAGGACGGCCCGGTGGTCAGGCGCTAGCATCCTGCCGTCAGCCCGTGTGCACGTGTCCACACGTGCCTCTGTGCCTGGCCTGCACGCAGCCCCTGGGCCTGGATGGGGCCTGCCCGAGATCTCCAGCAAGAACAGATAAATCAAGTCAGCCTTAATTAAGTTGCACACAGGGACCGGGGGTCCAGAGGGGCCACCACCTGCCCACAGCCCCCATTGTGCACAGTTAATCCTGTCCAGGTGTCTGCTGGCAGGCCGTGATCAATTAGTCACTGCGATTGAAGCTGAGTGTAATTAATTATTCAATTTTGAGCTGTTCCAGCTTAATGCATCTGAAATGACATCATGCAGCCTGGGCGTTCTGAAGGCGGGGACAAAAGGGAAACAGGTCTGAACAAAGCCCCGGTGCACCTGACCCTCTCAGTGGGCACTAATCCTCCACCGCCCAGAGCGAACCTGCTCACCTCACGCCTCCCCAGCAGGTGCAGCCCTGAGCGCTGGGGCTGCCGGCTGGCCCGCTCTGGGAGCCTCCACCTCCGGGTCCATGGACCTTAATTCATGGGTCGCCACCCCAGCTCCCCTCCTCAGCCGCTCTCTCTGAACCCTGCTCTGCTGCCCCTTCCCGAAAACATTGGCCTGGCTCGACTGGGAGGAATGGCACAGGCCTTTTTGCTGTAGTCACTGCTCTGCCCAACCCCAGGCACAGTGGGTAGACCTGGGCTTCCCATCGGCCCTTCTCTCTCTCACCTTGGGGTGCAGGAGGCCAACCTCCTTGAATCTTTCAAGGGGAAGTGATGGGGGTAGATGGTCCCTTAATCCACCTTGATCTGTGCTGCTGAGCCCAGAGAATTTCTGGGGGCTTGCCTCCCCCACTCCTGTCCTCCCCTGCTGTGCCCTGGGTCACCCCCCTCACCTCCCTAACTCCCAGCTCAGGCATCTGCCCATCTTGACAACATGCTCTCCTGAACCGTCCATGGTTCCCTGTTACCTCGCTCCCAAGAGAAGCCTTGGCCCTGCTGTGAGGCCCTCACCCTGCCTTTCTCCTGACCCTTCTTCTCCCCGATTCTGCCTCACACGGGCTCCGTCCCCTTGATGCCAGTCCCTGGCCTTTGAGGCTTAGAGTGACCCTTCCAGGACTGAGTACCCCACCTCTGCCAGCCGGGAAGACCCCCATCCTGCCCCTCTCTTTCCTTGGAAACCTGTCTGTCCCTCCCGTGGTGCCTGCAGCCCCCCGCCACCCCCGCCCCGGGTGCCCACAGCACTCAGAGCACTGCACGGATGTTCCCTTATCTCAGTGCATCTGAAACGAAGCCTGTGTTTGCACAGAGCCTGCAGCTTACGCAGGAGTGGGGACAGCCGCCTCTCTCGGCAGCCATGTGTGGGGCACCTAGCACAGCGTTTAGCACGTAATTGGCCCTCCAGCAATGTTTGTTGAATTCATGAAGGAAGAAATGATTAAATCAGCCAAACTGAACTCATTATCTCCCCACTTCGTCCCTGCCCGAGGGGGAAGTCCTGGACCCTGCATCTGGCATAATGGTGTCATTAGCAGCCTCGAAGCCCTCCCAGCTGCAACTGGGCCATTTCCACCCTCTCATCTTGCTGCCCACAGCCAGAGTCACCAGGCTGGCTCAGAAAAAGACCCCCAGTCCCGTGCCACCTCCCCACCCATCTCCCTGGCCTCATCCAAGCTTCATTGCCTCTTCCCAGGGCCTCACTCCCACCCGGGGACCTTGCCTCCAGCGTCCTCCCTTCATCTCACCCTCCAAGTAGCCCCTAAATGGGCTTTCTGAAATGCAAACTTGGGCACGAACTTCTGTGCTTTAAAATGCTCAGGTGACCCAGCAATTCCACTTCCTGGAATACACCCAAAAGGACTGAAAGCAGAGACTTGCTCAGATATTTGCACAGCCGTGGTCACAGCAGCATCATTCGCAATAGCTGAAATGTGAGATCAAACCTCGTCCACCTACAGATCAACAACATGTGAGACTCCAGACAAGGGAGTGGCATTCAGCCTGAAAAGGGAAGGAAACGTTGACACATGCTGCTTCACGGATGAGCAGTTTTTGTGTGTGTGTGCCTTTTTTTATTTTTTGAGTTGGGGTCTCACTCTGTCACCCAGGCTGGAGTGCAGTGATCAAGGATCACTGCAGCCTCCACCTCCCCGGCTCAAGCAATCCTCCCGCCTCAGCCTCCAAGTAGCTGGGACCGCAGGCATGCACCACCACACCCAACTAACTTTATGGATGAACCTTGAGGACACGATGTAGGGTGAAATAAACCAGTCGCAAAAGGCCAAACACTGCACTATCCCACTTAGATGCGGGACTAGAGTATTCACATTCACAGAGACAGAAAGCCAGATGGTGCTTGCCAGGGGCTGGGGGAAGGGGTGCTCGATGGAGACAGAGTTTCTGTTCGGGATGATGAAAATGTTTTCAGGACAATCGTGATGACGGTTGGCACAACACTGTGAATATACTTAGCACCACTGAACTGTACACTTAGAAATGGTCAAAAGGGCAAATTTTCTGTTATGTGTATTTTATGACTATTTTTTAAAATCCTAAAGGAAAGCTGGGCACCATGGCTCACGCCTGTAATCCCAGGACCTTGGGAGCCTGAGGCGGGTGGATCACCTAAGGTCAAGAGTTTGAGACCAGCCTGGCCAACATGGTGAAACCCCATCTCTACTAAAACTACAAAAATTAGCCAGGCTTGGTGGCGGGTACCTGTAGTCCCACCTACTCGGGAGGCTGAGACAGGAGAATCACTTGAACCCAGGAGGTAGAGGTTGCAGTCAGCTGAGATTGCACCACTGCACTCCAGCCTGAGGGACAGAGCAAAACTCAGTCTCAAAAAAATAAATAAATAAATAAATAAAATCCTAAAAGATAAAAGTTCAATTGGCTGCAAATACTCTCCTCATGCCCCCTCAAGCCTTCCTTGGAGGCCTTGTCCTGCAGGGGTTCTGCGTGCCCCGACCCCTCCGCCCCAGCCTCACACCCTCCCCTCTGGGTGCAGCCTCCGGGCGAGGTCCCTGCAACTGCCCGACTCACTCCCTGGCCCCCACCCATTCGTGCCTGCTCAGCACCTTTCCAGAGCTGGAACCTGTTCTGTCTTTTTCCCCCACGGGCCTGGCGACAGGTCAACACTCTGTAAGTATCTGGGGAACCTGTAAAGGAAGGAAGGAGTGCTTGGGTCTTTGCTGGCCCCGGCCGCCTCAATGTCCATAGGGTCTCCCCTGTTTCTGTTACTTCCAGCACCCCAGAATTTGCCATCTCTACCCCTCCCCCAGGGGGAGGAGGCAGGTGCAACCCAAGAGGGGAGCCTTGATCCCGTGGAGGTCCTCTGAGCAGCCCCCCAGGGCCACGTGCTCTAGGCAGTGGGAAAGCAGCCCAGAGCTCCGGTGGTAAGTCCTGAGGGGCCCCAGGCCTGGGCCACACACCAACCAGCAGGTCCCTGGTTCCCAGGCTCTCTCATGTCCTGGAGAACAGGACTCACCTGCTGGGCTGGTGGCACCCCGTGCTCCTGACCTTCTACGTGTTTGTTAGCCAGAGGGGTAAAGACTTTGGGGTTGGATGGACTCAGCCTCAGTTTCCTCATTTATTTATGTATTTACACGGAGTTTCACTCTTGTTGCCCAGGCTGGAGTGCAATGGCACGATCTCGATTCACGGTAACCTCCACCTCCTGAGTTCAAGCGATTCTCCTGCCTCAGCCTCCCGAGTAGCTGGGATTACAGGCATGTGCTAATTTTCTATTTTTAGTAGATACGGGGTTTCTCCATGTTGACCAGGCTGGTCTCAAACTCCTGACCTCAGGTGATCCGCCCGCCTCAGCCTCCCAAAGTGCTGGGATTACAGGCGTGAACCACCGTGCCCAGCAGTTTCCTCCTTTATAAAACAGGGTCCCCACTGACAACCCATACATCCATCAGAGGGAGGCAGGAGAAATGCACCCTGGCCTGGTCAAGTGGCAGGTTACTAGGGAGTGATGAGGCTGAGGGCACCGCCTCCACTCCTCCACGACACAACTCCACTCAGAGCAAGAGTCCAGCCGTGGAGCTGACTGCTTCAGTGCCAGACCTCAGAATGGGGGTCAACCTCGGGGCAGGGCGGCAGTGATGGAAGGAGCAGGAAGGAGCTGCCAGGTGCTGGGGTGCCTGGGGTCTGCACTGGGGCACGTGGCACAGGTGTGCTCATTTTGTGACAGTTCACCAATCAGTGCCTTTATAGTATGTGTGTTTTCCCGTATGTCTATTATGCCTCAATAAAAGAAGAAAGAGCCGGGCACGGCGGTGCGTGCCTGTCATCCCAGTTACTCGGGAGGCTGAGGCTGGAGGATCTCTTGAGTCCAGGCGTTCTGGGCTGCAGTGTGTTATGCTGATCGGGTGTCCGCACTAAGTTCGGCATCAATATGGTGACCTCCCAGGAGCGGGGGACCACCAGGTGGCCTAAGGAGGGGTGAACCAGCCCAGTTCGGAAACGGAGCAGGTCAAAACTCCCATGCTGATCAGTAGTGAGATCACGCCTGTGAATAGACATTGCACTCCAGCCTGCGCAACATAGCAAGACCCCGTCTCTTTTAATAAAAAATAACATTAAAAAATAATAATAATAAAAGAAGAAAGAAAACAAGAGAAGAGAAAACCTAAGCATGAAGGCAGGGAGGCTGCTCCCAGGAGGAGCGGTGAGGAGCAGCAGGCGAAGGTGCTGGAAGGTGGTTGCTTGGCCTTCTGCAAAGCGTTACCTTCTCGCCGGAAACGTCCCTGATGCAGTGAGAAGCTTTTTGAACCCAGAATCTCTGACTCCCAAAGGAAAACCTAGGGAGGACTTGAGTGGGGCTGTGGAGGGGCTGGCCACTGCTCCTTTGGAGAGGCGACTTGGGAGGAAGGGTGACTGCCCTGGCGATGGCTGCCAGAGCGGCACAGTGCGGGGAGTGAGTGCAGCCCGGAGCAGGCCTTGGTGGCACGTGCACGGGGAACTGGGGGCCGGCAGAGGCGAAGGTCGGGATAAAGAAGACATGGTGCAAGCTTACCAGATGGAAACCTCCTCTTGACACCATCAAGGCCTGCAGCTCTGGGCTCCGGGCTCTGGGACGTCCTGGTGTGGTCCAGCCTCATTCCCTCCATCTGTGGTATAGTGGGGATGGGCTCCTTGCCTGGGACCCCTGAACATGGAAGCGGGGGAGCGCATCCACCCTTCACAGGGAGGCTCCGCTGCTCAGCGCAGTCGGCGGCTGTCTGGGTGCCCAGTGGCCACGGTGACTGGGCTGGGCTGGCAGGACTCCCTGCGAGGTCATTCTAACTGCCGTTGCGGCCTAGCTGATTAGCGCGGTAACCACCAGCTCAGGAAGGAGGGGACTTCAGAGCGCCAGGAATTAAGCCGAGACTTTGCAAGTTTCTGCCTTTGCCTGCCCCTGCCACAACATGGACACCACGGGCAGAACCCGCTCTCGTCCAGCTTGGCCGAGCGCTCTGGTCTGTTGACCAACGTGGGGTCATTAAAAGGCACAAGACCCCCTTGGGTGGGTTCTGGCGCTGGCCATCCCAGGGGGGACTAGGACCCCATTTGGAGGTCCCCATGGATCACAGGACCCCATTTCCCCCAGAAACAAGCCGGAAGGGAGCAGCAGAGCCACTGCGCTGGACAGGGCCCCACCCTTGCGTGGCGGGGGGAACACCAAGCCCTTGGCTTTCTAAGAAAGGATTTCGGCCAACGCCTGTGGCAACAGCATAACCACATGGCTTGGCCACAACTGAGTGAGTGAGTCTGTGTGGATTCTCTAGGAATCGTCTCTCTCGGAGGAAGTGGTAGGGGAGGGAGGGAGGAGCAGGAGCCCTGACTCCCTGCATTCCGAGGGGAGCTGTGGACGTCCACGCGGGTTGAGAAGACAGGGCCAACCTTTTAATTTACTGCTTTGAATACAGAAACATGGCCAGCACATAGACAGGCAGGGCGAAGGAGGAACGAGCCTCCATGTACCTTTCACCAGACTCCACAGTGACCTGAGTTTATGCCACTTGGAAGCCACATTTCAAACCCAGGGCCAGGGACGGGAGCACCCACTGCCCTCGCCCCCTGGGCTCAACTCAACAGAAGTTTTTTCCACTTTTCCACGTCGGTCAGTTCCCCTAGAAACTTCCTCTGTATCCCAGGCCCGTGCCCTTGGACAGCCCTCTGCTCGGACGAGACCCCACATGCCCACAGGCACATGCGCACATGGAAAGCCCCTCCAAGTCTTTTGAGGTAGTCCTGAAACAGGTGGCTCGCGAGAGAGAGCTACTTTGGGCACCACGAGACGGCCACTCACCACCTGACGCTGTCAGAGCCCGAGCACCCCATGATAAATGTGCTGAACTCTGAAATAGGCTTCAAAGCTAGTGCCACATGCAATTCCAAATCCGGACTCCTGGGGCTATTGGATTTCATGATTTCTCTTGCAGCCTTGGTTACGGGTTAGCATGAATCTTCTCACCCCTTAATTATAGTTCTGGCATCCGAAAAGCACACCGACACCTCTCCCTCCTCTGGCGTCATCTCCTCATTCCTCCCCACTCCCAAACGCTCAGCGAGCCGGAGCTAATCCCTGCTGCCGTTTCTGACTGTCCCCGTCCCTGTCCTCCAGGATCTGACCACACACTCATTGGCCCATGCCTGCTGCCTGCCTTACAAGGCAATACTGCCCGCCAAGAGATGCTACTTTGGGAAGAGTCAAGAGGACGGAGAGAATGTCAGGATCTTTTTTTTAGGTGCTGAGCAAGGCCATTCCAGGGGCCGCCGAGAGCAGGCGGTGATCTGTATCAGAGATGAACTTGAACATACACTCTCTTCCAGGGGGGCGGGAGGTGGAAAAAGTAAGCCCATGGCTTCTTTGGCTCAAGTCGGATGGAGCAAATTAAAACATTTAGGAATTCTCCTCTCCCAGATGCAGATCTGTTTTAGGTCTGATGTCTGTCAACCAAATTAAGATAGATGAAAGCGGGCCCCAACGATGTCTCTGGGTGGAGAAGTGAGGCACAGCTTTCGTGACGGCGATGAGCGACCTCGTTCTGGGCCGCTTCCCTAATTGATTGCACCTCCAGGGTGGAAACCAGGCACGGAGGCCAATCCTCCCACTCTCCCCCACGCCCTGCCCTCACCGGGAACACAGCAGGAAACTGTCGGGATGACCCAAAGTGCTTTGGAAGCAAAGAAAATAATTGAGGAGGGACATGCAAGCCTTCCAGGGCAGCGTGGGGGTGCACGGAGCACCGGTGTTTTCAGGAACAGCTTCAGGTGGTCCCGGGGGTACGGCTCGTGGAGAGGACTGCTTCCACCCTGGGCTGAGGAATAGGGTGAGATGCCCTGAGCAGGTGAGGGAGGGGCCGGACCCGCACAGCCTCGCCTTGGGTCCACGCCTTCCAGGCCCCGTTTGGTGGGGAAGAGGAAAATGGCCACTTTGGCACTCTGAGATTGAAGAGAGGGAAGGATAGCAGATCATGCAGAGACATGAGGAAACCTGGACCACTTCGTTGGAAAAAAAGACACCGCCGGGCAGCCCAGGCAGCATGGGAAAGAAAGGCCGTGCCAGGAAAGGCAAGAAGGGCCCCCAAGCCCTGACGCCCCAACACAAGGGCCTCTGAAGTGCCAGCCCCGGGGTCACTGCTTGAACACTGCTGACCCCCACGCCCATGTTGCCCCTCCATAGGGACAAGGGCCCGATTAAATGGCAAGGAGTCCATCATGCTGCTGTGCCTGCCAGCCTTCCCCGCTGAACCCTTAGGACAACTGAAACCCCGCAGGAGAGGGGCTGAAGGGACAGGGGCGTCTCTGAGGTCACAACGAGCCCTATCTCTCTCAGGACCCCCAGCCTGCCTCCAGGGGTGCCTCTCACACCTGATGTCCCCTCCGCCCTACCCCCACGCAGAAATGAGCCAGCTCTGCGCCATCCCCAGGGGCCTCCTCCAGCCCGCGGTGGTGGGAGCCTCCTCATTGGGGCCTCCTCCGGCCCACGGTGGTGGGAGCCTCCTCATTGGGGCCTCCTCCGGCCCACGGTGGTGGGAGCCTCCTCATTGGGGCCTCCTCCGGCCCGCGGTGGTGGGAGCCTCCTCATTGGGGCCTCCTCCGGCCCGCGGTGGTGGGAGCCTCCTCATTGGGGATCCCAACTTTGGCACAACCCCTCAGCACAGGGGCTGGGCATGGGAGAGGCTGGCCAGCCTCATTTGAACCTAGTCTCTTTGTAAGGGGAGGAATGTGGGAGCGCCCCGGTGAGGAGAAGAGCAGAAGCAGAGACAGAGGCAGGGGCAGGAGGGGCTGGGGCCGGCTCCAGGAAGCCCAGGACCTGCGGCAGGGCACACGCCAGGGCCAGGACTCCCGCAGCACTGACCCCTTGAAAGTGTTCCCAAACCTAACCTCCTCCCAGAGCTCACCAGAGGGTCAGCGTTTTCCTGCTTTTTGCTGTCACTAAGAAGCAGCAGAGAGAGAGGTACCTAAGCCAGGCCCCTGGCCAGGAGGCGGCCTGTCCCTGCGAGCTCCCGCAGGCAAAGTCCTGTACCCCTTCCCTCCTGCTTCTTGTTCCCCCAAGCCTGAGCCCCCGGGAGCTGTCTGGGTGTCCTCCCCTCCAGCTGGTGGGTTTGGCTCTCGGGGTGGGGCACGCTCAGCTCAAGAGGGGTTGCCAAACAACCCCTAGGAGTCCAGGCCTTCCTCTGCCAGTCGCCACTCCCCTTCCGCCCACCCCTTCCCACCACTCCTGCCCTGGGCCTGCGGAGTGGACACTGTGCATGGGGGTCACTCCTGTGAGGTCACTGGGCAGATATGCTGGCATTCGCCATCCCTGCACATGGTCGTAACCAGATCGGCAAAGAGCCCCTCACCCTCCTCCTGCCCGGCCTGCCGCACCCTAAAATAGCCTCAATATATGTAAGGCATCTTCTGGAACAGAACTGGCAGGGTCATTTAAACATTCCAGGCGTCTTGTTTATGCTTGGTAGTTATCAATACGGCAGGCGAGACTCACACACTCATTCCTGCGAGGGGTCCCCGGATCAAGAGTTCACATGTCTCCCATGGCTGGGAGCTGATGTCAGAGCCTGCGTGGGCCTGAGCGTGACGGATGCCTCTGCCCAGGCTGACATCTGCTGTTATGGCCTGGCAACAGGGCTGGCGGGAGCCCAGCTCCGGGGTTTGACCCCAGCCACGTCCCCCTACAGAGAGGGAAACTGAGCCCAGAGGAGTCTCAGGAGCTGTACTGCCAGGCGGGGACCCAGGTGCACTCCCATCACGTTCACCAGCCCTGCGGTGGGTGCAGCGGGAGAAGAGCGGACAGGGGATCCGGGCCCTCAAAGCCCAGGAGGTAGGAGGAAGCTCCCGCTGCAGTCCAGGCCTTCAGTTCTTGCTATTGGGCTCAGAAAAGGAAAAGCAGCTGTGAGCACAGGAAAGGTTCTTGGAAAGACTCCCACACACCTGCCGGGAAGGCTGGGACGCCCCTCCCCCTCCCAGCCCCCAGTCGTAGGCCTGCGGATGTTTGCAGCTGGATCATTCTTCGCCATGGTGGCTGCCTGTGCGCTGTGGATGCCTAGCAGTTCTCTGGCCTCTCTCACCAGATGTTGGTAGCATCATGTCTGCCCCAAGTTGTGACAATCAAAAATGTCTCCAGTTAAAGGAACTCAGCCTAGCAAAGAGATAGCTGCACTCCCACGGTTATTACAGCACCATTCACCACGGCCAACATACGGATTTAACCTAAGTGCACGTCAGCAATCGAAGGAAAAACAGCGCGCGGCGTATACACGCAGTGGAATACTATCCAACCGCAAAAGCAGTGAAATCCTGTCCTTTGCAGCAACATGGATGGGACCGGAGGACATGAAGCAAAATACACCAGAGAGAGAGACAAATGCCACATGTTCTCAGTCCCACGCGGGAGCTGCGAATGTGGGTCTCATGGGGTAGAGAGGAGACGGGAATAAGGGTGGAGGTGAGGGGAGTTTGGTTAATCAGCACAGAAATCCAATTCGAGGGCAGGAATGAGTTCCCACGTTCAATGACAGCACAGCGGGGTGACTTAGTTAACAGTAATTTACTGTTTATTTCAAAATAACTGGAAGAGCTGAAATGTCCCCAACACAAAGAAATGATAAATGTGTGGGGTGACGGAGGGCCTGAATGCTCCTGAATGCCCCAGTTTGATCCATACACATCGTGTGTTTGTATCGAAGCATCACAGGCGCTGTGCACGGAGCTCACACTGGCAATCCCAGCGCGGGGAGGCCGAGGCGGGAGGACGGCTTGAAGCAAGCTGGGTAACATAGTGAGACCCCGTCTCCAAAAAACTAAAGTCACATGTACCCCAGATACATGTACAATTATCCATCAATAAAAAATAAAAAATAATATTACAGTAAAATTTTAAACTAAGAAAATAATTAAAATGTAAAACTACGTCTCCAGGCATTGCCCACCGTCCCCTGGAAGGCAAAACCGTCCCTGGCCGAGCCCCCTGCTGTGGAGGAGTGAAACCTTGCCTGGTGCAGGGAAGGGGCCTGCAGGGCCCCCGTCACCTTCCTCCCCACCTCTCACTGCCAGCTGGGAACACGGAGCCCACACCCGCTCCGCCAGCTCGGACTATGGCCACTGATCAGCTGAATTCACCAAGCTCCCCAGAACACCTCACAGGCGCGGGGGAGAGCTGCCTGCCTCCCTGCCTCCACTGGAGGCTGAGCTTCCTTCCAACAGCTCCCGGGGCAGGGCGGTGGGACACCCACTGAGGCCAAGGAAGCTGCAGCTCCCGACCTTGGTGCTGAGTCCTATAGGGTGTGGCCAAGCTCACAGCAGAGGACATTAGGAGCAGAAAACCAGAAGGCAGAGAAACAGATTGGGGATGGTGTGCCATTGTCTGGGGCACAGGAGAAGATGCAGAAGCCGGCGGGGAGAAGGAAGGTGGAGAGGCAGCTGGGGGGGACGCCCACTCCCTGCCAAGGGCCCAGGCTGTCTCAGGAGGGCGAAGGGCTGCCTGGTATTGTTTTCACCTCGGAGGTGGAGCTCTGGGTCTGGGTCCTCCCTGACTGCCCTACAGGTGATCTGTCCATTTTTCCTAGGCCAGGCCCCCCTAAACTGCACTCACCAGCACACCACCCCTCTCAGAGAAACACCTGCTCCCCAGGCAGCCCCTGCCAGCACCCTCAGGCCAAAGGGGGAAGATCAGGCCAGCCAGGGGCTGGGGGAGGCTCTGGGTGGTGTGGAGAGGACGCCAGCCCATGCAAGGAGGCACCAGAGGTCCCCAGTCACGTGCCCCTGCCCACCCTGGGGACATCCTCCCTGTGGATGAGCTGTGCCTGAAGGACCTGAAGCCTGAGGGGTCCTCATGGGCCCCAGGGGAAGCAGGTGGCCAGGAGAGATGCAAAGGTTTCCCAGGCAACACTCGGGACGACTCAGCAGCAGCCGCCTCCAAAAGTGGGGAGCAGGGCCAGAGAGCCAAGGGCAGTGCTGGGTCCCGGCCCAGCCGTGGCGGACCCCGTGGGCTTCAGTGCGTGCATGCTGCCATCGTGTGGAGCCCAGCCGGGGCAGCCCTCCAGCTGTGGGACACCCCCTGGCCCCCCACGCTGGGAACCCCGCCTGGCCTGGGCACCTCTGCCCCCCCTGCCCCAACCACAGGCCTAAGTGGGCCCAGATGGCGCTGGCAGAATGGGCTGGCTGGGCTGCTGCCTCCAGGGGCCTTGGAGTTGGGGCTCAGCCTGCTGGGGATGGGAGGGCAGGTGGTTTGAACAGGCGAGCCTAAGCCAGAGCCTCTCAAAGAGGACTGACAGTGTGGGAAGTGGGCAGCCAGGCCCGGAGCCCAGACACGGCGCCTCTCCGGGCCCCACAGACTCTTCCGGACCTGCTTCCTCACTCATTCCAGAAGGATGCTCTTCCTGGAGGACCTGCCAGCCAGCATCCCACCTTCTCTGCTCCCCCGCCCCTTCCTGGGGTGTCCCGTGTCACAGGGACAGCGGAACCCTGCCCTAACCCCAGACCTGCCACCCTGTGTGCACAGCCGCTTCTCCTTGGCCTCCTCCCATCCCTCGCCCCTGCCCGGTGCTCCCCTCCCCTCCCCTCCCCTCCCACACCAGCCACAGCCCCTCTCTCAGCGTCCACAGCCTCCTCCAGAGGGACAGTAGTTGGATTGCTCAGGGGCCTGTGGGAAGCAGAGTACACTCCAAGAGTCGGGCATTAAAGGACAGTTTAGGAAGCTGTGGATGGGGAGGCCTTGGGTGGTTACAGGGCTCCAGTTCTGTCAGAAGGGCCAGCAAAGGGAATGGTTCCAGGCTGAGAGGGCGACAGGTGTGTGGAGAGCCCCCCGCCCCTGCCGCCACCACAGACAAAAGCAGTGGCCTTCTGTGGAGGGGCAGCCATGAAACGCAGCCCCGCAAGGAGGGAATACGTGGGTCGGCCTCCCAAGCCACCTTCCCTACCTCCCAGGGACACAGGGCACGGTGACGAGGGAGGGAGGAGATGGGACAGGCTCCTCCAAGGGAGGTCTGGGCTGCTTTAGCACCTGGTGCTGGCAGTGTGTAAACCCGTGGGGCCGCCTGGGAGCACACCCCGTGGCTCAGTGGACGTTACTCCCGGTGCCTCTCTGTGCCAGAAGGAAGCAGCGTGTTGCTCTCTGCCCTAGGAGAAGCTCTTCGTTTCAAAGAGGAGCTGTGAAGAGCGATGGTCAAAGAGGAAAGAAGATCCAGGCACAATCACAGATAAACTAGAGAATGACCCCTCTGCGCCTGGCCCTGCTGCACCCACTCCGCGTCCCAGAGGCTGGCCTGGGCACCAGGTCCTCTGGGCTCCTGGCACCTGTTCATTGGCCTTGGCCAAGAGAAGCACCAAGTAAAGAGTGGGAGGACAGAGAGGCCGGGGCTCTTCCCTGCTCCTTTCCTTGGGTGCCCTGGTCCTGCCGGTGACTGGGTCCCTTCTGTCCCCACTGTGGCCCCAGCTGTCTTTGGACTCTAGGATCGCCCTGACCCTTCAGGCCTTGGGGGTGTGTGTGTGTTTGTGTGTGTGTTTGTGTGTCTCTGCGTGTTTGTGTGTGTGTTTTTGTGTGTGTTTCTGTGTGTATGTTTGTATGTTTGTGTATGTGTGTGTTTGTGTTTGTGTGTGTTTCTGTGTTTTTGTGTGTGTGTTTGTGTGTGTGTTTGTATGTTTGTGTATGTGTGTTTGTGTTTGTGTGTTTCTGTGTGTTTCTGTGTGTTTGTGTTTGTGTGTGTTTCTGTGTGTGTTTCTGTGTGTGTTTGTGTGTGTTTGTGTTTGTGTGTCTGCGTGTTTGTGTGTGTTTCTGTGTATGTCTTTGTGTGTGTTTGTGTTTGTGTATGCGTGTTTCTGTGTTTGTGTATGTGTGTGTTTCTGTGTGTTTGTGTGTTTTGTGTGTTTGTATGTCTCTGCTTGTTTGTGTGTGTGTTCGTGTGTGTTTGTATGTGCGTGTTTGTGTGTTTTTTTGTGTGTGTTTGTGTGTGTTTCTGTGTGTTTGTGTGTATGTTTGTGTTTGTGTTTGTGTGTGTTTCTGTGTGTTTGTGTTTGTGTGTTTCTGTGTGTGTGTTTCTGTGTGTTTGTGTGTTTCTGTGTGTTTGTGTGTTTCTGTGTGTTTATTTTTGTGTGTGTTTGTGTTTGTGTGTGTGTTTCTGTGTGTTTGTGTGTCTCTGCGTGTTTGTTTTTGTGTTTGTGTTTCTGTGTGTGTGTTTCTGTGTGTTTCTGTGTGCTTGTGTGTGTGTGTTTCTGTGTGTTTGTTTGTGTTTGTGTGTTTCTGTGTGTGTTTCTGTGTGTTTGTGTGTCTCTGCATGTTTGTTTTTGTGTGTGTTTGTGTTTGTGTGTGTGTTTCTGTGTGTTTGTGTGTGTTTCTGTGTGCTTGTGTGTGTGTTTCTGTGTGTTTGTGTGTTTGTGTTTGTGTGTTTCTGTGTGTTTGTGTTTGTTTCTGTGTGTTTGTGTTTGTTTCTGTGTGTGTTTCTGTGTGGTTGTGTTTGTGTGTGTTTCTGTGTGTGTGTTCCTGTGAGTGTGTGTGTGCACTTGCGTGCGTTCCAGCTTTCTGATGTCGTTCATCTCCAGGGGTTACAACACTCTTGCAGGTTCTCTTTCTTATTTTGTTTTTTAAGAGACAGGGTCTCTATGTTGCCCAGGCTGGACTCAAACTCCTGGACTCAAGCGAACCTCCCACCTCAGTCTCCCAAGTAGCTAGGACCACAGGTGCACACCACCTCAGCTGGCTGTGGTAGGTCATCTTACCACCCATCCTGCCCACAACACACACTTCGAGAAGCATTCTATAGTCAGGTCCCTAATACTGGCTGCTTTCCATGAGGTCTGGTCATCTCCAGATACACACACACACACACACACACACACACACACACACAGATCTGTCCATCACCTCAACATTTTCATTCTGCATCCCACATATCGGTTCAACCAGTGTTAAGAATCTGCACCCCAAAATACGCCACTCTGGCGTGTTGACTATTTTGAGTGAAAGGGCCTTGAAAAGTAGGGGTACCGGAAGCTGCCTCTGACCTTCATGCTCTGTCTCAAAAGCAGAGCAGGAGATGAAATTCCCATGTGAAAGATGTCTTCCGCATACCAGAAGGAAGCTGCCACTCTTATCTTCAAGGACAGGAAGCTGGGGCCAAGGGAATTCTGTACAAACAGCCCTCGTTAAACTAATCCTCGTCCTCCCAGCCACTCCTCCACCCAGCCAGCCCCAGCCTGAGGCCCCATACCTTGGCCCGTTTTCAAGCGTACTGCTCTTTGTCTCCGGCAGTGCGTACGTGTTCAAACTCTAACTGTGACTTTGGGCCTTAGGAAGGCTCCCGTGCCCGCGAGACGTGTGATCTGTCAATTGTGTGTGTTTCTCCTGCTGATCTGTCTTAAATCGCTTTAATTCTCACACCAAAAACCCTTGAAAGAGTGGAGGGGGATTTCTGCAACCTCCACCGCAACACCGCCTTCAAACGTGGCAACTCTATAGGGCTCTGCCTGGCTGCTCTCAAGTCTACCGGCTCTTCACTGCCTCCCCCAGTCCCCACCCACCCCCGTGAGCAGCCACGTCATGTACGGGGCTCCGGCCACAGCCCAGGCCACGGGGCTCCCTCTTCAGCCATCAGTGCTCCTTTAAGAATCATCCTTCGGAGCTTGCCACTCCCCTGCTTAAAACCCCAAAAATCCAAGCTCAGGCCGGACAGCGGCTGCCCAGACCCCGGGAGACCCGGCCCCGGCAACTCATCCTAATCTTGCCTTCCTCACCTGTGCTGCCCAGTGGGCCCAGGGCTGCCGCGGTGACCTTGCTGGGCCATCTCCCACTCCCCAGACCACACTTCCCACCTTCCATGTCTGAGAACGTGGGCCCTCCTTAGAGGCACCCGTCCCAACCCCACATCCACTCTGAAGCCTCCTGTTCCTTTCTGTGGGAACTTCTAGAAGGTTCTTTCCTTCCTCCCGCTCTCAGTCACCTCCTGAGCCGCTGTTTGCCCTCTGATGGTTTCCCATGGACTTGGGAAGCAAATATACCCCATGGGGAGCTAAGAGGGTCTCTAGGAACCTGGACCCCGATGTGAAGGCCCAGCCCGTGAAGGTCCTGGACCCCCACTCTGAAGCTACCTGGGCTTAGTGTATCCAAAGGCACCAAGGGGATAACTTCCTCCCCTCCAGAAAATCAGGTGGACTTCCGGAGAAAGCTATCAGTGAGCTTTGAATGTGGCTGATTGAGAATTCTGTGAAATGTCTGCCGTGTCTCCTGGCAGGTGATTAAAATACAACCACCTCATAACCACCCCCAGAAGCCTTTGTACACCCGTCCTTATAGGGAGGCTTAAAGAAATTAAAGGGCTGAAATGATTTCTCCCCCCAGCAAGAAAGATTGGGCCACTTAATTAAGAGTTATCCTTAATCTTGGACAAACTGGGTCTAATTTCTTCAAATTATTCCACATTTCACTAATTTCATTTTCTCCCTTTTACTCAAGGGTGTCTGGGCAGGTGTGCCCCGCGCACTGCAAAAAGTCTGGATGTGAGACCGACTCATTTTCTTCTGCCACGCATGGAACATCTCAGCACTGATTATTTTCAACAGGGAGGAAAGTGGGCCTGGAGAGTGCTGGGGAGGCCTGTCCTCTCACTGGAGCTCACAGCCGGAGCTTCATTAGCACCGAGGAGATCATCAGCCCCCTGAACGCGGCACCTCGCACGCCAGACACAGCCTGGGCTGATGGGCGTAAAGCGCTCACAAGTCCCCGAAGGGGCCGTGGGTCCTGTGAGCAACTCATTTGGAAATCTCACTTCCGTCCTGCCTCTGTTCTCTAAACACTCGAAAGGAAGACAAGCAGGGCTGAGCACCCAGTGAGGGGCCCGGTGTGGAAGCCGGGGGGTCACCCTGGTCCTGTCACTGCTGCTCCATTTGATGATTAGAACTGAGGCTCAGAGGGCTGACGCCCAGGAAGTGGCGGACTCCTAAGACTCTGCTTGTTCTGTTCTGCCACGTGTCTGCCCCAGAGACATCCATCGTCAGCTCCATTGCGCGTGCTTGGCGTCTCTACCATCCGGCCCCTGTAGGTAGTGGGTAAATGTTTGCTGAGTGAGCTCTTTGGGGAGGGAGTGGGGGAGAATGTTTAAGCTGGAAGAGTCTGTAGTGGCCATGGGTGGCTTTGCACACTCAACCTTTGCCCCTGGGTTCCTCAGGCAGGGCTTGCATCCCAACCCTCCCCCCACCCCCAAGGCCTCAGGGTTTGAGTGGCAGAACCCCATCTGCAGCTGACCAGAGAATGCCCTGCCCCTGTACCCACCATAGAAGAGGTTCAGAACCCAAGCCAAGCCAACCACTATGGATGCTAGGACTTGCACTGTCATCGCTGGGACACAGATCCGAGTGTCTCTCACCAAAACTTGATGCTGGAAGGACATGAGCCCAGGGCTGCCGGGACAGGGAGTGGAGAGGCTCTGCCTGGGAATGGAGCCAGGAAGAGCAAACAAGATGAGAGAGAGAAACTGGCGTGGCCATTCCTGCGCTCCTCTGCACAGGAGTCGGTCAATCCCCTTTCTTTTATTTTTTATTTGTTTGAGACAGGGTCTCGCTCTGTCACCCAGGCTGGAGTGCAGTGGTGTAATCTTGGCTCACTGCAACCTCTGCCTCCCAGGGTCAAGTGATCCTCCCACCTCAGCCTCCTGAGTAGCTAGGACTACAGGCAAGCACCACCACTCCCAGTTCATTTTTTATGTTTTTAGGAGAGATGGGGTTTTACCATGTTGGCCAAGCTGGTTTCGAACTCCTGGGCTCAGGCAATCTGCCCACCTCTGCCTCCCAAAGTGCTGGGATTACAGGCGCCAGCCACCGTGCCCGGGTCTCCCTTCCTCTTTACTGAAGCCGTTTGGGTTGCGTTCCTTCATCAGCAAGTGAGAGGGTCCTCACCATTACGGAGCCTTAAACAAGCAGGGCTGGTTTATTTAGGAAGCGATTCCTGGAAGCACTGGAGGGGTGCGGAGACTTGAGCCACAGGGTAAGGGAAGACGGTGTAGGGGAGCTCAGGAACAGTTTCCCCTGTTCTGGGCTCCATCCCACTTCGGACCCCTGGGAGACAGCCTGTCGCCTCGCTGGTGTCCTGCCGGAGAGGCAAGGAGGGCTGCTCTGGGGCCGCTAACTCCCTGCACGTCCAGCTTGCCACACTCTCCACCAGCCAGAAAACACGTGGGGCAGAATCAAGAGCCTCCGGTCAGTGTCCGTGGAAGCCGTGAGAGCCCAGGGGGTCTGGGCACAGCCAGCACCACTGGCCACCCTTTTCTTTTTTTTTTTTTTGAGACAGAGTTTTGCTCTTGTTACCCAGGTTGGAGTGCAATGGTGTGATCTCGGCTCACTGCAACCTCCGCCTCCTGGGTTCAGGCAATTCTCCTGCCTCAGCCTCCTGAGTAGCTGGGATTACAGGCACACACCACCATGCCCAGCTAATTTTTTGTATTTTTAGTAGAGATGGGATTTCACCATGTTGACCAGGATAGTCTCAATCTCTTGACCTCGTGATCCACCCGCCTTGGCCTCCCAAAGTGCTGGGATTACAGGCGTGAGCCACCGCGCCCAGCCCACCCTTTTCGTTTTACAGGGTGAGGAACGAAGGCCCAGGACAGCAAAAGGACAGGCCAGTCACACAGAGGATTCATGGCAGCTCCGGATCCAGACCAGGCATCCTGGCTGACACCCCAGCACGCAGCGTCCTCCTTTTTGTCCCCATCTCCTCTGAGCTGGGGCTGGACTCCAGCTACTTGGGACAGTGAGAAAGATTTTGATGGGCACTGCTCTGTGCCATCCCTGTGCTGGACTCTTGGACTCTGGTGAATGGAAAACCTACCCCTGCCTTTGCAGGGCACCCAATGCCGTGCTCTTAAAGACTCAAGGGCATCTTGAATGAGGTGCCCAGTTTTGCAGGTGACTTTGGGGATTACCAGTAGCAATAAAAGGTCCCGGAAGAACAGTACTTTTAGCTTGCAACACACTTTCCCATCTGTCACATTTGAAAGATCTCGCTGAAACTCACAGAGCCTGTATCCTCCTCTGCAAAAGGAGACGAATGCACTATAGCCCCCACCCGTGGGGTGAAGGGACCGTGTGCCTGGGCGCTCTTGCTGAACTGGAACATGTGTGGCTTACAGGGAGCCGGCAGCTGGGACCCACTGCAGACCCCAGTGTGGAACGTCGGTGAGCGTCCTTCGGGTTGCAAGCCACAGAAGCACAAGTCACCTCAGACAGAGAGAGAATGGAAGAACGGAGAATTGTAACACAAAGGGGCTCAACCACTGTTTGTTTTCTTCTTCTCTCTTTCTCCATCCTTTCTCTCCTTCCTTTTTTATCTCTGCTTCCCTCTTGGTTTTCCTCATTTTCCCTCCTACCCTAGATCCTTTCTCTAGGAGTTCTGTGCTGATAATGTACCACTGGGTTCACAGCTCCAACAGAAAGAGTGTGTTTCCTCCCCACATCCATAGAGACATACATATGTATACATATATGTATGTGTGTATATATGTGTGTATATATGTACACACACACACTCACATATATATATACGTATTTTTTTTTTGAGACAGAGTCTCACTCGGTCGCCCAGGCTGGAGTGCAATGGCGTGATCTCAGCTCACTGCAACCTCCACCTCCCAGGTTCAAGTGATTCTCCTGCCTCAGCCTCCTGAGTAGCTAGGGTTACAGGCATGCTCCGCCACGCTAATTTTTGTATTTTTAGTAGAGATCGGGTTTCACCATGTTGGCCAGGCTGGTTTCGAACTCCTGACCTTGTGATCCGCCTGCCTCGGCCTCAAGTGCTGGGATTACAGGCATGAGCACCATGCCCGGCCCCCGACATCCATATATCAACACACGGGCATGGATTGCTCCAGTTTAGGACACGTGCCCACCCCTTGAGCCATCTCTGGTGGGGAGTGTTCTGCCCCTGGCCAGATGAAGAGGAAGCAGAGGTCTGCACCTGAGCCCTGCCGAGACCTCGCCAGTTGGATCTCCGAAGCAAGGATGTGGAGTTGTTCAAACTACAACGTGAGGAGCGGATTTTCATCTCCTAGCACAGGGTCTGGCACATGGAAGGGTGCTCATGAGTGTTTGCTAATGAACAAATCAGTGAATATAGGTTTGGTAAATACAGTGTATACAGTGCTATTTTTTAAAAGAACACTCCCGTCTCTTTCTGCTTAGTTACTCCTGGATGTGGATGTGGGGCTTTGGGGCGCTTTGTTTCCCCAGCATTAAAGCGAAGTTACCACCTTTACCCCTGCAAACTTCATTCTTTCAAAACATGGCATACAAAGCCCATTAAAATGGGTACGTGCCTCTAATCCCAACTATTCAGGAGGCTGAGGTGGGAGGATCCCTTGAGCCCAGGAGTTCAAGACCAGCCTGGGCAATGTAGCAAGACCCCCGTTTCTTAAAAAATATTTTGATTACCAAGATGATGAGCTCATGACTGTTTTTCTAGGATTTCCTGGAAATTACCCAAATGCCTCTTCTATGCCAGAGTCCAAGATTGGGTTCTAACCCAGTGTCAGATGGACTGAGAAAGCTTCTGTTGCTGTGCCGGATGCTGTGGCCCCCTGCCCAGCTTCACTCTCGCCACCCAGGGTGGAGGCGCTCACTCCCAGATGTCAGTGTGCCGTTGGCTGCTAGCTTAGAGCTCTCAGCGGAGTCTTCTCTGGGGCTTGCCTTCCTCCTGTTGGCTTGCCTCACCCAACGTCACACCCCCTTGCCAGGGCAGTCCACATATAATAACCAGCTCCACGCCCTTTCCCCACGGGGGCCAGCTCTGGTGGGCCATCACGTTCAGAGCCCCATGGGATTGACCAGGCTCTTGTTGTGATGGCTCCGAGGCTCAGCTGCTTCTGCTCATCCTAATTCCTTCAGCCCCTGTCCCAGTAAGTGGGTCCAGAGGACTCTGCCTGAAAATTGCATCTCAGAGACCAAATGCCAGGGAACCCAGCCTGCAACAGATGGTACCGGGAGTGGTCCAGGAATCTCAAATGGGATTTTGGAGCTGACTCAGTCACCAGATGGCTGGCAATGAGGACTCTATCACCAGTGATAGGGGAGCATTGATGGTCCCTGGCTTGGGGTAGAGGTGCAATTAAGACCAGCAGAAAGGAATGCACAGAGAACACACTGGATCAGGTATCTGAGGAGAACCAGGGAGATCGTCATCACAGGGCTGCGGAGTTGGGTGGCTGTTGCTGGGAGCAACTGCAGCATCAGAGGAAGACAATCAAAGACTGAGGGCGGTTAATCACCAATTAAAGGCTAATTAAGATAACCGGAGGGTCTCCTTAGTATCATATAAATTAGAGCCTCTCATTTGCAGCTGGAGGGCAGAAAAAGCTGAGGATCTGGCCTAGGACTTAATTATAAGTATCTCAGAGCTGGAAAAGAGGTTGTTGGATTCCCAACCTAGGCAAATCTGACATATCCGGGTGAGGGCTGGGGCTGGAATCATCTGAAAGCTCCCTTACTCAGATGCCTGGCGCCTGGGCTGGGAAGGCAATCAGCCGCGAGCTGGAAGACCTGGCGCTCCCTGGACACATGTCTCTATGTGGTGTCTCTGTGGGGTCTGTCCAAGGAGGAAGCTTCAGAGCGGCCCCAGGATCCAAAGCAAGCAACCCAGGAGAGAGGGAGCAGGAGCGGATGCAGCCTTTTGTGACTGAACCCTGCTGTATGAATGCAGTGGTGAGGGCAGATCTTCCCTGGGAGGAGCTTCCAGTGTGGCTCCTGTCATGCACTTAGCATAAAAGCATCGTGGCTCAAGGATGGCGCATATAGGCTTCTTGACCAGTGAAGAATAGCTTGATTGACTTCTCGGAGACTAGGAAGAAAAAGATTGGCAGATCAGGGAGGGGGAGGTCCGCGGAAGGGGCAGGTGGGCGTGCTTTCGGAGAGGGTGCAGTGTGGCCAGGTCTATTCCTGTGAATGCCCCCTCAGCACCCTACAATGGAAGAGGCAATGCAGACCCTAGGAGACAGAATGGCTTGGCCAGCTGATGTCAGCCATCCTCTGTCATCGGCCACCCGATGCTGTGACCATAGCCCTGGGCCTGGCCACGTGGCCTCCCACTGACAGAGGCTGCTACAGCCCCAGGAGCTCCTGAGGCTGAATGTCCCACCTGCCAGCAACAGAAACCAACAGTGAGGTCCCAGCAACGGCAGAGCCTTTGAGGACACCCGCCAGCTGCATGGTGGCAAATGGACTACACTGGACCCTTCTACCCTGGAAAAGGCAGCCATTCATCAAGACTAGAATTGACACATACCCAGGGCATGAGTCAGTTCTCCAGAGAAACAGAACCAGTCGGATGAGTATATATGGTTCATCCTTGAACGGCATGGGGTTGAAATGCATGGGTCCACTTTTGGGTTTTGGGTGATTTATTTATTATTTTTTTACAGACAGGGTCTCCCTCTGTCACCCAGGCTGGAGTGCAGTGGTGCCAGCCTAGCTCACAGCAGCCTCTAACTCCTGGACTCGAGGAATCCTCCCACCTCAGCCTGCCCAGTACCTGGGACCACAGGTGCCTGCCACCACACCCAGCTAATTTTTTTTTTTTTTTTTTTTTTTTGTATAAATGAGATCTTGCTATGTTGCCCAGGCTGGTCTCAAAATCCTGGCCTCAAACAATCCTCCCACTTGGGGTTCCCAAAGCGTTAGAACTGCAGGTGTGAGTCACCACACCCAGCCCCAGCGTCCACTCCTGCAAAGCCTTTCTCCTGCATCTGCCCTGCCTGAGACAGCAAGACCAATCCCACCTCTTCCTCCTCCTCCTCAGCCCATCCGACATGAAGATGATGAAAATGAAGACCTCAACGACCACTTCCACTAATAAATAGTAAATACATTTTCTCTTTCTTATGATTTTTCTTAATAACATTTTCTTTTCTCTGGTTTACTTTATTGTGAGAATTCAGTATATAACACACGTAACATACAAAGTACCTGATGACTGACTGTTTTATCAGCAAGGCTGTCGGTCAACAGTATGTTGTTCATTGGTAATTTAGTTTTGGGGGAATCAAAAGTTATACGTGGATTTTCCACCGCGTGGAGGGGCGGGATCGGTGTACCTAACCCCACTGTTGTTCAAGGGCCACCTGTGTAAAGAGAGAAATTTAGTCTATGGAACTGGCTCATGTGCTCAGGGGGCTGACAGCCTGGAGATCCAGGAGAGCTGACGGTGCAGATGGAGTCTGAAGGCAGCCTTCCAGAGCAGGGGTGAGCGGCGGGCAGGTAAGTGAGCCAGGGAAGCTTCATCTGTACACGTGGCCTTTCCCCGTAACCTGCTGAGCTCCGCCTCCTGTCAGATCAGCGGAGGCATCGGATTCTCATAGGACCACAAACCCTATTGCAAACTGCGCCTGTGAGGGATCTAGGTGGCCTGCTCCTTAGGAGACTCTAAGGCCTGATGATCTGTCACTGTCTCCCATCAACCCTAGATGGGACTGTCTAGCTGCAGGGAAACAAGCTCAGGGCTCCTACGGATTCTACTACGGTGAGTTGTAGAATTAGTTCATTGTATGTTACAATGTAATATTAATAAAAATAAAGTGCACAATAAATGTAATGGGCTTGAATCGTCCCAAAACCATCCGCCAACCCCAGTCCATGGAAAAATTGTCTTCCACGAAACTGGTCCGTGATGCCATCAGGTCTGGGGACCTCTGTTCCAGAGGATTCCTGATGCTCAGGCTCGCCCTATCCAAGCCTTCGCCTGATATGATGCCACTCACGGCATGACGGAGGGCAGTCCGCTGTACCCAGGGCTCCCCGGCTTAAATGTTAACCTCTTCCAAGCTGACACATAAAATTCACCATCACATCCAGGAAGTGGTTTGCTTCTCCTGGCCACAAAGTCACAGAGAGCGCCCCCCTCACCCCCGACCCATCTCACCCCATCTGAAGATTTACAGTGTTTGATCCACCAACATGGACTCCCACATAAAATCACAGCAAAAGAGGAGTGACCACGTGCACATAACCACAGGATGCACCCTCAGTTACAGACCCTGCCATCCAGACGCTGTGGACCGACAGAAGGTGGAATGGTTTGTTTTAGGCCAAGCTGAGATGCCAGCCTGAAGATGACCCCATGTGAGGATGTGTGCTATCCTCCAGGGTGCAAATACCCAGATGGATGGCTTTGATCTGGTGTTCTGCCTCTGGTACATAAAACAGAAATGTTACCTACATTCCTATACAGGTCCAGGAGCCAAGGGGCAGAAGCAAGAATGGCCCTGCCTGTAATAACCCCCTCTACAGCCTATTTGAAGAGTTTGTGATTCTTAAAGCCCTGTGATCAGGGAGGTCCTGGTTCTCAAAGGAGAAATTCTTCTGGCAGGGAACACAGAAATAGTCTCATTAAGCTTTATTTTTACAGCTTCATTGCGTCATAAAGTTCACCCATTTTAAGTATGCAAGTCAATGATTTCCAATACATTTGCTGTGTTTTACAACCATCCTCGTAATCCAGATTTAGAACCTTTCCATCACCTCAAGAAGATCCTCAGCACCGTTCACAGTTAATCTTCATTCAAGCCCCAGCCCCAGGCAAACGCCTATGTACTGTTTCTTTCTGTTTGCTCTTTCTGGCTATTTCACACACATTGCATCACACGGCATGTGGTCTTCAGCGTCTGGCTTCGTTTACCTTAATGTTTGGAGATTCCTCCATGTTGCACTCTGCGTCCGTACTCCCTCCCTTTCTCTTTCTGAACACTATTCAATTGGATGGATCCACCACATTTTGTTTGTCAATTCACCACTCGACGGACACTGGGTTATTTCTGCCTTTTTTTGGTTATCAGAAATTTAGCTCCCACGAACATTTACATGCGAGTTTTGTGTGAACTTATGTTTTCATTTCTCTTGAGTAGATATTTTGGAGAGGAACAGTTGGGTCATTTAGTGCATTTATGTTTAACTTTTTTCACATAGATTTGCGGGTGTGAGTGCAGCTTTGGTACGTGGGTACGTTGCACAGTGGTGAAGACTGGGCTTTTAATGTACACATCACCCAAACATTGAACATTGGACCCAATAGGTAAATGTTCACCTTTTAAAGAAAATGCCAAACCACGTTCCCAAGTAGCTGTACCGTTTTCCATTTCCTCCAGCCCTGAATGAGGAAGCCCATTTCTACACACTCCAGCTGGCATTCGTGACTGTCTGTCTATTTAATTATGGCCATTCCAGTGTGTGTGAAGTGGTGTCTCACTGTGGCTCACATTCGCATTTCCCTCGTGACTAGTGATGTTGAGCACCTCTTCAAGCACTTATTAGTCATTTGTTTGTCTTTTTTGATGAAATGTCTATTAAAATTTTTTCCCCATCTTTTAATTGGATGTTTGTCTTCTTGTTGAGGTATCTGCGTGCCGGACACAAGTCCTTTATCAAATCTGTGATTTACAAATACTTTTCTGTCTATGGCTTGTCTTTTCATTGTCCTAATGATGTCTTTTTGAATTGCAAACATTTTTTTTATTTTGATGAAGCCCGATTGATCAATTTTTTACTTTATACGGTATGCTTTCAATGTTGAATCTTAGAAAGCTTTGTCTAACCCAAGATTATAACGATTTTCTGCTGTGTGTTCCTCTAAAAGAAATGCAGTATGGACCAGGCATGGCAGCTCATGCCTGTAATCCCAGCACTTTGGGAAGCTGACACACAGGGATCACTTGAGGCCAGGAGTTCGAGACCAGCCTGGGCAACATAGTCAGATCCTGTCTCTACAAAAAATTTAAAAATAGCCAGACACAGTGGCTCATGCCTGTAATCGCAGCATTCTGGGAGCCTGAGGTAGGCAGATCATGAGGTCAGGAGTTTGAGACCAGCCTGACCAATATGGTGAAACCCCGTCTCTACTAAAAATACAAAAATTAGCTGGGCGTGGTGGAACATGCCTGTAATCTCAGCTACTTGGGAGGCTGAGGCAGGACAATTGCTTGAACCTGAGAGGCGGAGGTTGTAGTGAGCCAAGACCACGTCATTGCACTCCAGCCTGGGTGACAAAGCGAGACTCTGTCTCAAAAAAAACAAAATTAGCTGGACATGATGTCACAAATTTGTGGTCCCAGCTACTCAGGAGGCTGAGGTGGGAGGATCACTTCAGCCAGGGAGGTTGAGGCTGCAGTGAGCCGTGTTCATGCCACTGTGCTCCAGCTTGGGTGACAGATGACACCTTGTCTCAAAAAAATTAAAATTAAAAAGAAAGTTTTATAGTTTAAGCACTTATATTTAGACCTACAGTCGTTTTGAGTGATTTTTTTTGTGAATGGTGTGAGGTTTGCCGTTCTGCATGTGGGTATTCAGCTGCCCCAGCACCATTTGTTAAAAACCTAGCCTCTCCCCACTCAGCAGCCCTGGCACCTTTATCCAAACTCAATTGACTGTAAATGTAACAGCCCACTGGACTGTCAGCTTGGTTTCCTTCATCTACACAGCATGCCCGCTCTTAGACCAGGTAGCGCTGCCTCTGTTACCAAAGCCGTAAAGCACATTTTGGAGATGAAAGCCCTGCTGTTTTGTTCTTTTTCAGAATTGTTTTTGCTATTCTGGGTCTTTTCATTTCCATATAAGCTTTAAGATCGGCTTGTCAATTTCTGTAAAAAAAAAAAAGCCTTCTGGGATTTTGATAGGGATTGTGTTGACTCTATAGATCAGTTTGGGGAGAATTGTCATCTTAACAATATTGATTCTTCTAATCCATGAATATGAAATGTCTCCATTTATTTAGATATTCTTTAATTTCCCTTGGCAATGTTTTATGGTTTTCGGTGTACAAGTCTCACTCTTCTTTTATTAAATTGATTCCTAAGTATTTTATTCTTTTTGATGCTGCTGAATGGAGTCACTTTCTTAATTCCACTTCCAGATTGTTCATTGCTAATATAAAGAAATGCAGTTGATTTTTGTATATTGCTTGTGTGTCCTTACTGAATGTATTTTTTTATTATCATAGTATTTTTGTGAATTTCTCAGGATTTTCTCCATACAAGATCTTGCCATCTAGGCAAAGACAGTTTTACTTCCTCCTTTGCAATCTGGATGTCTTTATCGATTGCATCTGACTGCACTGTGCAGCATTTAACAGAAGGCACGAGAGTGAAAGTCTTTGCCTTGTTCCTCAGCTTAAGGAGAAAGCATTTAGCCTGTCACCATTAAGTCTAACCTTAAGTATAGGATTTTTGGAACCTCTCTTTATCAGGTTGACAAAGTTCCCATCTATTCCAGGTCTGCCGAGAGGGTTTTTTTTTCTTTTTTAATTGTGAACACATGCTGAATTTTGTCAAAGTTTTTCTCTGTCTATTGAGATGGTCATGTGGGTTTTGCTCCTCATTGTATTAACTCAGGGCATTATATTAATTGGTTTTTGGATGTTAACCCAGCCTTGTATTTTTGAGACAAATTCAATTTGGTCATGATATGTAATCCTTTTTATATAGTGGTGAATTCACTTTGATATTTCATTGAGGGTGTTTTCCTCTACATTCATGAAAGGTATTAGTCTGTGATGTCTTTGTCTAGCTTTGGGACTAGGGTAATACTGGCCTCAAAGAAGGATAAAAGTGTTCCTTTGTCCTCTATTTTTGGGAAGAGTTTGTAGAATAGTGACATTGTTTCTTATTTATTTATTTATTGGGACAGAGTCTTGCTCTGTCACCCAGGCTGGAGCACAGTGGCTCGATCTCAGCTCACTGCAACCTCCACCTCCCAGGTTCAAGCAATCCTCCTGCCTCAGCCTCCTGAGTAGCTGGGATTACACGCGTGGGCCACCAAGCCCAGCTAATTTTTGTATTTTTGGTAGAGACGGGGTTTCACCATGTTGGCCAGGATGGTCTCGAACTCCTGACCTCATTATCTGCCTGCCTTGGCCTCCCAAAGTGCTGGGATTACAGGCGTGAGCCACCGCGCCCAACCTGATATTATTTCTTTAAACATTCGGTAGAATTCATTAGTGATGCTCTCTAGGCTCAGGCTTTCCTTTGTGGGGAGACTAAAAATTACCAATTTTTTTTTTTTGCTTGTTCTAATTATATTCAGATTTTCTATTTCTTCAGGAGTAAATTTTGGGGATTTGAGTTTCTCTAGAAACGTATCCATTTACTCAATTGCCTGATTTGATGTGATAAAATTGTCCACAGTATTCCCTTATAATTTTTTAACGAATTCTGTAGGGTCAGAGGTTATGTCTCTCTTTCATTACTGATTTTGGTGATCTGAGCAGTCTCTTGTTTTTCTTAATCACATTAGCTAAAGCTTTTTAAAATTTTGTCGATTTTTGGGCCGGTCATGGTGGCTCACGCCTGTAATCCCAGCACTTTGGGAGGCCGAGGTGCATGGATCACCTGAGGTCGCGAGTTTGAGACCAGCCTGACCAACATGGAGAAACTCCATCTCTACTAAAAATACAAAAAGAAATTAGCCGGGCCTCGTGGTGCGTGCCTGTAATCCCAGCTACTCGGGAGGCTGAGGCCTGAGAATTGCTTGAACTAGGGAGGCGGAGGTTGCAGTGAACCGAGATCGTGCCATTGCACTCGAGCCTGGGCAACAGAAGCAAAACTTCATTTAAAAAAAAAAAAATTTTGTCGATTTTTTTCAAAAAACAAACTTTTGGTTTCATTGATTGTCTCTGTCGTTTTTCTCTTTTCTGCAAACTTGCTTCCGCTCTTATCTTGATTCCCTGCCTTCTGCTTGCCTTGGATTTAGCGTGCTCTTTCTTACCTGGGTTCGGAAGGTGAAAGACGAGACTGCCGAGTCGAGATCCTCCCTCCTTCCTGAAGAGGCTGTGTATCTCTTCTAAGCACTCCGTTAGCTGAATCCAGGACATTTTGTTCTGTCGTGTTTTTGTTCTCGTTCGGTTCAAAATATTTTGGGTTTCCCAAATTTCTCTGTGTTGTTGTTTTCTCATTTAATTCTGTTGTGATTGCAGCACATACTTTTTATGATTTCAACTTTTGAATTTCCTGAGACATGTTTTGTGACCTAGACTTTGGTCTGTCCTGGAGAATGTATCGTGTACCCTTGGGAAGAGTGTGTGTTCTGCTGTTGTTGGGTGGCGTGTTCTACAGAGCTTAGTTTGGGGAAGTTGACTGACGGTGGTTCAAGGCTTCTAAAACCTCACCAATTTTCTGTTTACTTGCCTTATTAACAAAATACCTTGGGCTGGGTGATTTATAAACAATAGAAGTTTGTTTCTCAAGGTTCTGGAGGCTGAGAAGTCCAAGATTACAGAGCCACAGATTCAGTGTCTGGCAAGGGTCTGTTCCATAGGTGACATCCTCCCCAGTGGGCTGGGGGTCCCCACATGGCCAAAGGGGCAGCAACTTTTCATAAGATCACTAATCCCATTCATAAAAGCTCCACTCTCATGATTTAATCACCCCCAAAGACCCACCTCTTAATATCACATTGGCAATTAAGTTTTAACATGAATTTTGGGAGGATACATTCAGATCATAGCAAAGGAGTATTGAAATCTTCTACAGTGGAAAGTTACGTATTTCTCTTTGCATTTATGTCCGTTTTTGTGTCGTGTATTTTGAAACTCTTGTTAGGCACATGAAGGTTTAGGATTTTTATGTCCTTTTGACTGACTCCTTTGTCATTACAAAATGTCTCTTCCTTTTTTTTGGTGACTTCTTGTTGTCTTAAAGGTCTATTTTCCTGACATTAATATAGCCACTCTAGTTGTCTATGGTTACGGTTTTCTTGGTATATCTTTTCTATTCTTTTATTTTCAACCTATTTATGTCTTTGAATCTAATAAAGTGTCTGTTTTGTAAACAGTATACAGTTGGATTCCGTTTTTTGTCCCATCTGATGATCTCGATCTTTTGATCTGAGTGTTCATATTTGATGTAATTATTGAATGGTTTAATTCACATCTGACATTTTTCTATTTGTACCATCTGACGATCTCTATCTTTTGATTTGAGTGTTTATATTTGTTGTAATTATTGATATGGTCTAATTTACATCTGACATTTTGCTATTTGTTTTCTATATTTCTGATGTCTTTTTGTTTCTCTGTTTCTCTTACTGCATTCTTTCCTGTTAAATAGATATTCCTTTTTTTGTTTTGTTTTACTTTGTTTTGAGACAAAGTCTCACTGTGTTGCCCAGGCTGGAGTGCAGTGGCACAATCTCAGCTCACTGCAACCTCTGCCTCCTGGGTTCAAGTGATTCTCCTGCCTCAGCCTCCCGAGTAGCTGGGATTACAGGTGTGTGCCACCACACCCAACTAATTTTTTGTATTTTTAGTAGAGATGCAGTTTCACCATGCTAGCCAGGATGGTCTCCATCTCCTGACCCCATGATCTGCCCACCTCAGCCTCCCAAAGTGCTGGGATTACAGGCGTGAGCCACCATGCCCGACCTAAAAAAATATTTCATAGTGTTCCATTTTAATTACTTATTTTCACTATGTTTTAAATTTTATTTTCCTAAATTATTCTGAACATTATGATATATACTTTAATTTAAAGTAATCTATATGGGATTAAAACTAGCTTTATTCCAGGCCAGGCGCGGTGGCTCAAGCCTGTAATCCCAGCACTTTGGGAGGCCGAAGCGGGTGGATCACGAGGTCAAGAGATCGAGACCATCCTGGTCAACATGGTGAAACCCAGTCTCTACTAATACAAAAAATTAGCTGGGCATGGTGGCACGTGCCTGTAATCCCAGCTACTCAGGAGGCTGAGGCAGGAGAATTACCTGAACCCAGGAGGCAGGTTGCAGTGAGCCGAGATGGTGCCATTGCACTCCAGCCTGGGTAACAAGAGCGAAACTCCATCTCAAAAAAAAGCTAGCTTTATTCCAATAAGATATAGAAACTTTGCCCCAATGCATCTCCCTTTTTTTCTCACTTCTTTGTGCTAATATGTCATATAAAATACATCTTGATATGTTATAAGCCTAACAAGACTGTTTTATAATTATTGCTTTATTCAGTTGTATTTTATATCAATTAAGAAAGAAACAAGTCAGATATATTTATGCTAACATTTACATTTACCTACATAATAATCTTCACAACTGCTCTTTATTTCTTCATGGAGATTCAAGTTATGATATTATGTCATTTTTTCTTTAGCCTGAAGGACTTCCTTTAGCATTTTTTGTAAGGCAGGTCTGCAGGCAATGAATCCGTCCATCCTTCCAGTCTGTTTATCTTGGAATGTCTTTATTTTGCCTTCAGGTTTGCAGGATAGTTTTGCTGGATATAAATTCTTGATTGATTGGTTTCTTCTTTCAGCACTTTGAATATCCTACTGCCTTCCAGCTTCCATTGTTTCTGGAGCTAAATTAGCTGTAATCTGATTGTGGTTCTCTTATACATCATGAGTCATTTTAATGTGGCTGCCTTGAAGACTTTGTCTTTGATGACATATGTTATAGTCATAGTCTTTGCCTATGGTGTGTCTAGGTGTAGATTTTTGGAGTTTATCGTATGTTATGGTCTGAAGGTTTGTGTCTCTCACAGAGTTTATATGTTGAAATCCTAACCCCCACGTTGATGGTAGTAGGAGGTAGGCCTTTTGGTATTAGGAGATAGATTAGGCTATGAGGGCAGAGCCTTTGTGTATGGGATCAGCGTCCTTATAAAACAGGCCCAAGAGAGCTTCTTCACCCCTTCTACCATGCGAGGACACAGTGAGAAGGCTGGCCATCTGTGAACCAGAAAGCCAGACCCCACAAGACACTGAATCTGCTGGCATCTCCATCTTAGACTTCCTAGTCTCTGGAATGGTAAGAAATAAATTTACATTGTATCTAAGCCATCCAGTTGATGGAATTTTGTTAAAGCAGCCCAGTCGGACTAAGACATTCCACTTGGAGTTTGTTAAGCCTATTGCATTTGCATACTAATATTTTTAAGCAAATCTGGGACATTTTCAGCTATTCTTTAAAAATAATGTTTTACCCCCTTCACTTGATGGTGTCCCACAGGTCTCTGAGACGTGCTGTTCATTTTATTCTGTTTTTTCTTCCTTCTGTTCCTTAGACTAAATGGTTTCTATTGCTTTGTCTTCAAGTTTGCTGAGTCTTTCTGCCTCTAGCTCAAGCCTGCTGTTGAGTACCTCTGGGAAATTTTCATTTCAGTTACTGTACTTTTCAATTCCCAAGTTTCTATATAGTTCTCATGAGTACTTCGTATCTTTTTGCTGACCTTTATTGGTGAGACATTGTTGTCATCCTTTGCTTTATTTCTTTGTTTTCTGTTTTTTGGTTTTTCTGAGATAGGGTTTTGCTATGTTGCCCAGCCTGGTCTCAAATTCCTGGTCTCAGGTGATCCTCCTGCCTCAGCCTCCTGAGGAGCTGGGATTACAGGCATGCATCACCACACCCAGCTGCTTTAATTATTTAAATGTAGTTTCCTTTAGATCTTTGAACATGTTTATAGTAAATTATTTTAAGTCACTGTCTACCAAGTCCAGTATCTGACCTCACTCAGAGAGAGCCTGTATTCACTGCTTCTTTTCTGTGTATGAACACATTTTTCTTTTTTTTTTTTTTTTTTTTTGAGACAGAGTCTTGCTCTGTCCCCCAGGCCAGAGTGCAGTGGCACAATCTCGGCTCACTGCTACCTCCACCTCCCAAGTTCAAGTGATTCTCCTGCCTCAGCCTCCCAAGTAGCTGGGATTACAGGCACGCACCACCACGTCAGGCTAATTTTTGTATTCTCAGTAGAGACGGAGTTTTACCATGTTGGTGAGGCTGGTCTCAAACTCCTGACCTCATGATCCACAGCCTCAGCCTCTGAAAGTACTGGGGTTACAGGTGTGAGCCCCCACGCCCAGACTATGACCGCATTTTTCTATTTATTTTTATGTTTCACCACGTTTTTGGAAACTGAAAGCTTTGGATAAATATTAACAACAAATCTGAGTTCCGATTTGTCACCCCTAGAGGCCATTGCTGCATTTATTTGTTTCGTGACTTGCCTGGATAAGTTATTTAGAGTCTGTCTCCCCTCCAGTGTGCAAACACGGAAATCTGGTTTGTTTGTTTGTTTAATTCCTGCCTTCATTTTAAACCTTTTCTATAGATCAAGCATAATCTGGGTAAGCATCCTTAACAGGCAGCCAACGACTGGTCAGAGGTTTTACTTAAACACCTCGAGCCCGTAAGGCTTCCGTCCTTCCGTGTGGTGAGGCCCGCACTCGAGCATAGGCATTTCACAAGAGTGTCGCGCCTTCACTTGGGGTTTGTGCAGGGCCTTACGGTTAGGCAGGAACCAGCAGATAATGGGCCCTCTCCAATCTCGCCTGCGCATTCCCACACCTTGAGCACGGGCACAACCGTCCAGATTCTTAGGAATATATCGGGTTTTTCCGAGCCCCATGTTGTCTTACGTCCCAGCTCTCTCTTTTAAAATTTTGGCTGGTTGCTGCTTTCCCAGATCAGTATCACAGACTCAGGCAGCTGTGACACTGACCTTCCTTGATTGTCTGCTATAGAAATGACCACTGCTTTTGACAGTGTTTCTGGACATTATGCTTTTCTATGGAGCTCCAAATTAGATCAGCCCACTCTAGCAGCGCAAGACTTCTGGGTTCATGGTTGCCACGCCACAGAGTTCAGAGAGAGGTGGGTGGGAGCAGCCCCGTGTTGAAATGGCACAAATCCCGCCACTGTCGACAAAGCCTCAGCTGTTTTTAGTAAATAAATGTCTTTCCCTGTGTTATTTGCCTTTGGTTAATGTCCAAAGTTTCGAAACAGTTGTTTTTGGCAATTTTGTTCAATTCCGTCATTGCTCTTAGAGGGACAAGATTTGCCGAGGTGCTCCTTCCAGCTTTCTCTCCCTCCAACTTTAAGCTCCATTGCTGCCAGTCACTTCTGCCTCCTCCTAGCAAAAGTCCGGTAGGCAAGGAAAAGGGTCACCATTCTGGCAGGAGCAATCGACCCCAATCATCAGAAAGAAACAGGGTTTCTGTTACATTATGGTGCCAGGAAGGAAAACATTTGGCACCCAGGTTATTTTCTGGCCATTTCTTGGCACACTTTGGTCCAATTTGATCGTAAGTGGGCAAGTGCCACAGCAATGACCAGAGCAGTGCATGGTGACCAGGCTTCAGACCCCTCGGAAATGACGGTCTGAGTCACTCAACCGCAGGAGCCGCCTAGATCACTACAGGTCCTACTTGGGGATGAGAACCACCCGGAAGCGGAGGTGGGGGTGGGGGACGATGAGCGTCAGTCTGGCCTAAAGATCAGGCGCTGTGGGCGGGGCGGTCAGTTCATCCCACCAATGCTCCTCCCGCGAGTTGTCCCCAGAAAAAGAGGCCCCTAGAATCCTGGAGGAGTCGCTCTCAGGAATTCTCTCAGGAAATAAGTGGAGTCGAGAGGCACGAGGCGTGGACTGCGGCCCGAGTGGAGCCGAGAGGCACGGGGCGTGGACTCTAGCCCGTGCTATTTGGGATTGAAGCATTCATTTCCTCAGCTGCTGGAATGGTTGGTTGGTGGCTGGCAGTGCTCAGCTGGGTCCACCTCTCCCTGGTGCCATGCCTTGGGCTGAAGAGAGCTTCACTGCCCTCTCCTGGGGCAGTTCATATCAAATGATAGGTCAACATGGAGATACAAAGACTCATCCCCACCCCCTGCCCCGATGGGAGGCAACTCTGAGGGGATATCTAAAGCTCTGTGAGGATTGTCTGAGACTTTGTTGCAACTGCAGAGCAATTCAACTCATCCCACTGTCCCTTCCTGGTTCCTGGACCGCCCTCCAGAGGTGTTGATCATGGGAACATTTCTCAACAAATCTCTTGCACAGCAATTTCCACTCAGAATATGCTTCCAGGGGAGCCCAACCTGCAGCCATTGGTATCTCGCTGTCTTATTTCAGCCACGCATGATTACGCCTAGGCAGCGTAGCGACAACTCATCTCTACAAAAAAAATTTAAAAATTGGCCAGGCACGGTGGCACGCATTAGTAGGGCTAGCTACTTGGAGGTTGAGGCAAGAGGATCACTTGAGGCCATGAGTTTGAGACCAGCCTGGGCAACATAGTGAGACCCCTGTCTCTACAAAAAAATAGAAATTTAAAAAATTAGCCAGGTATGGTGGCACACACCTATAGGCATAGCGACTCAGGAGGCTGAGACAAGATCACTTGAGCCCAGAAGTTTGGGGCTGCAGTAAGCTATGATCGAGCCACTGCATGGACAACAGAATGAAACCCTGTCTCAAAAAAAAAGAATCATGTATAATGAAGCCCAGCAATTAACATGAATGAATCCTCCTCCTCTATTTTTCTGGCAGCAGACAGGGAGAAAAGGGTGACACACACAAAAAATCTAATTGACAGATGTTAAAACTGAGGGCAACTGTTTTATGAATAGGTAATTAAATCTTTTTGTATACCAATGTCTCAAAATGATGAAAAATGCGCTTGCACAAGAACTGTCACCTCTGGGATTTTCATAATAAGTTTTGACAATTATATAGAATTGATAAGGCCTGAGCTGGAAGCAACTTCAAATGATGAACTGAGTCTGATGCATCCTCAGTCCCCACACTGGGCCCTGCTCTTCGAAGCGGCCAGGACACAGTTCCTAACTGAACAGAGGTGAACGAGCTTTCAGGTGTGCCTTGTCGCACTGGTTTTCCCTAACGCCTACTGCAATGGGGGGTTTGAGTCACATAGGAGTTGAGAGTCATGGCTTAGAAACTGGACGAGTCAGGGCTCCATCCGCGGAGTCGAGCCGCTCAGACAGGGAGGGACAGAAAGGGGTTCGTTGCAGGGACTTGACCTCACACAACTGTGGGGCCTGGCTGGGCAGCCTCTGTAAGTCTGTTGTCTTCGCATCCAAGACCTGAGCTTGGAGAACTGAAGGAAGGCAGTGGGGAAGGAAGATGAACGTAACATGGGGAGATCAAGAGTGAGCCGGGATCCATCACCGAGACTGCCCCACAAGGACAGGCACACTCAGGTCAGTTCTTTCTGCCTCTGAAATCGGTATGAGTAGCCCCCAGGATCCCAGGGCTTTCATCAAAGAGCAAAACACACAGGCCTGGCCCAGGAGCCAGGGCAGCGGAAGGAGGGTCCGGGGCGTGGCGCAGCAGGGGCCCAGCCGGTCTCCCGTCAATGAGGCGATCGTATCAGCAACCCTATAGGTGAGCTGCACAGCGGCTGTTCCTTCGCCCTGCCCTCCTCATCTCCCCAGAGTCTACACAGTGGCCCACCCACCAAAAATACACAGGAAGGGAAGTTCCGGGCAACAGAGCTCAGCCCAGCTAAGCTGACACATTACCAATACGCCAAAGTTCACCTCTTGTCAACTTGACACCCAGCTAACATCTCCTCTCCAAAGATGAATGAGACTCACGAGTCATCCCTCTGGATTACACAACTATCTCCCAGCTACACATTACACAACAGCCCTGCCTATACTTACAAATACACTAACCTTTCCCCAGAAGAGGATACACGTCCTTTTTTCCCCTTTGGGCAATGTTGATTCTTCGAGCTCATTCACACTCCCCCTTTTAAATCCTGCAGCTTAGATACTGAGATAAGAGCTACTGGGTCCATATCTTTTTTTTTTTTTTTTTTTTTTTTTTTGGTTCTACATCTTATGCCAGATGATGAGATAAGAAAAAGAAAACAAAAAATACACATACACACAAACATACTCAAAATACGGAAGAAGACCCATAATTCCAATAGTCCTCATTTCTGCCGCTGGTTGCATGGTCGTCACCGGCATTGGCAACCACCTGCTACGTTTCACATTCCCTTTGGCTTTAGCGAGCATTCCAGCTACGGGTAGTTCTTTGTTTTGTGGAGTGGCTCAAGCATTTATTCATGAAGACTCTGGGCCGTTAGAGGTTCTGCCTGAATTGGGTTGGTGAAGTTTTCATTGGTTTTAATCACAGGGCATGAGAGGAGCAGGAAACAGCCAAGGGTCTCCTGCAATTCATGTGTGCATTGACAACCCGCTCTCTCCTTGATCAGGATCGATCGGGATTGATCGGGATCAGTCACCCCAGCCAGTACAGTAACCCCCTTATTTGCTTGTTGACTCAGCAGTGTGAGGAGCTCAAGGTGGCGTGATAGCGGTTTCAACATCCAGCTTTGCTACGGTCCGTGTAGGTTTGTTTGGCTCCGTCGGGTCTCTCCTTGAAATCTGATCCCAAGTGTTGGTGGTGGGGGCCTGGTGGGGGGCGTTTTGGTCAGGGGGGCAGATCCCTCATGAACTGGCTCTTAGTTTCCACTGGAACTGGTTGGTGAAAAGAGCCTGGCATCCTCCATCTTTTTTCTTTTTTCTTTTATTTTTCATTCTTTTGAGAGAGTGTCTTGCTCTGTTTCCCAGGCTGAGGTGCAGTGGCATGATCGCAGCTCACTGCTGCTTCAGTCCCCCGGCTCCTGTGATCCTCCTGCCTCAACCTCCCAAGTAGCTGGAACCACAGGCATGAGCTGCCATGCTTGGCTAATTTTTTTTTTTTTTTTTTTTTGTAAAGGCGAAGTTGTACTATGTGGCCCAGGCTGGTCTTAAACTCCTGGGGTCAAGCGATCCTCCCACCTTGGCCTCCCAAAGTGCTGGGATTGTAGGCATGACCCACCACACCTAGCTGGCACCCTCCTTCTGCCTTGCTGGCTGCTATGTGAGCTCTGAACACGCTGACTTCTCCTCACCTTCCAGGAGTGGAAGCACCATGAGACCTTCACCAGCTGCAGGTGTCAGCACAATGCTTCTCCTTCTTCTTCTTCTTTTTTTTTTTTTTGAAATAGAGTCTTGCTCCTGTAGCCCAGGCTGGAGTGCAGTGCCACAATCTCAGCTCACTGCAACCTCCACCTCCCAGGTTCAAGCAATTGCAATTCTCCTGCCTCGGTCTTCCAAGTAGCTGGGATTACAGGTACGTGCCACCGTACCCAGCTAATTTTTGTATTTTTGGTAGAGACGGGGTTTGCCATGTTGGCCAGGCTGGTCTTGAACTCCTAACCTCATGTGATCCACCCGCCTCAGCATCCCAAAGTGCTGGGATTACAGGCGTGAGTCACCGCGCCTGGCCAGCACCATGCTTCTTGCACAGCCCCCAGAATTGTGGGCCAAATAAATCTCTTTGCTTTATAAATTACCCAGTCTCTCATATTCCTTCCTAGGAACACTACATGGACTGAGACGAGCTCAATGGATCATTGCTGTGTCAGTGCCGAAAGGACTTGGTAGGCCCATGGGGTTCATTTTGCAGGAGCATGGAGAGCAGGGATGGCAAATTCCATCCAGAGTCAGTATCTCTTCCAGCGAGAACAAAGTGCCACCCCTTTCCACGAGGAAGTGGCCCAGTGTAGCCGTCTGCCTCTAGGTGGCTGGACAGTCCCCAGGAAGTGGCCACAGCAGGAGTCAGTTTTGGTCTCTGCAGTTAGCCGACTGGGCTCTCAGCAGCGGCTGAGACCGTGCACAGCCTCCACCCGCTCCTGCTTCGCTCAGGAAACTGTATGACAAACCCAAGTGTAGCCCAGAAAGAGGCTGTCTGCTGTCCCCAAACCAGGTCATTCCATCCACCTGGCTAATAAAATCTCCCTCTGCTGGGATCATGCTTCGACGACTTTCACTGAACTTTCGTATGAGACAGGAACGTCTTCACCTCTTTGCTGACTGGGAGGGGTCTATCCACTTGCCCACTTCCTCAGACCTTCTGCCCACGGGCTCCTCAATTGTATTCCAATTCCAGTTCGCTAACCACTTAGCCAAACCGTGAGCCATAGCCCGCAAATCGATACAGACCTGTATCTCCGGCCAGCTCTCTTTCGAACAAAGTGAACCACACAGAGTCTGCGCATTGGTAGGATGTCCCCTCACCAGTGGCCTTCAGGGCCATTTCAGAGTGGGGCCGCCTGCCTGCCCGGGGATGGTATCTGTGAGTCGCACAGAACCACCTATAAACCAGGATGGAAATTCCTTCCTCAGTGATCGGATGCTGGGACCTTCCCTGAGGCCATCAACACAGATCGATAGAGAGAATGTAGTACAGCCGAGAACAGGGGCTGCAGGCTCGGAGAGTCGGAGTCACTTCTTCTTTTTCTTTTTCTTTGTTGAGACAGTCTCACTCCATCACCCAGGCTGGAGTACAGTGGGGTGATCTCGACTCACTGCAACCTCTGCCTCCTGGGTTCCAGCAATTCTCCCACCTCAGCCTCCTGAGTAGCTGGGATTACAGGCACCCACCACCATGCCCGGCTAATTTTTCTATTTTTAGTAGACATGGGATTTCACCATGTTGCCCAGGCTGGTCTCAAACTCCTGACCTCAGATGAATCCCGCAGTCGGCCTCCCGAAGCGCCGGGATTCCAGGCGTGAGCCACTGCGCAAGGCCCTGAGTTGCTTTTTTCTCACTCAACTTGCTTTGGCCTTAAGCCTTTGCTCCAGCCTGAGCCTGTACGCTCGTTTCAGTGCGACACAGGAGCAGCACTGTGCACGCCCACTCTTTCAGCTGTGTGGGTCGGACACTACTTAGTCCACAGTGGGTGTCTCAGTCACCTGGTAACTTGGCTGCCCGTGGTCAAGAGTTCAATCTCAGCAGGGCGTGGTAGCTCACACCTGTAATCCCAGCACTTTGAGAGACCAAGGCAGGGGGATCACCTGAGGTCAGGAGTTCGAGACTAGCCAGGCCAACATGGTGAAACCTCACCTCTAATAAATATAAAAAAATTAGCCCAGTGTGGTGGTAGGCACCTGTACACCCAGCTACTTGGTAGGCTGAGGCAAGAGTGAGCTGAGATCGTGCCACTGCACTCCAGCCTGGGAGATAGAGCAAGAGTCTCAAAAAAAGAAAATTTGCTCTCCTTTCCCAGGCTGGAGTGCAATGGCACGATCTTGGCTCTCTGCAACCTCCACTTCCCACGTTTAAGCGATTCTCTTGCCTCAGCCTCCTGAGTAGCTGAGATTACAGGCATGCACCACCACGCCCAGCTAATTTTTTGTATTTTTAGAGAGGGGGTTTCTCCACGTTGGTCAAGCTGGTCTTGAATTCCCAACCTCAGGTGATCCGCCCATCTCAGCCGCCCAAAGTGCTGGGATTACAAGCATGTGCCTCCACACCCCATTAATTTTGTAGTTTTAGTAAAGACGGGGTTTCTCCATGTTGGTCAGGCTGGTCTCGAACTCCTGACCTCAGGTGATCCGCCCGCCTTGGCCTTCCAAAGTGCTGGGATTCTAGGCGTGAGCCACTTCTCCCAGCCAAAAGAGTTCAATCTCTATGGAAGCCCAGGAGTAAGACAAAGGCGGCTTTTCAATGACTCCCGAGTGGAGAGTGGTTCCCCACGGAGGAGGGCAGTACCTCACTCCAAAATGTGAAGGGTTTGCCCTGTGATTCACCTGGGAGGGATGCCAAAAGCTCTCAGCAACCTCCCGGCAAAGTCCCCTTGACGCTGCAGACACCATTGGATCGGCAGGGTCCTGTGGCCCGAGAGGCAGAGCCACTGGCACGGCGGCCTGGACCCGCTGCTCAGCCTTCTCTCGTTCTGGAGCTCACTCAAAGTTGACAGATTTTCACATCACTCAGTAAGTGAGTCAGACTAGCACACCCCAGTGAAGCACCGTCATACTTCACTTCACCAAAGGGATATGTTCTGAGAAATGCATCATTAGGCAATTTCATTGTTGTGCAAACATCATCGCGTGTACTCACACACATTTGCATGGCCCAGCCCACTACACAGCGGGGCGCGGTGGTGTGGTCTGTTGCTCCTAGGCTGCAAACCTGTGCTGCGTGTGACTGTACTGACCACTACAGGCAATTGCAACAAAATGGGAAGTATTTGTGTAGCTGAACACAGAAAAGGTACAGTAAAAAAAGTAAAAATTGGCCAACGGGGTAGTTTATGCCTGTAATCCCAGCACTTCTGGAGGCCGAGGTGTGTGGATCACCCGAGGTCTGGAGTTTGAGACCGGCCTGGCCAACACGGTGAAACTCTGTCTCTACTAAAAATACAAAAATTAGCTGGGCGTGGTGGTGCACGCCTGTAGTCCCAGCTCCTCGGGAGGCTGGGGCAGGAGAAACGCTTAAACCCAGGAGGCAGAGGTTGTGGTGAGCCAAGATCACGCCACGGCATTCCAGCCTGGGCGACGACAGAGCGAGACTCCGTCTCAGAATAAATAAATAAATAAATAAAAATAAAAACTGGCCCACCTGTCTCGAGCACCTCCCATGAATGGAGCTTGCAGGACTGGACGTGGCTGTGGGTGAGTCGCGAGCGGGTGATGAGGGGATGGGAAGGCCAGGACGTGACTGACCACTACTTTAGACTCATCAACACCGGGCACTTAGGCCACACTACGTTTATTTTAAAACGTTTTTTCCCTTCGATAATAAATTGGCCTTAGCTTACAGTAACTTTTTTTTTTTTTTAGAGACGGGGTCTCGCTATGTTGCCCAGGCTGGAGTGCAGTGGCTATTCACAGGCGAGATCCCACTACTGATCAGCACGGGATACAGTAACTTTTTAACTTTGTAAACTTTTTAATCGTTTTCAACTTTTTGACTCTGTAGTACTAACATGTGGCTTAAAACACAAAGATCGTACAGCTGCACAAAAGTATTTCTTTCTTTGCATCCTTATTCTATCAGCTTTTTTCTATTGCATTTTTTTCTTACTTTTTAAACTTTTTACTTAAAAACTAAGACACAAACACACATATGAGCCTAGTCCCACCGAGGGGTGGGATCATCACTATCACCTCGGCATTTCATCTCCCCCGAAGTTCCTCAGGGGCAGTAAGAGGCATGGAGCTGCCACCTCCTGTGATAACAATGCTTTCTTCTGGATGCCTCCTGAAGGATCTGTTTCACAGTTCACCTTGGGTTTTTACTGTTTTTGTTTTGAGATAGAGTCTCGCTCTGTCGCCCAGGCTGGAGGGCAGTGGTGGGATCTCAACTCACTGCAACCTCCACCTCCTGGGTTTAAGTGATTCTCCGGCCTCAGCCTCCTGAGTAGGTGGCACTACAGGCATGCGCCACCACGCCTGGCTAATTTTTTGTATTTTTAGTAGGGACGGGGTTTCGCTGTGTTAGTCAGGATGGTCTCGATCTCCTGACCTCGTGATTAGCCCACCTTGGCCTCCCAAAGTGCTGGGATTACAGGCGTGAGCCACCACGCCGGCCCATACTTTGTTTCTTTATAAGTAAAAGGAGTACACTCTAAACAATCACAAGTTGAACAGAGTAAATGCATAAACCAATAACATAGTCATTTTTGATCATTACCAAGTATTATGGACTGTCCATAGTCGCATGTCGTGGGCTGATACAGCAGACGGTGCAGTAGGTCTGTTTACACCAGCACCACACCACACAAACACGTGAGTAACGCATTACACCATGACACCCTTACAACAGCTATGATGTCACTAGGCAGTAAAGCTTTTCAGCTCCATTCTTTTCTTAGGGGACCGCCCTCTTATGCACAGTCTGAGGCTGGCCGAGACATCACCATGCAATTCGTGACTATATATATGTCACCTCCAAAATCCAAAGAGCTGCACCGGAAGCTGTGTCTCTTTCATGCTGATAGGAGGTACCAGATGAAGCCACTTGCCTTTCACCTTGGAAAGAGTCTTTCAATATGCTCCAAAACTGCTGGACTCCTAGAATTTTCACTAAGCTGGAAAGTCCCTGTATTTTTGTGAGATTTATTTCCCACCCTCTGGCATGCAAGTGTCTTACCGATGCGTCCTGCTAACCAGGTCCAATCAGCAGAGTAACTTCAAAGTAATGAAGCAGCGTGATGCTCTTGTAAAGGAAAGACGATCAAAGTTCCTGGGGAGTAGATGATGCCATAGAGCTGGTGAGATGTTTGCCCCTCAGGCAGGACGGCGATGATGGCTGCTGGCTTTGCCAACAATACAATCTGGAAGCAAACTCATTCTGCGGCTCTTCACTAACAGGTATAGAGAAAAAGAGACAGCCACCAACTCAAAGCCTGCCTGCCCAGTGTCTGATGATGTGCCGATTTGCTCCGGCCACAGAACCACATCTGGAACAGCAGCTGCAAATTGGAATTGCCATCCGATCAAATGTATAATAATTTACTCTAATTTCTCTAAGATCCATCTGTTTTCTACTCGGGCCAAATAGGTGGGTTGGATGAAGATATCACAGGAATCACCACCCTTTCATTTCAAGTTCCTTGATGATGGCACTAATCTCCGCCATCCCCCCAAGAACACAGCAGTACTTCTGGTGTACTGTTTTCATACGTAGAGCAGTTCTAGTAGCTTCCATGTGGCCTTTCCTACCATCATGGCCCCTACTCCATGGGTCAAATAGTCAGTGTGAAGATTCTGCCAGCTGTTGAGTGTGTCTGTGCCAGCTTTGAATTCTAGAGCTAGGGAGGTAACCACAGGGCGGGCTTATGGAGCCCCTGGGCCCATGTGTGACAGATTCAAACAGATAAAACTCCATAGATCACTCCACGGACGACTTCCAAAAACCTTTTTCTGAGGGATGCTTTAGGTGTCTGGAAATCAGTGTGTTAATTCAGAGCCAGTATCTAATAATCCCTGAAAAGTCTGATAAGATAAAAATGAAGGCTAACCGCACTGCCTTAGCATTTAAAAAATAGGCCAGGTGTGGTGGCTCATGCCTGTAATCCCAGCACTTTCAGAGGCCAAGGCAGGTGGATGAGGAGGTCAAGAGATTAAGACCATCCTGGCCAACATAGTGAAATGCTATCTTTACTAAAAATACAAAAATTAGCTGGGTGTGGTGTCAGGTGCTTGTAATCCCAGCTATTCGGGAGGCTGAGGCAGGAGAATTGCTTGAACCTGGGAGGCGGAGGTTCCAGTGAGCCGAGATTACCACTGCCCTCCAGCCTGGGTGACAAGAGGGAAACTCCATCTCAGAGTTTCCCTGGGGCCAGGTGCAGTGGCTCATGGTTGTAATTCCAGTACTTTGGGAGGCCAAGGCAGGTGGATTGCTTGAGTCCAAGAGTTGGAGACCAGCAGCTTGGACAACATAGTGAAACCCCGTCTCCACAACAAACACAAAAATTAGCCGCATGTGGTGGCGTGCACCTGTAGTCCCAGCTACTCGGGAGACTGAGGTGGGGAGGATCGCTTAAGCCTGGGAAGTGGAGGTTGCAATGAGCTGTGATGGGTGACAGAGCCAGATCTGGTGACTGAACTCCAGCCTGGGTGACAGAGCCAGAGCTCATCTCAAAAAAAAAAAACAATACTGAGTATTGTTACGATTGATATTATTAATTGCAGCAAAGGGTCTTGATTCTATCCTTATCTTCAACTTGGCAAAGTGACATCCTAACTCCACTAGGTGGGGGTGGGGGCATCAGGGGTAGAGTGGGTTATTCCACAGTGGGGGGATGGATGGAAGAGGAGGCACTCACGAAGCTCTGCCCTGACGTGACCAAGGATGGCGACTCATTCTAGGATTCTTACTGCTGACCTGCAGGAAGTCATGCCGCCTGAGGTGGTGCTTCCCCGAAGCTCCCAGCGAAGCACAGTTGCTAATACTAAGAAAATTGGGAATAAATTACGTTTAAAAATCCAAAGGCAGCATCAGGTCGCAGAGAGAAAATTGGCGTGCACCTTCTAGAGGTCTGGACACTGGGCTCAGCCCTCTCACTCTCTAGCCAGGTGAGCGTGGACATGCACGTCACTTCTCCCACCCTCAGCTTCATCATCGGTAACAGAAGACAATATTCTTCACCTTATAGGTTGTTGAATGAACTGCCCGAGATTATGCATTTGGAGTACTTGGCACAGAGCCTGACACAGTTGTGCACTGTTGTTCTTTTTTCTTTTTTTTCAGATGGAGTCTTGCTCTGTTGCTGGGCTGGACTGCAGTGGCACCATCTCAGCTCACTGCAACCTCCGCCTCCCGGGTTCAAGCAATTCTCTTGCCTCAGCCTCCTGAATAGCTGGGACTACAGGCACGCACCACCACACTCAGCTAATTTTTGTATTTTTAGTAGAGATGGGTTTTCACCATGTTGGCCAGGATGGTCTCGATCTCTTGACCTCATCATTGCCCCCCTCAGCCTCACAAAGTGCTGGGATTATAGGCGTGAGCCACCATGCCTGGCTGTAGTCTTGTTCTCAGCGGCTCCGCTTCCACCCTTTCACCCACCTTACACCAGAGTTTTGCAACCTGGGTGATATTTACATTTGGGACCAAATAATTCTTTGTTGCAGAGACGTCCTGTGCTTTGCAGGCTGCTTAGCAGCATCTCTGGCCTCTATCCTTTGGATGCTATCCAGTCTTGACAGTGAAAAATGTCTCCAAGGCCAGATGTGGTGGCTCATGCCTGTAATCCAGCACTCTGGGAGGCCGAAGTGGGCAGATCACTTGAGGGCAGGAGTTTGAGACCAGCCTAGGCAACATGGTAAAACCCCGTCTCTACTAAAAAAAACAAAAATCAAACAAACAAAATTATCCAGGCTTGATGGCATGCACCTGTAATCCTAGCTACTTGGAAGGCCAAGGCAGCAGAATCAGTTGAAGCCAGGAGGCAGAGGTTGCAGTGAGCCAAGACCGTTCCCCTGCACTCCAGCCTGGGTGACAGAGAGATACTCCATGTCAAAAAAGAAAGAAAGAGAGAGAGAAAGAGAGAGAGAATGAGAGAAAGAGAGGGAGAAAGGAAAGGAAAGGAAGGGAAGGGGAGGGGAGGGAAGGGGAAGGGGAAGGGGAGGGGAAGGGGAAGGGAAGGAAAGGAAACATATCTCCAGACATTGCCAAATGTGTCCTGGGGGAAACTTGTCCTCAGTTGGAAAGCTTAGACTGGTTATTCTTTTGGTCTCAGTTTCCACATTTGTAAATAAGTTTGAAGCTGGGGATCTAGATGCTTTCAAAAGCTATCATTCTTGCATTCCTTCATGTAGCCCTCATTCTCAGAAAACCAATTTTAAGTATTGATTCTGTACCAGACCTGAGACACCAAGTTTTTTTTTTAGCTATTTTAACATCCGATGGTGCAAGTCGCCCCTTCATTACGTTTTTTCCTTGCTTGTTCTTGCTACCTTATTTTTTCAGATAAACTTCAGAATTCTATTGTCTAGGGACCTAATGCAAATATATAGCATCTCTCGATCAAGAGATTGAGACCATCCTGGCCAAAATATAAATTAATGTTGGGAATAATTGGCAACTTTATAATAGTAAGTTTTTAATTACTCAAATCCTTATTTTTTAGTAACGAGTCACTATTGGTGTTTGGGTTTTTGTGTAGGTAGAATATACGTCCTACTGACTGGCTTCTCGTATGGTTCCTTCAGGCCATTCTTTCGAGGGTTTTTGGTAGACAATTAGCATCATCTTCTCATCTCCTTCCCGTGTTTTGCTTTTTCTTGTCTTATTACATGGGCTAGAAGTCCCAGAGCAACACTGACACTCATTGCTCTCCATGACTACTCCTTTGCAGGTGAGGAAGGAAACGTGAGATATTATGGGCCCAAGGGACAGAGCCAAAATGTAAAGCCAGTGTCCTTAACTGCTGTATAATGCAGGGCCTTACTTGCCTTTAGGTTTTACTGAATAGTAGGATAGTAAACGTTAGTTTAAGACAGATGTCCTTTCTGACATTAAGGAGGTATGGATTTTATCCTAGTTTGCTGGGATTTGTTTTAAGCCAGAAATTGATTTTATCAGATTCCTTCTGGCACCTACTGCATTGGCATCGTATATTTTTTCCTATGACCTGTGCTCGAGTTGAAATTTGGTCAACTCCAGCTGGGCGCAGTGGCACATGTCTGTAATCCCAGCACTTTGGGAGGCCAAGGCAGGTAGATCACAAGGCCAAGAGAGCGATACCATCCTGGCCAACATGGTGAAACCTCATCTCTACCAAAAATATAAAAATGAGCTGGGCGTGGTGCTGCGCACCTATAGTCTCAGCTACTCAAGAGACTGAGGTGGGAGAACCGCTTGAACCTGGGAAGTGGAGGTTGGATCACACCACTGCTCTCCAGCCTACCGACAGAGCAAGACACCGTCTCAAAAAAAAAAAAAAAGATACAAACTGATTATGGCTAGGCACGGTGCCTCACGCCTGTAATCCCAGTACTTTGGGAGGCTGAGGCGGGCAGATCATGAGGTTAGGAGTTCAAGACCAGCCTGATCAACATGGCAAAACTCCATCTCTACTAAAAATACAAAAAAAAATTAGCCAAGAGTGGTGATGCGCACCTGTAATCCCAGCCACTCAGGAGGCTGAGGCAGGAGAATCACTTGAACCCGGGAGGCGGAGGTTGCAGTGAGCCGAAATCGTGCCACTGCGCTCTAGCCTGGGTGACAGAGCAAGACTCCGTCTCAAAAAAACAATTGGTCCGCTCCAGTGATGGCATCTTTGTCACGGCCATGGTGCCCCAGTGACCACAGCCAGACGCACTTTCCTGCACACCTGAGCCTCTGGTCATTCTGAGTGAGCTGGGGGCTTCGTGCCTGCTCCCCAGCTGTGAGTCGGGGCCAGGCCCTCTCCTTCCTGGGAACAGGGTATGTGGGATTCATTGAGTGAGGGTCGGGCTGTGTGATGCGGAGAGCCAATGCTTTCCTCTTCCTCGGCGGCCTCAGCTGTGGGAGAGCGTCACTGAAGAAAGCAAGCCACAGGGCCTGAGGCCCAAAGCCTGCCCAGCTGTTAGCCCGTGTCAGTGGTCTGGACTGGGTCCTGATCACATACGCTGCCCGCCGATGCCCCTCTCTGTCTTACCCCCAGTTTCCACGGCCCCTCCCTACTCCCTCCTTCTCAGTTCTCCTTCAGGAACCTTCCACACACCTGCTCCACGTCTGCATGGGGCCTCTTCCTCTACATGGAGTTCACTGGGGATTTTTCTGCTGCCGCTCCCAAGTCCAGGGCACTGTGCCAAGGCCCCTCACGGCCGTAATCCCTTAGGCCCCAAGCCCGCCCTCTGTCTCTGGACTGTCCCTACCCCTGGGCTCTCAGCAGCCACTGGACCTGTAATGGAGTTTCCTCTCCCAGGTCCAAGCCTGGCTCCAGGGTGGTCTAATAGGGACTCCAGGTGACCATCACTGTCCCCTCCTTCCATGACCACTCCAGGCTCAACGCCCGCTACTGCATTTCCTAATGTTAAATTAAACCTGCTTTCCTAGAAAATGCTATACTTGATCACGCATTAAAAAACAAAAAAAACCTGGCTGCAGGCCAGGCGTGGTGGCTCACATCTGTAATCCCAGCAATTTGGGAGGCCGAGGTGGGCAGATCACCTAAGGTCAGAAGTTTGAGGCTAGCCCGGCAACATGGCGAAACCCCATCTCCACTGAAAATACAAAAATTAGCCAGGCATGGTGGCGTCCAGCTGAGGCATGAGAATCGCTTAAACCCAGGAGGTGGAGGTTGCAGTGAGCCAAGATTGTGCCACTGCACTCTAACCCGGGTGACAACGTGACACTGTCTCAAAACAAAAAACAAAAAAACTCCACAAACAAGCAAATAAACAAAATTGGCTACTTTGCTGGGTTATTTTGTTGGAAATTTTGTTTCTCTATTCAGGGGTGAGGACAGTGACTTTTCAAGTTTTGTGCCCTTTGTCAGATTTCAGTGCGGGGTTCTCCTGGCTCTGGAAATGCAATTGGAGACCTTCGTCTTTCCTTTTTCTCTGCTGTGGAACAGTTCCTCCAGCCTGAGCCTTCCCCCTTCCCTCAAAGGGTCAAACGTGGCCTCCAAACCAGGCTGGCTTTGCCTGCCATGGGGTCTTCCCCAGGGGATCGCTCTGCTCCTGCCGGCTGCATTGAGGAATTTGGAGGATTAATATTTTCCCAGCAAACGCCCCCTTTCATCTGTGTTTCTTCATTGATTAATTCGGGAGCCTTCAGCGTGGTCATGTTATTTCCCTAGAGGTTCCAGGATGGCGTCCGTGTCTGGACTGGGTCCGGACCGCATAGGCTGTCCACCGAACCCCCCCTCTGTCTTATCCCCAGTTTCCACGGCCCCTCCCCACTCCCTCCTTCTCAGCTCTCCCTCAGGAACCTTGCACACACCTGCTCCAGGTGCTGCTCAGGCCTCTTCCTCTACGTGGAGTTCGCTGGGGATTTTTTTCTGCTCTAGACGACCCTGGAGCCCAGCTGGGACCTGGGATAGGAAACCTCTGCCTATCTGTCTTGTGTGCTCTGCTGCACTGGGGGCAGGAGGCAGGTTTGGAGTAGAGGCCCTGGGTGGGTGAGGGTAGGTGGGTGAGATCGGGGGCTACGGGGCTGGCTACCTAAGTGGCAACTCCAGATGGCACATCATGACTCAAACGGGCTGACTTTTCTGAAACAGGAGGTGGGCCAGGAGATTCCCCACTGTGACAAATGCAGTTAAGATAAATTTCAACGTCCAGTGCTGGTCCAGGAGAGGCTAAACCTTTCGGATCCCAGGATGAGACTTGGTCTTCATCAGCCCTAATTTTTGGGGCCAGGAAGTGTTTTGGGTCATACCCCCTGGTTCCTAATTCAGAGTTTTAGAGCCAGAGAGGACCTTGTGGGGAGGCCAGAGGGACACTGAAGGACGGAGTGGGCCTGAGCCCCAGCTATAAGGTCTGAGGGCAGAAGGAGATGGGGAGAAGCAGAACCAGTGGCCACTGTGGTGGCCGGGGGAGGAGGGGGTGTCAGGGGCGCCCAGGACCTGGAGTTGTAGAGCCGGAGGGGGTGGCAGCAGCCTGACCAGGGAGAGTCTGAGAGAGGAAGACGGGCCCTGGGGAGGTGGAGAGGGGACCCAGACCAAGGACTGCCTCCCAGGTCAGCAGGGCCAGGGAACAAGACCTGAGCTCCTCTGTCCTGGCTTCAGTGGACTGCTCTGGCTCTGGCACTCTGGGACTGGACTCCTGCACGGGGGATGTGCCGGGTAGGGGCTGTGGGGGATGCGCAGGGTAGGGGCTGGGAGGGATGCGCAGGGCAGGGGCTGGGGGGGATGCGCAGGGCCGGGGCTGGGGGGGATGCGCAGGGCCGGGGCTGGGGGGGATGCACAGGGCAGGGGCTGGGAGGGACGCACAGGGCCGGGGCTGGGAGAGATGCGAAGGGCCGGGGCTGGGAGGGATGCGCAGGGCCGGGGCTGGGAGAGATGCGCAGGGCAGGGGCCGGGGGGGATGTGCAGGGCCAGGGCTGGACCTTGGTGCATGGGGGGAATTGGCCCTCAGAATGAGGCCGTGTTCATGCTCCTGCATGGACCCTCTCCCTGCACCTGTCAAGTCCCAGCTCCATCCAGGCCACCCACAAACAGCCACCTCAGGAAACAGACAGGGACAAGGCCCATGTGGGCCTTGGAGGTCATCTCAGGACCCTCTGGCCCGGAAACTCCCAGGTTCCAAGAGTGTGGTCTAGAAGGGGTGGGCACAGGCCTGGGTGGGCTCACCCCTTAGCCCTGCGGCCTCCTGGCCACATGAGAGGGGCTGGGTATTAGGCCTAAGCAGGGCCCCGGAAAGTATGAACTCTGCGCCGCCCGCCCAGGGCCCGAGGCCCCATGGGAGGGACCAGTGTCACCCGGCACACGTGTGATCAAAGACACAGACACAAGTCTAGCCCTTGTTGTTTATTTTTCAATAAACAAGGTTTTTTTGCATGTCTGGACCGGTTAGTAAACGGGAAAGCTAAAAAGAGCCTCTAGGACACGTTTTTTAACGTTTTGGTGACGAAATTGATCTCCCCGTCCTCCTCTCCTAATTTGGGACCGAATTGGTGATCGTGTCTTCGGCAGCTGTCTTTGAGCTTTTCCGTTCGTTTCGTAAACTACACACTACACCGGACACACACGAGGTGTGGCCAGGCAGTCAAAGATCCCAACACTCTCAGCAGAGTCTGGTGACCCATAGAACATGGAATGACCATTTCTGCGTGATGTGAAGACCGTGGCGAGGCTGCTGACGCTGCTCCTGTGACGGGGGATGTGTGTGGTGGGAGCTGTGGAATTTGGGAGGGGCGGCCTCATCGCGTGCTGGTAATAGATAATTTGTTGCGTGGGAAGGTGAGATGGTGGCCCCTCTCTAAGGGAGGCGTCTGCTCGGGACCCTCCGCTCCCACGGCACATGACCAGCACTGCGCTGGGCTCCCTGGGGACACCTGCGTGTCCACTCCCCTCCAGACTGCCCCCGGTCCTGCCTGCCCTGCAGTCCCGCACACTGCCTGGCACTCGGCAGGTGCCTGGAAACGCTTCCTGATCGGATGAGTCTCAGACGGTGAAGGAATGAATGGATGGGAGTTGGTCAAGGATGCCTCAACTGTGGGACCTCTTTTTCTTGTTATCAGGGGAACGTGGCTATTCTCTACAGCATCAAGATTAAAAACAGAATTTGATCGTCTCGCCAATCTTAGAATTTTGCATTTGGGGAAACTGAGGAACAGAATCGTTAGCAGACTCAGTCCAGGTCTCACGCTGAGAGAGGCCAGGCAGGGTACCAGACACCTGCCTGACACATGCCAACAATTCTTTTTTTTTTTTTGTCTTTTTGAATTTTTTATTTCTTAAAACAAACTCAAAATGAGATGAGATGGTGAATTGAATGACTTTGTGGGGGAGGAAGAGGGACTTGGGCAGTTGTGAGATTGGGGTGGAGGACCCAGGGGTTTGGGAAGAGGAAAGGGAGGGGAAGGCAGGGTGATAGGAAGGGAGGGGTGGGGGACAGGAGGGGAAGGGTGAGGGGATCAGAGGGGAAGGGTGGAGGGGATCAAAGGGGAAGGGTGGGGAGATGGGAGGGGAAGGGTGAGGAGATCAGAGGGGAAGGGTGAGGGGATCAGAGGGGAAGGGTGAGGGGATCAGAGGGGAAGGGTTGGGGGGACGGGAGGGGAAGGGTGAGGGGATCAGAGGGGAAGGGTTGGGGGGACGGGAGTGGAAGGGTAAGGGGATCAGAGGGGAAGGGTGGGGAGGACAGGAGGGGAAGGGTGAGGGGATCAGAGGGGAAGGGTTGGGGGGACGGGAGTGGAAGGGTAAGGGGATCAGAGGGGAAGGGTGGGGAGGACAGGAGGGGAAGGGTGAGAGGATCAGAGGGGAAGGGTGGGGAGGATGGGAGGGTAGGGTAGGGGGATCGGAGGGGAAAGGTGGGGGGAACAAAGGGGAAATGTGGTGGATCAGAGGGGAAGAATGAGGGGATCGGAGGGAAAGGTTGGGGAACAGGAGGGGAAGGGTAGGGAGATTGGAGGGGAAGTGTGAGGGGATCAGAGGGGAAGGGTGGGGAGGACAGGATGGGAAGGGTGAGGTGATAGGGAACAGGAGGAGGAACAGGAGGGGAACGATAGGGGATGAGAGGATTGGTCGGGATGGAAGCAGGAGCTGGAGGGGAAGGGGAAGGGGCTTAGCAGGGATAATGGAGGTGGTGAGGTGACAGGGTTTTAGGGGTGAGGCTGGGAGGGGCTGGGACGGGTGCTGCAGGACTCAGGGCTGACAGTGGGGAGGGGCCTGGTGGGGATGGGGTGGTAGGAGAGGCTCTGCAGGGGGCAGCTTATTGCGGGGAGGTGGTAAGGGTGGGGCGGAGCTTGGAATCAGGACGAGGAAGGACCAGGAGTGAAGAGACGGATGGGTTGGTGAGAGGCAGGGGGTGTTTGAGCTTGGGCAGATGGCGGTCGGGCTTTGAGTCGGGATGAGGGGGCTCGGATGGCGGCTGGAAGACGATGAGGTGATGAGGTCCATACTGTGTCATGACGATGGCGCAGGCGACCGACGGGTGGGTGACTGTGAAATTGTGTGCGGGTGACTGATGTGAGTGACTGTAATGGCGAAGGTGATGATGACTTAGAAATAAACACGTGGAGCAAGGTAAGCGGGGCCGGCAATGCTCAGTAAAGCTGAGAGTCTAGATTCTCATCTAAGTCATCTAAGAAGCAAACTATTCCCATCTGGGACCCAAGGGCTGTTTAGCTGTCCAACCCCAAAAGCTGAAAAGCTAAACAGAGCTCTGTCCCAATTCCTTCTATTTTTGCAAAAAAAAAAAAAAAAAAAAAGATGCTCTTTATTTTAAAAAAGTCAAATTCAAAATTCAGAAGCTGGCTAGGTCTTTGGGGATCTGAGGGTTATTAACTCAGCAACACACGTGTAAACCCATGGCTGTGTAGCCCAGGTCTCCGACCACATTGGCCACAGAACTAATAAGCGCCCCACAAGCGACAATTTCCACTAATCCCTGTGAAAACCTTGGTGAGGGCTGCGTTGCTGCTCAGATTCTGCCAGGGGCACTTACGGTTCAAGGTGCATTCAAGTGTCAAGGGACATCTCTATAGGGCTGGGCGGGTGCGGTACTGGGGTTCTGGGTAGGCAAGGAGGGGTGGGGGAGGGCTGGAGGCCTCAGTGGCAGCTCCAGACGGCACATAATGACTCAAAGGGGCTAGTTTTTTCCCAAATGGGAAGTGGGCCAGGAGGCTCCCCACTTTGAGAAACGCAGTTAGGATAAATTTCCACATCAAGTGTTCATCCAGGATAGGCCAAAACCGTTCGGATCCCAGGATGAGACTTAGTCTTCATCAGATCCTAATTTTTGGGGTCAAGCAGTGTTTTGGTCCGTACCCCCTCGTTCCTAATTCAGAGTTTTAGAGCCAGAGAGGACCATGATGGCGGGTGTTCAAACCCCTCCCTCCAGAGGGGTGAGAAGGTGGGCCCGGGGTTGGGGTAAGGACTCGCCAAGGATCACACAGCGAGCTAGTGGCAGGGCTGGGACAGCGGCCCGGCCCCGCCGCGGCCAACCCGGGGCTCTCTGCCTGACACACAGCCGCTGCACTCCGCTAACTCTCAAATCAACCGGGAAGATCTAAGGATAGCGATGCTGCGCTGGAGTGAGTGCGAGTCGGATGTGGCGTGTGAGAATTAACGAACGAAAGTGACCGTAGCCCTTTGCACAGTGAGCGGTCATGCACAGCACTCGTGACGGTTTCGCGAGGACCCTGCGACCGAGACCCCCGAGGGAGGGGCGTCGGCCCGGGGTCCTGGGACGGTTGCCTTGTTTTTTTTTGGTCTTTTTTGATATTTCATTTAAAGTTTAGAATAACATACTTATTTCTCTTAATTGTTTAAAGATGAAATTCTTATTATTATTCTTTATCATGCATTAAGAGAGAGAAAGAGGATTGTTTGAGCACTGCGCTTGTCACACAGCAACACAAAGACAATATACGTAAGCGTAGCGTTCACCAGATTCCACACGAGAGCTAGCGAACTCCACCACAAAGGTTAGGACAGACCGCGTCTAGCGAGCTCTGCGGGACCCCGGGAATCTAGAGGGGGCCGTGGGGACGCTGCCTAGATCTCCTCGTCGCCAGCCTCCTTGCGGAAGGTGGCCATGCCGATCTTCTCGGGGAAGATGATGTTGACCGCCAGGTCCTCCCCGCTGTTGCACTGCAGCAGCAGATTCTTCTTCTTCCGCAGCATGTGGCTGTAGCGCAGGTTGGACACCCAGGTCTCACACTTGTTGAGGAAGATGATGCCCACGGTGCCCAGCACCACCAGGCTGGTGAGCACGCCCAGGATGGTGAAGCAGATGGCCTGGCCCTCGGTGAGGAGAGGGGTACTCTTGTTGAGCTCTTTCATGGACACCTTGAGGACTCGGTGTTCGGGCTGCTGCACGGGCAGCTCGTGCACCCCTGGGGTCATGCGGTAGGCCAGCCCGTAGCCGTTGGGCAGACGGGTGACCTGCTGAGGGCTGAGCGTGCGCTTCTTGACACAGGTGGGGCCTGTGAACTCGGGCTTGCACAGACACTCGTAGCTCACCTGGGTGTGCTGCAGGCAGGTGGCCCCGTTCTGGCAGGGGCCGCTGGCACAGTTGGTCACCGGGCGGCTGCAGGTCTTGTCGATGAAGCCGGCCGGGCAGCGGCAGCGGAAGTCACCCCCGATGTCAGTGCAGACGCCCTCGTTCTCGCAGGGGTTGGGGGTGCAGCTGTTGGCCACGATCTCGCAGAAATTGCCTGAGAAGCCAGGGGGGCACAGGCAGGAGGCGTGGGAGGCCCGGCCCTCATCGTCCACGCAAGTGCCTCCGTGCTGGCAGGGGGAGCTGGAACACAAGAGGACACATCAAGGGCCTCGGGGGCTGGGCTAGGGCAGTGCTGCGGGGAGTGCTGGGACAGAAGGTTCCCGGCCTAACAAAGGGGCAGGTGCTCAAAGCACATCAGGTGCATGAGGGAGGGAGGGAGGGAGGGAGAGGATGCCAGCAAGGAGGCACACATGGGGGATGGGTGGGTGCCCACCTCACCCCCATCTTGCTGCTAACCTGGAACACCCCCGACCTCCCATGCCAGGATGCCCACGTCCTCTCCCAACTCTTACTGCAGCTCTCCAACCGGAGGACTGACTGTGGGTTAGTCACTAGCCAGCTGGGAGACTGAGGCTAGGAGAGGCAAAGTCAGTGACAGCCCAGGACTGGAGCAAGCGCCACTTCCCTTAGCTCCATCCCTGGGCTGCTGGCGCAGAAGAACTGAGCAAGGGGTGCCCCTCACTCTATCTTGGGACCGGCTGTCGTCCTTTCTGCCTACGTCCACTGTGGCCGCCACCCCTCAGTATTGTTGTTATTATTATTATTATTAGCGGAGTGGATCCACAGGCTATTGTGCAGGACGTGCTTGGGGCCTCTCAAAGAGAAAGCAATGCGAGTCTGTCTACGCTGGCACGAGCCGGTGTCTCTGCCAGGCTGTTTAATAGTGGTCCATTCACCCAAGTGCAGCTTGCAAACCAGAGCTGTTTGCTCAAAGCGGAGCACAAGGAGCATTTAATGTAAGTGCTTTTAAACGAGCAAGCCCTTTGTCATCTGATAAATGCCAAAACTCCAGGGAAGAAGGGGCCGTAAACACAAGAAATCAGCACTGCCGCTTCAGGGTGCCGGCTGCCTGGGAGCTGGGGTCTGACGGAACCTCGAGGACCTTAGGCTGTATTTTGACACACTGGTTTAAGTCTGTTAGCAAGAAAAGCAAAGTATTTTAAAGGTCTCGCTCTGTTTTTCTCCTTGCCAATAAGCAGACACGGAGTTCAGTGGTCACCGGCCCCCAGTCTGACCCCGTCTGGACTGATCTTTGGAGCCCCATGAAGGCCTGCTTACAGCTCTTACAGACTCCTGGCTCTGCACCAGCCTGCAAAGTCAGAGCAAGATCACCTTATTTGCATGTTAGTTTAGTTTCTTAAATGTTAGCTTCAGTTTCTTCAGGGGAAAGGGACACCCCTACCTCCCCAACTACAGGCCCAGGACTGGGTTCAAGTTTGGATTCTTATGTCAGACTCTGCCTCCGTCAAGATCTCCCTTGGCTTCAGGCTAAGCCCCATTCAACGGGGAGGGGGGACGGCTCAGGGTCGCCAAGGAGATAAAAGATGGACGGTAGCCGAGCTGCTGGGAAGCATTGCTCACGGAGTTGCAAGTGAGGACGGTGGCCGTTCCGTCTGTTACGTCCACTGCGCAGGAGTCCCGAAGGCCCCTCCCAACTGAGGATAGCTGCAGAAGCCCAATCTCCTCACCTCTCAACCCGGCAGCTCCCTCCACAGACATCCCAGAAAAATCCAATTGCAGAGCCCGCCAGTTCCCCAAAACCACCCCGGAGACACAGCAAGTGGGTTTCACAGACAGCCTCAGTCCCGCTGAACTCTGATCTGTTATTATGTTGCCTTTAGAAAATTATGCAGCTCTGAGAGTCAGTTCACCATTGCAATCGACTGTCATTCACACACATCAGGACTCGGGAACATCAGGGGAATAAGAAATCGCCTTCAGGATCATTTGAAAAAACTATGGAAATGACATCCTCCCCAAATACCCGCACTTACTTCATCGTCAGGCGACAGGTCCAACAGGGTTAGGCTGAAAGGGTCTTTAGCTGGTGCGTGCAAAGCAGGATTCATTAGATCACACATAGTCGGGAAGGATATTTACCCATTGATCACACAGGGCCCGTCCTTTTTCTGGCAGTCCTTTCCTGAGTACCCGGGGGCACAGGAGCATTGGTAGAGGCCGTTGTCCAGGCTCACGCAGGTCCCGTTGTTGGCACAGGGGGTGGAAGAGCAGGCCCGAACATCTGCGGGGCGACAGAGAGTGTGAGAACTCGGCTTCCTCTCCATACACAAGCATGGCACGGACCCCGGTGGGCTTCGAAATGGCTCTATGGCCACCAAGTGGGGTCTGGAGTAAGAGAGTGAGGGACCCCCTCAAAAAAATCCCATGAAGTGGGTAAACTGAGGCTCAGGAAGCTGAAGGGGTTTCCTTGCCTAAGGTCACAGATCAGAAAGTCATGGCCACTGATATTCAAGCCACGGATATGGATAGCTGTACCCAAAGGGTAGCCGTACCCTTTGCCTGGCACCAGGTCACCCCGTGTCCAGCAATGTGTCCGTGATGTTCACTGTAGACACCGCGCCCCTCCCTGCAACCCTGTGCTTAGCTGAGATTCCCTAAGGCCTGTCTTCACCAGACAAGGCTGCTCGTCCAGCCTCTCCTGTGAGGGGACAGGTCCTGGCCACAAATACAGCCTAACACTCAGAAAAACCACCAGCTCTTCATACTTGTCCATCAAAGAGGGGCAGTGAGGGGGATGCAGAGGTAGCGACTCCCCTCGGTCAGAAATCGAGAAACCTGATTTAGCCCCAGCACTGCGTCCACCTCCCTGTGGACTCTCTTTCTGCACTCAGGCTCTGAACTCAAGGGGTCCCTGGTAAAAAGGCTGCATCTTTTAAAGGCAAGAAAATTGTAACTATTGAGCGCTCTCCTATGAGCGCAGGTTTCCGTGAGCACTGGTGTATTTCCACCGTCTTTTAACACCTTCCATCATGCACACTCCATTATTCACATTCAGCAAGCCAGGGATGAGCTGAACACGAGAGCCTGCGTCAGGGCCTCTCTGATGGTGGAAACCCCAGCTCCCCAGTGGGGCCAAGACGGACCCCTGTCCTGCCCCGTATCCAGCCTGCTGCCACATGGCAGCAGAGCTCAGCTCCTCCCCATATCATGTGCCTCAGTTTCCTTATTTATAAAAAGAGGGTCTTTCCCTGGCCAATCTCTGAGGGACTCCAGCTTTGATTTTCTATCATTTGAGCTGCTGCACCTGCCAAACAGAAAGCCAGGGCCAGCAAGAGACACAGCAAGTTAAGGCAGGCTGATGGTGGGGGGTCCCCAGCGCCAAGGCCACACATGTGCGTACTTTTGTTTCCCTCTCTCAAAGAGACCTGCACCCTCGTGGAGGGGAGACTGCAATCAATCAAGGAGGAAAAGCCTGAATGCCGCGTTGATGGACTACCCTGTGGCGTCCCACGGAAGCCAGGCTCGCTGCAAGGACACATAAAGAGGATTTATCTTTACGGGACGGCGCCGGCAAGGCATTAGCACGCGGCGCCTCTGCGTCAGGCTCCTAATTCTCTGCTCCTGGCTCTCCTGTCACTCGGAATCTTAAATTTAAACTAAAAAGCTGGCGACCACCCCTAGCTCTCCCTGTTACGCCAATCTGGGGCAGCCCTCCTGAGCCTCCAAACCCAAGACGGGGTGAATTAAGCTGCTGCGAGGAGCAGACTGCTTGGGGGTCTCTACCAGGACAGCAGCTGTGGCCTCGACAGCCGCAGATGGGCAAAAAGGGAGAGGGAGAGCTGTGTCCTCGCTGGGACCCTGACTCTCTTGCCCTAACCAAGCTGGCTGCCTTTGTCAACCTGGTGGGGAGGGGACATACCAAGGGCCCACAGGAAGGGAGGCATTTGTCTGGAATATTTCAGCAAGGGTGTACTGCATTTAGATATCAAACATGATGGGCTCCAGGCTAAAAGCCTAACCCTGATCCCAAATGGTGGCTTTGCTGGGCTCCCCTGGATCCCCAAACGACTCCAAGCTGCTGCTGCTTCTGTGAGGGGCAGCTCAGACGATGGCCAGGTCATGAGTCAGCTGCAGGGAAGCCGTGCACCATATCGGGAGGGGCTGGAATTACGGACCAGAGACAATTTGGGGTGGGAGGGAGCTCAGCTTCAGAACCTTGGCTGCCCTGGCCATCCCAGTTGTAAGAGAAGAGGCCATCACAAAACGCTCTCAGGTGCTCCTTAAGGGAGGCTGTTAGATGTTGTCATAGATAAAAATTAACTCTCTTTCTGGGGCTGGGGAAAAGGGTTGTAGCTGGCTTTTCGCCCAACTTCTTTCCTATCCCTTAGCAGACACTTGTACTTCCCTGATCCTCAGTTTCCCTACCTGTACCATCTCTGCTAATGCTGGGGACCACGGGACAGAGGCCCTGAGGGGAAGCTGCTATGCAGCTGGGAGGTTTTTTTTTTTTTTTTTTTTGAGGACTTGAGTTTGCCCGGACTTTAGGGCACGTTTTGCCAAATGAAAATGGGCTTAGACGAACATTTCACAGCCTGAAAATGCAGTGACAGCCAACTCTCAATTGCTCAGGGTAATGGAGGCAAAGATTGCATAAATTAATGAAATCAACAGATAACACCAATCTTCACTTTAACCCCTTCTCAGCCTTTCCCAACCCCAGCCGCCTCCTACACCTGACCCGCTCAGTCCAGGTCCCACAACCCTGTTCTCCTGGCCCTGACGCAGCACTTGCACCCCAACCACTGAGCGCTGCTGGCTCCCCCGGCCCCCCATTTGTTTGTTTTCAGCCCTTTTACCGTCCTGTGTGTGCTTTTCTAGGGAGTCTTAGCTCCGAGATCCCCTGAGCCCTGTCTATCTCTGGGCTTTCACGACGCAGACAGGTAACCGGGGGTCTGTGGCCCTACCGGCCCAGCTGTGTGTGTATTTTGTGACTCTTTATTCAACAGGCAGCTCCCTGGCCCCCACCCCATATTTCCTCTGGGTGCTGGGTGCTGATGGTACAGAGGAGAGCAAAATAAAGTCCCTACCTCTGAGGAGGCATTGGGTACCCACAGGAAATTTATAAACAGATCATTAGAATACAGGGCACGAGGTGTGCAGGAATGAGGAAGTGAGGGCAGCCAGCAACAGGAGGATGGGAGGAGGTGGCTGGGGGCCAGGGCAGGCAGGTGAGGACGCAGGGCTGGGAGGGACAAAGGCGAGTGCCAACCTATCTCGCAGAGTTTCCCGTCCCAGCCGTCGATGCAAACGCACTGCCAGGGTTCCTCACAGAGTCCGTGAAGGCAGCCAGGAGAGGTCACACATTGGTCACACAGGGGACCCTGCCAGCCAGGCTGGCACCTGCCGGGGGTAAGGGAGAAAGATGGGGACACATGAGGCGGGGCAGGGATAGAGAGGGAGCTCAGGCTACTTTCTGTGGAACCAAGAGCCCTTGGGGGTCTTTGCACAGTACCAGCTGGTGGTCCTGGGAAGCAAACACCAGCCACCTGAATGGGAAAACTTAAAGAGAAAACACGCCACACCAAGGGGCCGGCTCGGAGGGACCCCAAGGTCCCACGGGAGTGCTGCATTTTGCTGCAGTGGCCTGCAGTGGTCTCACCTGCCACCCCACCTCCGAGAAGCTGCGGCTGCCCCCATTCCCTGCCCTCACCTCCCCCGCCCACCCCACCAGTTTTCTGCAGGGGCCAGGGAACTGTTTGCTGCAGCACAGTGGCCAAGTCCCCCGTTTTTTCTGCCTGACTCCATGACTCCCCAGGTTTCTGCGTGGCCCCCACACGCTGCCTCTGAGGAGCCACTCTATTACCTGCAAACATTGTCATCCTCGCAGAATCCGTTTTGGGGGTGGCAGGCCGGGACGCATTCAGCCCCTGAGGTGCAAGAAAGGTTATACAATTCACCCCTCCAGGCCCCCGACCAAGGCGAAGCCTATCTTCCCCCACACAGCCTGCCGCTGCCCTCGAGGGCACCAACAGCCCTCTTGGGTCCTACCAGCCTGGCACACAGTAGGCACTGCCTATCCAAGCATGATGGGGCTCAATGCACTCAGGAAAACATCTCTGCCACGTTCCCAGCTACGAGATGGCCACGGTACACTCCCTAGTTCTCAGGAGCAGGAGAAACACCTTTCTTCCCCTCACCCCCAAAAGCACACACGAAACCTCAAGTCCTCCTAACAGCGAGGACAGGGACAGTGGAGGGAAACACACTGACCCCTGGCAATGCAGTCTGACCATCACTTTTGCAACCTGAGCCGAAAAGGGGAGCAGATTTTGAGGTATTCAGCTCTGAGAAAGCCCAGACAGGTTCACCTGGTGGGCTCCCCAGTAAGGCATCTGGATTCTTTTCAGGTTCATCCCTATTAAGCCAGGCACCCAGGTCAAATCTTCCCCTTTCCCCTACAGTCTTCGCAGTAAGAAAACGATGACGCCACATGGATTTGCTTAGCCGGCTGAGGTTGCAACACTGCTTAGAGATTCTGACACTTTAATAGGCACCTACTGTGTGCATTTACTCAACCAGCTCCCCAGCTTTCCAGACAGCCCCCTACACACAACCACTGGTGCAATGAGTGGGGGGGCGTTGCGGGAAGGGGGCAACTCTCTCGCTGTCAGAGACAGATGGCCGCTGCAGACAGAGGTGTCGCAGCCCCTCACCTAGAGAAACTCGCCACGCAGGAAGGGCTCAGACTGGGCTTCTCTTGGGAACTGGGGGCTAAGACGGCAAAGTCACCCCCCACTCCCCCCAGAGACCTGTTCCCGAACACGCACGCAGGGACACCCCAAAGTTGCACCCCAGAGCGTTTTCACAGAAGACACCACAACAGCACCTCGTTTTTCCATATCTCCTTGCTCAGCGCACCGACACCCCTCCGGCGCCACTTCTGCCGGGCGGGAAGGGGCTGGGGGTCTCACACCTCCCCTGCCCCCTGGGACCCCGGGGTCGGGCTTGGCATGCGGGGGTGGCAGGGACGGCGAGACAGGCACAGCGCGGGGCTTAGGCTAGGCGGGATGGGCGGAGTTGGGGCGCACGAGACGGGGCGTGCAGGGCACCGGCCGGCCGGCGGGGCATCGCAGGCTTCCCCAGAGGGGGCGCGAGCCGGGCCGCCGGGGGGCTCACCATGGGTGCTGTGGCCGAAAGCCAGCAGGAGCAAGAGGACGCGCAGGAGGGCTTCGGTCGCGGTCATCGCGGGGCGGTCGGGGTCGCGGTCCCGGGAGCGGTGCGGGTGCGGGTCCTGCTCCTGGCGCCGCGCTGGGCTTCTGGTTGCGGACGCGGAAGGGGGCGCGGGCGCGCAGCGAGGGGAAAGCCAGGGCTGCACCGGGCTGCGCGCTGCGCTCTCCACCGCCGCTGCCGGGGAGCTGCCGCCGCCGCCGCGCGCGCCGCCCTTTTCGTACCGCCTCCCCCCCCGCCGCGGCCCCCGCCCCCCGCCCCCGCCTCCGCGCGCACGGGGCCGGCGCCGGCCAGTCCGGGTGACCCCCTCCCCTCGCAGGGCCGCCCCCCACCACTGCGGCGTCCCGGAAGCCCGCTCGCGCACACGGGTGCACTCTTGGCTAGACGGGCACAGGTACCCCGCGCGCGTTTGGCACACGTTCCCCAAAACAAGACAGCACGCGGCCGCGCACACACAGGCCCGCCTAGGACAAGTCGCAGGGATCGAACCTGGGCCGCATACCCCCTCGGAGAGCACAAGTCAGGACGCAGGAACACCGAAACACTTATTGCCGACGTCCCGGAGACACGTGCAATGGTTAGATACCCAGGAAAACACAAAGGCGCACTATGAAGACGTGAACTAAGCACATAATCACACACGCACACAGAAAAACACCCAGGAAAAGCCTGACGCCCCCAGTACCCCTAGCCATGAAGACGCAGAAGAATGCAGTTGCCCCTGTGGCAACCCACACCCCGCAACGCAAACGCACACGGCAACTCAAACACACTGTAGCCCAGATTCAGTGTAGACACCGTCCGGGGTGGCACATGCTTAGTCACGAGCGCAGAGGGGCAAGTGGGCCCGCGGTTATGCAACCATAGGCATCCTCCAGCACGTGCCGGCCCCCTGCACACAGACGCGCACGCAGAGCCACCTGCACACCCAAACACACAAGCACACTTGTAAACAGACGGACACCGGTGCACGCTTTCAGTCACATCCGCACACACACACACACACACACACACACAGCATCGCAGTCAGGGCCTTAGCGGCCTGAAACACAAACGCACTGACTCTTAACGCACACATGTACGCACAGTCGCGCACCTGATACCCACAAGCATACATACCCAGCTGACTCGTGGTCACACACTGACAAAAACACATATGCGGTTCCCGACACATACACCATAGCATCCGTCTTTGTCCACAGTGGCATGCGTGGGCAGCCTCACCAGTGTGCTCTCACATTCACAGAATAGCACTCGAGGCACTCAGCGCCTATTCCAGAACCATGGGGAGACCTGCTCTGAGGGGTCACCCGCCGGAGAAATGGAGATAGAGGATGCTGATTGCCAGAGACCCTCTTCCTCTGCAGAGCTCCCAGGGAGAGGGGGTGCTCCTCAGGGATCCCTCCTCCCCACTGCCCCCAGCCTAGGCTTAGAGCCCTGCTGGAGAGGAGAGCTCTGCACCCCACATCTGTCTGGATGGGGGAGGCTCAGGAAGATAGGGAAGGAGAGAGGTAGGAGGGAATTAAAGGTGTTTAATCTCCTGGGGAAGAGTCCCAGGAGTCCCACTCTTTGGGTGGGTCATTTAGGATACTTAGTTTGCATATATTAATTTGCATACATATCCTAGATGCAGGGAGTGGGTGCTCACCCAGTTCACGGCCTCCCCTTCCTCGAAGGGCTCCAGCAGGGTGTGATCTTGCCACTTTGAACCTGGAGGCTGGATGCCCTGGCCTCCTGGCCCTCTAACCCGGCCCTGGCAGGTCTGAGCACACATTTCCCATCCTAGCCATAGATGTGGGAAGGCAGGCCCACCAGCCCTAAGTCAGTGCTCCAGTAAGGCACTCGGGATGGGCACGGGGATGGGCAGAGACCAGAGCTGCTCTGGGCTGGCTTGAGGAGGCTGGTGGGAAACTCCCCGCCCCTGGCGGAAGGTGTCCCTTCCCTGATGCTGTCTGCCTCAGAACACCCAGATGGGCAGCAACTGCTGGGAATGGCTTTGGGGACAGGCTGGAGGGAGCAGTTGGGGTGCTCACTGTGTGCCTGCAACATGCCCTTGCATTCCTGTGACCCTACTCTCTTTCATAGACTCTTCCATCAAGTCAAGAAACCAACTCCAGCCCGGAGTTTTCTAAATGCTAACTCCTCCTCCAGTGATGGAAGGTCCTTTGCCCAAGGCCCCTGACCTAGAACAAGAGTGGCTGACAGGCCCAAGCCTTGAAGTGCCAATGTCCACTGCGTGTTGATCGCCAAGGTCTTCCTGACCAGGCTTGCTCTCTTCCCTCCCTCCGAGGCCCCTGACTTCAGCCTTCAAAATTATCCCAACAGCAGGCAGACCTGGAAGAGCTCAATTCTCAGCCAGGAGCCAAGGAGGGGCGGAGGACCTCGGGGCTGGGCAGCCCTGGGGCGGGGGCCTCCCAGGTTCCTGCCAAAGTCCCACAGAGAGGAGAGTCCCTGGACTGCAGGGAGCACTTAGGGGGGTCCCAGTGGACTTCGAGCGCCCCCTGCCCCCACATATAGACTCCTCCCTTCCCCATCCAGGTTCTTCCCGCACCCCACAGCCCTCCCCAGTTTAGGAAAGGGAGGGAGGGACGGCATTCTCACCAGGGGGAGTCGGTGTCCAAATGTCACAGGCTTATGCTGAAAGGGCACTGCCTTGGCTCAGGGGGCACCTGCTCTCTAATTTTATCTCCATTTGTGCCCACCAAAGGCCCAGGCCAATCACTTCCCTCTCTGAGCCCTGTTTCTTAGCCCATAAACAGGGATGCCCCACCTGTCTCCAAAGGGAAGTCCGGTTTTGTGAGCAGGAAAGTGCTCTGCCGACACAGGGCCTGGCCACAGCCCATCCCAGCCATGCTTCCAACAGCTGCAGCCCAGAGCCTCTGCCCAGACAGCTGGAGGATCTCCCCGGCAGCGGCAGCGGCGGCAACCAGGCTCCTCTGGACTCGGGCCCTCGTCCAGAGCCCTCTGCAGAGCCACTCCAGGGAGGGGAGGGGACTTTCCTGTCTGACAGGACCTACAAGCCACGAGGCTTCTGTTAGCTTGCTCTAGTCTCAGTAAAGCGTTTGTAAATTCAGGAGGCCAGAGCTTTCTTTTCAGCAAGCAGACGCTGCTGCCGAGAAAGGGTGGCTTAGGAGCAGTAGGGAGGGGAGGTTGGTGACTGTCACAGAGTTTAAGTCTGCACAGAAGGCGCGAAAATGCCAATGTAGTCCCTTGGGGAGGAGCTGCACAGTCTGCTGTTTGCAAGCAGACCCTGAGGGCTGCGGAGCGGCAGGCTGGAGGAGCTGGACGCCCCCTCCTCTATCTGCGTATCCCTCCCCTCCTCCTTTCTCCTCTCCTCTCCAGAGCTGAGAGCCGTACTCCGTACTCCGAGAACAGGGCCCCCGGGATCACAGAGATGAGGCCGGCAGCCCGCAGGTCCTCACAGCACTGCATGGCAGGCGGTCTACGCAGGTTACAGGGACTGGACCTGCCAACTCTGGGGCCAGATTGAGTTGCAGGAGCTGGACTCCCTCCCTGTAGCCAAGCCGAAGGGCTCTGCCTGTGGCCCCACGCCCCCCAGGCGAGAGCCGAAAGCAAGGGGAACTATCCGGGGGCAGTCTCGCTGGGCTTCGCAGGGGCAGCAGAGGAGCTGGTGATGAGGGAAAGTTTTCTTCGGAGGGAAGGAAAGAAGTGTCGTCTGCAGCCTTTTTCCTCGACACTCCTCTGCTCCCCCTCCTCCTTTTCTAAACGTTAACTCCTCCTTCAGCCAGCTCCACACCACTTCGCTCCTGATTAAAGGCAGAATTACTGATCAGGGCAGCTTAGCAGGGTGGAGCTAGAGGGGCCTTGGAGACTCGCTTAGTCCTGGGCACTGGCAGCAGGGGGAGGGGGGTGGCCAGAGAGGGGCCTTCACCCCACCTTTGCGTTCTGCTCTGCACACCACCCCCACAGCCTTGATGGGGGTCTCCATGCCTTGAGGCTTTGCTTCTTCATAGACTAGGTTTTTTTGGGGGGGCTCTGAGCCCCACGGGCATCCTACGGACAATAGGTGCCTTTGTCCACTGTCCTCACACCCAACGTTCTCCTTCCTCCCTCCAAGAGAGGACGGTGGGCTCCCCCGGACATGCCTGCTCTTCCTTCTAAAGGGACTAGCCAAGGCAGGGACCAGTGCCCAGAGACTCAGGTGGCCTAGTCAGAGTCCTAGAACCGGAACATCCCAGAGACAGCTAGGCGGGAGCCTCCCCAACCGAGAAGCCACTGTCCCTGGGTTGACAGTTTGCAGGCAAGCAGGCATTGCCCTTTCTGCCTCTCCCGCGCTTCTCCACTGGGTTTAGACTCTAATTTAGTCCTGTCTCATCAGAGTCTCCTCACAGCCTGGGCTAGGTGGGAACTGCAAGGTCCATTTCAGAGATGAGCACACTGAGGTTGGGGGACCCCAAGAGAGGGGCACAGCTAACGAGTAGCAGAGCTGGGATTGAAGCCCGGGTCTACTCAGAATCCCAGTGCCAAACTTTCTGCCTAGCCCAGCGGAGTGCTAAAAGTGCACGGAGCCTGGAGGAGAGGAGGGAGGCCCCCATGGCATCCCCCAGGAGCCTGCCCTCCCCTCTTTGGGTGGGAGGGGGCAGCTTCACAACCTAGGGGACTGTAAGGGCTTCATGCAAACACCAAAGAGACGTGGCCCCAAAGCTGCCACCTTTAGGAGGACTTGTCCAAACCTCAAGTTTGTTTGGAGGCAGACATTCTCTTTTCTTCGGCCGAGGGGGCCCGGGGGCAGAGGATGGAGAGAATTGAGAGATGCACCCTGGAACATTTTCCAGAACAGGAAGGTCTGGTTTCAAGTTCAATCAGAGAGAAGGCTCTTCAGTGTGAAGTGGCCTCACGCTCAGCCGAGCTGGGGGTCTGGCTGCAGAGGGGCACGGTCTGAGCCTGGCCTTGTACTCAGGGCCTGAAGAGGCGTGTGACAGTCCCAGGCAGACTCCAGGGTTCTCCAGGGCTGCAGGGGGCTGGGTTGCAGAGGGGACGAGTTGGTTCAGGTCTGTATTCAGTGTTGGCTTCTGTGGGGTCACACCTCTCCCCCAGGCAAAACCAATTTCTCGTTGTCGATGATACAATTCAAAAACAGATTTCTCGTTTCCTTCTTTGCCATCGGAATCAACAGGGATGTAAGTCCACAGTCTAATTGTCCGCATCATCAATCACATGATCCTCTTAAAGGATGCCACTGAGTCATGCTGTGCGTGGGGGGCTCCCGGGGGCTTGGAGTGCTGACTGACAACTCCCCACCCCACCCCCAGAGCTTGTAGGTAGACTTACTCCCACCCAAGAGGGAGGCAATCGGGGGCCAGAGGAAAAAGGAGTCCTTTCATCACTCAGCTTGTCCGTGCAGACCAAAAATGCAGGAATTCTTCATTCATCAGAAATTCCCAGAAGTTAATTTTCTGTAAAACAGAGGCTCACCTCTTTAAATGTAGCCTTTCATCTGTCCAGCATTGACTGGGCCCCTACCGCGTGCCGAGGCTCAGGGGGGGTCCCTGGAGGAGGGGTGCGAGGATGGATCTGAAGGCGGCCCCTCATCTCAGAGAGTTCCATCGGGGACCCTGTGCTTAGGCACCTCTGAGATGTAGGCGGTGGATGCTGGGAGACGGGCGAGCAAGGTGAGGAGCGGGCACACACGGGAAGGGCGATCGCGCATCTCTTAGAGGGGTGCTCCTCAGCTGCACATGCGCAGGGTACACAGACATTCTCCAGAGGGGTGTGGGGAGGCCCTTCCAGGCAGAGAGAGCTGTACAGCCACAGATGTGTGAACGAGGCATGAATGTGTGCACGCACAGGAGATGCCTAGAAGTGCTGGCCGTTCCGTTAGTGACGGCAAAGTTAGCATGCTGAAGCGGGAGGCAGAACGCTGCAGAGCTTTCAGCATTTTGGACATGAATCTCTTAACCATTCTGTAGCATTCTGCGGCCTCCCTTGCCCTGGCAAACTCCACAGAACAAGAAACCGCCTTTTCTCATACCAGAGTCGACCTTCGAACGTGTCATGCCCAGACTTGATGCTGAGTGTTGGGAATCAGGCTCGGCCACCCAACCCTCCCGTCCAGTGGGGCACCAGCCCCCTCCCCACCTCCCCAGCAGGCCCAGCCCATGGAGACCTTCAGAGGCCCAGGCAACACACCCTGTGATGAAGTAGGAACAGGACACCTCCTTTAGCCACAGAAGAAATCCTTTCCTCAGCCCAGATCCTCGGGGAGGGCCCTCGTCTCGGCCCTTGCTGAAGAGTTTGTGGGGTGCCTGTGGCAGAATAACGGCCTCAGTGCGCCCTGTGCCTGTGAAGGGAGGATGAGCCACCTGTTGGCAGGCAGCTCTGAGTTTAGGGATGTGAGAACACACAGCTCTCAAGGAGTTTCAGATGTTCCCATACGGCATTTATCATCTTATTTGTAAGGAAGCATTAGCATTTTCATTAAATTACATTTTTAAACAAATGTTTTTGGTGTGCTACTATGTCCAAGGTGTTAGAGATTCCTTCGAAGGAAGCCATCGCCCTTTCCACGAGGAGGGGACAGGCACAAGTGGGAGGTAGGAGGGACGGAAGTTTGTTCCCGTCTCACCTCCTCCTCGAAGGCCTTTCCCTCCCCCCCTCCCCCGTCCCGGCCGGCAAGCCCCCCGGCTCCCGCCCGCTGACTCGCCCTCCGAGGGTCCTGGCCCTCCCAGCTGCCCTGGGCATCATCTCAGCCCTGAACACCTCTTCCTGCCTGGTGTTAATGGATTTTGCACGTGTGTCTGACCCCAGCTCGGCCAGACGCTTCTCACTCAGCCAGGCACCCCGCAGCCAGAGGCCTGCAGCGCTGCCCTCGAGGTGTTTATGGATTAAGTGAATTAATGAATAAATGAATGAGGCACAAAGTGTTCTCCGAAGGTTACCATGGGCCCCTCGGAAAGATCTCGTGTCCTAGCAACTGTCTGCAGCCTGGTGCCCCCACCAGCCGTCCGTCCTCTTGCCATCTCTCATGTCTCAGTTCCAGGGGCGACTGACCCCCTGGACTTGCAAACGGGAGAGTCCCCAGGGTTGCAGCAACGCCTCCACTGAGGTCTTTCCCCACCAGGACCCTCAGTTCTTCCACTAGCAATGTGGGGAGCAGCTGTGTCGAGACCACATCCAGCACCCCCTACCACCTGCCCCTGCCCACCACCTCCGAGCACCTGGTTCCTCTGAGACTCTCTCCATGAGCCTGTTCCTATGGCAACGCTGCACCTCCAGAGGCCCAACTTAGCTGTCTGCAGCCAGGCTCCAGCTAGGGACGGAGGGCAGGGGGTGCCCAGTGTGAGCTGAGCCCCATTCCCCTCGTCCCCTCGTCCCCTCGCCCCACCCGGAGTTGCTTAGTACCCAAATTCAAGTTTGCTCTGTCTGTGATGAGCCTTAGTTTGATCGCTGCCCAGATCTGTCCGTTTCTCCTCCCCCTCTAGCTGTGGGGACTTTCCTCTCTGCCAGAGAGCCGGATGCTGGAGCACAGAGAGGCTGAGCAATTCTCCACAGGTCACATAGCAAGGAAGTGGCAGAGCAAGACAGGGGTGTTGGAGAGTGGTGCCCAGGCGGGGGGGACAAAAGTTGATCGTAAAATGTCCTTTGAGAAATCCGCAGGTCGCTTTGTTTAACTGGATCTCTCCGAGTTCCAACCAAAAAGCCTGTGGACTGAAAAGAAAAGAGACAGCATCGCAGGAAGAGAGTTCCAGCTGGAGCCCAGCGGGCGCTGTCTCTTCACTGCTTCAGAGAATCTGGGAAAACAGCAGGACCGTCTCCTGGGCTGGCCGCATCCTCTGCCCACCTTCATTTTCTCCTTCCTCCCTTCCTTCTGCCTGCACTGGACGCTGGGCTGCCTGCCCGGCTGCAGTTATACACACTGGGTCCAGCTCTCTCTGCCTTTATCCCTGCAGAGCTGGGGCCCAGGTTAGAGCTCACGGCCTCCCAGGTATCCCCCCAGAGCGCTCTCTGAAACCATCGTCTTCTGTTTGTCCTCCTCAAACCTCCTCCAGGGCCTCCACCACCCCGGTGAGTGACGGCTTAGACTCCTGGCTCCTGTAGCTCAGCCCTCTCTCTGTGCAAATGGGCCCCAAGCCCCAGGGACCGGCCCTCCCCACTGGCTCTCCGACCCATCTCCATAGCCCATTCTCTTCTTCACCGCCCTGGTCCAAGCCTCTCTCCCTGACGGCTGCATCAATGCTGGGGCTGCCTGTCTCCCCCAGCCTCTCAGCTACGGGGCAGGGGCCAGAGGGAGGTTTCTAGATGCATGTCTATCCAGACAAACCTGCTACCAAAACCCTTCAAAGAAGGAAAAGAGAGAGGGAGGGGCAGGAAAGGAGGAAGGGAGGGGAGGGAAGAGGAAGGAAGAGCCAGGAAGGGCGCCCTTCTCAAATTCATTTCAGCTCTCCCTGGGCTCCAAGCTCAGAATTAGGTGCACAGTAGTTTCTTATTAAGTATTCGTGGGATTGAACTGCACCATCATGTCAAGGAGTCAACACGGAAGCGTTTGGCCGGGATGGGCACGTGGAGATTGGAAATGGCCTCTTACAGCCCAGGCATCTAGCTGCCCTTCCCTGCAAAGATCTGCCCTCAGCCCTCAGACCCTGCTCCTTGTCAGTGGCTTTTTCCTGCCTCTCTCGAATGAGCCAATTATTTCTGATTGTGTTTTGCCTGATTCTCTCCTCTCTCCATGAGCGCCGAGCGACAGCCTTGCTGTCTGCGGCCAGCAGCAAGGTCCCAATTGATCCACACACGCCACGGTGAGGACCTCACTAACACATCCTCACCACGGTTCCTTGGTGGCAGTGGGAGGGGTGGTCCTGCTCACTAGAGAAGTATTTTCAGTATTTTTTCTGTGCAAGGCAGGGTGGCAGGAGAAGGAGGGAGGGCGAGTGAAGGGAGGCGCGAAGGGCTTGGGGAAATGGTTCAAACTCTCGGCTTATTTCCCATGGGATGACCACCTGGCCTAGAGGGGCCGTGCAGGGGAGCTGAGAGTCTGGACGGGACACTCCTGCCCTGTCCTGGGTGCTTCGTAGGTGCTCGGGGTCTGTGCCTAGCCCTGATGAGGATGCTGGTGACACTGTCAGGATGGGGAAGGGCTGGGAGACCTGCAGAGGGTGCTCAGGCCAGTTGCCGTCTGAGTCCAGGCTGCCGCCCGTTAGGCCTGCCGCTGCCCTGAGCAGGTCGTCGTGGACCGCTGGGGATCTGCACCTAGCCTCTCCTCTCCCCCCGTGACAGCTTGAGTTAACAAGGAGACCAGGAACGGTGAGGCCCGTGTGATTCAGGCAGCGTCCCAGCAGGAAACAGATGGCGCACACAAGATGGTTAATTTGAAGAACGTTTAATAAAGGGCCTATTTACAGAGATGTGGGCAGGGTGTAGGGAAACTGGAGGGGTGGCGGCAGGCCCAGTTACCCCATAGGCCTGCAGTCCGAGAGAAGAGTGCAATTACCTGAACCAGAAACCAGGAACGTCAGGTGGAGCAGGTGGGCTTGGGTTGGGGAGCCTCCAGTCTGTGCGCGGGGAACCTGACCTTGCTCTGCCCCCTCCTTCCATCTGCTGGGGCTCCCGTGGTCCCACCTGGCTGGAGCCAGCTGATACAGACCATCCAGGCAGCCACCCCGTGCACAGAGCCAGGGTGGAAGGCAGAGGGTGGCTCTGCCAGGGATCCAAGGAAAGCCCATGAGCAACCCAGAGCTTCACCGATCCAGTGGCCTTCCCCGTAGGGGAACTGAAGCTAGAGAAGGCTCTTTGAGGCAGAGCTGGGATCTGAGCCCAGGCCTCAGGCTCCAGACCCTCACAGCTCCACAGTGCATGTCAGCTTGAAGCAGTGCCGGGCCGTGGAAGCGGTCCCAGCTCCCACCTCGGCCCTGGTTGGCTTAGTGGCATTCACACTCAGTGGGCAGCTGGAGTTAGCTGTGCTGATAAACTGCCCATCCAGGAGGCTGCCAGTCTGAGGTGGGGGCTCCTTTCTCCTCCAGGGTCTCTCTCAGGCAGGCCTGCCTGGACCCAGGGCTGCTGAAAGCCAGGTGTGGCCATGGCCACACGGCCTCCTGTGATGAGAGGAACCCCACTGGGGCATGAAGGTGGGTAGCACCCCAGCCACTGGGCAGCCGAGACCCACACTCAGTGGCGGGTGACATCGGCAAGAGCTAAAAGTGGGCAGAAGAGCCACTACAGGCCCCGTGTCAGGATTTGGGTAAAGTCCTAGGGAATCTTGGGCAAAGCCTTTCCCATCTCTGGGCCTCAGTTTCCCCACTCGATTTTCCTTGACTCTGAATTCTCTCCTGTGCCCCACACCTGGCTGCTGGGATGGGGCAGAAACATAGGCTTGTTGCTGTAATGGCCTTGGCAGATGGGGTAGCCGTGGACCAGGTGGGAGAAGGACTGGGGGATGGTCTGCGGTCAGAGGACATTTGGGGTGAGACCATGATAGTGGCGATGGAAGGGTGACAAAGAAGATGGTGAGTCCAGAGACTGACGGGGGAAATGAAACCCCGCAATGCAACGGCAACGGACTGGGACAAAAGAATGCACAAAGGAAACAGAAGAAGAATGCATGAGGGAGACAGGAGAAGCTGCCTAGAGACGGGCGGGCGCAGAGGTTGGGGGTTCTCCTCTCGATCAGCCGCCCTGTTGTCCTCTCTTGGCCCTGAACTTCCAACCCCTGACACTGCACTGGCTCCCTCCTCGATGCCCATAAACACTCTCAAAGCCCTTGTCTTTATAGAAGCAGAGAGGACTCCCAGACTCCAAGAAGGAGAGTGAGGGAGTGGCTGTGGGTTCAAAATGCCCATAGGGACATCAGTTAAAGACTGAGATGAGTCACTGGGGCCTTGGGATGCCTCCGGAGCAGGTGGGAGGAGGAGTCACAGGCAGAGTGACAGACCAGGGAGTGAGCAGGGGTTCTGGGTTGGAGGCAATGAGAGGGGCGTTCTCTAGCAAAGGGCTTCGGGACGCAAAAGTGAGAGAGAAAGAGTGTGCGTGTGTGTGTGAGTGTATGAGTGTGAGTGTGTGTGTCTGTGTGAGTGTGTGCGTGTGTCTTCGTTTAAAGATAAGAGAGACTCTAGGGTGTTTACAGCCTGAGAGGCTGCAGATGCTGAGTGAAGGCGTAATTGATTAATTGAATGAGGAGAACACAGTCTCCGTCCTCTGTGGCTCCTGGTCTGGTAGGGAGATGAGGATTTGAACCGACACCTCCACTAATCTGTACACATAAAATTGAGTTAGCTGTGCCCGTGTGGGTGAGGCGGCCCGCGGCCGTTGGGCACAGCAGGTGCTCTGTGACTCTGCCTCCCGTTCCTGCACGTCAGCAAAGAGGAAGGCTGTGAGCGGCCCAGGCCCTGTCCTCATGGGAGAAGCACAGACTTTAACTGTGCCTTTAAACTTTCAAAGTGATTCACATTGATTTTATTTACTCCTCAGAAGCCAGATTTCATCATGCTGTGCCGTTAGTGGCCAGGGAGACACTCTGCGTGTGGGGAGTGGAAGGAAGCCTCTGAGGCTCCAGCTTATGTGGAGTTCCCCTCTGTGCCCCAGCCGTGCAGTAAGGGACCAGGGTGTGTTTGTTGAGTGAATACATAATGAATGGATGGACGTGGTGCTGTGAAACGTTCTTTAGGAAAGCTGTCTCTCTCGTTGTTGTACGTATGGGTAAACTGAGGCCCAGCAAAGGACTCTTACCCAGAGCTGTGCATAACAGCCGATCTTTGGAAGCCCCAGTGCTTGTCCCAGTTCAGTTTTTGCCACTGTTCAAACATTGAGGTCCCATAAGAGCCCCAGCAGCCCTCCAGCTGGCTCCTTCTGTGAAAGGCAGGGGGGGCTGGCAGCTGCGGCTCTGTGGCCCACCCTCTCTATGGACCTGCTGACTCTAGAGTCCTCCTGGAGACCTGGGCAGAGCAGGTCTGCAGGGCTCATTTCCGGGGAGGGTACAGAAGGCTTCTCCCACATGGCTCCCTGACACCACCACCCTCCTCATGCCAGTACCATGAAGGTCGGCACCTCCTGGCCTCCAAGGCCTACGACCTTGCTGTGACTCACTTACATGCTGTCTCCCTTGTCCACCAATGGCAAGCCCACCCCATGCTGAGTACCACCTCCTCCTGGAGGGCTTCCCTGAACACCCCTGCCAGGGGGAGATGTCCACCACACTCCTGGCCACCATCAGGCCTCAAGGGCTCCCGAGGTTGGTGGCTGGGTGACTGAATGTGGCTAACCACATACACTTCCCAGGGACTGGAAGCTCCTGGAGGGGTAAGGGGGTGACGAGGGCCCCACCTCCACCCTGCCAGGCCTTTCCAACACCCGGTCACGCGCTGGTGCTCGGCACAGGCTGAGCAGTGCTGGCACAGCTGCAAGGGGCCGCCCTGTCTCCCTCCACATGGCTCCCGGGTTGTCTGCCAGCTGGGCCACCGACAGGACGTGGGCAGGGATTCCCTGGGGAGGAGCCACCACGGCTTCCTCGTGGTTCAGGGCGCCTGTCTCAGCAGCTCCAATGGCCTGCACGTCCCTGTTGCCAGTATTTTTAACTTGGCCTAGCTTTTAATAAACCCTTCGTGTGTGGGGAGCAGTAAACAATGATTCCAGGACTTGACTAATTAAAACACCACTCTGAGGTTGCAGAGGGAAGCCTCCGTGGCTGGCTCCATCCCAAGGGAAGGCCCTGGGGCCACCAACAGGCTCCACACTGCAAGCCAAGGGCAGCAGTGCATCCAGACCTGGAAACCAGGGAGTCCATGACCCACCATGGAGAGGCTGCGGCAGGGACCCACAAACACCTCCCCGGAGCCTGGCCCCATCCCAGACCTGCCACCTCCTCCAGGAAGTCCCCCTCACAGATGTCCAGCACTGTCCTCCTCTGGTGCCTGGGAGCAGGCCAGGGTCCACCCCTGCCGCCCCCAGGGACAGCTGCTCGGCCTGGGTCTCCACCTGTCCCTTGCCCGGCCCTCTCCCTCCTGCTCCCACATGCCCGCCTCCACCTTCCCTCTCTCCTGCCGCCATTCCCTGGGGCCCTGGGAGGCATCAGCAGGCTCTCCCTCTGCGTCTCCCTCTGCCTCCTCATCGGTCCCGTCTTTTCTCCACGATCATCGCCCCCACCTTCAGAGCCCAAACGTGAACCTCCCCATCGGCTCCTCATCCGGGAGGAGGTTGAGAGAAAACGACGCCCCAGGCCTGCGTTCTGCCCCCACTTCTCCACAGCCCCCAGGCTCCATCCACTCCTCCTGGACCCACACTGTTCCTTCTACCCCTGCCCCAGGAGGCTCCCTGGAGGCAGCTGGGTGCTCACAAGGATGAGTGCTCCTCTCCTCAGCAGGAGTCTGTGGGGGAGCAGCCCTCCATAAGCTGCAGAGTATTCCGCAGGCCAACAGTACGTACTAAATAAATATCAGAGAGACTCCCTCACACACACAACACACACACGGGAGGGGAGGCGGCCAGGCCTCCTTGGACAGGGTTAGGGTTTGATCATCTTCTACATGTGACCTCAGAAATCCCCCAACCCTGAAAATACCTACTCCCCATCCCACCAACGCCCATGCCAAGCCTCAGTCCAAGTCAGCGGTGGGGAACCCAGCACCCAGCCCCACCCACGCTGCCTGGCTGGTGCCCTTAATGGAAGAGGTGTCTTGAACTTCACCGGGACTGCGGTAAACACATCTGTAAGACGGGGCTAAGGACCCTTGCCCTATAAGACCCCTTGGAGCTCTGGGACAGCCGTGGCGGGCTGGGGCTCAAAGGACAGCCTAGGAGCAGAGCAGCGACACCTCGGTTATCACCATTTGTCCCAGTCGTGGTTATTACAAGAATTAGGAATGTTCCCGCTGGCCTTTAGGGCAACCAAGCCTCTCTCAAGGGTGGAGGGGCCTCCCTGCTGGGTGGCCCTGGGGACCCAAGCCATCTGTTTGGGGGTGGCCAGGCAATGAGTGGCCAGTTGGACCACCTGTGGGTACCCGGAGCCCTCCGATTGTCACGGGGCCTCCGCAGTTCTGCCTGTGACAGGGAACACTGCCTGGAACAAAGCCCTTGGCCGCATTCCCAGGTTCCACATCTG